>NC_044197.1:29015032-29757532 GCF_900880675.1 Sparus aurata | reverse complement strand
GTGTTTCCAAACATGTGAGTTCCATACTGTTAATAAATAGAGAGTTTGCATGACTATGATTAAAGGATGCATTATTAAGTCATTTACATTTAGGGCATTCATCAGATGCTTTTGTCCAAAGCAACTTACACTAATTCATACATGCATACATACATTGATGGCGGTGGCTGCCAATCAGCACATCAGGACCAGTTTGGGTTTCAGTATCTTGCCCACGGACACATTCGGCATGCAGACCAGGGGAACCGCACCAGCGACCTTCTTGATAACAAGGTGCTAGCTCTACCCCTGAGCCATAGTTGCCCAGTCTTTATTTCACTGTGGTCATTGTGTTTTAATTACTCAGAATGAGCTGTTCCTCCACTGAGGTCGCCATGTTGCACCGTCACGTTTCTACAGTGGCCAAAAACGGACAAACCCGACAATAGTGAGGGCCTTTCATATTTGCATGGCTCCCAGAAATGACCGGGTTGGAAGGAGGAGGAAGAGGAGGAGAAAAGAAGAGTGAGTGGCTGCTGTTCCCGGCTCAATGATCTGTATTGTGAGAAGTTTGAAACTGAAATCTGAAGGATGGACGATCATACTTATCTTGTACTAGAAAAATCCAAGGACTACGAATGGTTGTCGAGGAAACGAAAACTCCAAGATGCTAAACAAGCTCGGGACAAGCAGCAAACAATAACAAACACTGGAGCTGCAACCAACCCTTATATATATATATATATATATATATATATATATATATATATATATATATATATATACACATATATATATATATATATATATATATATATATATATATATATATATATACACCCCGGCTTCTAACAGTACAAAACGTAGATAACGTACAATGTTATTTAGCAGTACATTAGTTTCACTGAAAAGAATTGCCGCCATGTATAACGTTAGCACCTGTAGCCTCAGATTGTGCCTCTCAGAGAGCTGCTGGGAACGTTGCATTAGCAAGATTTAGTCAGATATATTCCTTGTCTGTGGAGGTGAGACAACGCATGGAGCGATAACTAAGATATTTAGGGCTGGGAGTGTGCCGAAGACGGTCAAAATAATGACTAAGTGTGACAAATAAACTGAGGAGAAGTCTGCTCAACATAAAGGTAATACATTCTGTGAATATTTCTCACAGTGCACCATAATTTCTGTGTATGATCTCAATTTTTATTTTGAGTTATTACCTTTTGTTTTATAGACCAAATAACTAAAAACCTCATCACTTTTATACGTGGAAACACTCAACCCTGTTGTGACTGTGTCTGTATTTAGAAAAATGACTTTCTTGTCCGTGAGGGCCACCGTAGCTTCTGGAGCTTCTCCAGCGTCTTCAGAAAGGGATTTATAGAGGCTGATGTTTCCGTCTCTCTCGCTTAGATTTCCTGCACAGACATACTTGAGTATTGATTTGCAACACACTCTTGTTTGAAGAGGTGATGGGTGCTTGTTACGGGTTGGCCGCACTGGCAAGATGACACCGGAGCCATCTTGGAGGCGGGGTGGCCGCGGCTTAGCCCTAATCAGGAGCAGGTCCATTGTGGGCGTGGGAAGCTTAGCTCGACACCGTGATGGTGATGGACAAGCAAATCGATGCAGCTCAGTTTGACTCGGCGTGGCCAAAAGTGCTGGAGGAGCACTGTTACGACCTGAGCCTCGGGGAAACCCTGGCTCAACATGAACATGAGACCCCCTCTTCTTAAGGTTTTATTTAAAACACATCTAGAAGACAACAGACAAGTTGTTAGCCTGGCTGAGAGAGGAGAACCCACAGGAACTGAGGGGAGTCGGCCTTTAAACTTCTGGGTTGGAGGCTGCAACCAATCAGCTCCTTCAGACAACCCCCACACACACACACACACACGCACACACGCACATTCATTCATTCGCTCTCTCAGCCAAACACACTTGCTGCCACACACAATCACACAATCACACAGGCAACAAGATAGAGAGATTATAACAGAGGGAATTAAATCACATACAATAGACATGTCGATACGAGCGTTAGAGTCCTAACAAGCGTGATATCAGCTTTAGTGAGAAAACAGTCCAGTTGCACATTGCAAATGTGCCATAGCAACGTGTCATATGATGTTCAGATTACATGTGTATGGGCTGACTCTCATGTCATGGCAGTTTAGGAGAGACCATTGTTGGAGGTGGTGTAAAATAATTTGCACGTGTGACACCACTGGATATCTTTAATGAGACGTCGAGACATATTCTGGCTGTGTGATTGTTGTGTGTTTGTGGCAACAGAGCCAGGTAAGCCGTGACGTGATCATTCTCTCACCCTAACCAGGTGGTTTTTGTACCAAAATCAAACCAGTAGCACAGCATTGTCATAACATTGAAATTAAAACTGAACAAGAAGCGTAAAGTTGAAACATATCCGTGGTTTTCTGAGATGTAAAATGCCAGCATGTATTCCGACGACTGGGGAGACAAGATAACTTTAACTTCCCAGAGCTAGAGTTGAGTTGTCAAATTGTCACTGTGTCTGTGTCTCTTTGGTGTGTTCCAACATCAAATAATACATCATTTGTAATAAGTTTTCTTTAGGTTGATGTTGGACTTGGCATAACTCTCAAATGTTTACTGGTCTGTTCTTTCTTTATCCCTCTGTGACACACAAGCAACCCCTCACTTTAGGTTGCATCGTGATGTACCATGACCATCCACAGCCAGCAATTGACTCGACCAGAGAATGACAATGGGCAGCAGTTCTGCTCACCAGCAACGACAAGCTCTTTGGGTGTGTATTTATGCGATCGGTCAGGCCAGAGAGGCCAAGTGTGGCCGAGTACCCGCCTCGGCCAGAGCAAACGAGACAGGACAGAACAAGCCATTTTCTCTAACCCCCTCTGGTTAAACGCCCCATTTTCACACCAGTCGCCCTGAAATTGCTCTGTCTCTCTCCATGAGCGACATCCTGATGGCACAGTGGGTAGCAAACCCAGCAAACGAATAGGAGGAAGCCCTGGGCGAGGCGGCGGCAGGGAGACGTGGGTGAACAAATGACATGCGAGGGCACAGAGAAGCCACTGAGAACATCCGCAACGCTCTGCTTGGGTTTGTTTAGTTGAGATTCGGTTGACCTGTGTACGTACCGCTCCCACACATCATGTTGACATCCATCTTGTTTACTGTACGCAAATCTGCTTTTGTTTACTCAAGTCATACTCGGACGGGGTTGGGTCCAAAGTTGTTGTCTCGTCGGCTCTCGATGGTGTACGTGACCCTCCCTCGACCCTTCCCTGTGCCCGACTGGCCACAGGCTGCGATTTAGCTCAGCAAGTCAGCCAGCTCTCAGATTCCCCTCAGGTCCTGTTCACTACCGGAGGATCACAGGGTCAAAGAACCTGGCTTTACTTTAAGTTCAGACTCCAAGTCCCCGGGGCTAAATTGTTAAGAACACACTGTCTGGTGTGTTACGACGATTGCTGAGGAGGCTGGCCAGGTATTATGGCAGAGACGGTGAACTCAATCTTGTATGATTTTTTTTTTTTTTTTTTATTCTGCTGCATGGCAAAAATCATTATCCACTGCAGAAACGTTGTCTTTGTTATGTTCTAGTGGTTTAAGTGTTTCTCATGTGTTGGCTATGTTATATGTTTGTAATTTGCATTGTAAATATGTTTTGTATTTATGTATTCTCCTTTTAGCACCCACGCTCTTGGGGTATACCAAAATTAATGAATCACTGAATTATAATAAGCTTTAGTGAAAGCTTTGAACTGATATCAGTAAAATATGCAGACACTCATTTGATATACAGTAGGTGCAGCGACACATATAATGCAGTGTTGTTAATGATGCTCAGCACTGGGGATACATAGGTGACATCTCTTTTCAAAGCCATGGGCATTATTCTGCTAGAACGGTCTCCACTTCAGGGAAGTTCACCTTGCTGCAGGGATTTCCTCCCAATCAGCCTCAAGAGCATCGGTTGGGTCGGTCCCCATTGTTGGTTATTGTTGCTTTCAACCGACCAAACTGGGAATACCATTTCTTCATGGACCGGACTCAGTTCCTTAATTGGAACTGTGGGACCTCCCTCAGACCATGAAAAAAAGCTGCAGGCTGAAAGTACACAAAAGTATTTGGACAGGGGTGTTCACGTTGGCTGTACTTATCCTTCATTTTTTAGCATTTCTCTTCACTTATTCATCATTCAGTTTGGTCTGCTCAACAGTCTCGTTATGCTGTTGCCCTTTTAGAAATATTCATAAATACACTCAAATATTCTCAAAGTGTCCTTCAACATGGGAACTGTGTTGCTTGATCAGTCAAACATGACTGTATGTCATTTCCTTCCCATATACAGTATACACACCTTATCCATGTTAGCTATGTGCTGAATGAAAAACGTCACCTTTTCAATCAGATAAAGTTCAAGATCTTTTTACTGAAGTACAAGATAAACACAGTTTGACTTGATTTTTTGAAATTATGTCGATAGTTCATGTTCTCACTATCATTTTTCATGTCATTGTGCATCACTGCCTTAAGTTCTGAGAACATTTAAGGTGAATATTAAGCTGTGCATTTTTCAAATATACAGTATAAAGTTTTAACAATGCCAATGGTCGCTCAAAAAAGTGCACCAACTTTTTCGGTGATGAATAGTTCCCAGTGCCCACAGGGGTGTCTGTGGTGGTTACTAGCTATAGCTAGCCGACTGACTGCCTTACTGGTTGGTTAATAGACCCCTCTTGCCCCATGGTCAAACATATACAGGTTATTTTCCATTATACCATGGTCTGGGGGAATACTCGATTCTGATTGGCTGCAGGGTGACCATTAACCCCTGATATATGGACACCTACTAAGTAGTTCCAGTCAAATTGACTGTTTAACGCTGTAAATTAATGCGCTAGCTGGCGTATCAATCTAAATATTATATTTCCAACACTGAGTGCAGTCCGTCAGTCCTTCAGTGTCTTATCCTCTGAACACCACAGGGTGGCGACTGTAACACACAAGCTGCAGAAAGTACACTTCCCCTCTAAACTTACTGATACACGAATAATCTCACATCCCGTTCGCTGGTCAACTCTCTGCTTCAGGCTGCGGCCACAGTAACGTTACACACGGCCGGTCATTTGTTCCTGAAAATCTTGCTATTGATTTGGGGACAATGACATGACTGGTTAGCTAGCTAATCGTGTTAGCTAGCATACTGTCAAATTATATTTACTGTTTGTCAACCGTACGCAATGTTATTGACTTTGAATCCTGCTAGCATAGCTTTAGCTTGCTGGCTCATCGCTGAGCGGACTAGAATATCTCCTGCTGCCAAGTCGTATCTATGATCCGTCCTATTTACTGGAGGAGTGAACAACGCTTCCGTTGCATAAGAATCTTACGGGAGAGTAATGACTGTTCCAGGTATTAGTCAAACCCTCAGGCGTTACCAGGGAAACTGAGTTATGGCTTGTGAAAAACTTTATATTTTGATTGTAAAACGCAGGAAAATGTAAATTAATGGTCCAAATTTATTTTCTTTGGCAAGTGACCATGGTATAAGCGGGATAATGCCCTTCGAGGTGTCCATAAACAGGAGTTAATGGACTTTGCGTCGTCCATTAACTCCTGTTTATGGACACCTCGTCGGGCATTATCCCTTACTTAAGTGCTGCTACAGGTAAACTTTAACAGATAACGTACACAGCCAGAGACCAATCCTCCTCCTCTTTCTGGCTATTTCACTTGCGGTCGCCTCTTCAGCTCAGCAGTCTCTTCTGCTTCTTGTAAAATATCCTGACATTACTCTGCTCCTCTTAGATCCAATTAGTGCCTTTACTGTTATTCTGTACCCCTAAATCAAATGTAAAACACAAACAACAGCCATTACCGGGACGCCTTGCTTTTATTCCTTACTTGCGCTACAATAACAGTGGGAAATGTTAGCTTAAGGGGTGTACAGCGGCATGGCACATGGAACTATGGAAGAGACCAGTAATGGTGTGATCGATACAGTTGTGTGATGCAGGGAAGCAGTATTGCTTGAGTGTATGTGAACAGTCTGCTGGTAATAACATACTTAAAAGTTTATTTAAAAGGCAGTTAGCCATATAAACTCATTGAATATGTTGTTGGCATTTAATAGTATGCAATTTGAATACATGCATTGCCTTGTCTACTGAAGTTTGATAGGCCAGCAACAAAAAAAAAGACGAGAAGTTCATTACGGGCTGAAAGAAAAACAGATAAGCAGATAGATAATGATATATGGTCAAAAGTTCCAGAGCAGTTATAAGACCGATTGAACGGACCGTGTGATACAAATAAGGGCTTCTTTTTTTAGTGCAACAAATACATGGGTTTCAAACTTCAGTGCGACTTCTTGTGTTGACATTTGATTAATATCAAAGGTTCCCTATCACCAACGTCATGCACTCGCGGCACCACTTACAAGTGACTGCCCCATCTCTTGACAGGTATAAAAGATTCAGTAATCTACTGAACTACCAAGACTAAGAGGCTGCATCCAGTAAGTTTAAGAATGCCGAAGCCCTCATAAATAATAGCTGTCCAACAGTCGATGGATCTTCATGCAGGCTGACTGGAGAGAGATAGTCCCTGCTTTTTATCCCTTTGTCTGAGCTGCACGGCCGAGGAAAACAAGAAATCCTTGGTCCATGGCCGTTTTTTGTACATAAATTAATTACTCTTCACGGTACTGCGGGCTGCAAACTGTTTGATCTAGAGAGAGCGTGATCCCACTCTCTGAGGAATCAAATAGTTATTTGTTTGTGTGTACTTGTTATGTAATGTTAATTGATTTGGTTTGTCTGATTGGGAGGGTGGGAAGGCATCTGCAGTCCACGCCGAACCTCAGAACAAGCATCGATTTTTATATTCGTACGAGCATATGGCCAGTGCAGCGCAAAGTCAAGCATGTAGGAGAGATGTACAGTATGTAGTCATGAATTAAATACAGAAATACCTGCATGCTGTATTTATGCACACATATTATTGCATTCGAAAAAACCACACAGTCCCACTCTGAGCCTCGGTTTTCTGAATCTCTTTGTTGTCGCTCCCACTCTACAGTTACTCACGCATGTGCTCTCTCGTGCGCAGAAGAACCCATGCAAAACATGTACACATGAAATCATCAATATCTTATTTGTATATCTCATTTATAAATCATCCACGACTCTTTTAATGAGCTTTCAGAGCCACCTTGACTGCCCCATGAAGCCTCATTGACCAGCGTGATGTTTACATTCTCATTATTGTGCTGAAAATCTCATCTGACGAGCCTGATCACTAGGAGTAAATGAAGAGTTTCCATGGTGATGCAATTTTACTTGTGATCATTTAGCTGTGCTTTCGTACAGTATATGCAAAGAGCTGACAGGAGTCAGATTATATGCAATAACACAATGTAATGAATAATTGATTCCTGGCTCTTGGGTGAGGGAAGGAAGGTTGCCAGGACAACCAGTAAAGCACTGTTCTTTCTTTTCACACATGTACACAGTCTGTGATGAGGCCGTCTAAATTGCCCTGACCTCTCTGTCTCCAGACGCTTCATCCACATGGACAGCCTTTAATTGTTAGCCTTCCTTCTCACCTGGACACATACACACAAAAACACACAACATAAACACAAACCCCCTGAATGTATTTCACAGGTGTGATACTTATATTCTGCCTGGCCAACAAAAATGAGTCGCCACCTGGATTTTTAACTAAGGAAACAGGTAAGAGTCTTCCATTGGATAATTACTGCAGTGATTAATATGTTTCAGCTGGCAACACATTATTTAACCCTAACAGATGCGGTGAGTAGCTTCTCATTTCTCAAACAACCATGTCGGAAGACAGATCCTGTCAACTCTGTTTCAGAAGGGTCAGATTATTGACCTGCATCAAGCAAAGAAAACAGCTAAGGAGATTGCTGAAACTACTAAAATTGGGTTAAGAACTGTCCATGCATGATAGAAGTCCGGAAGGATAGTGGTGAACCAATGTGAAGAATGAAGAAATGTGGCCGGAAGAAAATCCTGAATGATCGTGATCGGAGATCACTTAAATGTTTGGTTAAATGAAATCGTAAAAAAAATCCACAGTAGAACCCACGGCTATATTTAGTAGTAAAGGACGAGCATTCCCACATGCACAATGTGAAGAGAATTTAAGGGATTGGGACTAAACGATTGGGTGGGGTTAAGAAAGCCACTTGGTTAATTGGAAAAAAAGGCTTTAGTTTCCTAGGGAGCATAAACATTGGACTCTGGAGCAACGGAAGAAGGTCATGCAGTCAGTAAAAGATCTGAATACATGCCTAGTGTTTAAGCCTGCTGGGGCAGTGTTATGATACGGGGTTAATTCAGTTGGTCAGGTCTAGGTTCAGCAACGTTATTTGTCTTCCCTGATGGCACGGGGATATTGCAAAAGACGACAATGCTGCGATTCATCGCGCTCAAATTGTGAAAGAGTGGTTCAGGGAGCATGAGGCCAGACCTGAACCCCACTGAGAATATGTGGGATGTGCTGGTGAAGACTTTATGCACTTTGGACAGAAAAAAAATGTTGTGGCATTGAGTGACGTAATCGAAGCTAAAGGCCCTCCAATGAAATATTAGAAAGTGCGACATTTGGCCGAGGGGATGGAGGTGGAGTTATAGACGACAAGGCTGCCAAGTGACCGAAGTTATCAGTTGGATATTTTTAATGAGACCTCAATTTCCAACATGTTTGTGTTGACAAAAGAGGATATTTCTGATGGGCAGTCGGGACATCTGCAGCATTGTCTATGGTGGAAAAACAGATGTTTTTAATGAGACCCTGGGACATCTCCAGCTGATATATAGTAGCAATACAGGTATTTTAGGGCAAAGTATGTTTTTTCCTGTTCATTTTTTTATTTTTTTGTCTATGTTTTTGCAAAAATGTACTTGCAAACATTTATTCTGACAATTAACATTGTCTCATTAGCAGTGTGACCATTTCTAAAAGGCCTGCACGGCCTCGACTCACAATGCCATCAGCATGTGATGTGAAGCATTTTAATCACAGATCTCATATTTTCATAATTACAGGGTAATTAGATGGCAGTAGAAAACAGTGTGTGAAATTATGGGCTGTTAAGCTGCAAAGTGGACAGAAGCTGTGCGCAGCTATCTGTCATTTCTGAGGGTCTATTTTTATCAAGATTCAACCGTGAGCCTGAGCCGTAGTGTAGATATTCTCTCCGGATCAATGACAAATGTACTGGCACAGGAACAAAATCATGCTAAATGTATTATGGCTGTTTAAGGAAGAGGATTTGGGGATTTAAACCACAGCGAATAAATAACGAAATCTGATGAGGAAGTTTAGATTAATATAGCTCCCTGCCTTTCGGCCAGCACAGATCTGCAAATACAGGGAATGACACAGTTGCGGTTATTCTTGGAATGCACTTATTCTCACATCCTTTTTGAAGTGCACTGATGGTAGACTAGTGTGCTATTAATTAGTGTGCTCAAAAAAATAAAAAAAACAAAAGAAAAGATTTCGAGGAGTTGTCTTAGATCGGCTTCTGTCTCGCGGTGAATACTCGGCTTTGATGTGCTGGGTTTAAAACATATTGAATGGATACAGACGACTGCCCCGATACAGAGCAACAATTCCTCCATTCACATATTCCACTGATTAAAAAGCCCTCCTCAAAGCTCCAGGTTCTTTTGATGCTTTTCAGAGAAGAAAAGGTGTGGCTGAATGATGCAATGCCGAGCTGCTCCCGCTCCTGTCAGACAAAACAGATGGCAAAATCAGGTTCTAATTCAGACAAAGGCAGACAGGGACGTCGCACATATCCATGTGTATGCAGGGAGGTTCAGACTCTCGAGTGTTCCTCTTTCTTTTCTCTTTGTCTCTATCTTCCCATCTCCCTCCGTTGCTCCGTTCATTAATCAGCCCTTTATTAAACAAAAGCAGCTTCCAGCGCTGCCTAAAAGGTGCAGAGATAATCTTGACATGAAGACAGAGTATTTACCCTCCTTACCCTGAACCTCTGCACGGCATTCTGCATGGTAATGGAGGTGCATAAAGACCAGCTAAAATACCAACCTTTGTGAAAATTACATATGATTCTGAGTTGACGGTCTTTGAACTATTATGCCTCAGGAAGGTCAACATCTGCTGCAGGGTACAGTCTGTGCAGACAGAGATGACGTGCTCGGACAAAACGGACGGTGAGGTGAATTATCGTCTGCGGGAGTTTAATTACCGTCGTTCAACACTGACGTTTCTAAGGACACGGGCAATTTCGAGGACCATTGTCTAACTACTCCAAGTAAAAGCGATACAGCCGAGTCGGGCAATCAAACATCCAACAGCAGGGGAAACTGGGCCAGGATGTACTTTCTTTAAACAACACACAATTTGGAAGTTATAGTTTACTCGTCTGTGGCAGAGGAAAAGGCACTCAGAGGGGGGAGAAAAAAAAGAATAGTGTGTAAAGGTTCAATGTGTATAACAATGACAATGAGGCGTCGAGCTGGAAAGGAGCCCTTAATAGGTACCTGCCTGCCCCAGGGACCACACTCGCCTCTTATTGGTCATCCATTCAAAAGACAGCAGTGCATTCTCCCCACCGCCAATCAGCCAATTACAGGCTCCATAACAGGAGGCCTGCTGGCAGCGAGGCAGTCTTTACAAGCCCTGCATCTCGGGCAGGGGAGACGACCCTGTCACAGAATCATAACTATGATGAATACGGCCGTCGGTTTATGGCAACGCCACTGTTTCTGGTAATGTGAGGTAGGCGTGGAAAGGCCATTCGCGGGGACGAGACAGCGCGACCCTGTTTGAGGCTTTGGAAAACGGTGTGAAATACTGTAAGATGATGAGAAGGGCAGGGAGAGAAGTGAACATTTATTAGTGTTGGAGGGAAGGGGCAGCGCTAATGTTGCTTCTCACTGGCTGCTAATGAAGCCAGTTATGAGGGAGACACTAGTTTGGAGTGAGAAAGTGCGGAAAGATAGGATGTTTTGCTACCTCTGCTTCAATATACAGTTCTTTTATAGAGTGGCACCAGTCCATTTTATCCCGCAATTATTGTTCTGTCCATTTAAACCAGGTCGAAGCAGATTCCGATCGGCATGAAAAGCCCGCCGGTCTGGCTTCAGCCCAGATCTCTTTGATTGCTGTTCAGCACCAAAGACTGTTCTGCACATTATCTACCCCAGCAATGGTGCTGATCATTAAATGACTCCATGCATTTGAATGTCTGAATTGCAGCCGATGCCCACATTACAGCAGTAAGTTAGTGACTGTGAGCAGTGAAAATGGCACAACACAAAAGTGTGTTTGTGTGTATCTGCCAGCTGATGCATGGAGCTCTCATGTTTGATCTGTACTCTGTGTTATTAGGAACATCAGCTACAACTGAGTGGTACATGTAATGGCTCCGACACAGATGTGGACTGAGACGCAGCGATACATTATTTACGTGGTTGGATGTTCACAGGAGAGTTCAGCAGCAGGTAAGCAGCCAGCGAGGGCAGACACAGCAGGCAAGGGTCCGGTAGGCTTATCATTCTATGTCAAATGCTGCCAGCCAAAATACCAGGATGCCCTACAGCGTCCGGGCGCATTTTGCAGAATGCAAGCAAGCATGCTCTTCTGACCCATAAATATCTGCATAGCAGAATATATGTCACAACGACTGAGTTTCTGAGAGAGAACAGAGAGATCGCAGCTCGGACGCGTTCCAAATTACATTTGTTGTTTTGTTTTTTTTACCTCAGATTTGATACTACAGATTATGAGAGATGTTTACAAGCAAAAAGGTCAAAGTTCAAGGCCCAATGTTGGCCCAAAAAACAGTATATCCCAATTGTATGCACAGTGCACATAACTTTCTAAGGGCAGCTGCCCTAAGAATGCATTAGACCTGGCAAGCACTGGAAAAAGAGGCTTGTGTATAGCAAGTAGGACAGGGAAAACGACTGTGAATGGCTTGAATGCAATGACGGTATATACAGCGCAGTTGCAGAGTGACAGGTGTCTGAAATGACAGGAGAGGTTAACGACTGAAATGACAAGAATAAAACAAGCAAAATGGTAAAAGTTACTACAGGGAGAAAGGCGTTTTGACAGGCTCCCAATTTTGTCTCCAAAACAACCCTGAGTTCCTGAAGGTGTGGAAATAAACATTGTAAATATTTCATGAGCATCACAGAGTTGACTGCATTACACTCAGATTAAGTAGGCCTCATGCAATAGCTATGCAGCGGAAATGTGAGGGACCATGGAGCAAATTTCATAAACAGTTGGTACGCTGGTAATTGTCAGCTTTCTAGATTAATATGATTTCTTAAATTGTCATGCAAACAAGAAACAGGGACTCAGGATTAGAGAAACCTGATTATCCCACTTAGATTGTTGTTGGAAAAAGCTGATTTCTTGGTCATGTATGTGCACAACAGGGTTTCTGTTTGGCTCTGTATGTGCTGCTGTATCCTTACACACAAAAGTCCATCTTAAACCGAATATTCAGGTGTTTGCATTAAACAGTGTGAGCTGCCCATCGTCCACCTACTAACCAGTCAAAGCCGGTTCTCACTCCCACCGCTTCAAATACCGAAGCCTGGTCAGTTGCCGTGGCGCTACAACATTTGACACTTTAGTAGCATCACTTCTTGAATTGCTCCTCTATGGCAGTAGTCCAAACAGCAGAAAGTTGATGGGGTTGGCTGGTGGTTGGTAGGGCCACACACAGGGAGCAGGTTTGTGGTCCCCTGTGTGAAGTGTGATGACAAAGTTGATTTTAATTTGAGCTGTGTAATCCTAACCAAACCGTGACCATCTGACAACATGAAAGACAATTAAAAAAACAAAACAAAATGTGTAACAATGTGTGAAAGCTTTATTTTTAAAGTCTATGCCGACTTTGCAAGTACCTTTTTGTGGCTAAGGTGAACATGGAGCCCTTCCTGTACAAAACTGATGGAGGTTGATTAAAGCATCACAGTTTGGAGCCACAGACCGGGCTGCAGCATTCTGCAAGCTGTCAAGTCACTTAAGAAAATTCATCGTCAAGTCATTATATGTCTGATGTAGACAATAGACTAGTATTGGATTTTGAAAAGGCGAGAACGTTCTCTCGAGTGTCCTCTTGTAAGCTTAATGATGATGCTTTTGTTTGCTTGACTGCTTTTACCACATTAAATTAAAATCTAAACAAACTAAACTACGAGAGATTTCTGAGCCACAACAGCTCTCACATAGAAAGTAACACCAATAATAAGTGTCTCAGTCATTTCCTCTTTATCCTCAACGACAAAAACTATTGCAGCACAAGCCATCATTACAGCCTGTATTGTCTGTATTTATTTGCTGTATTTTCCTAGTTCAAAATGAGGCATCAAGTTTTTTTATAGTGTGACTTCTTCTTTTGTTGACAGATGTTTATTTGTTGCCACAAGTTTAAACCTGCGTCGGAAAGCTGGCTTTGTGATCCACCCACACAGAGCCATGCTGCTCTGTTGTTTCCAGCCCAAAGCTGCCACAGCCAAAGTTTTCACGAATGGCATTAGCTACTGAAAGATGAATATGACCATCACAAAATGACCCATCTGTTAAAAAAAAACAAAAAAAAAAAAACAGAAAAAGAAACAAAAGAAGAGTAGGTATAGAAGAGAATGTAATGCTTTATTTTGCATTGTTTTCGTGGGATTAATGTACACAAGAGGCTGGACAACACCACGGGCTATATTTCAGGAATGTACAGAACCCAGAGCTTGTGAAATATTAAGCATAGAAGTAGGTTGTTAGTGCAGTCTTATATTCTATGGGGATGCAATTCACTATCTGCGTTGAATACTTAGTGGGGTTGTGCAAAAAGGAAGTTTGAAAGTCTCAATCAGGCATCTGACATTAAGCAGTAAAAATGTGCTATATAATATTCATGCATGGATATCATTGGCAGTAAATGTAATCCAATCCAGCAGAATTGTCCAATATAAGTATTTTTAGATGACCCACTCTCTAGGAGACTGTTAAAATGAGGCCCTTACACAGTACTGTAGATTGTTACCACGAGCACATTATGCACCCGCCAAGCATGTAGAAGTCTGTTATGTGTGCATGCCTTTGATTGCAAACCCATGTAGGGTAATCACGGTCCACAGAAGACTTGTCTTGTCCATAGCTGTATGTTCTCATTAGCAGTTAGGGTTACACCACCCACCGGGATCTCATTTCCAAAGTGCTAGTTAGCTAACTAAGCTCATTTGAAAATATTAGCCAGATGAAGACACAGCCTTTAGTAGTACCTCTGTGCATGCATGTTATCAGCGGTGTTATCGTATATAGGCTGCCTTCCTTCATACATAATTTAGAGAACATAAAAGATATAGAATATTTTGATCTTTATCCTGCCTTCTGTGGAACACAAACTTTCCAGATACGTGTGCTGTACATGCCGATGCAAACACACATCCCCCGCGCTCAAGGCGACTGACAAATATTCCCTCGGATGATATTTTGCTCGAGCAGTTTTTAATACAGTTGTGGGATTGACCAACAGAGTCGGAAAGAGATAAAGGCTGATGATTGTTCCACTATCAGCAGAGAGGATATAGCCACTGGCCACTGTGAAACGAGTAGAGCAGAGATACACTGGACCTCTGTTGACACAGGTAGAGACTTCCAGCTCTTATCAGTCAAAGGTGAATGGAGCAGAAGATATCAGGTTTAATTCATATAACAAAAGACCTCTGAGGTCACATTGTTCCGTGCGCGCACCACTAAAATATCCCAGACAAAATAGACATTAGTCTAGTTGTATAATTAGTCATGCCAATGACACAAATCTTGGGGTAGCAGTGTCAGTCTGTTGGGCAGTCGCTCCACCTTTGGTTCAGACTGAAATAATTCTCATAAAATACTCTTAATGTCTACAGCTTGAATTGCTGTGATTTTTTAAAACAAATTAATGTTTCCCTGAATGAGTTTTACGATCCTTTGGTGATCACTTAGCTGAGATTTCAAATCACCCAAAACTAACTCCACCGGCCTCATGTCTACTTTGCCCTTTGTCCCAGTTGGCAAATGTTCTAATATACAGAAACAACAGAGTCAAGATGGTAGGGATGCTAAAGACCAGCATATTAGCATTGTAATTGCAAGTGGGTTAGCATACCAATGTTTGCATTTAGCTCAGGGCACCACTGCTTTAGCCTCACAGACCTGCTGACATGTCTGTCGACAATTAGTGTTGTTTTTATACAGATAATCATTAATAACTACAAAAACTAGTAATTAATGATGATTTTTTTATTTGGCTTTTCTTTAACAGGACAGACTAACGGCCTGATTCCACCTAGCATGTCTCTATACCTTTGTTCCATCCTCCACTTGGCCTTAGACCCCAAAGGGAATGTTTCAGAAGCAGGATGTCATACCTACTTGATACTGTTGACTTGCTCAGGTTGTGTTTATTTGTCATTTTGCCTTGATTATGGGGCTCCTACCAAAGGGTAAATAGGCTAAGTTATTAGTTTCTTTTGGGGGTTTTTTGTCTGTTGTGCCATAGATCCCTTTTGCACACAGTGTTTTATTTTGAAAATTGGGCCGCCAAAGGACCCCTGACTGAAATTGAACAGGGGCCTCTGTGGTAAGGACACAGACTCAGTAGATGGGTCAAGGCCAAGGGATCCATTAACACAGTCTGACCTCAAAATTAGATGTATTATGTAGTTATTCCCTCAGCAGACAGATATGAGGGTTGAGTATAAATCCTCATCTCATCACTGAACATTAAGGGCGTTTGTTTAGCAATATCCAGTCTTGTTTATGTCATTTAATGTCAGAAACCATTTTCCTGCCATTTTTCAGGATTTTAAGGCTGCAGGTTCCCCGACCACCATCAGTCTCACTACCGGTTCCTTCAGGTGAGAATGTAAGGATGGATGGCAGTCATGTGTTCAAAACTGTAAAACCCTCTTAGACAAACTTTTGATTTGGGGTTTTGGAAATAAAAATAAGGTGCTATCTACCTGTGCAAAAACTCGGGCTAGGAGTCAGAACTCATCCCGCTGGGGCAGAGTGAAAGCACCATGCTTCTGTAGTGTGTTCTTCATTTACTCCTTGCTTTTCTAAACAAGATTTTATCTTAGTCTAAAAGTGTGATATTGTTGAAGCCTTACAGACCCTCGGTTTGGTTTTTATGAGGGCAGTGGGTTGGAGGTGAGGGCTGTGTCTGACATTTGCCCATCAGGGATATGAGTTCTGTTCTTCTTGAACTCGCTCGTCCTTAGTGGCGAGGACAGTCTCAAGAGTGCTGGGGACAGAATTGTCAACACAACCTACCTCTGTGTTGACAGGTGTCACAAGTAATTCCCTCATGCAGAAGGCTTATGGAGTTATCTTCTTAACTGGGCTGAGAGAAGCCTGGAACTCAGAAGTGTATCGAAGTTTCATCTAATTGAGTAATTCTGCTATGTTAACAGGTATCACAGCGCTTGGCCCCATCATCAGTAAGTGAGAAACAAACAACACGAGAACTGAGCTGGATTCTATAAATCAGGAGCAGATGGCAGCATTACGACTGTAACAGGAAAGGTTACATGAACAGCAAATCAGGCGCATTTATAATTTATAACTGCGATGGTAGCTGATAAAACAGCTGACTGGGACTCCATCTGGTAACATTAATGTATTGTAATTTATGCTCTAAAATGACTCCCCCCCCATGCCACACCCTCTTGACAACTTCTCACATTTTTTCTATCATCACATGTCAGCAGCTGACACTGAGCCGAGCATCCCGAGCTCCATATTCATCCGGCTCTTCTTTTTCTGAGCGAGGCGTGCTTTCCCCTTTTGCCATCACCCCCTCGTACCCCCCCCCGACCGACTCGACCCAGCCCAAAAGCCCTTTGATGTGTCACTTCACATCGCACCCTCAAAGCTGTGAAATCTCAATTTTCTGATAAGAGCAACCTCAATTTGTCAGGAGATACTATTTATAGATCTGACAGAGATCGAGCTGCACGAGTTCCAGTGATTCTTAACGAGCACTTAGAGGCCAACGCCACGTTTGTGTGAAGTATAAGCAGCGCTGCCCGAGTCGATTCACCTGATAAAGACGCTATGAGGAAGTAGATTTCAAATGACACTTGGCAGCTTTTATTTTGCCACTATATTAGACATGGGTCCACCGTGGCCCAGCTTCCTGTTTGAACTCACAGCTCCTGAGGGTTGGGGCTCTTTTAATATCTAAATTCAACCCACTTTGTGGTTTTTACATAGAACTGCCTCGTTCGACACAGTACTCTAAAGGAACACGTCGTAGTTCCAGGAGCTTTTTGCGTAAGGCACACACACATTTACACACACTGGTGTACTACATGGAACATTGTCTTAAAGAAAGTAAAAAGTGCATGCATAATGTTTCATTGAACTCATGAGAGCACATACTTCCACCAAGGCCCAACTGATCCCTTCTATTCATCATTGATTCTAATCAAACCATCATATTTAACACAGAGAAAAAATACATTGGATGGAACCATAAAAACAGGTCTATGTTCACCTCCTGATGGATTTCCAGTGTCAGGTGACTAATCTAAACATGTTGGTAGCTTTTATATTTCCTACATTTTTTCCCATCAGATAGCAGGTTAGCGTGAACCGAAAGTGATTTATACCTTTTATTCAGCTTCCGGCAGAGTAAGTGTTTCACAGTATATTAAGAAAAGGCCAGGATCCTGCTGTCAACGCCTCCTGATGTGCAGCACTGACAAAAGCAAACGTTTTCCAAAGCACGCCATATTGTATCAAGTTCGTGAAGGCTTTGCAGTGGCCCTGTAAGTTAGTGAAAAGAACTGTGTTCTCACTGAAACTACTCGTAGTTTCTTTGTCTGATCCATTCAGTCTGTGCAGCACACACACACACACGCACACACACAGACACACACACACACACACACACAGAGCTGAAAATACTTTGAAAAAGTGCACTGTAGACGTTTTTCTTGGACTCGTATCGCACAGATGCACCGATACAACAGATTCCTCCCTCAGACTTCAGTAATTTGAATTCATTTTGGTTTTGTGATGTCAGAGGGGAGCGAAAATAAATTTGCATAGTATTTTGAAGAAATAGAGAAACCTGTAACTCGAGGAGAAAATGGGCTGGAAGAAAAGAAGAAAACTTCTGTGCAATAATAGACACTAATCTGAAGTAAGATGTGAATATGAATGAGCAAGTTCGGTGATTCATAATCACCAAAATTGAGTTCTTTTCATGAAGTTAATATTCTGACGATTTAAAATTCCACTTTCAGAAGCCATCAAATTAAAATGCTGATCGTTCACACTCCAACACAGACATTAGATTTCACTTTGGGTGAGATGTGCTCATGTAAATTTAAGTAATTTACACATATTAATGGTCTCATACAAAAACTGTGTTGATGGCTGCCTCGCGTTGTCAAGATGAATGGTGGCCAGATGGTGTGAAATAAAATCACACATGGGCTGATGGTGCCAGAAATATTTATCCTCCATTAAATCATTATTACGTGATGGTCCCCATATTTTGATAAGCATTTGAGCCTGTTTTAGCATACACATTATGTTTACGACAATGCTCAGCATCATTTACAACATGAAATGGGTGTGAACACCTCCGTTATCATCTGGATACTGAAGCAAAAACACAAGATTGCCTTGTTTGCTTGAAAGGAGACATTGGACCAGGTGAGGGACATTTGGACATTTTGTTATAAATAAATACATTGCAATAGAAAACAAACACATCGAAGTAGTAACCAAAATGATTCGTCTATGTTGAACTGAAATCAAAAAGAAATTATGTTTGAGCAAAACAACATAAAGATTTCTCTATACAACTACTTTTTCTCTGTGAAAAGAGACAAACCGGGGAACTGCACCCACCAGGCTGCCCTCCTGTCGTCATCCGTATTGACAGATCACCCTTCCTGATGTCAGCGATATGGCGCTGAGGAAAAATTAAATGCTCTGCGTTATCAGAATTTTCCACGTTTCACCTATTGGAATCCAGACCGTCTGCCGCAGCATTCGTCCTTCAGAAAGAAACTCGACGAGATACTCAGCTGCGATCAAGTTAACATCACACATTACTTGCAGGTTTAAACAAGTGTGTGTACATTTTACACAAGCTGCCTCTGTTTACACTGCAAATGAGCTATACAGTAATACGCTTCCAGGGCCAACTGCGATTGCACCAGGTTCATTTGATGTATGTTTATAGTCATTTCCAATGTAATCTGAGCATTATGATGGCTTACTGTATGTCTGACTGCACTTTTAGAGTCGCTCAGATCATCCCAGACTTCATACAGTGTTTTAAAGGCCTTTATTTTGAATTGGCTGTTAGTCAAATAAGAACCTGACTTTGTCGTCCATATTTTGTGTTAATGAATCAAAACAGGAGCGTGTTAAACGACAAAGACGGTGCGGTCATTAAAGTTTAATGCAGCACACCAGCATTCTCACATTCCGTTTATCCAGTGTTGGCCTTTTTGTGTCATCTCACTCCTCCGTACGACAAAGCTTATTTTTAATGTTGTGTTTTGAAATATATAATAAAAACAATAAATAGAAGTACATACAGTATATAAAGAAATACAGTAGAAACAAATTCAATCAGAGCTTTACATAATGTTTAAAATGCTACTGACTTTTTTATTGTTTAATTCAGGGAGTGAATAACCCAAGAATCAGTCCTAATGTCAGATCTTAGGTATCGACTTTGAACATTTCTGTAAACAAAAAATGTTGCATACAGGATAATGCAATGACGATATTCAACATCAGCATCATCTGGATTATCATGTTTTGTTTTGGTTTTTTTTAATGTTCAGGCTTCCCCTGCTTATCCATGCTAACCTCCTGTGTTATGTTACAATGCTGAGAACTGTGGATAATTCCCTCTGACAAAAACTGGAGAGATGCGGATTAATGGAAAGTGGCCATAAAGGGCTCAAAATATCTGCAAAAAAGGCCTCGCAGATTTTAACGGGACCGTATCTCAAGGACTAAGTGTGGCCCTTTTTTCTTCTCCTTTCGTCAGCAGAGGTGGACTCCAACAGGTGGCACCTTCAAACTTTGGTGTTGGTTTCAATAACAGCTGCCACAGTCTTAAAAGAGTTTGCCTTTTCATAATCACACTCTGAAGGACGGTGAACTTTGCTCCTGCATTGTATTTAGGCAAACATTTCCAACCACGGTCCTGTACTGTAACCCTTCCACAGCATGATCTGGACAGTGAGTTGTGCCTGGGTGCAGGGAGCTCACGGCTGACGACAACGGCACGCTAGGCGAATCAGGATGTCTTCCCCAGGACTGACAGCATGAAGTGTCCATATGTTTGTGTTTGTGAAATGATTGTGGATATATTTAACTGGTGTTTACACGTTTTCAGCAGGAAAATCTGCAAACAGAATGTTTTCTTTTTCACATTTTTTCCTTGCGGTTAAAAGCTGTAGTGCAGCTCTAGAATGAAATTTCTTGTTCAATCATTCCTCAATGGCCCAGACTTTACTCAGCCCATCTCTGGAATTTAAAATGACAGTCTTGTGGTCACAAGCACACATTTTGTCTAACCTTTGGGCGACTGCTGGCCCAGTTTGTGTGAAATGGTAATGTGCTGCTTTGAAGTTTTCTCCGTTGAGGAAAGCAAAAAGTCCAGTCTTACAAGACCACATGCCACTGTGCAGCCGACTCACACGGCTCTGATTTTATATCATATATGCCACAGCTCACCGGGTAAAGGTCTCCGTGTTAGATCAGTGGTGACTCTCAGGAAGAGGCTTTTACTGTACATGTTTCTTTGCTTTCAATGAAATATGTCAATGGCAATTTGATTACCTGCCACCGTGGAAAAGGAAAGAGCAATTTGAAGAAAGTCTGACCTTTCCTCTTCTCTCTACAATCACTTGCTCTGCCTTTTCCATCTTCTGCATCTCAAGTGTTCAATCAGCACCATATGTTCCACATAAATATCTGTGATTTTCAGAGAATTTTACCATGAACCTTTACAGTCTAAGCTTAATGGAAATGAAATGTGCCTGTGTGTATCTGTTGTGTCCCTGAATCGGATTTGCTGTGGATATCCTTAACAGGCAGGTGGGCTTCGAGACAAAGTCCTGTCTGCATTTTTAATAAAGCAGAGAGGATGCATGGCAAGAATGATGTAGTGTCTCTTGTCTGTATTTCTCTTTTTTTTGAAGAGAAAGGAACCAGACAAAGACGGAGACAGAGAAAGAGAGGGACAAAGGTGACACTGGCCTGGGGCATCGTCATATTACCTCCACAGTGTGATGCTGATTTCAAAACATTGCTCCCTCATTCCAGCCACGGAACCATGGAGCTATTATGTACTGTAGCACGGATAAACATGCCGTCTTCATGTATCAATTTACCACTGAACCCTAAAAAATGCTTCAGCGGCAAGACGTGACCCAGAAATGTCAAATGACTGCGGAGTAGTGTCCTAAGATGGGAGGAAATTATGCAAAGAACAAACCTGCTGGCAGAAGTGATCAACCACAAATTATTCTATTCATATTCACAAAGCGCCGGCTAATTTGAGAGTGACACCAATTTCCCACAGGCCAACCCCGCACGCCTTTTTTTCTCTATTTACTATTAAATACCAAAGAGATGTGCGTCTCATGAGCGGGCATGGGAGAGACATTAATGAATGATGGATTCCTTTCAGCCCCCTCCAACCCCGGCCTCTCACCCCCCCCCCCCCCCCCCCCCCAATGATAGTTATACAGGCTTTAGAGTTGTAGCACGCATCTCCTAGCCGCCAGAGCTTTGCTAAGACTGTGACAAGATTAAGTGCTAACGTTGGCATTCTAACATGCTAACATGATGATGTGGAGCAGGCGTGTTTACCACGTTCATGTCAAAATGTTATAGTTTGCACTTAACATCAAGTATAATAGCATTAGTTGAAAAAGTCAACTCATCATGAAGGTCATGATCATGACCGGGCACCCCGGGAATCTAGGCCTTCACCAACATGCACCCAACTGACAGCACTGTTGCAACATGCCACTCAGTAGTCAGGATTCAACCTCTGGGAACCATAAATGTCAGGGCAATACATTCAATAGTTCTTAGAGTCTGGACCAAGGTGGTGGACAGACATTTACATACACACCAACAGCCTCGCTGCTACTGTGGCATGGCTCGAAATTTAAACTGGAAAGTGTCACAAAACCACTTGGTTAGGTTTAGGAGAAGATTGCGTTTCAGATAAAAAAAATTAATAAATACAAAAAACCCCTGTTAAGTCACTGAGAAACTCGGCTCCTGAACTTAAACAATCCCCTCTTGAGATAACTTGACATTTTCGGAATGCTTAATAGTTTTCTCATTGAGAGATGCGAGATATGTTCAGTACCATTGCTAAACCCAACACTCGCATTCCCAGTGCATCAAATACAGCAACTTGGTAAGCGTCCTTAAGCTTCGGAGTATGAAGGGTCAAGTTATCAATATGCTTTGTATGTAATGAAAGGTTATGCTTTCAAAATAAAGGCTCCAGTTATCAATAATATGCAATATACAATATCTGGCTAAGAAGAAGAAGAAGAAGAAGAAGGCATTTTTATTTGATCGCATACAATGTACAACATAGTGAAACTGGTACTCTGCATTTAACCCATCCCGAGCGGGGCAGTGGGGAATGTGCCTGGGGACCAACTCCAGATCGTTGTCAGTGCCTTTGGTCAAGGGCACTGAAAATATGAAGCTATAGTCAGTGAGTACATCTTAGCATGCAGAGAGAAACAGCTAGCCTGGCTCTGTTGTGCAGCAACTTTAAGGCTTATTTATTAGCTTTCTTGTTCATTGATTCAATTTACTTTTTTACAAGAAGATGTAATGTAAAAATGACAAATTGTGGTTTTAGCAGGTACACATTTGCCATCAAAAAGTAGTTTGTGGCCACAATACAGGTTAATGTATGTTAGCATTTACATAAATGAGATAAAAGCTGACTTGATATTGGATAATTTGCAAGGAGCTCTTAACACAATATCAAAACACATTTTCAGTTCATGCTCCAACAAAATAATCCATTTATTAATAAATTAATTTCATTCAGGCATTTTCAGTTTACTGCTACAAGCTAAGGGTCCTTTTAATATGGTCGCAACTGAGAGCCTCCCTTTTCCTCTTGTTTTGTGTTTTGTTATGAGTCTCACAGCTATAAATCTGCCAGTCAGATGTGAAGGTTAGGAACACAAGAGGCTCTAGCTGGTAATGTGGTTTCACCGGCGCCTCAGTCTGCCCTGCATATTGCCTCTTGTGGCTTGATTGTTTGGACTGTGCGCTGCACGTATCCTTGACATTTTCTCTCCGCCTGACTCTCAGTCTCTTTTATATTTGTCTAGACTGTATATCTGAAAGTGTGACAGCACTCCAGAGATCATTTTACAGCAATTTAACATCTTGACAGATATCAGGGTATTTAGAAGAGGGCAGCTGACGCATTTTCCTATTCCCATTTCCTGTATAAACCATCTAGGAGGTGGCAGAAGAGTTGGTCTTTACTCAGATCTTGAATGTCAAAGTAACATTACACTGACATTAAACTACATTCATCTGCTAGATGGTTATAGCAAAAGCTACTTTCAGTTCTACCTCATACACAATTTGTGGTTCTGTGCCTTGCTTAAGACCCTTTGACTGGGAGCAAGGAGGAGCTGCAGTCAACGACCAATCATGTCACTCATGGCCTATCATGAAAAAAGACAATATTAATGTTATGTTGTGGTTTTTAGCAACTTGAGGACCCAAATGCAGACACACACAGGAGGCAGAACATGGGGGAACAGGTGAGCTTTAATAAACAAAGCTGTAATACAGCTCAACAAATTGCAAACAAAAGCCAAGTACAAATCAATGCCCAGACAAGAGGAACAAAAAACAGAAACATACAAACAAGAGGAGCAGGCAGGAGCAAATACGAGAAATAAAGAAGTACAAAAAAACCCAACAACTCAATAAGGTACAATCCAAAGAAGCGCTGGGAACACTGGGAATCCGGAGCAACACGGAGCGAAGACGGAGAAAAACAGAGGATGACGGAACGAACTGACAAAGACATGATAGAGAACAAAGACTATATACAGACACACGAACGAGGGGATGAGGAACAGGTGGAGTGAGGAGGGAAAAGGACAGGTGAGGGAAGGAACGGAAAAAACACTGGGAGGGAAAAACACACAGGAGAACCTGAAAAGCAAGAAGCGGCACATAAGGGCATAGTATAAAAATATAATAGGAAACGCAAGAAGAACAAGACACTGAATCATGACATGAACTGAAAATGTTGAATTTCCCTGAGCATTTTACCTTTTACTTTTTGTCCATTTTGACTCAAGGTTAAAAGGCTAATTTTTACCTTTGAAACAACGAATGAGTCTCCCAGTGGCTGAGTAAATCTTGGCAATTTCAATTTCTGCAAACCACGGACATGTTGAAACTCCACATTTATTTCTCGGAGGATTCTTTTGTACCTTTATTGGATGGAATAGTTGTAATTTTGGACAGGAAATGGGGAATAGCGAAACGAGACGACATTCAGCAAAGGGCCACAGGTCAACGCTTGTACACGGTGCGCACGCTCACCAGGTTTGCGAGCATGGAGCCCTGAAGCTTTACATTTCTTCTTGTTTATGTTTCTTAAGGTGCAACTTGCAATTTAATGTGGTGACGCACTTGGTTAGGGTTAGGAAAGGATTGTGTTTTGGCTTAAGATAAGTGGTTTTATGACCACAAACACAGCAGTAGTTGCCCCAACATTTCGTTAAAAATATTAGTTTGTTGTTGGCCCGATGAAATTACTCAACATAACAAGAAAAAAGTACAATATTTCACATATTTCAAAGTAGAAAACATTTAATATTCGGGTTGATTACACCCTCTTATATTTAAGCTCTCGGAAAAAGTACTTTTCCCCAGGGTCTAGTACAAAAAAATACCACTTACAAAATGTAAGGCAAAGGTATGTTTTGCATTTGGTTTAAATCACGGTTACAATTCAGTCCTGGATCATTCCTCAGACACCAGCTGGTGTCATGTGCTACACTTTGACACATTTTCTGCACAGTAACAAGGTAAAGAATAAATGGTACTGTCACAGTGAGAGCTGTGGTTGTAACGCTCTGCAGTATATTTGTTGTGAATTATGTGGTGAGACAGGATTAAAAGTGTAACAGCAACTGGGGGACGGAGGTGACATTGTGTTTTGAGTTCACCAGCTGAAATAGCAAAATAGCGAAACACAGCTGTATGGAAGGAAGGATTTGCGGGACGGACCGGCTTAGCAGGTTACGGCGAACAAGTTGGAGAGGAGCCGAGTTAAAAGGCCTGCTAAATGAGTCCCGGCACCGCGGTGCCAACAGTGGCCTCCTGCAATGTTGTGATTTGATTGTGGTGCGCTATTAAGGCTCTCTTTGCTCATAATGGCACTTCTTTATCCACTGTAATATTATTCAAATGAGAGTCCAATGACACACTCCTCCAGGGTAGAAAAATCCACCCAGGCTTCAGATTAGTTCAAGGGCCCCATGAGAAATAGGACGGCTAAATGGAGAGCCGTTAAGTTTTTAATTTCTATACTTTCTGAGAGCGTGTGAAGAGAAGAGGGAGCCGTCGCAGTAGAGGAGAATCTTAATATAGAAATATAATGACATTTCAGCGAGTTGTGAGCGATGGTGCCTGCTCTGCTTCCAAACAAAAAGATCAATTTGGAGAGAAATGATTTGTTATGCTAATTTGTGTTTGGTGTGGTCTCAGCTGGGATAGGTTGCTAAATTACAAAGTGAAACAGCAACACCAAGTAGCCTGAAACAAATGTGCTGTTGCAGATCTACTCACACGTGCACACGCAGTTCCGCGGATGTCGAGAGATATGTCACCTTCACATTTACTGTTCTGCCACCAATGACCGTTTATTACCAATAGGTGGCAATCTGTCCTTGTCACTCAGTGTGTTGAGTGTTCAAGCTTATCTGCAGAGCCTTAATGTATGCCAAATGAGATTTTCACAGCTATATGTGAGGAAGAAGAGATGAAGAAATGCAGAGGAGACGGACAGAAAAAGGCTCTGGGGACGGAGGGAAAGGTTGAGAGGGATGAAGGGAGGACGACAGGGGCGCTGACTGGCCAAAAGGTTTGCTTTCTCCACCTGCTATGCCTTCTGTCCATGTGAGACCCAACTCCTTTGTAACACTCCTCACAAGGGAGGACACCTCCCACAATGCCTTGTGTCTTTGTGTCCCCCAGTCGCAGTGCATGTCAGGAGTGCATCTATTCTGCATAAAGGTTAGCGGCAAGGACGCGACGGGTGTAAGTCGTTTGGCTTGTTCCTCATTAAAAGGCTACCATCAAATGAGGGCTCGGGGGTGCAGAGATATGGCTGATGACTGCATATTTTACCGAGGCGGCGGCTGTGGCTGCACAGCTGGCTGGCACAACACGCCAGGGTCGCAGTCAAAGCCAGCGCAAAAACAAACAACGCCAATCAGCCCGGTGCCTCTGGACGCCTCTCAACGTGAAGTCACTCAAGCACCGGCTGTGTCTCCAAAGTCTTCTGTCACTTCTTGGCTCTGCTGCCTCTGATGTGTCTGCGTTGCTCTGAAAACAGACAGAGGGCAAAGCAATATAGAGAGAGTCGAGTTGAAAACAACAGTCTGGTAACTCTACTTTCAAGCATTTATGCAAAAACGGACTCTCTGGTTCCTAGTTTTAAAATGGAGGGAGAGCCGGCAATTGATGCACATCATCACAGCTTTAACATCACACGCAGAACTGCCATTCCCACACGGGATGTTAATAAGGCTGTTTCCCGCTATCAACTATAAAAATGACTCCCAAGTATTTGAAGACAACTTTAGGCAAGGGCATTGCAAGTAATTGCTTCACCCTTCTTTTTTTTTCTGTCTTTCTTTCTTTCTTTTTTTTTTTTTTTTTACAAGCAAGAAGCAGTTTCATCAAGACGCAATTTATATTGGTTTTGTTTTGCACGATACCTCATGCATTAGTATATCTCTGCGCAGAAGAACACAGAGACACCTATTGTTACATAGAGATCTATTTATATGAAAGCAAAAAGGGTATTGGAATGTCAAAAAGTAATATCTGCTGTATTTGGGAAACGTGTTTCCCATTATTGCCCTTGTAAAGAAGCAATGCGTTTCTTTGTATCAGATTGCAGCCGCACCATACAGAATAAAATGGGTGGGACAAGCTCTGCGCAGAGAATATGTTATCAGTGAGCAAAAAAAGAAAAAAAACCTTCTATCTCTTTATCTTGTCCTTGATAGGAATCAACAATTGAGCACATAAAAGGCGGGCTGATAAAGGGGGGCACAAACACCGGACGGAAAGCAAAGCTCTCAGCGCCTTGTGAGTAAACGAAGCAAGGCCTTGGAAAGATGCAAGGATACTCTCCCCGCTTTTCCCCCGTCTGCAGGGGTGGAGGTCTACCCTCTCCTCAGATCAGGCTTTTCGCACATGCAAGAGAGGCTGTGGATACATACGCATGCCAACATACAGCTGTAGGTTGACCTTAATATTTGATGAGCAAGAACTGTTCGGAGGATTGTGGTCAGGGAGTGGTGTCGGGTGCTTTGCTATATTGAAATTAATGAATCTTGACACACACCGAGGTTTCACTGGAGCACTTATTCTCGTCCTTTAAATAGCCATTCCTATTGAAGATATGCGGTTATGTTTGGCAAAACATCACAGAGCAAACATTAATGCATCCATCCAATAAATCACAAACAAATGACTCCCAAATTGTGTCCTGACTGCCCCCTAAAGCACAACAAAGAGGGTTGTGTTAACGTCTAAAGATAGTCTGATTTACAGGCAATCACTGCGGGGATTACATCAAGCAACATGCTTTATTTTTTTTTTTTTTTGATATTGCATTATCATTCCCCATCACAAACAATGCCCCGTACAGATAAGGCAGTGGCATGCTGCGCTGATCAAGCCATCTGTCATCTTCAACTAAGCACACATTATGCATATTTAACTTCCTGTCGACCGTGTTTTGGAACACAAGTAAATTGGATTAAGATCTGGGGAGATTAGAGCTCTTCCATACAGTATGATATGTTCAGCTGATAAGGCTGATCTGACATCTATCAATGAGAAAAGACAATGTCACGGTATCATCTACTGACAAAGATCAGGAGTTCCTGATTATATAATTATCATCAAGGTGAAGGTAGCTTCAGTGAAGAGGTTGTATGAGTACGGCACATTCTAGTAGAGCTTAACCAATACAGGAGACAGTGATATCAATATGATTGAATTATTCAGTGATTATTTGAGGAGTTCTTTAACAATTGATAAATACACTTTAGTAATCAATGCTGACACTAATCTTGAAAAGTGATCACTTTGAATAATACATAAACAAACAATGCCAGTACTCTTCTAACAAAAACATGAATATTGAATAGAGAAACATACTCATAATATTCATGCATGCTTAGAGCTCGCCTTTTATAACCTGGCATCTCTACTGTCAATTTAACTGATGTTTGATGATGTTAAGGGGGGTTTGCCATATATGTTTAATTATTTAATGCAATTGTCTCTCACTGGGAAACATAAAAATACATCATTACAATGTCACTTCACATAAAAACGTCTATATTGATTAGATCTGTTGGAACAAATTTAATTTGAAGAGCCAAAAAAAAATCTAAACTGGTCGAACGCTAGATTTTCCATTCAAATGTGTATATTTGTCATAAATACATTTGCTAACGTCGGTGAACCTCCCTCTGCCCTTGGCTCCGTGTCCATACAGCTTTTATGCAAGGCAGATTAAACTTTTGTACGGTGAGAGAAACGTTAGCTAGGTTGCTATTTAGCAATACATTAACAGAGGGTTGAATACACAGACAATAACAAGTTTACAACGGGTACAAAGGGTAATAAAGGGACAATAATGACTGGAAACAGTAAGTGTTGAGGTGATCTGCTCGTGAAAATGGGCGCTACTGTCTCTACAATGTGTTACAATAGCTTCTGGCCTCCCCTCATGTGACATGTTTGTGTCCCAGCTGACGAACAATAAAGTTATCTGAATCAAAATGTCCCCTTCTGTGTACTACCGTTAACTTCTAAGGTTACCATATCAGAAAGCAATACCTCGCTTCTCCTCCTCACAGGGCTTATTGGTGCTTAGGCTTAATTATGTTATCATTTGAAAGTTTATTGCCAATATTGAAATACCCTCTAGCTGAAACCATTAATAACAAACACATGTTGACAGTGGCATAGGCAATACATAGGCCTGAGTATACAGTGATTGACAGCACTAATATCAATATATCTGTGTTCAACCCTGTCTTGTCTGAATTGCATCTATATGCAACTCACAACTAATTTGCAGTAACAAGATTTTCAATATTTTACATGACCAAAAACACACTGTAACCATTTATTGTTATTATTTTCATTTGTATTATTATTATTATTATTATTATTATTATTTACTGAAAGCATAACCATAAATATCTAAATCATGCTGCAGTTGCTATGGAGCAAATCATGTGGGGAAAATAAATTCTGATGGTAATTCTGACGATGGTGCATAATTTATGTGGGATTAAGTCTGCCTGAAGTTATTGACATGATGAAAAATAATGGTATAAAAGTCACTCTAATGTGATGTTGAACTTCTGGTGTATCAGTCGGGCTCTGGTTGCAACAGTGTTCACACGCCACTTAAGAATAACTAGTCATTTTTTATGAGTTGTAATGCTAACTGGGGAGCTGGGTGACAATCTCCATAATTTTCTCATTAGTCAGTCATTCTTATGACTGAATTGCAAGAACTTCCAGTCAGCCCACATGTATTTATAGCTCCTATAAGAAAGCAGCAATACACTAGAGGATGTTCTTTGCTGTGATTATGGGCACTTCAGCGCTGCTGACACTGCTCAGCTGTACCTCATACCTACTGAATCACCGGCATGCCCGTCATCTTTTAGTGAACTGCCTCTTGGGCGCTATTGCTGTATTATATCATTTGCTAAAAGCTGGATTTCATCCCAGGATGTCAGCGCAGGCACAAAACTTAGTGAAACTATAATTCAGCCTTCTACATTTCTCCTAACCTTTCAGACCTTGTTTTGGAGCCTTTCGTTATTATAGTTTCACAATTCCTGAGAGTTGACACTGTCCGTGTCACTTTGCCTTTACATGCCTCGCTTGATCGAGCAATTAAGCGAAGAAATGCCTGTCGCTTTCGGAGCCGGCTGGTCAATAAGGGTCTGACACATATGAGCGGACAGTATGCTGACACTGATGACTGCGGCGGAGCTATAGCTCGCAGGACTGCAGTGCCACCAAATTCACAGTCATGACCTGAGCACGCACAGACGACAGGGGTTGGAGGACTGTCATGGCCACCAAAGCACACAGTATCTCCACATAATGAGCACTGGTGGGTCGCTTGTCTCCAGACTGGCAAATGTTTCTGGCCTGGGCTGGAAAGTCACTTAGAGTGGTGACAGGGGCTTCGGGGTACTGGATGAATGCCTGAGCAGCTGTCATGACCCCGCGTATTTGACAGCTTTTCTGCAGAGGGAAAAGTGAAGCTTGACATATGAGTTCTTGTTTTATTTGTGTTGGCATCATGGACTTCATAAGAGCTCATTTTGTGGGCCAGCCTGTCTTAAAATAAAATATACAAAAAAAAATACTTAATAAAAGCGAGTAAAATATACACATTTTCCACGGATAAAATGTTTAAAATGTAGCACTGAGGCAGTTGAGGAGCAAAAGGCGGACTCACTTGACATGCAAATAAGCGGTCTTTACCACGCGTTTATTCAGGCTTTAAGTGGCCAATTACTACCAAATTCATCCAGTGTTTTGATGCAGTAGTCAGAAAGTGACAGAAACCGAGGGAGAAAGGAACCACCTTGCACCGTGCAACAAATCATCACAGATCAGCGGGCTGTGTGACTGTGCACTGCAGATAATGAGGGAGCGAGGGGCAGGTGTTCAGGCAGGAGGAGACTCGGTTAATGAGCTGAACACACCGAGAGCGACTGGTGGACAGGTGAGGGCTGACAGGTCTGCAGGGACTAACGGAGAAATCAGAGTATACCGAACAACTCGATGTAGATCAAGAGGGAAGAACAGAAGGCGAGTTGAAGTGTTCCAACGATGGGATCATGCCGATCAAGTACACATCCCCCGCACTGTTCATTAAAGCCCCTGGGAATCTGGTTTCAGACTGTACATTACCCTCAATAATGTCACAGATTCATAAAGAGCCACTGTTGTATTTAAGTATTACTTGGTGAGACTTTAACACTCCAACATTCAGCAAATCCGATCCATCGGGATTGAGCGTGGGTGATTCGGCAGATTTGATTGACAGTGGCCTTGCGAGATAAAAACAACAACCAGACAACTGTCACCGGGTTTTGATACAAATATTGCAAAATGTTGATTGATGCTTGGAAATATTTGACATCACCTTTTTCCAACTAAACTTCAAACTCCCGAAGAAAGCAAAGACAACAAGCAAACACCAGACGCCGCCCGTGAAAAGAAAACACCGCACTGATAATTCGGTGTTTGTGAGGGACCCTCTCGCTCATCAGTAAGAAGCTGATCGAGTTGTCTTTGGTCTCAATGGCCTTTTAAAAGAAACTGAATCGTAAACTGAATAATTTAAGTAGACGTGAATGAGTGTCAACTTTATATGACTTGAAAAGTTTATTTGTTTTGAATCATCACAAAAATCTTTTCTTCTTTTAACTTTTAATTTTTTCATGATAAGACAAGTTGTTTTTTTTACAGTGTTGGTCTGACATTATAACATTTTCTCTCAACAGTAAGAAAACTAAAGTCATGGACTTCGGAAATCAAAAAAAGAAATTGAGTGGAATGTTAGATTGATAATCTGTAATATTAAAGTTAAGTTTTTCAGGCACAATTCGTAGGGCATCAGCATAACATGAACATGGAACCAACATATTGACTGTATTAAAGGAAAAAGTTCAAAGTCAGTATCAATCTTGGACAATTCTCGGGGTAGATTAAATGAGGTATATACCTTATCGCTCACTTATTCTGCCTTACAAATCCTACCGTGTGGAATCGTCAGAGTCAATCCACTAGTCTTCCTACACCAACGAACCATACACATTATTAATAAGACGGTTTATTATGTTCACACAAATCCACAGTTCGTAAATTCCCACGTCGTTCGTTTAATAACGTGTCATATTATAAAATAATGTCATTCATGTTCAGAGAACATCTCCTCAATGGGTTTCTGAGGTAAATGAAATGAAGCAGTAGTCAGGCAGATGTACCATGTCAGGATTCAGGAAAGTGACCTGTGGAGCACCCACCCCAGGGATCGGTGATGGGTCCAACACTTTGCGACTGATCATAAATTAATGCGCAAACATGTATTGACTATATCAAAGGAAAACGTTCAAAGCCCTGTATAAATTGAGGGATAAATTAAATCATAAAGCCATGTATATAATTTAGTGCTCACTTATTCTGCCTTGCACATCTTACTGTGTGGAATAGTCTGGTCGACCTTTAAAGCATCTTACTTAAAAAATGAATTATGTCTTGTATTAATAATACAACTTAATATAAGGTCCAAATACACTGATTTTAAATTCCCATGTTATGAAATTGAATGACTTGTTTTATTATAAAATGTTCAGAGCATATGTCCACAATCTTTATTGAGGTACAATAAATAAAATAAAACTGTACTGTCTGTATGGAGCGGTAGCAGCAGCAGGAGAGGAAGTGAAAGGTAGCTTTATCGTACAAGAGTGATAAATTAAGAACATAATTCTCCAACACAAGGGAGGTAAAAGAAAAGATTTGCCTATTTCCTGGTAACTGCAAGTGATGGCGTGCGAGAGCTAGTCATCGAATGTTGAGAAGGGACGCTTGTCATATTTGATCACAATAACAATGAAATAATGACTCTGCATGTTGAAATCCAATTAGTGTCTACTATAATCCCCGAGGTAATTATCATACAGTACTTAAGTCTTATATTAAATGTTATTTTACGTGGCATCCAATTAATACTGATTGTTGCATGGTTGAGCTGTCATTACGTAGTATTTTGGAGTCACTGAAACAGTGTCAACCACTTAATCTTTTGGGGGAATATACCTTTGATGGTTTAACCTTTCAAGGGGAGCCACTTTAGCTCCGAAATTGGCTCCACATCCTCTGTAAGCCCTTCACAACCTGTAAGTCAAACCCTCCATGGAATAAAATGTGAAAACCCCGGTTAGTGAGATGGGGTTGAGTGGAGGAATGAAGGGTTTTGGGTGATGAAAGTAGGAATGCTAATGTGCAACGTCTAATTGCTCGTTGCTTAAATTGGCTGACATGAGCACCCATCTGCTGAAGGTGAGCCATGTTGCAAAGTGCTTGCTAATTAAAATACTTGAAAGATAATTTGGGGGAATTGAAAATTATTTAATGCTCATTTATGTAATTCCGGCGCATTAGGAAAAACAGGAAGAGGACACGGCGCGTGTTGCTGGGTGCCATTGTGCCTGTACGGGTGGAGGTAACAGAGGAAGTCGGGGTGGAGGGGAAAAACGCACAATATTTATGAAGCACTGTCAGGTTAATGTCATGCAACATTTATTGATGCAGTAATGTTTAATTTAGCATACGCTCCTGTAATAAGCCATTAGGTGTTGTGCTATGATTCAGAGTTTGATGGCACTGTAATGACAATCAGATGCCCTTGAACATCTCACTACCACTGTGTCTGCTGCGTTTAGAGGCAGAAAAAAAAAAATAAATCAAACTTTAAAATGTACGTACGCCGGCCGGAGATCCCGTGCATTTGTGCAGGCTATCGATGACAAAAGGAGCCGTCTCTCAATGGCTGGCTGTAAAATATTCAAAATTTCAGACGGGAACATGATTGGATTAGCTTTGATAATGGATGTCATAAAAGCAGGCAGTGCCATTTTAATAAATCTGTCACATTGCCAAAGGGTAGAGATCGTAGAAGCACGTAGTAGAACGACAACAGAATCTCCTCCTTCAGCCGGCGGCCCCTTAACAGACACGCAACACAAAGGCTCACTGGTGGCCACGCTCTATAGTTAGCTTTGTGGAGCTCACCGCATGTCACAGGCTCACAGAAAATGCAGAATGACCAATGTCAGCTCAAGGAGGATTGACCTTGGGGATAAACCAGCAGACTCGCCAGTGTTGCCAGTGATTGCGTGACACCAAGTAAATGACCAGGTGTCCTTTTGTCCTCTGTGATTAATGCCCTTAATTTGCTTGCAGCCTACCTGATAGATGTGTAGGTGTGTAGGTGTGCAGATAGATGGGTGTGTTTCAGGTTTTTTGTTTTTTTTCTTTCAGTGAGCTGTTCCAAAGCATTTCTTTTGACACCCGGGACGGTTGACAGTGATTTACATGAAGATTACAGAAAAGATTATCATATCAGACGCAGAGAGGGATCACTGAAAGAACTCACGGAAAACAGCGCTATCAGCTGGATGTCGTAGCACACCTATGCATACGGATGAAGACACTGAACCGTGCCCGTCTTTCGTTTGCCGTGCAGGGCATGCAAGAATGCTTTCTGCTTGCAGCGGGCTGACCCGGAGCTATTTCTAGAGGGACTTTAAGGTTTGTTTCGATCATTATTTCCAACGGCTGTCATCGCTACGGCTCAATCACCACAGAAGGAAAGGACTTCACAGGGTCACATTGTTATCATTGATTTCCTCACCAATGACATAACAACAAATGGCCAGTGACAAAGACACAGAGAGCACAGTTGCAGAGGAGCCACCATCATTGTTTACGCCGGGTATTTTAATCTTTTTCCCGTGGTTTTCGTCCACAAAAGCTTATTGTTTGTGTATCTCGGACACATCTAGTCCTGCAGACAGTGCTGATGGTGTCTCCCTGTAATAAAAAACCCTGAATTTATCCTTATAACGGATCATTATACATCTGCCACCGTCTAACGCCAGCAAGATAAAAATAATGTTGCTTGATTTACCTTACTGGCATACTCCATTAGATTCGAGTCCAGTAAATTAGCACCAAGGAGAAATCAGGATTGCAAAGCAGGTGAGCTGTGAGATCGAGAGCACATGCACTGTAAAATTGCCCCATTATGAATGTTACATCAGAGGGACATTATAAACAATGCCTGCCAGAGGATTTATTAGCACCGAGCAAAACCTTCGAGAGTAGTGGCAGGGACAATGTCCTTTTTTCACTCTTCTAAAAAGCTATTAGTGCACAGCTCTGAGAAGCTGTGAGGAGAGACGGGACACATGCAGGGATGGAAGGGGGGAAGAAATGGACAAAGACTGACACGTAAAGGACTGCAAGGGGAACAGGATAAAATAAAATTATGTGCTGCCACTATGTTCTGAACTCTGAAAAAATGTCATATGCTACACAACGGCTCACTCTAAGTTTTACATATCAACTTACAGTTTGGGATTGAACCGTCAAATGCAGTTTCGATCTGTTGTGATGGTGTAGCTGACATTGCTGTGCAGGTGTCGTTCCTGGAACTTACTAAAAAGTGCCAAAGTTGACTTTGAGGTCAGACACTGCAGTTTATATTGCATTTGGAAAGCACTGATATACTTATTATTATTTTCAGTTTATTTTATTGTCACCATTCAGTAAAGCTCAGGGAGTAAAAATACTTGGCTTAGGCAACAAACATGCTTGGTGAGGTTCGGGTAAGGATGGTTTAAACATGTGGTCGAAAAATGAAATGATGTGCGCACTTTCCAGATATTTTCTCTCAGTTGCTGAGCTTTAACAATGCAAATACTGTGACTGGTCAGTTGCAATGATTGTCCTCGAACAAAACTATGATGTGACCGGAACAACACTAACACAGCAAAAATCAGATGGTGCATTTATTGATGATGTAAGAACAGCCTCTTTGTTGTAGATAAAGGAGTACCACAGGGATCTTATATGACTTTATACCAGTTACGTTTCTCCTCACATACTGTTATGTTCTGTTCACCGCAAACTTGGGCCACATTCTTGCCACGCGTTATTCACGTGAGTTTGATCATGGGATCGTATGTGTTTATAGACGTCACTTGCACGTCTGTTTATTTGACCTAACAGCTGAACTTTACAGAAAAATAGCCTTAAACTAGCGAGCTACGTTGCGTATCTAGTGAATGTGCGACGCTGTGTGTTTGAATTCAGTGGAACTCAGTACTCACCAGAGGTTCCAGTTCAGTCTCCCCTGATGGTAGTGATGCAAATTTCCCATATTTGCATCAATTGTGCTGCCTCATTTGCCCGAACCAGCTGCTGCCTATGCAATGATTTTAAATTTAATCCAGAGGCAAGAAAAACTTGCTTCCTCATATGTGGGAACATGCTGTTATCAAAGCATAATGCAAATCTCAAATTTGTGTATCACACACTCTTTTCAAGCTCATATCATGTCACCGGTAATTCTGCTGCTTGACAGATGTTTCTGTGCCTGGTGTCTGTGCGATTCTGCAGTAAACATGTTGGGAGATGATTTTGACTCTTTTTCCAATTTTTCTCAGTTTCATATTTTCTCAGTGGGAGAAAAACATGTTACAAGCGCCATCTGACATTGCCATAATGTAGACTTCACTTCTGTTAGGTTGATTAAAATCACACAATAAAAGGACTTGAGGAAACTTGGTAGCCTAGCAAAAACCAGCATTGACAAGGTTTTTTTTGTAAACACAGGCATGGGTACCTGCTGTAGTCAAAGACTGAACTGGACTTAAATACAAACTATGAGTAGTGAGAAACAAGAGAGCAGTGAAGGAGCTGGTAGGCCAGGAGGAACATGGGGAACAGGGTTGGGCTAACCATGGTGATCAGTGCAGAAGTCGAGGGTAACCAGACCTGGGACCTATATATCAGACCTGCATCATTGCATTATATACAATGGCATGTTATCTTGGGAACAGTGATACTGTTTTGATTGGTATGAAGGTGGGTTGAGGAAAAAAAAGGGCTGGGGCAACAAAACCTTGTAAAGGACATACACAACTTAATGACTTAATGAGGGAAACTTATTCACAATGAGGGAAAAGAAACAAGAGTTGAGGATCAAGACCCATGACATCTGGAATTAAGCATTTACAGCAAAAAAGTGCATGAGTGAGGCCTCAGAACAGCTGATGTCCCAATACAGCGTTGCCTTGACACTGATTTGAGAAGACAGAGATAAAGTGAGTTGTCATGTTGTATTGTAATGTATTATGAAAGCCACTTTTATATAAATACTTGTATTCCATATGGATAGATTTGTTTGTGATTTTGTGTGATTTCTTAATTTGCCCTTGAGGTGAGAAAAGATGAACAGTTTAGGTTGCTTGGAATTGCCGTCACTGAGTGCCCATCTTGGTCATCACACATCACCAGCGTGGTTAAAGAGGCACAGAAAAAGGCTTTACTTCCTACAGGAACTGAGGAATGCTAAATTCTGGATTTAGCTTTTACAGAGGAGCAATAGAAAGCATCCTGACTGGAAACATCGCAAACTGGCAAGGTTTAAAACTGGGATTAAAACCGCCCAGATCATCACCGGTACCATCTACAGAGCATCAGTGACATCCAAATTTTTGAATATGAATTATATTTAAATCAGAAATTCCACCCATCAGAACCTTCAGTTCATTCTGAAGTATGTTAGATGCAAATGAAAGCCTTAGTTAACACCCATCATGGTAATGTTTTGCTAAGGAAGACAAGTAAATATTAATGAGATAACTAACATGGTTGCCTGGCTCGTTGCATCTTAATGCATGATTCATAATGTCCTAAAGTGACTTGGAACCTCGATCTTCTCTGACAGCTGAGAAGCCAGTTGTGGCGTATCCCAGGGAAAGACGGCGACCCCGGTAACTTCAACACAGATTGGCAGCGCACACTTCCCAAGGTCGACAGAGCACTCGAGCAACAGCAAAGGTTATTCCAATGCATTTAGCCGCTGACTTCATCACGTCTCACACACGCCCACGGCTGCTTTCAACAAGCCCGTCCTGCTGAGTTCTTTGGAACGTTTTCCAAGCACAGTCTGACGTGTGTTATTTGCTGTGGGAATTTAATGCTATTGCCTTTCTTTTTCAGTACCACAAGTGTCTTGTGTAGATTAGAAAGAGCACAGGCTAACAAAACCTAAAAGCCACTCAAGTCCAAAATGTAAGGGCAAATTCCCCATCACTTCAAACCATTGCACTGTCACTTTGACAGGCCATAATACTTATTAAGCTGACAATGCCATGATGACTTGAGCCTCAAAGAGAAAAGCGTTTCGTAAGGGTACAGGCTGGGGCTATGGCATTGGTGAAAGCAGTCATGGAGATAGCAAGAGTGAGCCTTTCCTGACCTTGTGAGGGGTTTTATGAGTGGAAGAGGTGATAGTTTTTGTCAGCATAAAGTTATTGTGCTTGCTGCTGTAACAGGATGATATCCTGACTCTGCACTGTCTGGAATATACATCCTCCCCCGATAAATTTCATCTCTTTATCCCTTGGAGTGGGAGTGCAGCAGCCCAGAACCCACTCCCTGTGGGTGAAAGAAAGGAGGATTAGGAGCTCCCCATGTGCACCGCTGTATGCTTGGGAGTTGTTTTTGTATGTTGATAGACTGAGACAATTTGTCTAGAAGTATGACCTTATCCTTTTTGGCACTCGCTTTCTATCAGAGTGGATAGCGCTGATGGAGTGATGGATTCCAAAATGCGCTTTGTGAGAATGCCACCGGCCGACAACCGAGCAGAAAAACAAGAACAGTGCATCATCTTTTCTATCACTCAAAAGCATTTGAAGCTCTTAAATCAAATGGCACGGCACCAAATTGGACAGACAGCCACAAAAAAACCTTCCTGCTGCCTTTTAAACGGATTAACAAGTGTAATAATTGCTCTTTTTCCGACTAGTTCGGCCAAGACTTCACATTCCAGAAGAATAGGATTGTCTGTTGAGAGGAACCTCATTAAAATGTTGTAAACTTTTGTTGAAATATGTTTTATATGATGTATCAGACGTTAACAAAGACATATGGTGGAACATCTGTAGATGTTTAGAGTGACATTTTCTGTGGACTTGCTGCTTATATGCCGTAACAGTCTAATTAGTCTGGGTAGCAGCTTGCTTACCTTTCTGGCTGACAGTGCTCATACATTTTGTTCAAACCTCGAGTCGCAGAAAAAAAGTTTCATCTCATTCTATGTTAGTGTGCAATTAGGAAATGCCAAGTTTATTAAGATGTTGTCTTGGCGACTCTGGAATATTTCAACTACAACTCTGTAACAGTGTGTAGACAGTTATATATTCCTGCTTTGAGCCAGAGCACCAGTCAGTGCGTTTACATGACACTCAAGAAAACCGAATTACTGTGTTAGTCTGACTATGATCGGATCTTTAAGATGCATGTATACACCTTAGTCTGACTGAAATCGGACCGGATCAGATTTCTCATAGTCAAATTACACCACGTAGATTATTCGATTGAAAGTCGCATTAACTCCTGCATGTATACGTTTCCAGCGGATCGGATCGGATTTTGCGTTCTGCGCAAGCGCGAGATTTTTCCCCGGGGCCGTGAGCCGGAAGTAGATGGACGGCGGCGTCTTTCCTCCAAAATCACCGCGAGAAAGAGCGCCATTGTGCATCTAGTTTGTGTAATTATCATGTACACCATATATGAAATGTACAAAGATGTAGCTTCGTCTCGCTCATCGTACGCCATCTTTCTTGAATGCCGAGGCAGCTGGTGATGTAAAGAGGTCAGCCGGAGGTGGCCCCGTTAACACTAGTTGAAATGGGCACAGCGCCACCTAGCGTACCGGGGTATGACATGCTTTCGGCAGTAATTCGATTTTCTCACCGGCATGTATACTCGGATAATTGCAGTTTTCCGATTGAGCAGCGTAGTCGAACTATGGCTGTAATCTGACTAAGCTGTGCATGTAAACGCACTGAGTGTTAGGCACTTTACTTGAAAACATGTCATCATGTACTTTAACATTTAGGACATTTAGCAGACACTTTTTGTCCAAGGCAACTACTACTACTACTGTACATTTGTCACAAGAAAGAAGCCACAACATGTCATCATCGATAAAGTAAAAAAGTTAGAATAGAAACAATTTTCAAGCCATGCCAGGTATGCTATGCGGGGTCGAGGTGAAGTCTGAACAAATGAGTCTTGAGTCTTTTGCGGAAGATAGTGAGTGAATCTGCTGTCCTGACATTGGCCGGGAGTCCGTTCCACCACGGCGCCAAAACAGAGAAGAGTAGCGACTTCACTGAGCGAGCTGTGTTTGCTCTGGGCCGTGTGGTCTGACCAGTGTTTGGAGGTAGATGGCTGCAGGTCCATTGACGGCCTTGAAGACCAGCAGCATTGTCTTGAATTGGATGCGGGCCGCAACAGGAAGCAAGTGGAGGTCAAGGAGGAGGGGGGTCACATGGGGTCACATAACATACAGTGACCCCATGTGTACAAAATGAATTTCATTACCTATCACTCATGAGCGAATCTCCAAAGCTTCAACACCCACATGCTACTTTCTTCACAAGTGCAGGGATCAAAAATAAAACTCTGACCTTGCCTTCGATTTGTATTTACTGTCCATCAACAGCTATCTCATTGACTTCTTGTCATACGTCCCATCCTTACAATGAGGCCAAAGAGCTCACACACTCCGAACTCTGACAAAACCCTGAGGATTCCCGAATAGGCTAACCAGTGACTAATGTTGGCAAGCCAGCTAAGAACACACAATATGTAAATAAGACAACGCTGGAGCTACTGGAGGGCTTATTCTCGCTCTGCTGGCAGAGGCTGGCCTCCTCCCCCAACCTCCAGCCCCTGTGTCAAGCTAATATGCACAGGAATAATATCAGTGGCGTGCTTGAAAACAAAACCGCTATAAAACCCTTTACGCTCTTTGTGGCTGACAAAAGTAATCACATTACTATTACAGTTTGCTGAGCCTCCTACTGAAGAGTGAGTCAAACCTCCCTTGTCAAAAAAGCAGTACTATCTTTAAAAGTGCCACTCTTTTGGTTTTATTCTATGATTTAATTTTACATATATTTATATTCTCTGACTCGGTTTACAGGTCACACGCTCCAGCTAACATTCAGCTAAACAGCTAAATTCATTGCTCCAGTAGACTAAACATTCTCATGTCCGCTGCCTCTAAAGCAAAGCATGAGTCCTACACATATTGTATATCCCACCCCCCTCTCTCCCCTCACTGCACCACCACTGTAGGGTCCAAAATACATGCACACTTCTAAAGACACCTGCCACCACTGACATCCTCTGTGGAATAAAATGAGCAAATTTATCTCATGAGCTGAGTTTATTTCATGCATGTGCCATACCCAATTTCGATGCCTCTCTTTTCCCTCAAGGTGACAAATGAGATGGAAAATTTTCACGTCAAAAAACACGGCTGCTGAAAGCTCTGGCATCGCTTTCCTCCACAGCGGTGTCAGAACTGAACGGAACGCCGCGAAGAGATGCTATATCAAAAAGCAGGAGGTTTGGTTTGTCAGAGAATGGTGACATTTGTGTAGAGCGTCATTATGATAATGAACGTTCACTTTCTATCACCAGCACCTCTTGGGCACCCTTCCCTTTAATGTACTTCTCTGAAGGTAACAGTCTCTGACAGTCTTATTTATTGCATTGCATAGCAGGGTTATTTCTGGAAGTCACTTTTAAAAACTCTGCTACAGAGAATATCTGTGATGATCTATATCAAAGCCACTTCCCATAATGTATTGTCGGGTGTTAGGGGAAATAAACTCTGCTGGAAGTAATAATGCCCACTGACGTCCTCCTGCTTCGGGCCTTCTTGTTGGCGCTGAATATGCATGATTGCGTTTTGATTGACTGAGCAATGGTGAGTCTTAAAAATTAAAATCGCAAAAAAAAAAAAGATGTAATCGTGCACTACTCCTTAACAACCTGCTTAAATCTAGCATGAAATAAAGCATTTATTCTCTGATTGCATATCTCCTCAAACATAGACTGATCGGGGCACCACTGCACCTTAACAACCCTATAATGATCCAAAACCTCTGCAATCTTATGGCACTGATGCATGACAATATTATCATTTAAAAAGCCTGTCGAGCCCCGGTGCGCTCGTCTTAGCCAAGAACAAATGATATCTGCTCTCATCTCTGGAGGTATAAGAATTCATAGAATTCACACTTTGAGAATTTTTGACAAAGCTGCTATTTCATAGCCAAGCCTAACAAATTACAAATTCTTTCAGGGGAAACGATTAGAATACTATCATTCACCGTGGTCTTAAGAACTAAAGTGCATGTGCAAATCTGCACTCCGCTGAGAGCGTCTTGGTAAAAGCTTTCCTCTGTAGCTCTGGTTTTGCAGTCTGATCCCGAAACACATTTGCACCTGCAGACACACGTTTGCCAACACACATGGACACACTGCCTGCAGCCCGTGCACTTACTACCTGTCAGTCACCTGCCCGCTCCTGGGCTCCAGTTTGCTATAGTTGTCATGGTAACACATACCAAAGACACAGATATTATTGTGCGCTTCTTCCCTCGATGACGTTACTGACAGAGCAGGGGCCAACAGAAATATCCGTATCTTGGTGTAACCGGGTTGAAATATGTATATCTTTTTTTTTTTTTTTTTTTATGTCTGAAACTTAAATAAATACTGAAGAGTTGGATATTCAATTCAAGTGTTTGCACCTGTACGGTCACTTTTAAGAGGTCGCTATTTTCTTGATGTCAATGCTGCGCAAACAGTATTGTAGTAGTAATTATAAATGTTAGTCTTAAGATTGTGAACATGCAGCTGTGTCATTCATTTGAATATAAACTTTGTAAAGGAACATTTGCATTTTATAGTGGACATGTGTTCGATGACCTGTGTGTGTGTGGAAGAGACAACGTGTTTCGGAACATTAATATATACTTTTTTGACTTGTACAGGTACGTGTATTTTGTCTGTTTGTTATTTACACAAGTATTTATACTAGTAGAATTTAGTATGCGTAGAATTGATATGCATTGAGCATGTACACGCTTTCATTTCATTTGTTTTCATGTTGTTGTTTAAGAGCGCTTTTGCAGTTAAAGCTCCTGTTTGTAAGATGGTAAAACTGACGCTTTGGGTTTCCCAACTCGTCAAATACTGACGCTTTAGGATTGTAGGCCGGGTCGGCCACCACCTGAAAGCGTCAGTATCCGACGAGTTGGGAAACCCAGAGCGTCAGTTTTACCATCTTACAAACAGGAGCTTTAATATAAAATATTAGCCATGTACTAGAGGTCAACCGATCAATCTTGGCTCGGCTCTGATTGTTGCTGATGGCCATCAATCGCTTGGGAGTACGTCACCGTCCGTACGTCTGAGTCTATCCCCATCATCTGAGGGCCGCTCCTGCTGAAAATAAACTTAATCCGCTCAATCTCCCTCTTAATCTAAAGTAAACAATCTGACACAGACGGGCAACTGCTGTGTGTTCACGACAGACTTTAATAAATGCCACGTTTTTCCATGTAGACTAAGAGAGACTAAAGTTACATCAGAGATATTTTTGCTCATAACGTAATTCTCCACTCCATGAAACATCTTCCATTACTCTGGGGATAGGGTTAATGAATATGGGCTAACGTTTTTTCTGTCTTTGTGGAAATGAAGTTAAGAGTGGTGGGAGGGTATCTGTTTGACACTTTTTGTACCTTTAAAAAACTAATCACGAATCCAGCTCACCTGCTTGGTTGCTCAATTTCGGCTGCAATCTTTTTTTGCAAAAGGTCCCCTGCGTCGGCAGTGAGGCGATCGAGAATGCATGAAAAGGAAAAAAAGAGAGAAAAAGATTTGCAGAGCACTTCAGTGAATAGCCAGGTTTTGATTTTCTCAAGTTAAGACCATCAGTGTTGTTAAAGTGCAGCTGGGGCTGAAAAATGAGAGACCTGAGAGGTGGTGTCAGACGCTGCACCTGCCCAGAGAGCCTGAATAATGCACTCACACCACAAGGACACCTGCTGTAGCTCGTACATCTGCAGCATCACAGGCGCACACACACACACACACACACACACACACGCCCGCATACGGATGCACCTAAAAAATTGCATCATGAAAGTCCGTGCATGCGAACATACACATACCTGCTGAGCCAAAATAAATACTCGTAATTGGAGTGGGGAGGCAAAACGGTGCATCATCTGTCAGACAGGAGGGGAAACAGAATCGTATCTCTTCATCGCGCCTCCAGCTGAAGTTCTGTATACGCAGATGAGTAAGATCCTTCATTTGGTATTCATATAGAACCCACACCACTCAAAAACCGCCTTGACATTCCCATGAGAGGGAGCCGGGAGCGAGAGCAGAGTTTATTTGATCGCAACAGACCCTCAATACATGGCAGGTATCCACGATGATGCATCTAGTAATACATGTTGTCTTTACTGTAATGGTGTCGGATGAAAATGGGACAACAAACAAGCTTATTTTTACTCATCTTGGTTGGTGCTGCTGAAAAAGATGAAGGAAAAAAAAAATGATGGCATTTCCGTGGCAAAAAAACAACATCCCCAAGGTGATCACAGCTTCAATTATTGATAGCTTTCGCTGTCGAGCGGTCGTCAGATGGTTGTCAGGCTTAAAGCAAAGGTTGTGAGAGTGGAGCGAGGGAGGATTGTTCATGCTTTCTGTGCTGACAATTTGAAAGCAATTACAAGAGAAGGAGCTGACTGAAGAGAGCTGCTTCTTTCCATCAATTTCCTAAGAGGATACGTACATTTTAAAGTTATATGAATAGACTAAGGAGGAGGAAGAGAAATTGAAGGCCAGGTGAAAATAATGGACGCGGGGTATTTCTTCACAGAAGAGTTCCGGCGTCCTTCACTGGAGCGGTGCAGAGCACGACTCATCAATACTGGATGAGTTTTATCCCTCTTCAGTGCGGGAGCTGTTGGTCTGAGCTCTAACAAGCTTCTACTTCTAACAGACAAGGGACCCCAACCCTGCTGTATTACCTCCATCTCCCTGTTCTGCCATTAACTCGTTGTCCTTCGGTCAGTGACGTGTCCTGTTACTGCAGAGTGAGAGAGAAGGAGGAACTCAGGCTGGACACACTGGATGCTGTGTGGTGGCTGCTGCGGCTCACTCGCGTGTTTGCGCTCTGCATTGCTGCCGCCCTGTCTGTTTATATGGAGTTTGACTTTAATAATTTAATAATTTTAGGCTACCCAGTGAGTTCTCCAAAAACAGGCCAACTGCACAAATAATAATAAAAAATCTAAATCCGCCAACAACTTGCATGGAACTTTTAACTGATTATGGAACAGTCTTTGTTTGATAATTGTTTTTAGCAGTTTTATGGTGAGACACTAAAATTAAAGGGGTTAACATTTTAAGTAATTTAAATCACCAAGAAACTTCACAGTTGGTTATAAAGATACATAAATGCAAATTAATCCATCTTATCAAATATACACTCATTTGAATAGATTTCCAGAACAGAAATCTGACGTAAAAATAAACACCACACTGTGTTTATGGTCATTATCTTTCCTCCAGTCAAATAAGACATGTTGTGGAATCAAAATAGCCCCATATCCCAAAAATGACCACTGCATTTAAAAACCACAGGTAAGGTAAAACTGAAATCGACATAAGCAGGCAAAAAAATTGAAACATAGAGAAATGTTAAATTGATTCTTCTCTTGTCACAATTCTGTGCCAATGCTCTGCTTAGGCCTAGGCAAAAAAAATAAATAAATTGGTGTTGGTTTGGTTTGGTTTGGAGAAAATCATGTCAATTTTGGTCGCCACAATCGCAGATGGTCCAAAAATGGCTGGTATCGGTCACCACAAAAACAGCTTGAATTAACCCAGAGTCTCCTTGGAAATCATCCGTTTTGAAGCCACAAAAAAAGGATGGTAAAATCCCCAGGTCTCCCAAAAAAGAACTACTGGTGTGACTCGAAATGCAGTCAGCCGTGTGGCAGCCGTGTTGGTTGTGATATCACTGCCACGGGACCCGCCACCTCCTGATGTGAAAGTCAGCTAATAAGCATTTAATGTGAACGTGGTAAGCCAGGTGTGCTACATATGTCACCCTTGGACGTATCTGTAGTTTGCAGAAATGTTAACTGTGGACATTGTAAAGTATTCCTTTGAAGAAAACGAAGTCGAAAGCAACAGTTTAAAAAGCGTTATGAGCAGGCTCATAGCAGTCACGTCTCAGGCTAATCACTCGCATTCTCCACTTTCAATTCCATCCCACGCTGAGGCTACGAGGCAGCCAATTGAATAAATGAATAAAGCCAATCCACCATAGGTGCAGAGGTCCCACCATGCACTGCTGCCCGAAGAGGACGGCGTTTGCGGTCGGCTGAGCTGATGAGTTTCAGTCCGACACTGTTCTCCTGCGGGTCAACTGCCCAGGGAAGGCAGGTGTCTCTCCTTCAGTGCTGAGCAACACTGCATGAGTATGTGTGAAACAGGAAACGAGCATGTGTGTACATACATATGTGTGCCTGTGCATGTGTATGTGCATGCTCCTACCCCCAGGAGGGCGTTGGGAACAGAACTCGTGAATTTGTGCGACACCTGGAACCAGGCTCCCTCGACCTCATTTGTAGTTCGCCATCTCTGATTGGCCAGTCTCTCCACCACATAGGCAATGTTTTTTTTTACCTAGAGAGAGTTGCGGAGAGGCCTTTGGCTTCCGCAATCTGCTTGGATGTGTGAATTATTTTTATATTTTATATCCTGTCACAGAGGAGTTTTTGTTTTTTGTGTCTTCATAAAGTATGTAAAGTAGAATAAAGAGACAAATGTGGACGTGAGAGAAGAGCAACACTGCAACAGAAGGATAGAAATGAAGAGAGAACAGGGAGAGCCAATGAGGAGAGACAGAATCCCTTCAGTACCATCGCTCTGTTTCGGCACACAATGGGACAGGCTGATGTTTGAGTGAGCATGGGCCAAAACCAACATGGCGACACACAATTAAGGCCCTAATAAATTAGGACACAGTTAACAGCAACAGCATGTCAACATGGCCGAGGCTGGGTGCTGCGAGCGACATATCGAGGATACTGCGGGTACATGTTGGAAACAGACTAATGGGAAGCGATTTGGGGTAGGCCCAAGATATAATTACCGTCCCCACCTCTCCTGTTCAATGAGGCCTGAGGCCTCGTGGGAGAGGCCTATTTCAGTCAGGTAATGGAGAGCCCATGCCCAGGAGCGGATGATCAAATTGTCTGCAGCAATCTGCTTTTTTGCTCTCCTGATTGTCCCTAAAGACATGAAGAGCTGACCCAGGGATTTTTTTTTCCTCCCATCTCTATTAGAGCCAAGCCAGCTTTAGAGGCAAAGCTCTCCCCAGTCACCACAGTTGTTGTACAGTGGCGGTGGTGTGTACCTGTGCTTTTGTGCATGGGAATGAATGCCAAACTTCACCATGATTTATGTGTTGTCACGGTAACAGGGGCATAATGAAGTTGTTCCTTCAAACACATGTTTGGGCTCTCGGGGGCCAAATGATGCTTGGCGAGGGAGGGGAGAACTCATATCACCAAGGAGAGACAGAGAAAGAGAGGGAGAGCGCAAATCCATATGTCATACAAAACATTCATATATTTGCTCTTTGGTTGAGCTCAAGAGAAGTTACCTTATTCACAGCTGACAGAACTCTCTTAGCCTTCATTGGTGTCAACATTAGTCACTATAGACAGCACTTACACGTCACAGAAACACAGGTGCATCCACTTAAGATAACAAGCAGTGAACCCTGCAGACATGCAGTTACATAGCAACCCACCATCATAATGCTTACATCTAAGGAGGGAGTAGAGGCAGGTGTAATGTAGAAAATGTGTAAGGGGTTTATGATTGACAAATACATAAAAGTGGTTCATAGTAAATAAAAACATTCATGACACCACTCTTTAACTCTTTGTCTCTGTCTGTCTCTGTCTGCCCCAGCATCAGGTATCAAGTGTCAAGGCTTTACTGTACAGGACCATCGGCGGTGGGCCCCATTCCACGCTCTCTTTGCTATGATTTATTCCAGACGTCAAAGATGCAGAGCTCCATCTTCCAGGAGAGTCAGCCTCAACAGCGCTCTCTTCTCCCTCCGTGTGGATAGTGTCTTTGGGTTTTGACTGTCCTCTAGGTTTTGTTGCCCCAGTCCTTTTCTTCTCAACACAACACTAAAAGCCTTAACAACGGACTAGATTGCCAGTGACTCCCAAAACGACATACAGCACCTCTCCCCAAACAGCATGACCTTTGCAGCGTACCAGCGACAGGCGTATCAGTCAGTCTACGGTTGCGGTGTCGTTAGGTTTAGTCAAGAAAACTACTTTGTCCACCGCAGCCTTCCTCACTCTTCATACTCACGTGACTTGCTGCTATGATGCAGAGATGGCGTATTTGGTTGAGGTCAAATTACTTCAACGCCTACACCACTTAGCATCTTATGAAGCTGTGGTATACACACTTTATTTTTTTATTAAGCAATCTACAAGTTGTAAAGCTAGAGTTAGACTAGTTTATATATTTGCCCGTAACGACGAGTAAGCAGACGAGTGTCTGGATTTTGATACATTGACGTTTAATGTCCCTGACTATTTCCGTGGTCTCATTTAGCCACTTGTTAGCAACTGCCTTTTTTAAGACGAAAAAAAAAATGCCGTAGAAGAAAACATGGACATCTCTTTACCTTGTGTTAACCACAGACCTTGTCTCAGGCATTTAACCAAAACTCCATTAAAAAAAAAAAAATCTACTGACTTCGAGACAAGGGAACCGGAAGTGCAAAAATGCTAACTCATGTGTAGGTTAGCTATTACCATGGCAACTAGAGGTCCCCACCTAACAGTAAATGTAAATGTGTGTCACAATAAGCTACATGCACAGATGACCCACAGTGTACATGGTCGTTTCTCTGATGAGGCCAGGATGTATTGTATGTCTTGCTGGAGGGTCTTAAGCTAAAGGGTTGCCATATACTGACCGAGAAACATAAAAATAAAATTGCCTTGACAGTAAAAGTTACTTCATGGTTCTCAAACCTCCAGTTGCTTTTATCTTCAAAACTCGTTCAGATGAAAGGACTGTGACAACCTTTGGGGGGAAAATGATATAAGAATGCACGATAGGCATCAGCCGTGCAGCCTGTCAATTAAAAAGTAAACATGTACTGTAGAGATGAACTTTGGCACTGCCAATATGCTACAAGTAACCTCTGTTTATATGACCCTCTGTTCTGAGAAACATCATCGGCTTTCAAACTCCAGTCGCAGTGTGTAACACAGGCTTTCTGTTATGATGTGTGGTCTCCGTGCCCAAGGCGAGATAACCCCCTGATGACATCATCAAGGTCTATTTTCTCAGACTTCAGCTCTCTCCAGGGCCACAGAGGATATTACACTACTGTGTCCAAGCTGTGAGCTGAATGCATCTCTCCACTCCTGCTTCCATCTTATTGTGGACAAACAGCATGCTTTTGCGACAGCAATCAAGGTTTGTAGGAAACGTAATCTTTATTTGAGAAATACACGCTGCTACTTGTAGTCATTTTATCCTTCAGGGTGTACAAAGATCAAGAATAACTGACAGCACAATATATCTGTTACATACTGATTAGGAGGAGAGAATGAGAACAACGATGACTCTTCTGCCCTCCCACAGGGCTGCCTGTTTTAAAGTACTTTACAAGGAAAAAACATAACAAAACAAGATAGAGCCATGTAGATAAATCCATGCCACACAACCATCACATTGTTGGCTATAATTAAACTCTACCATCCCCTGCGGATGGTGAAAGAGACTTCAGTCAGTGAAAACATGTCACGAGCTCCCGGAGGGTTGTTTGTATTGTCAGTGATAGTTTATCAATATCCTGGATCTTAATCTTTCTTCCACTGGCACCGTGGTCCCCGGGTCTTTCTCCATCGACCTTTAACCAACTGGCACTACAACATGACTGAATGACTTCTGGAGCGGGGAGAGCTTGTCTCTGAAGTCCCCGTGGAAATTAACCCCGACGCCAATGTTGTGCTTTCTATATCCGCTTTAATGGCTTTTTAATGAAACCGTAAAAAGGGGGCCCTTTAAATTTAGCAATTACCCGTAAAAACGTTAACATTCAGACGATGAATCATCAAGCATTTTTTGGCATTGTGGTCTCGTAAGATGCCTCTCAGAGACATGAGGTCACCGCTGATTTAAGGCTATACATTACACGTCATAATATAATGTAAAATGAGGATGATTCAGAGTCTTTTATTTGGTGGAAAAACTCCATTAAAGGTTTATCAAATCGGGCGAATCTCAAACAACAGCCATTTGTGCCCCCAGAATATATAATGGCAGCCATTTTGGAGAAGAGCAGCCCTTTGGAGATATTTTATCAAAATCATAAACTCTTTCCCTCGGGGCGAGCTCTCACTTCTTCATGGGGCCCTGACACCAGAGGTTAGCGAGAGGTGAGTGTCTCTCTATCTTCAGCAGATAGAAGAATGGGACTCCCGCGTGTCCCCGCTGGCCCTGAAGGCTATCAGGTTCAGGCATCTATACCTTGAAAATGCTCCCTGTCCAGTGTCCCTTTTCATTCATCATCGACCTTATAATGTCTGGAAGAAATATGCTGCTCTAAGTATCATCTTTCATGGGTGTCACAGGTTGAGTCCCCCATTTGTTCTGAAGCCATATAGTTCCTGTAATTCTTTTTCGAGGGAGCCCCAGCAGGTCCTGGAGTCCGGCACTTAAGGCTGTTTAAACAAAAAGACAACGGGGCATTGGCAGTTTGGGAAATAGAGTCAAATCATCACCTCATCAGGGTGGTTTAGCAAGAGGGCTGTTAATGAATCACATTCAGGTACCTAGTAAAAAATAATGGAATTGCATTAAAAACGTACGTTTTAATCATTGATATCATGGGGTTTTATTCATTTCGTCAAAGAGGAACATTTTCTTCATTTATTAAATTTCTTTTGGCACCGAGACCTTTTCTGATTATTGTCCAAACCCATCTAACAGTTTCATTATCCCCAGAATAAATAAGATGTTGTGCTACAAAATTTAAAACCAACCTGGCCTTGAGAAGATGTGTTAATGGAAAAAAAATGTGCAATTTATGTCAGAAAAGTGATAGAAATAGCGATGAATAAGGAATAAAAGATGTTGATTTATTCAGTTTTGAATGAATTACCTTCAGCTCTGCCTCTGCAGTTCTTACAGCCATTATAAGATTTTTTATTGCTTTGATCACCAGAGATTGATGGTCTTGATTTATACCACCACCCAAAAATTCCTTTCCATAGACAGTGACCCAGATTTGACCTTACACTTTAACGTAATCCAATTTAGACTTTGGACTGTATACTTGCCTAAAAAAATGTATCTATTCATGCACTGCTATGGGAATGTGGCAACAACGCTGTTCTCCCTGGTGAACCACTCCAAATGCTTTCACCACACACTACAAACACTGACAAACCAGAAAGGTGAAGAAAACGCTCTGCCTACATGACAGACTGGTTAACAACTTTTCTGTGCAGGATCAATACTTGGCGTCCTCGCTCTTACAACCAGCTTGGCAAAGTGAATGTGTGAATCCATCATTGAAAAAGCACCAGCACAAGGAAAAAAAAATATTTCTTTGGCCAAAACTGCGCTTCCTATGAAAGCAGCAGTACAAAGAGAATTCCCGGTCACTGATTTTCTCCCGCACAAAATGAACAGATTCTCAAACTACATCATTTGATATCTATCCAAGACACCAAGTCAGAATAAAGCGCACCACATGCTATATCTGAAAATAGTCTAAAACAGTGTCTTATCACATCTACTTTGATTGAACTCTGCTAGTGACTTCAAATCTTTAATAAGGATAAGCCCCAAGTTCCATGACCTAACTCAAGCAAGCAAGCAAAACATGCAAGGTTTAAAAAAGAAAGACATTTTATTTCCAAAGATCACCTTTCTGACAATAACAAGATACTATGTTTAGCAGTTTTAGTTGGAAAGCACACCACGCTAAATGAAATATTGATAACTAGACTTTGCCAAAAAAGCCAAACAGAACACAAGGTAATACCAGTAAAGACAGCCTTCGAAGGCCAGCTGCCTTCATTTCACTCCAGCTCTGCCGAAACGAAAACCTGCAAATGGAATAAAGACAGAGGCACACGTGACTATAACACAGCAACACACACCCCAAGGAGGAAACTCCACAGCAGGAGGAAGAACTTGAATTTCTTTAGCATTGTTCAAAACATCCTCATGCATAAACGACAGAACAAATGGTGAGGCTGGCTCTGAAGGTAGCACAAGCCGTCTTCTATCAGAAGGTCGTTCTTTTGACACTGAACTCCAAATTGCTCCTGATGGCTGTTCCATCGGTCTGTCATTGGCTACGAAATATTGTGGGACGCTTTGGATGAGAAGCACTTCATGCTCCCAATGAGAAGATCACGACCTGCATGCCATCAGTGTATGAATGGTGTGAAAGTGACAAATGTCTAAGTATTTTGAATAGTTGATAGACTTTTGCTGTCACATGTTTAAAGTTGTGAAATGTTTGGTTAGGTTCAGGCACAACATATACTTGGTTAGGTTTAGAAGAAGATCATGGTTTGGGTTAAAATACATGAACTATGTTTGTAAATGTATAAGATATGTTACTTGGTTTTTGAAAAAAAAAAAATGTTGCGAACAAGAGAGCGTTCTTTCATAGTACTTAGGTTTCTTCATGTACATGTATTTGTTTCCTAAACCACATCCTCTCCTTACAAAGAATGTGTGATACCTGATGTCCTCCTTTGCTCCACTCGTAATAGCTACAGCCACTAGGGGTCACCACCTAACAATAAACGCAACTATAGGCTGTACTTAGCTGCTTACACAAATAACCTATATTGCCGTTTTTCTGGTGAGGACAGTCTGGCCTGGTCAGATATGTACGTCATCAACCAACATGAAGATGATACGGTGTTTTCACAAACTAATAACTATGCAAATCAGGTAATGTAGAAATCATATTACTTTATGATTTTGCCCCGGACAATTATATTCGTCCAATCAGAAAAGAGTTATCGTGTCTCACCACAAGAGAGTGAATTAAATCACAGTTCTGTGATCCTGGAGATCAACAAGTTCATCCTTGTCTGCTCATAAACTGTCCAGAATGCACATCTATAGACACACCATCTGAGATTCAGTGGCTGTCTGAGCAGTGATTAATCCATGAACTGGCTAATCATCTGGAAGACGGAGCCTGTGAAGTCTCCTGGTGATACATACATCATTTTAAGAAGTTGTGCTGTTAGCTTCATCACCTCCAGATGCCGTGTCTCGAGTAATGAGTGTTATGTTATGTTGGGAGAAGTTGACTGATGTGATAATTAGCTCAGAAGCTTCAAACTGCAGCCTCGGTTGATACATCAAAGTGTCATCCAGCCGACTGGCCAAAAGTTCTCCAAGAATAGGACCAAATATCACCTCAGATGTGTCAGATAATAAATTAGCAGCCTCCCTCCTCCCATAAATCTGTTGACATGACAACGGTGTCACAGGGTTGCTCATCTCCCTAATTTGTCTCTCTGTAGTGCATTAGTATTTAAATCTTCTTTTTAATAATCATTTGTCAGACAGATACAATCTTATTAAAGAAAAACAATCATTCTCACTGTTATAAAGCTGTGCAGCTGGCATCATCAAATACAGTTTCTACCTGCCATATCATGAGTGAATGATACTTCAGAGTTCAGTTTCTCAACTTGAGAAGGAAAGCTCCTTTCTCCTAGCATTTTCAATCCGTTAGGTATATCAAGGGTCCTTCAGCATTCTCAACTATGTCTTTTTTAATGTGTATCTCTATGTGTTCCAGTTGATATCTTCTGCTCCTTTTTTTAAATCCCTTTAAAACAGAAGTATGTTCATTGTCGAAATTCTTAGAGGCAGGGTAAAGAGATAGTTAGAGGTGTCGAGACATACTGGAGGCAAGGATACACGTGAAATAATGAATCTTCTTTTGTTCTTTTCATGCTGACGTGTATAAATCTAGACAGTTTCTTTTCTACATGCTGTATTAAGTGAGGCTGACTGCTTGAGAGACATAACACGAAGTGCAGGAAAAATAATTAGAAATGCATTTGATTTTCCAAATGCAGGCCTGGGAAAAAAAACAAACAGACATTTAATTTGTTTTTAAACCACTTGTAATGGTAATTTTCAACTATAACTGCGATATGGCATTAAGAACACATGAGGGTTTTTCTCCCATCTTTATGTTGTTTATGCAACTGTGGAGCTTATGTGTTCTCAAACATATCACATTGGAAATTATCAAGGGTATTTAGAGCCTTGGCTGGGTTTTGAATAGTTGCTGATGTTTGCCTGTAAAGCCTGTTGAGACAGTGTATTTGATGTCGCCCTATTCAAATAATCCTAACATGACTTAACTTGACTTTTATTTCCTATATATACAATCACCCTGATGTCCCTTGTCTATGAAATGTGCCAAACAAATTAAGGTTGACATGATGCAATTTCAAGACTCTGTTGTGGACTTGCCTTTCTGTAATCTTTGAAAATTGCATCAGCAAAGCATCCGAAGTACTGTTTGTAACTTAATTATACCAAAGAGGCACAGTGGTACTGTCACCTCACAGCGAGAAGGTCTTGGATTTTATTCCCTCCCTTAGAGACATTTACATGCTGGACCCTTCTTCTTCCACAGTAGGTTACAAAAAAACATGCAAGTGGATTGGAAAATCTAAAATGCCCAGAGGTGTGAATTGAATTAAGCCCAGTGATGACATAGAAACCCATACAGTGTGTTACCTTCCCCTGCCTTCCATAAAATGTACTATATAATTCACCCTCTATGACCCTGGAGTGGAAGGGGGTCATAAAGTAATGATTTACTGAAAAGAGTAAGATCTGATGAAAGTGTGATAATGCTACAATAGGTTTACCGTCACTGTGATAAGATTAACTTTTGCTCTCTCAACCGGGCCAGATTATTGTGCATGGGATAGTGGTCAACTTTTGTGGAGGCCTTAATGCCACAGTTTTCCTGTTTGTTAATTGGTTTGTGGTAATGTAATTATGTAAAAAGCTGTTTGGAAATATCAACTTGTATAACCCCGAAGCTGGTCTTAAAGGCATATATGCAGGAACTTTTTGGCTGTTGTGTAGAAACATGCCATTCAAAGGTGGAGAAAGGTGATTGCTGAGTCTTCCAAGGTCTTCAAATACCGATGCTTTAGGATGGCGAGGAACCAAAATGCTGGAGTGTTGAGGACGAGTTCAGGGGTCTCGCATCCGGAAGAAATACGCTGCTCTGTACTCTGGTGGTACGGCAGGGAATACCTCTGTATCTTTTGACCAGATGGCCACAGCGTTGTTTTTCTTTAGTGGCCGTTGGGCTCACTTCTATAACTGATGCTCTGAAAATGGATACCGTTGATGTCCTGGGTGGTGTTAATCACCAACATGAGAGCCTCCTCTCCTGAGTCATGCACAAATCATGCCAGTTTGTGATTAATCCAGTGAGAATCATTTCCATTGCTGCTCATTAAAAGCAACACAATCTCACTCCCAGCTCATCAGATTCAGCAGCCTGGTCAGCGGCCTTAAGCTTCAAACTATAATATCAACCATTCTAGCGTCAGTTTTGCATATGAAAGACTCCATTACTCAAGTTAGCAAAACCAAACAATGTCCAGTTAGACTTTCAAAGTAAAGTTTGATGACAGACAGTTCACATTATATGACTATTGGACTTTTATTAATATTGTCAAAGGGTTATGTTGGGTTTGGTTTAGGCACCAAAATTACCTGGTTAGGCGCTGGAAAAGATCCTACTTTAGGTTAAACTATTGACGTCCAGTCAGTAAGTGATGTCACTTACATCCCTTTTTTCTATATAGAACCCAGTGAATCTTTCTTTATGTCTATGCATTGCATAGAACACCAAGCTGGTTGAAGTTGACACGGGAATTGAGCCTTCATAAGTCAATTTAAAATGTAGAACCTCGTCTGCATTGATATTTGTCTACCTTGGAATGGGACTCAAAAATCAGATCTCTTTCATTAGCATTGGTGATGCCCAGAAACATCCAAAATGCAACAATATGCTAAGAAAAATAAGAAAATTCAAGCAAAGGGCAGATATCTGCAGATACAGACACCACTACCCACTTCTAGTGGTTCATGAATTATGACTCAGATGATATACATAATTTCTCAAGGAAAATCCTGAATGCTATACCTTTAAGGTGACATCTGCATTATTACAGTGTTGAGGGCTCATCTTATAGAGGGACAAGCTGTCATTTCAGTTTATATTGTGGCTACATGCTACGACCCAAATACATTTGCGTTAAATTTAATTACCAGAAAGTAATTTACAACCAGCAATCCTGGGGGCAGTAATATTCCAATGTAAGAGTGCTGGTTGGTCTCTAGAGCTTCAGGCAAACTATAATGAAGCTGCCATGTGTAGTCTGCTGTGTCTGTTGTACTTGATGACTACCCGAAGGTGCTATGGTATACACACAATGCACAGAAATTGGAAGGAATAAGATTCAATAGGGGCTCGCGGCTTTTTCCACCCCGGACCACATACATTTACAAACACACTCATATTCAAGTCTAGAGGGCCATTTGCAATATTCATTATATAAAACTGGAGTAAACATGAGGGAAGTCAGACAGGCGTAGTAAGAACATACCATTGAGGACCTTCTTACTATTGCTGCTAACTAAGATGCTGACCGTGGCTATCACAAAGCTGTCAATAAAGTAAAGTGATTCAGTCTCAATTTTCCTGGCTTGTAATATTAGTTCTAACAAGTCTGAACGTAAAACTGTCCAAACATTAGTCATCAACTTTTACTTTGATATGGGGAATTGACACTGCAGTTATGGAGCAACAAAATCCTTCATTTTGTGTTGTTTTGTTTTTTTGGTGGATGGTCTAATATTCACTCTCTTTTTGCTCTGTTTCTGGTCTTTATCAACCCCTGAGGGAAATATGTCACTCCTTATAGCTGCTAAATGTTCCACTACCGGGTAGTGTACGGTGGCTTTTAAGAGCTTTCTAGCTGAAAACAGCCGCCTGCTGTGTCTGACAACAACACTATGGGAGCATTGAGACTGAACCATAACAGTGGAGCTGTGGGAAAGATTGCTAAACAATGAGTGGAACCTCACTGTAAAGCTTCCGTGAAGGCGAGGGGAGCGGCAGATTTGGGTCACAGGCCAACTCCCTGTGCGTCAACACACCCGGAGACATCTCTCAGATTGTCACACTGTTTTTCATTGTAATTGTATACATTACATTTAAATCTATTTGCCTGTATGCCTTTATTCTGTTTTCAATGTTTACGCTGATGTGGAACTAAGTGTCTGGAATTGTTACATTGGATTGATATCGAATTATTTGCAAATGTAAATGAGAGGTAACAGCAAGCTTATTTAGGCTAGCTTACATTTTTATGATACATCCAAAGCCAAAGGGCAAGTGCCAGGCTTTGAAGGTAATGTTAGATGCTGGCCATACTATGTTATCACAACATCATGCGATCCACTGGGGCCCAAAATGACTTTTTCCCATAAACTTACATTGTTTAAAACAGCAACTGGATTACAATAAATTCTTTTGAGCTTCACAACCCCAGAAACAACTCAATTCACTATCGTAATGTGATCTCTTATTATTTGGAAATTAGAGAAGTGCTGCATAACTAGAATTTCCCGCTTCGGGACTAAAAAAAAAAAAAAAAATAAATCAGATTATCCCTATTCAAATCAGCCAGGTCAGCTAATATCATTAGCTTGAATATTGTTATATTGTCATTGTTTTTACCTACAGCTAACCTTTGGATGGTTATGAAAAGATTAGGTCACCAAAAAATGATCTCTTAAGTGATGCAGGGGCTCCAAATGCTTTTGGCATTTCATTGGGTAATGTGCCAGGCAAGGCGTTCCGCTGGGTTGAGTTGACTGTCAAACTCATTTATTCAGAAGATGTCTGAAAAAATTCTTAATTTATTCAGTTGTCCACATTTCCATATCAGGATGACATTACTATAGTCTACTCCCTGATGGATTAGTACTATATGCATCAATTCGAAATACTGCTTGTATGCTAAATGGTCCATTTGGCCATGGTGTAATGCCTTTTTCAAAACTGGTCTGGGGGGGGGGGATGCTTAAATTACAGGTCAATACAGCAAGACATATTGTCACTGATGGAGTGCATGATTTGTAGGGGACAATGTGTTTACTTCTGCCTTGTTTATATTTAGAAAAGCAAAATTATTATGTGTTGACATACTGTGATGAACAGCCACTTAAAGAACGTCAGTTGCTGGTTAGATATCTTTGGCACAGAAACCTTGTGCAAACTTACCATACTTAGAAAAATATCAATCACACTGTCGAGAAAGTCCTTTCTGCTGTTGCAAGCCTCTGTTGAGTCGGGTGTCTGTCACAAAACAAAGGCAAAGGCAGGATACAGGATGCAGTATTTTTCATTTTTTTCATTATGATTTTTTTTTTTAAATCTAATTATTAAATCATCTTAATATTTATTGGAAAACATCCACAACGTGTTAAATGTTGCATGGGAGCATGATTGTCTGCAATCCAGCTGCATCATGTCAATAGTCGAAGGCACCTCCGGCTAGAATGACTAATGACTTCCTTCATTATCTTTGCATGCTAAAACTCTGAGGCTTCCCAACAGATCAATGACCACAAGTACCTTTAAATGTCAAGACATTATGAATTTAAATCAAATAACCGTTCTAATCTATATACAATATCCATTATTTAATGATGACATTTATATTCAAATGTGTATCATCCAATACATTGCATCGATATGATGTAAACTATTATGCATTCAGGATTGATTTGATGACACATTTGATACTGCATGCAATAATGATGCTCTGGGTTTCCCAAATCATCAAAAACTGATGCTGTGGAATGTGGGACAGGTCGATCACCATTCCAAAGTGTACGTTTTTGACAAGTTGGGAATGAGACTCAAAAATCTGCTTTTCTCACAAATAGCACCTTTAAATGCAGATGATGGGTGAAAGCTCCATCTCTAAATCTCGACATGACTAAATCTGTGTAACCTACATCCAGTTACCTTATATAACACCTAACTTTATGGTGGAAATGCAATGATTTTACAAGGAATTCACAGCACCTTTATAATGAAATCAAAATGTCAGGGCTTTTAACCTCCCGCCATACTGGAAACCACATCGCGCAACTCCACAGCACTGCTGAAACACACACAGGTATATTAAATCACAGACCAGCCAAAATAACAGTCCAAATGAAACAGAAGTGTCAATATTACATTATTTAATTGACACCCTGCAGCCAATCACGGTTGAGTATTCACCCAGACCAGGGCCAAACTGAACCTAAGGGTTAGGGTTAGCCCTATCTTCTATTTGACAGAACATTGTTTTTTATATAGACAATGACGTGTTAAAGCGAAACTCTCGCCAAAAAGCAACCGAGGCTTTATTTGGGATTGAATATGAGTCAAACCTTCGTGTGAAAGCATAATTACGACGAAAGAGGCACTTTTAAGATTTACCGTAGTTACGGTTTTGGGCACGTCAATTTTGAACGGGAGTGCATGGGGAAAGACATGCTAGCATCAAAATCGCTATTTTTAGAACACTAAGAAGGCTCGACACAACATGAAACTTTGCTCGTAGCATCACCAGGGTCTCTACTCATGAACAAGAGCATTGAGAACATTGTTTGTGTACACAGAGTTTATGAAAAAGAAGGTTTTTGAACTACTCACGTTAGCTGCTGCACCTCCTGCGCGTTGCCGTCATGGCAGGCAAAAAGTGTCGATCCCTGAGTGCGACCTGACAGGCACGCTTGAGGCGCGGTTCACCATTACTCTCCTGCCTGTCAGGTCGCACTCGGGGATCAACACTTTTTGTCTGGCATGACGGCAACGCGCAGGAGTCCAGCAGCTAACGTGAGTAGTTCAAAAACCTTCTTTTTCATAAACTCTGTGTACACAAACAATGTTCTCAATGCTCTTGTTCATGAGTAGAGACCTTAGTGATGCTACGAGCAGAGTTTCATGTTGTGTCGAGCCTTTTTAGTGTTCTAAAAATTTTGATGCTAGCATGTCTTGCCCCATGCACTCCTGTTCAAAATTAACGTGCCCAAAACCGAAACTACGGTAAATCTTAAAAGTGCCTCTTTCGTCGTAATTATGCTTTCACACGAAGGTTTGACTCATATTCAATCCCAAATAAAGCCTCGGTTGCTTTTTGGCGAGAGTTTCGCTTTAAAGAAAGACAAAGTATAGGTGTAATGAATAACATTAATGAAGGATCCATTCAAATTTACTTGTAATCCATGCAAGTGAGCAAGCAGTCAGTAGCTATATATACCCTGAAACTGGACCACTCAAGTGCAATAAGTCACACTTGTGCTATTCTTGTCACAAATTGTCAAAATGTCTGCCATGGAAAAGGTGCACACACAGAAAACTGATAAAATGCCTCTTACAAAAAGTGATATCTTGAGAATCGCCTCTCAGCTTGCGCATAAGTAAGATGGCAATTAGCAAATTCAAGTAGACACCCTTAGTTTATTTGAAATACTTGTGAGTGATACTTTAGAAAAACACTCAACCCTGATAATGGTCTTGAGAAAGCCCACAGAGTATCATTAGCACTGATTTGCATCAAGAGTGCTCAAACACAAGAGGAAACATGCTGCAAATTAGTTTCATGCTTCAGATTTCACCATGAACGCATCCAGTGGGCTCGAAGATGAGCCTGCTCAAACACTCGAGTGGAGACGGGAACGCAGAATGAATGTCTGCACTCACTCATTAATTCCCAGGCTTTTTCTTTAATACACAGCACAAGACAGGCGCAAACACATTCCAGCACTTCACCTATGTCAGCATTTTTCTTTTGTTCCTAATGCGTTCAGCCATTCTCTTAAAAAAAAATGTTTTAGAGTAAGGCTGGCTTTTGCTTACCTCTAGCTCACATGCTGACAGGGTTTTTGCATGTGTATCCTCTGGAGGCAGATCTCTCTAGCTGGGAGGTGTTTTACAGGCTTTACAAGAGAACAGCTCTACCCTCCAGGGACTCTCGAACAGACACAAATCACTTTGACATGTCTTTCTTCTTCTCTTTTTCATACAGGATGCAGACGTTTGGCGGAATGGCCAGCGCTGCGCATAACATCCTAGATTGCCACATAATGTAATGACATTGAGAATAAATAGTCACAGGTAAACATTATGCCGTCAGTCAAAATAAGATCAAATGTACAGATTTGACCGTGACAGCGAATTCATAGTGAGTTTCAATTAATTTGATATAGCCTGCACATTAAACGCTGCAATTGTATAGTTTTGGAATCCCTTGGGTCCGCATTAGTTCAGTTTTTGTGTCGCCGGAGACTTCCAATTCCAATACAGCAAATCCGGCACAAAATGCTTCTTGATCACATCAGTGCAGGCAGAGCAGTAAAATGGAATCCTTTTCATGGTTTGAACCAACAAGCGGGAGATTAATGGAAAGAGACCAAGCTGTGAGGAGAGCCGAACACACAGCTGAGTGCTTTTATGTGCTAAAGGGTTGCTTAGTCCAATGGCGTTTTTCATATTACCCCTCTCTTCCTGACTGAGTTTTAACTTAAAGGGTTACTGAACTGTCAGAACAAACCTTTCAGGAAATATTACATTTGCAATAATTCAGGTCCACTCGTAGGCAGAGAACACACCCAAGTAGGTGAAGAGATTGACGGAAAACACTGTCTCCATCTGGTGTTTGAGCCAGCTGTTTGGCTGTTACCATACAAGCCTGAGATAAGAAACACATCTGTGATGTTTCAGAAATAATTGGAAATCATGTTCATCACAAAAGATAATAATAAACTTTATTTCTACAGCAGCTTCCCAAACTGGAGCTACAAAGTGCTTCATACAACACCATCCAGTGAAAGCAGCAAATCATTAAGAAAAATAAGACCAAATCAACCACAAAGCATCACAGCTGAACGTAGTCAAAACGGGGACTTTAATAATCGTTCAAACATGGAGAGACAAAGTCAAACATAGAGGAACCATATTACAGTATTTCATGACATTATAAAAATATAATTCAAATAGCACTCTGCTCAAGTGTGTTTTTAAAACCGCTTTCAACCAGGCTCTGACTCATCTGACTAATCTGATGTTGAGGGTGGGTTTGTTCCACTGCGTTAGAGCTAAAACAATAAAGGCTTTGTTTTGAGCTTGGATCGTGGAACTTTTGACAGCATAAAATCTTAAATGGCAAACGTTTCCTTCTTCATGGGTAGACTCTAAACAGAAGAAAGTCGTGTTCTTCATGATTCATATAGTCCCCCAAAACCTAAGAGTACATGATTTGTGTGATAAGTTCTTTAAGAGCATGTGGTTGCATTTTTATGCCAAGACCTGAATTGGAAAATAAAGACAATCCTTTTTTAAATTTTTTATTTATATATGAATGCTAAGCATTACAGTGTCGGTTCACCCAAATCACAAAAAACGAAACAAACAAAAAACACTATTCCTCCGGCACCTGGTGTATGCAGATGGGAGCCAGAGCTATCAGAGATCCAAAATATTCAAACAGCTAAAGAAACATAGGTGACCAATTTTGCTGTAAGCCCTATTTATGAAGGGTTAGAGCTGGTGAAAGAAGTCAGATTAATTTGCATTTATGCCACTGTAGCAAAAGATTAGCAGGAAATCCGTGTCGATGACACAAAGATTTTGACTTTAAAGAGTAAATCTGGTGATTCAAAATATATTTCTTATTGTCAGCAAATCCCATAAGAAGATCAAAACTAACAATGACATGATCCTGCTAACAAATATTGTCTGTCTAGCCAAAGCCTCTGTGCATAACAGAGCCTTGTTGTCCAAAAACTATTAAAAACACACCAGTGATCCACAGTGTAGCACTGGGGTACATGTTGCTTCAAACACACACACTGTAGTGTTTCGGAGTTAATCCTACATGATATCATCCCTTGTCGGAAACAGTCAGTGGAGCACCGAATATGGATTTATGACACTGATGACAAGGGCACCAACCTTTGTTAAAAGGTCCAATGTGCACGTGGGATAAGACGTTAGTGGACTTTTTTATGTCTGCAGAGTGCAGGCTTCAGAGTGCCACAGACAAGGTGAAAAAAGGGAAATGTATTGAGTATCATAAAAATGCAACACAGTATCAGGAACCTTGTCTTAAACTGGTCCACCGTGTCATTGTCACATTTTGCCCACACCACCTGTGAACACATGGTCTCATGCTGCAGTCACGTGCTCCACGGGTGGTCCCACTTGTTTGGAAGTCACGCCTCTGTCTTCAGCGTGCTCATGCTGCGTCAAGTCGGAAAGAAGGAGCAACGTGGCTGATGTCTTGCACTTGAATGCTCAGAGCATTTAAACAACACATTGTCTGCTGTTTCCGGAGTTTGAGTGACAAGGAAGAGTGAAGGAAAGGGATCATGAGAGCCAGGAAAATATTTCACAAATATGCATGTTGCCATCAACCCGACATTTACTTTTTCTGCCATGTTTCAGTGACATATGATGTAAACTCAGCAACTTGCGTACCAATATTTTCTTTGACATTTAGAGGTGACGGGGCATCCACGTCAATTATCATCTATAGTTTTTTTATTTCCAGTTATCATCATACCCTTTTCTAGTTAGCAATAATTAATAGAAATTAACTGAATAGTTACACTCTCCAAATAAGAAGGCATCACAGCTACCCATTAAGGTTAGGAAAAGATCATAATTTGGCTTAAAAACCTGGGGACTGGGTCTCAAACCCTGGTTGCCTGGTTGGACATGAACGAACCACCAGACCAGCCCTGACCTCTTCCCAACATGAACCTTTTGGCTTTTTATACTATGCTCATCCTTTGCTCCTGTCATTACAGTACCCCTGTTGGCACTTTGACACACGCATGGACTTTTCGCGCCGAGCTGAGGCAAACTGTCTGGGAATATGATCACCACCACCTATCCTTAAAAACGCTTTAGATGGAACAGTTGGACAAACTAGGAGACAGTGGAAATGACTGTCACTTCAGTCTGGTTTTGATTAAACTTACTCTTTGGGATCATTTAACAGCTACTGAATTCAGTGATTGTGGAAGTTAAGCAGGCGGGTGAACTAGCTAATCAAGCTACTTTGGCTTCAGGCATGCGTGTTGACTTTTAACCGTGAAGGTCATCTATGCTAATATGCAACTTTCAGGACTAATATAGTAACACCACTACACTGCATTCAATCCTTAATTGGTATTCATATTTGTGTAGCTGCAAAGAATACTCAGTGTTTTCCCACTTCTGAAGTTCAAGTGGTTACAAGGTTTAGGCCTCTGAAGAATGTTTTATGGACCCATGAGAACTCCAAGGCTCTTTGGTTGGCCTATTGTTTTTTTACTTTATTTTATTTCCCTGGACTGCAGTAGATAAGTGATCTGTGAAAGCATCTTGACTAATTTACTCTGAGCGGAGCGTGTGGTCAGAGGTGAACATTACACAGACAAATGCACCATTGCTCTTTTATTCTGCTTGATCTTTCACAACTTCCGCCCTGGTTGCTGATTATGCAAAGTTGAACCAATGTATGAGGCCGTCTGTGCAGCAAAGCTGATATGAGTTCAGCAGTTTTGAAGGGAGGGATACTACACAGCAAACCTGGCGAGTATAAACACATCACTATCTAATATGTTTGAACAATGAAGATATCATTTTTTACTTTGATGTCGCTGTTGACATTCTCTGCCTCTGCTCCCTGATAGACTTGAATTACCATCTAACTGCTTTCTACCATTTGCATACTGTATGAGCTCCATTTTGAATGACTTGCCTTCGTGTCAGAAACTAAAATGCTATTGCCTTCAGATCAGTTTCATCAGCCGTGAAGTGGATGACCCTGATGAAGTATGATGCTTCATCAACTAGAAAAGCAAAATGAATTACGTTTCTTCAATTTAGGCCCTTTCCAGGATTTTTTCATCAGAAGATGCACAACAACACAGCAAATAAGCGCAGACATGCTGTCAGAGCTTTCATTTTCTTGTCATCTCCGATCCCCTGCAGGGAGCTCAGGAGGATCCGCGGCAATAAATGACTTTTTTTGTCATTTGGACGAGGGCGCTGATGAATTTATGTTGCTCATAGAGTTGACAAATGTGTCTCCACGTGCCTTAGTTGCTTCAGCCTATTAGTTGTGATATGAGAAAATAAAGTGTAATACCACAGTGAAGGCAAAGCCCAGCATTGTATGTCACAGCAGTTTAAATTGGCTGCAGTGTGGGCAGTTGTTTAGAGAGTGTTGTCTTGGATGGTTACTGTTTGATTCAGGTAGAGGTTGCCGTCATGAACGGTGCACACATCGCTGTGATTTACTTTACTCAAGTATCTCCATCTTGTGCCAACTAACTTAAATGTCCAGGGGAATCATTTGGCAGAATTCAAATACAATATGTATAGTTATGTTTCCATTTGTGTATGAAACCAAAAATATTACATATTATTGCTTTTGTTACCTTAGAATGAGCCTTGATCTACAGAAGGAGTGAGTCCTCTTCCACAGAGTCTGCCCTGTTGCACTGCTGTTTTTTTTTGTTTTTTTTTTTGTTTTTTTTCCATGAGTCCAGAATATATTAGAACATGTTTTCAGTATCAAACACTCTCCCCATATAGGCTGAAAATATGTCTGTGATGAAGGCTGTTGCTGCAGTCAGGATTCACTGCAGTTACAATAGATGTCATCGGTGACCCAGTTTCACAATGAATAGTATCAATATGTCTATTTAAACTTCTGAAAGCGCTCCTCCACTGCCTGTCTGTATACTATCCAAACATTCATGTTTCTGCCAAAATACAACTAAATACACAGCGTCTATTTGTCGAAGTCTGATGTTTATCTTTGTCGCACACTATACATCGGTTGCAAGAGGCAACTGTCACCTCACGGTATCTTGAAATCCCGCTCCGTGATGGTGATGGGAGTTGTGGCTTTTTGAAGAGAGACATCCCGCCAATGTCATTTCATTTCGCATGTGTGGCCCAGCTTTAGCAGCACTGAATTATTGAGATAACCAACTCTACCAACGGGTGACACGATATCCATCTGCTTGGTCAGTGAATTGGCTTTATCCACTGTATGAAATGTTGTATTTCAATAAAGTTGCCCTGCCTTGAAAGCAATTCATGTAACACTTACATTTCTCACTGTTTACATGAAGGACATTGGTTTTAAGGCAGGTGGTGAACTTTGGGCACAATCGTTAAAAAAGTATGACTCAGTGCCCTTCAATTGTACCAATGAGCTATTGAAAACAATCTGATTGGTCATGAATGTGACATTGTTCCTGTGCAGGGTGTGTTATGTGTGGGTTTCTTCAAGGTTAGATTAATCATCCTGTCAGTGCTCTTGACCAAGACTCTTGCTTAGAACTGGATTTGGCTGTTAAATACTATCTTAATACTTAGCATGTGTTACATTGCTAGTTATGGAGTCATGTTATGTGGGGTCAAGGTGAAGTCTGAGCAATGAGTCTTGAGTCTTTTGGGGAAGATGGCAAGTTTTTCTGCTGTCCTGATATTGGTCGGGAGTTCATTTCACCACTGAGGCGTCAGAACAGAGAAGAGTCCCGATTTCGCTCAGCGAGCTTTGTTTGCTCTCAGCGATGGCATTACCAGCCGGCCAGCTGATGTAGTAGAGTGAAGTGATATTGCTGGGGCGTGTGGTCTGACTTCAGTTGCCAAGCTTTTGTTTGCCTGCTGCCTGAAGCTGGGCAAGTAGCATACAGTGGGTTTACCGGGGAAAACAGCTGCCTACTTTTAATGTTCCAGCTAACTGAGGGAAAAAGAAAATCACGTTATTATTCTCTAGTGTTTTGTCACTAAAAGTGACCTCTTTCACATTTCATGAAACACAATTTGATCCACAGCACTTGTGAAAGTACTGATTCATGCAGCTTTAAGCACATTCTGAATGCAGTGTTTTAACATGCAATGAACAATTTTTTACGTTGTACTTCGACTTCTATGAAATATCTTATGGCTGCTTTCACCACTGACTACTCTGTGTGAAAACCTGCTATTAAACCTGATACTATGACTGAATGTATCCTGTGAAAATAACTAAATGTGATGTTTTGAACTCAAAAACTGGTAACAGCACTTCAGCTCTTTTAAAGCTGCCATACTCTTGACAGAAAAGTAAAAAAGCTATAATGTATTTTTTTTTCCCTTTCTTCACTCCCATTTATCAAGACACCTCCTCATCTGTCTCCCAAATAATGGTCCTCTCAGTTTGTTCTCTGTCTGAAATGAGAAATTGACTTATTGTTGGCAAACACTTTCTCAGAAAGCAATTAAGTTTTTTTTCTTTTTTTCTTTTTTTTCTCCAAGCTTACCCTCCTATTTCCTACTCAGCTTTAAACACATAAAACCCTTGCTTTAAAGGGAGACGATAGAGCACACTGGTGTTCGAAGTGGTCTCCTCTGCCCCAGTTAAATGTAACAGATCTATTACTCCAGCTAATAAATAAAAGAAATAATCAGACAAGGACTCATATAGATTCCATAATTAATGCAAGTAGGAGAACTGGAAACTAGAAAATTAAAGAACACATTCACATAACATTCCACAGATGTTCAAATGGCATGTTTAAGTTTTCTGTGTGTTAATAAGACCCCATAGGACCAATTCTGCGGTGAGAGAGCCTCTTGATCAGCTCATGTACGGTAAATCATAATGAAAATGGTAAACACTGTTTATAGCCTGCATTTGACAGCCATTAAATATGTCTTGCACTTTGTTTATCTGTCCTCTGTTTCTTTACCTAGTCTACTTAATTCCTAGAAGGGAACACATGGTTGGAAGCATGAAAAAGTACAGATATTCAATTAATATTACTTAAGTCAAATTTGAGGTACTTTATTTCACTTCTCTCCTACATACCTTTGTAAACTAAAGAAGCATAGTATATAACTAGATTGTTTCAATATTTGCTGGATATATATATATATATATGTGTGTGTATATATATATATATATATATATATATATATATATATATATTTATCACTATATATAATATATATATATATATATATATATATATATATATATATATATATATATATATATTTATATATATTTATATATATTTCAAGACTGTTATAGATCAACCTGACCTACAGTACATTAAGTGCTTAAAGATATAATATGCAACATTTTGCAATTAAAATGCCTAAAAACGACTAGATCTTTGTAAAAGATGTGTACCTATGTTACCCCAAATGTTTCCAATCACGCTCAAACCAGGAGAAATCTGTCATTTTACCCAAGGTTTCAAAGGCACGTTTCATTTGGTCGCCTGTTGCTATGACTTCATGGGGAAAGATCGAATGATAAATCAGATAGTGAAAATGGAAAGTCCACTACGTGACTAAACATGTCTGCTCATGTGCCATGTGTCACGTAGCATGAAAATGTTTTGAGGTTGTGCTCCTTGCTGCCTGATGAAGTCGTACAGTATATTCACTATTCAGATATTTCTGGTTCTCTACCAACTCCTGAGGGAAATATCCATGGAAAACTGAGCAGGGAGTGTAATACATAGCCTGGGAAGGGACAAAAAAAAGAAAAAAAAAAAGAAATGGAAGGTGGATAATGAAAAAAGGAAAATGTAGATGAACTTTTGTGAGATCTCGCAAATCATTTTCATTTAGGACGATGTCACGGGCTCAGTTAGGTTTAGGAATGAGTTGGCTTGTGAATTTACAGTTTCAGTAAGGCATAGAGGCTGTATTAATTGTAGCATGTGTGTAGATTCTCTTGTGGTTGGTTTGTACAACAAACACCCAGCGGTGTTCTTTTTTCAACCTTTTTTTTACTCTCTACGTCTCTTCCTGGGCCCCTCCGTGATAGAGGCTTTTTAGTGCTTTTTAGCTGAGAACAGCTTCCTGCTGTGACTGAAAATCACTGCTTGCAAGTGGTGAGTGAATTACAGGAATGTTGCAGGCCTTAAAACCAAATATTGAGCTGAAGCACGACAGCTATCTGTAGAGCTGAGGGGAAATGGGAAGTTATCCGAGTCATTGCTAATATAAAAATATAGAGGCGCAGTTTTAAGTGAAATATACATGTAATATGAATAAGACATTAATGGTAGAAGCCTGCAGTATGTGCAATTTGAACAAAATCAAAGCAAATTAACAGCACAGGAAAAGGTCCTAATTGGAAGAAAGTAAGCAAGGTGAGAGTGAGGATCTGACTGGAATATCTGTGACATACATTTAAGGTAGAAATGCATTCAAATGTCATCTTTATATTCCTGAGGCAGAGGTACCGAAGCACTGTACAGAACTGTGGCTCTGCATGAATGTGTTTAGAAATAGTGAGCATGTTTTATTCATACAGTATACCACATTTTCTCAATGTGATGCTGGAGAAAAAAGTACATACTGCAGACTAAATAAATTCATACCCTCAAGCCTGATGATGATGTCAGTAATGTTAATTTACTGGCATATGATTTTGACTGAGGCAAGATGTTGAATTTTTTAAATTAATCTAAATTGATGTTTACCTCAGCGGTTGGCCATCACCCAGAAGCATCTGTCTCGGAATGGACACAGAATTACCATCCCTATCTCTGTATCTGCTGTTGGTTTTGCTGAATGTTTTACAAGACGTGTAAATACTAGCTATGTTCACTGGCAATGTTTTTTTGTTTTTTTTCTGTATGCAGGAAGTTCCTATACTGCCAAAAAAGCTGTGCTGGGGAGGTCAGAGTCCGGTTTGCTTATAAAGACCTGGACATGACATGGAAGACAATGGTTTGCATCCTGCATTCAACATGTTGATGGCTGTACACCACCAAAACACCATTATTTTGGTTTAATAAGTTATCATACCTAAAGTAGCAAAACTAATTCTAAAACAACCGAGAACCCTATCAGCCAGACTTCTGCTTTTGGTCATGGTTTAAAGAAAACAATGTTGACGGTCTGTAAGACATAATACTATAATATAGGGCTGTCAAATGATTAATTTTTTTAGTCGCGATTAATCGGATTTTGTCCATAGTTAACTCGCGATTAATCGCAAATTAATCGCAATTTTTTTGGCACATTTGTTTTCTGTTCCATATGTACCTTAATGTATTTTTTTCATGTTCTTAATACTTTTAACAACATAAGAAAGGGAAAATATGCTTGCTTTATGAAAATGTTTATTCAACACTTCAAATCATGCAGGAAAATAAAAGGCTCAAAAAATATCCCCTTACCCTAAATGGGATCAAAACATGGTGATGTCTGCTTTTGGCGACGGGGGCGGTGGGCTCTCTGCATCTGCCGTGTGTTTGGCTTGCAAATGATATTTGAGACTCGACGTACTTCAATGATAACTCATTTCATGTCGACAGCACGTGCAGATAACTTTTGTCCTATTGACGGAACCATCTGGCAGTGAAGTGAATTTGCTGTTCATAAGGCCTTTCTCCATGTCCTTTCACTTTCACTTTTCAGTCCACCGTGTTTTTCCCGAACGCCAACCCTGCTTCTTCTTCTTCTGATTCCCTTTCGTATTCTTCTGCCACCCTCTGGATCAAAACTACAGGTGCCATCGACGGCTGTAAATCAAACAATGCGCGTTTCTTTGTTTTTTAAATACCGAGCGTTAATCGCGCATTAAAAAAATTGACGGCATTAAGAGGATGTGCATTAACACGTTATTAACGCGTTAACTTTGACAGCCCTACTATAATGCAACCATTAGCATCTGGGGTCAAATAACGATGCTTTCTTTCTTCCTTCCTACAGTGTCCAGACAATGTGTGAATTAAGTCAATGAAAAGTTTCCAGTCTGTGCAAAGAGATGCACATTTGCTCAGGTTTGACATGAGGTAAAACAGCAATTTGAAAATGGTTGAACTTGAGTGAAAATTGCTCACTGATTCCAGAGCTTTATGTGTCCAGCCTAGACTCATTGCCAGGGCTTCAAATACAGCTGATTTGTCAAGTCCTTTGTCTCTCACACAGATGCAGAAAGCCCGTTCCTGTCTGTAAGAGATGAACCTGGTTTTACTCTAACTCCAATATAAACCCATTCTTAGCAATGCTAAACCAGAGCAAATGTTCCAGCCAGGCCCCTGATCTCTGTGGCTTAAAAATAAAAATAAAAAATCAAATATAATTGCCTAATGATGAAAATAGCCCCAGAGGTATTTTATGTGGTTGCATATCGAACGGCCAGCAGCCACAAATGCAACATTGTCACCAGCGCAAATTGCGCAGAAGCTGACCTGGCTTTCCTTGTGGCATATGTCTATAAATTGGCATAGTCAGAATAATTGTTGCAAATTCTACATTAGTGTTATTCTTTCCTCCTCTATGCATCACTGATATTACCAGAGCCCGTCTAGCCTACTGTAGTACCATTGCAGCGTTTATAATAGTTAGTTATTATGGATATATGGAGGTTATTTGGAAAAAAAAAGTCGCAGCCAGAGCAAGAAGATGTGGAGAGTGAGACATCATCTCCCCCAACCCCTAAGGAGGAGCAGGGATAGCTTGCTTGCACAGATTCAGCAGTCCCGCCGTGAATTCAACCTCTATATAGTCACCTTGACACCAGGTAGGCGCATGTGTTAATTATTAAAATTTTAATTTCTAATTTTGCCCGCTGTGGTAAATCAAATCTGATTGGGTTTCCTTTCCTTCTCAAACTACGCTGAAATTGCATCTCTGACAGCCCAATTTTATAAATTTTCCAGGGGGAGAAATCCTCGTATCTCCGTTAAAAAAAGACTCTTCCTGCCGGCAGTGACGCTGGTAACGTGTTACTCTAATCTGACCACTTTTTTCAGTAACTCATTAATATTTCCAAACCAGTAATTCGATTAAAGTTACTTATTCAAGTCACTGTGCGTTACTGTTATTTTTGTCATTTTCCTTAATAAAAATGTGTATTTTTGCTTTCTTCTTGCTTTTTGGGTCAAGTCACGTTTTCAGCAAGGGAGGGAGGAGAGAGATGCGTGTTTTCTAGCTGGAAATACGGTCATTATTTTGAGTTCGTGTCAGCTAAAGATGAGAATATTAAGGTTCGTTGTACACTCCGTGCTGGCTGTACTTTTTAAAGGATTAATGAGTAATCAGATTACTTTTTCAAGGTAACTGAGGCTAAAGCCCCAGATGTTTGTGTTTTTCGCTCCTAGTGACGCCCCTGGTTCCAGCTGATGTAGCATGCAGAGCGCCAAAATCATTTCTTTCTAAACATGACCAAAGTGCCATATTACGTTTACCACGCCTATTTCTGGGATGTTCTGGGCGAATTTAATCCCACGCTGTGGAGCCTTCCTGCTTTCTATAGCTCCCTCTGTAAAAGTTGACCAGAATCTTGCTCCTGAATTTAGCCTTCATATGCTTCTGTAGGAAGTAGAGCCTTTTCTGTGCTTTTTTTGATGATGTGCAATGGCCAGAATAGGTTCTTGGTAATAATTTCAAGGAACCTATAACCGTTCACCTGCTCCACCCCGGCTCCACTGATGTAGACATTGTGCAAATTAGTTGTTAATGAACAGATTTTTAGCGAACGGGGTCATTGACGCATGACAATTATTCTGAGTCGAGAGCAGACAATGTCAGGAACTTATTTTATATTTGAACTCTCCCCCCTTTCCCCTCTCTTTCTGTCTCTTCCTTCATCACAGTCTAGCTTCTCTGTAATGCTGCTGGCAGTAATGTGGACTGTCAATGAAAAATATAAAATTGTTGGAGGCCATTATTACAAGTCATTAGTTAAAGGTGGGTGGACTGTGCAGTCTCATGAAATCATCTGTGCTGCTCTTCAAGTCATTCTCCTTGCCGGGGAATGGGTCACCGCTGCACAATGAGTGATTGCCTCTCAAGACAACTGTGCTCTCATATGAATTAGTATGAATAGGCAAGAGAGTTACTACTTGGACTGTAGCAGTGGGAAGAAGTGGAAAAAGCTGTGAAATGGGTCACTTAGAGAGAACAATATTATACTCAATTTTGATATGGTGCAATAAGAAAAATGCATTAAAGTGGCTCTTACTCTCAAGTTAAAATGAAGGTGCTCTTTAAACTGCTTAATAGAAAAGATCATTCATAACAAAATGGTACTGTACTACGGATTTTTTGACTGGGCAGATTAATTTTAAAATATGTTAGATAATTCAATGTCTCCCAATCACAGTTCAGTACCAGCAGACATCAGACATTGTGGTCGCTCCTAGCTAGCTAACGTTGCTCCTCCTCACTGACTGGAAGTAAATTACTGTTGTGCATGGATCCAGTTGTTGTCTGTGTTGTCGGAGCACAGCAGGACAACATTGGTGGTTTTTAAAGTTTTTTATTTATTTATTTTTTAGTCATCGGATTTTTGGATTTTAAGTTTTTAAAGAAAAGCCCGGTGAGCCGCCATGTCAACACTGGACGTTGCCGACTCACCTGGAGAGATGGAACAAACGCTGAACAAGGCATTCAAAAAGATTGCTGACCTTCTCGTGGACATTGAACGGATGTCGAACGAGCTGCAGAAGAAGGATTCCCTGCTGACCACCCTCAGGTCCCGTTTCCCGGCGTTGACCAGCTGGCTGGAGACTTCACAGGCCGGTGAGTTAGCACCACTGAACACCACCTCTGCACTCGGGCACACAGTTCTCTGGGAGCCGTCCTCCTCCGGTCGGCGGCCCGCTTGCTCCACTCCAAATAGGGGGACCCCCTGGACCGAAGTGGTCGTCCGCGGGCGGACGAGGGCTCCGAGCGGGATTCATGGCGGGGCTACTTCTACCCCGAGCCTACAGCTCTCCAACAAGTACATGGCTCTGTCCGTGAGTGAGAAGCCGGCGGCTCGGGACCCGCACCAGGAAACACCACCTGTTCCTGTGGCCACAGACACCATGCCCCCGTTAATGGACACCACAGCCTTTCCTCCACTCACGGCTAGCTGTCCCCCAGCAGGTGGATGTCCATCACGGGGCGGTCCGCCTCCGCCGTCCCGCTCCTTATCCCAGCGCAAGCGGCTCGTCAGGGACGCGGTGCGCTGGCACTCCTCCCGTTCTCCCCACCAGGCGAGGGATCACACCCGGGGCCCTGGTGTGGGTGGCGGGGTGGTTGAGCCGGCTTACTCCCCTGAAGCCCGAGAGGACGCTCCCACAACCCTGGTCATCGGGGACTCAATTGTGAGGCAAGTCCGCATGAAGGGGGCGTTCACCATGTCGTTTCCCGGAGCCACCGTTTCGGACATAACGGGGAAAATACCCGACATCCTGAGCTCGCATCCGCAGACAAAAAGGATTATCATCCACGCAGGTGCAAATGACATCGCCAAGCAACAGTCCGAACTTTTAAAGCGAGACTTCTCCCACCTTTTTAACATCGTCTCACAGTCCCAGGTGGCTGTTTTTATCTCCGGCCCCACCCCCACCTGCGGCAGAGGGATAGGCAGCTTCAGCAGGCTGCTCAGCCTCAACACCTGGCTCTCCTCTGCCTGCAACTCACACCACGTTGGCTTCGTTAATAACTTTGATGTCTTCTGGGAGAGGCGACATCTTTTTGGGCCAGACGGGCTTCACCTGAACAGGGCAGGTACCCGCATGCTGTCAGCCAACCTGACACACGGTGTACAGCATGCTAACGTTCCCAAACTCACACCAGCTGCTCTGCACAACACTGATTGATGTCCCCCAGGTCCTTGCTCCTATTCATTCAGTTCCACCTCTGATCACCGTATCCACAACACCGGACTTGGACCTCATAGTCTCACCAACATTTCACCCATCCCCGTAATCATTACACTCCATCAGCACATCAGACACCGCCATACCCATTCTGTGAACGTTAATAACCTCAGACCACTCCCAGAACAATCCCCAGTCAACAAGCCACCTGTCACCATCAACATGGCACTTTTTAATGTTCGCTCTCTTTTAAATAGAACTTTTTTAATGAATGATGTGATTTTAGATAATAAGTTAGACTGTCTTCTTTTAACTGAGACATGGCTTGGCACTGACACACCCGCTGTTCTCACTGAGGCTTCCCCGCCAAATTTTAATTTTTTATTTTCAACTAGAGAGGGTAGACGAGGGGGTGGGACGGCATCCATTACCCACGACTCCCCAACCTCAAATGGAGTGTTTTTTAACAGTTACATGTCATTTGAGCACCATGCCTTTACTTTTAGCAGCCCTCCGATTCTCTGCATCAACGTATATAGACCACCCCATCACTCTACTTCTTTTATCAGTGAATTTTCTGACCTGTTATCAATTATCCATACCTCTTATAGCAGGATTTTAATAACTGGTGATTTTAATATACACATTGATGTTACCTCGGACCCGTTATCCAGAGAGTTTTTAAATCTTTTGAATTGTCTTGATTTTAAGCAGCACGTCACGCAGCCGACTCACAACAGAGGACACACCCTGGACCTGGTCATAACCCATGGCCTGTCCATCGGTGTGTCCTCTGTTGCCGACCTGGCTGTGTCTGACCACTACTGTGTATTTTTTAACATCACCAGTTTTAACCAAGGGGAGGCCCCGGTGAGAACAGTGAGGAGGCGCTATATAACTTCTGAAGTGGCTGCAAATTTCATGGGGATTTTACAGAGCACTCCTGCTGAAATTTTACCTGCACCTTGTAATTTTATCGTTGATAATTTTAACAGTATACTGAAGTCAACTCTTGACTCAGTAGCTCCACTTTTAACAAAAACAATAAAAAGAAAACCTACACCCCCGTGGAGAAAAAACAATGAAATCAATGAACTGAAAAGAAAATGCAGGAGTGCAGAGAGAAGATGGAGGAAAAATAAACTGACAGTTCATTACGAGATTTTACGTCAACAACTCAAAAGCTACAATAACGCAGTCAGAAAGGCACAAATTTCCCATTTCTCACAACTCATCACCAACCATAAAAATAACCCCCGACTCCTCTTCTCCACTTTTAATATTTTAACGGCTTCTAACTCTAATAAAGTTTTTAAGACACCCACAGACGATCTTTGCGAGAACTTTGCAGACCACTTCAGAACCAAAATCAAGGACATCAGATCCTGCCTCTTATCCCATCAAGTTTTATCTGTTAACGCATCTGAACTGTTGTCCTTGCCTGAGGAAACACTGGAGAGTTTTGCCCTGGTTGATGCAAGGACACTTGATCGAGTATTCTCCCAAGTAAACCCAACAACCTGCCCTTTAGACCCAATTCCCACATCACTCTTAAAATCATTTTATGGATTCTTTGAGGAACAGTTTTTAAACATCATGAACTGCTCTCTTCAGACGGGTGTCTTTCCCACCGCCTTCAAAATGGCAGTGGTGAAGCCCCTTCTTAAGAAGAGCAACTCAGACCCCAACGTTTTTGACAACTACCGACCTGTATCCAACTTACCGTTTTTAAGTAAAATTTTAGAAAAACTGGTTTTTAACCAAGTTAATGACTTTTTGAACAGAAATAACATCTTAGAGAAACATCAGTCTGGTTTTAGGAGAAACCACAGTACCGAGACAGCACTTGTAAAGATTTTAAATGACATCAGATGGAATTTAGATAACAAAAAGCTCACAGTGTTGGTTCTACTGGATCTAAGCGCTGCTTTTGATACAGTAGACCATCACATTTTATTAAACAGACTCAGCCATCTGGTCGGCCTCTCTGGTACTGTCCTCAACTGGTTTTGTTCCTATCTCACAGATCGATGCTTTTATGTAAGTATGGATACATGCTCCTCAGGAACCCATGAAATTGGATGTGGGGTTCCCCAAGGGTCAATTTTAGGTCCACTTCTTTTTAATCTTTACATGCTTCCTCTTGGGGATGTCATCAGGAGACACGGCATCAGCTTCCATAGTTACGCTGATGACACACAACTGTACACTGCCGTGTCTCCTGATGAAACAGATCAAATTGATGCCCTTCTTAACTGCATTGTAGACATCAAGTCATGGATGGCAGTGAATTTCCTACAGCTCAACCAGGACAAAACTGAGGTTTTAGTTATAGGTCCTGAAGGCCAGAGAGAGAAACTTTCTCCAAAACTACAACACTTTAAACCAACACAATCAGTAAAAAATCTGGGTGTGATTTTTGATTCTGAGCTGAATTTTATTCCACATATCAGAAATATGACAAAAATAGGTTTTTATCATCTTAAGAACATAGCCAGAGTCCGCCCGTTTCTCTCCCAGGCCAGTACGGAGGTGCTAATGCATGCTTTTATTTCCTGTCGCTTAGATTATTGTAATGCCCTGCTCTCTGGTCTTCCCAAAAAGAGTACTCTAAATCTCCAATTATTACAAAACTCAGCCGCACGAGTGCTGACAAGGACCAGAGGGCGGGAGCACATTACACCAGTTTTAGAGTCACTGCATTGGCTCCCCGTGCGCTTCAGGATCGATTTTAAGGTTCTTTTACTGGTTTTTAAATGTCTTAACGGCATTGCGCCCTCCTACTTATTTGACCTGCTTTTACCATATCAACCCTCGCGGACCCTGAGGTCCTCCGGCTCTGGCCTTTTATCCCTACCAAAACCAAGAACTAAAACCCATGGTGAGGCGGCATTTAGCCACTATGGCCCCCGCTTGTGGAACAGCCTGCCGGAGAACCTCAGGTCTGCAGAGACTGTTGATATTTTTAAGGGAAGGTTAAAGACACACCTTTTTAATCAGGCTTTTAACTAATATTTTAAATTCTTATTCCATTCTTACGTGGTTCTATCGTATTTTATGTTGTTGTTCCTATCTTGTTTTTTGTTTTTTTGTTTTTTTGTTTTTTTTTAACTATTTTCATCTTAAATAATTTTTTATTTTTTTAATTTTCATTATTTATCTTCGATTCTATTTTATTTTATTTATTATTATCTTATGCATTTTATCCTTTTAACTGTTCACTTCATTAAATTATCTTTTGTCAGGGTTTTTATCCTATCTTATGTTTTTAGTTTTTAAGGGTTAACTCCAGAGTTTCCTCAGGGGGGTCCTCCACACTGGGAGCTGTGTCTGGGATGCTGCTGGGGGTGCTGTCCCTGGGTCCCTTTGGCCCAGCCAGTCGTTGTCTGTCAGGGTCAGAGGGCCTGGGCACTGGTGCCCCCCGTGGCACAGCCTGTGACTCCTCCCAGTGTGGACGGCCCCAAAGGTGGCGTTTCCTCAATCCTCAGTGCCTTGCCATGTCTCCCTATTTCCTGTAGTAAGAGTGTGTGTGTGTGTGTGTGTGTGTGTGTGTGTGTGTGTGTGTGTGTATGTGTGTGTACGTATGTGTGCATGTATATAGTACGGAGGGTGGGAGGGAGGGGCTTTCTTTATTATTGTTTTATGTTTCCTGTGTAAAGCACTTTGTGCTACATACTCATGTATGAAAAGTGCTTTATAAATAAAGTTGATTGATTGATTGAGTTGATTGAACAAAACTTGGGTGAACTGATTTGTAACTCGTATCTCATTATGGCAGTGGTAACTTTGTTGGTCCCACTTTTTTTCTCAAATTTAAAACCATTTTTTTCCTAAAATGGTGATGTTGTCAGTTTTGAGAAAGGTAGAAAACTGATGTACTCCAAACAGCATCCATGTCCAGAAGCATGCTGCATGAGCAGAATTGGTCATTGATGTGATGGAGCATCCCTTTCATCCCGTTTAACCCCCTCCCTCCAGCGATGTGAAGCACATCGGGGAATTAATTGTTTCCTTCCTGTTCACTCTTGCAACACTGATAATGATGTTCAAGGACAAAACAAGTGCTTTTTCAACCTGAAGTCCATTTACTTAAAATGCCCCGCGCTTCTACGATGCGCTCATCTCCTCTGATATATGGGACATGGGTATGGAAGATTTTAAATGCCTGACTGATAACACATCAAAAACAAAGACATTTAAATGTACTGCCATTTGATTTTAATGTTTGAATTTGTCATAATGAAATGAAAAATGTTTTAAATCGAGTCACATACCTGAAATAAAGACTGTGTTTTAGGAGAAACACACTTCATCAACGCCAAAATGGAAAACATTAACTGTCCAATCAGAGCTTTGGTGCGTTGCTGCGCTGTGAGTGTACATCTGGTTACATTTTTAAGTGATTTGTTGCTTTTTGAGATGAAGCTGTAGGGGGCTGTACAAACAGACACTCCTCTCAGAAGAATTCTCAGTGGGCCTAAGTGTTGACAGTTAATTAGCGGATAGCTAGGAACCGTTAGCTTGTCCCCTTCTAGTTAACCAGCTATTTACTGTAAACTAATGATGTCCATGTAAGGTTCACAGCTAGAAGCTGGACAAACAATGAGCTTGTCAGGTCTAAATGGCTTCCTTTCTTTGACCTTCATTGTGTCATTTGCATTCACATTGCAGTTAGAAAACTTGACCTGAGATTTGGGAAACAGAGTCTATCATATACTTTTGTGTTTGAAAAGCTAAACTACTGAATAAAGTGCTCTTCTTATCCAATTAAATAAGGCATTTAAGAATGGGGAGGCAATTCAGGTTTGTAAACTCAATGAAAGTTAACATTTTATGACACATTTTATTTTCAGCCTGTTGTAACATTAGTTAAATGGCATTGCACTAATTAGAGTCATTTCTGATTTGTTGGACCATGGCGATATCGCTAAAAATAGGTGTACCAGGGAACAATTCATGCGGATTGCTAAACAAGCCAAAAGTTTAGCTGGATAAGCTGCCACGTGTAGGTACAAACAAATGTGGGCATGCTCATAATGATGCTAATAATGCCACAGCTATGGTACGTAAGTGACATCAAAGGTAAACCAAAAAAATCTGTAGGTCTTTATGATTCGGTAAATGTTTACCACTGACAACATAGTTTAATCATTTAAGTATTCTCTTCATTTCCTCTTCCAAGTCAGTTTGACAAGACAATGATGCACTTATCATAATGGATAGAGTGAGTCACCCAAGTTGCATAAACAGAACCACACTGTTAAGTCAGACTTATACAGTCTGTCCTCATCAGAAAACCAACCATATAGGTTGACTTTGATAACAGCTTATTACAACCCATATTTAAGTAGGATAAAGTCAGTCTGGGATAGACAGTTGGGTGAAACATGAATATGACTTTTACCCAGAAGACCGAAGGACTGAAAGCAAAAGGCACGTTATTTTAACTGACTAAGGTATTTTAGTCACGTCAGGCACACAACATAACATATTATAGGTGGTACATTTGTCTCTGAAGTAACAGTTTTAGCCAAACCTCAAGGTTTTCCTGAAAGTACTTTTATTGGCTAAGCTAAGTTACGAGTATGTGTTGGACTTCTGATTATTTTGGCTGTGATGATACACAACTAACTTTAGAGGTGTTTACTTCCATCTTGCAGCAATGCTGACACATCAGAACAAAAACTTCTTCTAGCTCAACCTCCTTTACAGTTGACGTTACGTTGTCATGTCTTGAAATGCTATTTCTCATAGCAACCTGTGAGGTCCATTGTCCACAAGGCAATCAGCTTGAGGTTCACAGGTCTGATAACCACTGAAAGAGTGGCACCTAAACTCTATTAACCCTGCTCTGTATGCTGTCCTTGTTGTGTGTCAGCAGGTAGAGATATGCTGCTGATGAACGTCTGGAAAAAACTTGAAATCAGGTGAGTTTAATGCACGTGGACTGTGACCCTGACAGGGGAGATAATAGAAGTGCTTTGTTTGATTGCATTGTCCTTGTCAGTTGTATTCAGTCACGCTTAAGGATCTCAAGGTCACATGATTGGAGATTGTATGAAATCATGAGTCCTGAGGGTCAATTAGACCATTAAACTTTGTTGAGGCTGCAATACATGAGGAGAGGAAAGCAGCTTTCGCCCGTTTTATTCACAGGGTGATAAAAACACAGATGAGACATTAACAATTTAACGACTTAATAAATGGCTGGAATGGTAGGAAAAACAAAGAAGTGGCTGCTTTGAGGTTCATTAAGTACAATGACAAACAGGTGTGTTTTTAGCTTTGATTTAGAAATAATTCACTGAAACAAGTCTTATATCCGTTGTACATTGGGTGCAAATTTGTGCAGCATTGAAGCTAAAAGCAAATTCCCCATATTGTGATTTAATTTTGGGAACAACAAGTAAGAAGTGATGGCTGGTCATAACCCCAAAATGTAATCATTTATTGAATTATATATTTTTTACATTGTTTCATTTGTGGTTGATAATTAAGTAGCTGCAATCCATTTTCTGATAAACAGCAGGGTTGTTAGAACTTGCGATGTGCTCAACCTTTTCAGGGGGAGGTCAGACAATAACTGGCGGCCAACAATGGCCCAAGAGCTGTGGGATGTTCAGACCCAATAATGTATTTCTCATCTCATCTTGTTTTGAAAGACAAGCAGTCTGACAACAGCAATGACATGCTGAATACTTCGGTTGCCAGGATCGCTGATATTCCTACTCCGGGAAGTCTTTCTCTGGCCCCTCTTGCCTGATCTCCTTTGCATCTCATACACACGATGGAAGCCCCAACCCCATATTGGATTCAATGTGTGCTCATACCAGCAGTGAAGGTTACAAGGCTCAGTCCCCATAGCAGTAATATACCATTTATCAGAGCTATAGTTACCATGGACACAGTGCATTCTCTTTCATTTAGTCTATTTGAAGAGGAGACAAAGTGTCATAAATACATGGTAAAAAAGAACCTATGTGTTGATTATATATATGATACATAGAGCCCCTAGCTGGGATTGTAATAAGATTTTTCAACCAACACTCAAAAACGGTATAAATCCATCTCCGTAGCATAGACAATATTTGTGCCTTTGCTTTCTGCTGAGGCAATCAATGTTGGTAGTGGACATCAATTGTGACATTCATCATCGTCCAATATGGATGTAAGTAGGAGGGATACTGGGCCTGAAAGGCCACAAGCACAAGCTTATTCGGTCGGGGTTCAATATGTAGTCTGACAAGCCATTGCTGTACAATGATGATATAATCTGACGTGGTGACCACATGGAAAGACATGAATGTTATGCAGTCGAACGTAGTACTTGCCGCAACAGCGTCAGCTGATAATGTTGTCAATTCTTGGCACAGCGTGTGTGTGTGTCATCGTGGCAGAAGGTGTTCCTGGAGACACCTTTTCTAGCGTGAACTAACATAGAAGCAATTTTGAGTCATTTGCCAGGTGTTTATATCTCTGTCTGCCTGCCTGCCTGCCTGCCTGCCTGCGGACTGACAACCATGTATACATCATGCAGTCATGACACTTTGCAGGTGTGCAGCTGAGACCAAAATCGAGGGCAAGTTCGTAGCTGGATGTAGTCTCAGTATAAATCACTACATTATTACATGGGTATTAATCGGTCAGAACGTGAAGATGTTGCAGCTGGTGTGATCCCATTGCAAGATGTTCTCTACTTATTTAATCTTTATTGATTTTTTTAAAGCTCCTGTTGCTAAGATGTAGTACTGGCGCTTTGGGTTTCCCAACTCGTCAAATACTGATGCTTTGGGATTGTATGTTGCGCCAGCCGTGATTCAAAAGCATCAGCGTTTGACGAGTTGGAAATGAGACTCAAAGTCAACAACCTTACTAATGGGAGTTTTAACAGGGATAATACATATAGGCATAGTTACACTGAGATCAAATGCAACCAATATAATATAGAACTTCTAGCCGAGGCTTATTTGCATTCCTTGTCTCTGGTTAGGTTTTAAGGGATAAAGCACATGATACATAATTCTTTGTTAGGTCTTCAGGGATTCTCTGAATGATCCGCAGCTGTGAAAACTTTTAAAAGAACACCGGAGAAAGCAAAAAGTAGCGCTGATCAAAACATTCTGAGTCCATGAACAAGCTGGGTACCACAGTTAGCACGGAGAGACCATTTTGCATGCATGTGTTGTTGTCACTTGTAATGTAAGCCTGTCTCCCCGCAAATTAAGACAAATCATAAATATTCAGTGTCAACTTGTCTCAACAAATGCTAAACAAAAACACTTAAAGTCACCACAGCAGGATGTAAATCCTTCCTTCTTAAAGTATTCATTTAAAGACTCATAAATTCAGCATTTAGTCAGACGAAAGCATCCAGCCAGCGGATCACGCTGTGCGGTGAGGTGGGGGCGGGGGGCTGAAGGCTGCACGCCGACAGCTTGTCATTCTTTCTTTCTTTCCTAATTGTGGTTTACTGACTGATATGTATAATAGGCATCGCCTTTTCTGTCTTACTTTTGTTTTTCAAGGAGGGGAAGCAGTACCATGGATGTAGCTCTGTAAATCAACTGACGCCAGTGAAAAGCTGTTCAAAGACTCACGGGAACGAAGAGAATGTAATATCTAGGTAACCTCAAGTTACAAACTCCATGAAAAAATGCTTTAACTAAAAGATACCATTATATTCTTAACTTCGCAATCAAACAGACGAAGGTGCTCATACTCGTGTTGTTTAATATGTCAGTGTGGTAATGTAAGCAGGATTTTATTATAATTAACAAGCAACAAGGAGGTTTTAAATAGTGGATGGGGTATGGGGATTGGAGTTCTCACATCTTCCAGGGTGCCCCTCCGGCAAAACCGAAAACAAGAAGGCTGCACAGGCAAAAAAAAAAACAAAACAGTGTATGATCATCGCTTTTTAAGAAACTGATCGTTTTGATGATTAGTCAGGCAGATTTAGAGGATCTGTGAATACGCCTGAGAGGGAGCGAAGCACTGCAGTGACAGATGGCTGCCTGCCTTTTGCCGCCAGGCAACGTTTTAAATTGTTTACAATGAAAAGTGCTAAAGGTTGATTTGATATGAGTAGGAATTCAGGCTTCAATGAGGTTTATTTGAACCCTGTTTTCACATGTGATGCAGGAACAGAGGAGAGAGCGGGATTTGGCCGTAGGCCTGATTTCCTTCTGTCATCATCTCTGGTGTCTGAACTCCGCTTCTGTGCAACCTCCACCTTGTGCCTCACCTCAGGGCCTCAGCAACAACACAGGCGAAAGTATAAATATAAATAATTGCAGCCTTTAGCACATCTGTCGTAAAACCCTTTGGGATTGAATCAGTGCAAGTCTGATTGAAATAAGTTGATTTCCAAAGGCGCACACTCGAGGTAGCATTTTTTCCTTTTCCTCACGGAGTATGAAGGTGAAGGGGGGAAATATTCTTCAAACGCTGTTGCTGAATGTGTCAGTATTTGAGAGTCAGCACAGCAGTAGTCTCTCGGAGTGGGAAATAATTGGCTGCGCTGTGCAAAGGCATACACGTCAGTCTTCCTCTGTGCAGCCATGGATGTGATAATGCCGATGAATTGTGCATCTTTTAACACTGGCACTGTTTAGATTCCCCCTTAATGGAAATCCACAGTCAAAGGGTCACTTTTTCTACTTTTTCACACTGCGGCTCTTGAACTCTTCCCTTTAATCAATGCCTGCCATTGTTGTGTGTGTGTGTGTGTGCCTCCTGATGGTTGCTCACTGTGGTGATTTGCACTTCTGCTATTAACATTTCTATTATGATAATTAGCCCTGGTTTAATGCCTCTGAGAGGACTTCAAAGGACAATGCCAGAAGTGCAGCTGAAATGGGAAATGACAGGTTGCAGTATTTTTGATCCCAGTTGGTGAATCGCCCTTTTTCAGACTTTTCCTCACTCGCTTCCTCTGAAGTCGTTTCACGCCTCCATGCTGTTTCTTACTTTAGGGGAGATAAAAATTCTTTTAATACAAGCAGAACAGGAAATGCATGAGTTTGAGAGTAATGTGTAGGTTCTGTATAACTTCTCATTTTGCTTTAATAGAGACAAAAGACAGATGTGCTGTACAGCCAACATTATTTTTCCAAAATCTAACTTTTTTCTCTTCACAGTGGTTTGAAATATGAGTTGAACCAGCCTCCCTCTTCCTGGCAAATTGTCAGTGAACACTATCCTTAATATCCACCTACACATTAATAACACAAATTACAATAACCAGGGGTACTGAACCATAATGAAGATATGGCCCCATAGGCTTCAATGAGAGCAGAATTTATTATTTTTCAACATAGGTCCCATCGCTCCTCAGTGACACTTTCTGCACCTAAAAGTGCCCGGTGGCTTTCCACAGCTTGTCAGATTGTCATATATGGAAAGTACCCGAAGCAGCAGCAGGACAGGAAGGCACTAATAAGGTGACAAAATACAGAGCCAAGCATTTTCTAGGGGGAAAACGCTGCCACCGTGATTTCATATAGAAAAGAAAATTAATGTGCCGCACTACTCCAATCCTGAATCTTATCTGTCCCCTCAGAATTTTTCAATAGTTATTGCCACCAAAACTGTTGGATTTCTCCAGGCTTTTAAGTCGGGGGGGGGGTGAAAAAGCGGTGTGATGTATGCTCTATTTGCAGCTAATGCATAATGATTGAGAAAAATGCTGGCACAGTGACATTCATCTTTTCTTGACCAGTGGGTTTTTGCATTAATTCATTTCAGGAAAATTGATGGGAGAATTAGGATGCTCAGCTTCACAGAGAACTAAGTAGTCACTGCTGATAAAGAATATTTGTTGAGGCACACGGTCATTGTGACTGTAATTGAAACTCATACGCTCGGTTTAAAACATACAAACAAACCATAACAAACGTCTATAAGCAGCTTCAAAGTCTAAATACTCCCAGCCAATGTTAAAGCTGAAGTTATAAATGGAAATTTTTAATTGCTGCATCTTGATAGCTGATGTCAATTAAGAAGCCCGGAGGGACTCGATTGTTTTGAAAAGTGTTCATCGGAACAAAACTGACGCATGCGGGCCAACGGATAGAAGTTGCACATCTTTTTTTTTTTCCCCCCTCTCTCTTGTCGTGTGCCGCTCCATTGTGCTAATGAACCTGTTTTCTCTCCTAGCTCCTCATCCACAGGAGAATCAGTTCTAAAACTGCACCCTCTCATCGGCGCTTCACGGACTTCAACCCGCAGCTGTCAGCTTGATTCACAACAGTCACCTGCGTGGCTGAGAAAACCGAAAAGCTGCACATAGGTGTATGTTTCAGAGGAACCCCGATAACAAACGTGCTATACATAGTGAGGCTTAAGGGAAAACTTCTCTAAAGGCTATCTGAAACACCTGCACAGCCTATTGCACCATCCATTAGATATAAGCAAGTCTCAGATGGCCTATTCTCAATTGGACGAGATCATTAGTTTTGCTTGAGCCCCTATCACTACATAGACTTAACTCTCCTCTCACAAGGGACTTCCACCTGCAGTCCTGTGCATTGTTTCTCCCCCTGTGCCTCCTCCGCTTTTCACATTTCCTCTCCCTGTGATGCCATGATCATCCTTTACTTCACAGCTGCGGTCTCTCTCTTCATCTCCATCCTGCATCCTGTCTTCTTTTCAGGAACTCTTATCTTTTAAGTTTCCTCATCCTAAGTTATGTTTTCCCATATTTTCATGCTCGGTTCGCTAACAACTTTCCGTTCCTGCTTCCTCTCCTCCTCTCAGTCCGCATTCACTCTGCCCATTTGTTCTCCTCTCTATCATCTCTGCCTCCCCCTTCTCTCTGCTCCTTTTCAAACGCATCTACTATTTTCTCCTGTCCTCTCCGCCTTGCTAAACAGAGCCCCACATTATCCCCCTCCTGCTTCTATCAGGGGTAGCTGGGCTGTCAGCCCCAAGCCTTAGTTAATCACTCAGGCAGCCAGGCAGTCGGGCAGCTCGCTGCTAGCTCCCTGGACACTAATAGCAAGACAAGCAGAGAGCGTGAGCAGGGAAGGGGGGCGGGGTGGACTCATTAGGAATACAGGTATTTAAGGAAATGGTCCATTTGAAATCAAAAGATAATTTGTCTCCTGCCCGAGTATAGGCTTCTTGTGACACAGGCTCAAGTTACATTGGGTTACCTACAATTGTGAAGTGGTTCGGTTGTGCTGCTGGCTAATACCAGGCCGAGCTGTTGACGTTATCAATTTGAGGCTTGATAAATACTTCTTGTGTTCGGATGGCATATTTTATCCCCAAAAGAGAGGCTGGCTTTGCTACCCGAAGGTGTTTTTTATGCTGACTCCATGTTGCTGCCATGCCGATGGGGCCGGACTCGATAAAGCTGAAATATGACCTCCATTTGCACAATGACATTACTTCAAATAAAAAAATAAATAAAACAAGGTTGCTGTCAGGCCGCTGAGGTGATCAATGCTTTTCAACAAATCCCTCATTGCCCATTTTATGTTTGCATGACAAAATCAATACTAGTGCGAATAAAAAATTCATACCTAACAGGCAAATGAAACTAAGTGGTAAATTAACAAACTTTCCGTCAGATAGGACACGGTCGATACACAGCTTCTTGTCTTACTTTTGTATGGAACCATTCTTTATTTTTCGAAGGCTGGACAAACCATCACTTGAAGTGAGTTATATTGAAAGGTGTTAGACTATGTACCTTTCTGAGAGGAGAAATAACACAATTTCCACTTACAAATGAAAAGTTGAATACACAGCCAGTAAAAAAACAGCTTTGTTCTAGTCAATATACTCAGGGGTTTGACACTACAGTGCAACTCTGGCCATGTTCAGACCGACAGTAGCCTCATTTGCAGAATTTGAATGAGGCCTGTCCATAGTCTGAGTTGGGGTGATACCACAGAGGCCACTGAAAAAAAAAAACTTTGAACCTGGCTCAACTTTTGTCGAGCTGTGGCGTGATTTGTATAGAGCCAAGGCACTGAATAAGCTGGTCAAATATTCTGCTTATAAAAGACAGAAAGATAAAAAAAAATTGCTGCCATGATTTTGAATCAGCCTTCTAATCCATGGATGTTATTTTATGTCTCACAAATTCCTCACAGCCACACTCATGCTTTGTTTTAACACAGGGCTGTTTTAAAAGGCCCATCTTGTCTGGTTAAATCAGTAGCTTATGGTGATCATTAGTTAGTTACACAACAGTTGCAGCTGCTGCACCAAAGCTGGGTGCCTTGGCGCAGCAGCACTTCCGCAACACACCGCGTTTCTCAAACCATAAGAGCTGCTCAGTTGCTAAAACCCATGCGGGGCGGCTCTTAGGCTGCGACATCTCATTTGAATATCTACCCTACCAACTTTCGATGGTACTTTTCTGTGCCTACAATGGTGACCACAGGTAACGGGAAACAGGGTTTGATTCCAGAGAGGGAACCTGAAATGGCTACCACGTCCAAGGAAGGCAGCAGGCGCACAAATTACCCACTCTCGACTCAGGAAGGTAGTGACAAAAAATAACAACACTGGACTCTTTCGAGGCCCTGTAACTGGTATGAGTCAAGCAGCCGTTAAAGAAAAGCTACAAATGGCTACTCTGAAATGCTGGTCTACCACTCTGACTCAGAGCGATTGATACAGTTGATAGGGTAGTACAGTCAGTACAGTTGTTAGGGTGCAAGACCCACCAACTTCTACCATGAGTGTCTCGTCCACTGCCCACTGTGTTACCTGGTAAATAAGCTGAGGAGGTTGCCCCTGCCCCTCATGGCTGGAAGAGATAAGGACGGGGTATGCCTGTGACCACTGCCCCTTCTCCACAACAGGGGGCTTGTCCAATCACAAATGGACCAAACATGCTGATAGTTACACCAAGGATGATCAAAATGGAAGTGAGGCAAACAGAGACTGAAATGGGAAGCAGCTGAGATCGCCTCCCTTAAAGGCTAAAATTGCAACAGCTTACACCATAAGTCCTCTTGAATGCAGTGGCGCACCTCCAAAGATTCTCCTGTAGGCAGTTATGGGAGAAGTGTAACTCGACTATCACAGACATGGTGGATGAGTCCCCCGCCAACACACTCCTCCTCACCAGCAGAGATATTCTGATGTAGTCATTTTGGTGTAGTATCCAGAGTCGAATTTGGCCCAAGAATACCTTTTCCCATTCATCATCGCTGCAACAAGAAGTCGTAAAATGTATAAAATACAACTTTAGAGAATTACAAACACTCCAAGATGACTTTGCATTATCTTAATTTGAGTCATTAGCAAGCAAGCACCTGATTATATAGCACATTTCTAGAACAGATGTCATAAAGTCAAGAAAAAACATAAAACAGACAATATAGGAGACACGGATAAAGTTGGGTTCAATAGAAATAAAAAAAAACCTAAGCCATAACAGTATATTATTTTTTTGTGCAGTTCATGCATGCTGGGAGTGAGCCAGGGGAGGATACTTATTTTCATGCTCTATGGGGCCAAAAGCATTGACGCCTGAAGAACTTTTTCAGCAATCTGGCCTAGTGAGCAACTGTCATTGGAATGAATGTGGTGTCATCTTGGAGCATAATGCCTTTATACATTCATGTTGAGGTCCCTTTCCATGCTCTGTCAGTCAGGTGACCAAATGCTGACGTCTTTAAAAGCAGCAGACCCAAGAGTCTTGGGAGACAGAGAGGAGAGAAAAGTGTGGCCTCAATTTTGTCATTGCCACTTGTGGCCATTGTGGGCGCTGTTCGGTTACTTAGTCTAGCTTTAAGGGTATATACAGGTGCAGACATACTGAATAAAACCACAAACTATTCTAAAAAAATAAAAAAAGTCTGACTTGTTATGTTGTTATGCAACACAGATGTTCCTGCTCTTATGTCCACCAGATGCACTCAGAAAAACGGTCCATTATCAATAAACATGAAGGAAGAACACATGCCACACAAAAAGAAATGGAAATGCAGTGGGCGCAGAGGAGGTGGACCTGTCACCATGTTGACATCCCTGCTATTAGAGGAACATTCTCAGGTGCGGTGGCTGGCAGTCTCCAGTGTTTACCGGGGAGCATCATTAGCCCGGCGTCTCACAGCCTTAAAATGTCATATATCCACAGTAATGAACTCGGAGAGCGCGCGCTATTCCCAAACTTCCCTGCTGCAGCGCCCACATTAATCCAAAAGCTCAAACTCTGCAACTCGAGTCCCTCTACTCATTAACAGTGGCAGATATCAAGATAGGAATAATGAGGAAGTGCCCGCAAGTCAGGACATATATTAAAGAAGTAGAGGGGGGGGGGGATAGAGAGAGAGAGAGAGAGAGAGAGAGAGAGAGAGAGAGAGAGAAGGGAGGAATAAATCCTGTCATAAATGAGAAAATACCCCTGAGAAATGGTCTGGGCTTGTATGACAAACAGCATGCATTCATATTGTTTGGAGACGGTGACAGCCTGTTCTTCTACTGCCAGAAACATAATCAGAACAATGTACAAATCATGTGTAGTCCAACAAAAAAGTTTGATAAATACTGCCTTCATGCAGAACAAGTGTTTGTTAAGCATGTTCAGAACCTTCAGCTGTGGCGGCTGCATGGTTTTATTTACTCGGGTACTATAGCCTACTTAAAGGAGAACTTCGGCCGTTTTTTAACCCATATCCCTGTCGATCGAGGTTACCGAGTGCTGTCACTAGCAAAAATAACGAGAACATTTGGCACAACATTTACTGAGTTTCAGAACGGCAGCTAAAGCAAACCTTTGGGGAGCAGACATAACCAAAAGTGAAACTTAAAGCGAAACTCTCGCCAAAAAGCAACCGAGGCTTTATTTGGGATTGAATATGAGTCAAACCTTAGTGTGAAAGCATAATTACGACGAAAGAGGCACTTTTAAGATTTACCGTAGTTTCGGTTTTGGGCACGTTAATTTTGAACGGGAGTGCATGGGGCAAGACATGCTAGCATCAAAATCGCTATTTTTAGAACACTAAAAAGGCTCGACACAACATGAAACTTTGCTCGTAGCATCACTAGGGTCTCTACTCATGAACAAGAGCATTGAGAACATTGTTTGTGTACACAGAGTTTATGAAAAAGAAGGTTTTTGAATTACTCACGTTAGCTGCTGCACCTCCTGTGCGTTGCCGTCATGGCAAGCAAAAAGTGTCGATCCCCGAGTGCGACCTGACAGGCACGCTTGAGGCGCGGTTCACCATTACTCTCCTGCCTGTCAGGTCGCACTCGGGGATCAACACTTTTTGTCTGGCATGACGGCAATGCGCAGGAGGTGCAGCAGCTAACGTGAGTTGTTCAAAAACCTTCTTTTTCATAAACTCTGTGTACACAAACAATGTTCTCAATGCTCTTGTTCATGAGTAGAGACCTTAGTGATGCTACGAGCAAAGTTTCATGTTGTGTCGCGCCTTCTTAGTGTTCTAAAAATAGCGATTTTGATGCTAGCATGTCTTTCCCCATGCACTCCCGTTCAAAATTAACATGCCCAAAACCGAAACTACGGTAAATCTTAAAAGTGCCTCTTTCGTCGTAATTATGCTTTCACACGAAGGTTTGACTCATATTCAATCCCAAATAAAGCCTCGGTTGCTTTTTGGCGAGAGTTTTCGCTTTAAGGATGTCTGCCCCCATAGGTTCCCTCTAGCTGCCATCCTGATATCTGGTCAATATTGTGCAAAAAATTCACGTTGTTTTTCCTACTGACAGCACTCGGCAACATCGATCAACAGGGATATGAGTTAAAAACTGCAGAAGTTCTCCTTTAAAAAAATTTCTAGGGTATAGTTTTTAGGGGTATTGTAGTAATAAAACAACCATTGTAAATAGATAGTGGTCAGTTTGAAATAACCATAGTTTGTAAATAGTAACTAATGATAACTGATATAAAACTGTTATAAAGATAAAAGTAAGTAATGAAGGGTAATAAACTGTGAAACATACTACTGGCCACCAGCTGATTGAAATGTGCATCTACTGATTAAAGCAACTGTAGTGTGATGATGTGTGTGAACCAAAGTGTGAACCAAATGTACAACACTTTTATTGTTCTTTTAAAAATGCAGTGCCAAGAGGGATCAGATATGATGGGATATATCAAGAAGGGGACTTGGTTATCAAAAAGCCTGAAGGACAGAGTTTCTAAGAGCTAATGATGTAGCTAGAGGAAAAGCACCTGTTTTTTAAGCAAGGCGAAGAACAACTGGTGTACGTGCAGCTATGCACGGAGTCGAAGATACTGAAGTCACGCACGCCAAGCTGCGTGCACGTGCTGAAGGAGGAACGGGGATTTTCCACAGAAAAATACCAGTAGCAGCAGAAATGAAGAAGAGTAGGGATTGGTTTAGGCCATGAAGCCTGGGAAGACACTCCCAGTTTTTGGGTTTAAAAAGAGGATGCTCGATGCTTTTAACCTCGGGTCAGTTAATTTTTTCACAGATTTTGTGTGTGTCTGATCTCTTGCTTTGTGTGCCGGCAAATAAAGTTCTACTGCACTCAGCCTTGAAGACTCCTGGTGACTTTTTTGATCTTTGAAATCTGTTCGACCAACCAAGAAAAGTGAAGTAGATTCACGGCAGTATCTATCAGAAGAAATGGACCAAGATTTATACAAATAAATATTTATGAAAACAATTGTTTTCGTCATTGTATCTACGCTTGAGTTAAGAACTGCTGTGTGGGAGTGCCGTTGAGCTCAGTTGGTAGAGCGCGCGTCCAATGTGCTGAGGCTCTGCAGCAGACCCGGGTTCGACTCCCGGCCTGGGTCCCTTTGCTGTGTGTCATTCCCCCTCTCTCTCCCCCTGTTTCCTGTCATATCTTCAGCTGTACTATAATAATAAAGCCATAAAAGGTCAAAAAAATACTTAAAAAGAAAAAGAACTGCTGTGTATTCATTACCTTCAAATAAGCTTCTTCTATCTATACACCCCAGCCCAGTCACCTGAAGCAAAACGCTGGCATTGTACATTCAGGAAACAATGGATGTGTTCAGATGTTCTATGTTATATCTATCATAACAACATGTGTCCTATCATGTTTACATTACATGAGCTGGATTTTCATGTCACATCATGGGGAAAGTGTCGGTCTGACAGCGAGTTGAGAACGCTGTCTTGCGAAAGACGAAGGTCAAGACTTCGATATTAAGATCGGATATTAAGATCGGATATTAAAATCGGATATTAAGATCGGATATCGGCCCCGATATTGACAAAACAGCTAGATCGGGGATCGGAAAAATGAACAGATCCACGGGCCGATCCAGTTTTTTTTTCTCCGTCGCAGCACATCCTACATTATTTGTCAGTGTGTCGCATGCTGGACGAGCACTAGTTGTTGTTTGACCAACTCTTTATTAGTTTATTCTCAGGTTCAGCTGCTATGTTTTATTTTGTATTCCTGTTTGCAGGACGTTGCACTTACTCACGTCACATTTCTCCACTGATTAGCTAGTAGCCCCGCCATCAGCTGTTAGCCTAGCAACGCTAACTTTCAAACCGACGTACTCAATACTCTGTGGGCTGTCCATCATTGCTCTGTTGGTCGTCCCTCCACCACAACCTCAGGGTCATTCACCGCCGGGCTGCTTTGTCTCCTCCTCTGCTGCTGCGGTCTCCCCGGCTCGCAGCGATGTTGGATGGTTGCTACTTCGCCGTTGCTGGCGGGGTCTTCAAGTACAGGAGCACCTGGACCTCTGCTGTCACTTCACCCCAGGCTTCATTGCTTGGATTGGATCTCTTGGTCTCCTGCGTCGCCCCCGCTGTGTGCACGGAGCCTCCAGACGCTAGTTTGTGCACGGACGGTGCTACTGACTTCGGTGCTAGTGTTGCCTCCATACTGACTGACAGGCGCTCCATTCATTCTTTGTTTTGTTTGTTCCACTTTGTTAAGTGTCTTTGGGTACCCTGACAGGCGCTATGTAAATTAAATGTATTATTATTATTATTATTATTATTATTATTATTATTATTAATGTTACACATGTTTACACTGTTTGGTATATGTTTGATTATTTTGTCTTAGTTAGGAAAGTAATGTTTATTTAGGAAAGTCTGGTGCCTTTAGCCTCTTCCACATGGTATAAGGTGGACGGTATATAGTTTATTATTAATTCAACAATGGTATCAGATCGGTATCGGGTATCGACAGATACACAAAGTCCAGGCATCGGTATCGGTATCGGGACTGAAAAAGTCGGATCGGTGCATCCCTAGTCAAGACAACATTTCAACATTTGTTGACATGAAACTACCAGATACTTTTTAAGTGACACTAGGACATTTTCCAACCGTGTTAGAACCAGGTAAGTCAAAAGATCTAGATTCCAAGCCCTGATCAAGTGGTTTTGAGAGCGTAAGCACAGTGATGTCACAACATAAAACTGAAGCTAAAGAAATGTGCAGTTTCAACATATCTGTGGTTAGAAAATAACACACTTTTCCTGTCTGTGATGAATGTGTTGTATAGACAGGAGCAAGATGTGAGAGGGGCAAGAGAGAATGTCATGTTGCTTGAGGTGTCAGAGAGCCACAGGTGGGAACACATCCCTTGCATCGGAAGATACAGAAATGTAGATAAGATGACACTTGCTGTCCCATCTGTTGCATCGAAGAGTCACTGACCTGGGAAGGACAGGATACACCCAAACATCAAAGAGTCATTGTTATGTAAAGAACATGTTTTATGACTGTTGTAAATGAAGGTAACCTCCTCTCTGATTCTGTACTTAAGTGGGTAACATTTTAGAGTTCGAGAGAGAACGCTTTTGACTTCTCTCCACGCTGCGTGTTATTAAAGAGATCTGATTCATATGCTGAAGTCTGAAGTTCTTCAGAGACTTAGCAACTCTCTCTCTCACAAACAAGAATTTCCACCACAGTTTGTAGAAAAGTACTGTTAGGTCTAAATGTCAATATTACTGGACACAAATTTAGTCCTAAAACACAGCGATGTAAGAGATCAGACAAAGGCAGTGTACTGTTAGCTGTAGCTAAGTGTGATCTAGAAGCGGAGCAGGCAGTGATCAGTAGTTGAGCCAGGCAGGCAGTGGCTGATGAGGTGGTAAGCAGAAACCTTCAGCAGACCAGAGATAAACAAGGCATGGAGCAGAGCAGGCGGGCTAGGAGGACCGGAGATGATGAACATGAGGTACGGGTAAACACAGAATCTGTCGGCAACACCAAAGAGTAAGTAGGCGGCTGCAAAGTAACATTGAGTACACAGAACAATCTGGCAAAGAGTGGAGTGCAGGACCGGGGTTTATATGCTGCAGGCTGTTGAGTGCGGTTGAGCAGCAGGTGTGTAGGTGAGCTGACCGCCACACCTCCGGGCTGAGAAACACACACACACACACACACACACACATGCACAAACACACACACTAACAGGAACAGGAACAGAGACAGTGGACAAACAAGAAACCTGCATGGAGGGGGAAATATAGGCATGAGGGAGAGAACCTGCCTAACAATAACACAGTACATTGCCATCCTTTAATCTGGCGATTGGGTTCTGCATCACCGAGGTGCTACAGCAGCAGATCCAAAAGCTGGCTCACCAACATTTTATGTTTATAGTGTTTTCAGTAGCTGTCGTAAAGGAAGGTGGCTTCAATTCAGAGGCAAGTATTGTACTTTTTACTTAACTCCATTTATGTGATAACTTTAATAAGTCACTGTGCATATTTTTTTTACAAGTTCAAAATGAATCGACACATTACTTATTATTATTAAAAGTTAAGAGAAGCCTTTATTGATCCTAAAGTAGAAACAAGCTTGGTAGCTAATTATCAAAATATATGCCACTTTAACCATATTATATATCTATCTATCCATCTATCCATCTATCTATCTATCTCTATCTCTCTCTCTCTCTATATATATATATATATATATATATATATATATATAATATAAATACACATATATACATATATACATCCACACACAGAGCATTTTGGGGGTGAAAAACAAATTTGCTAACCAGCATAGCTTTCACCAAATGATTTTGTTGTATTTTTTTCTTCCCTGGGTAAAAATCTGCTTGCTTAATGAGAATCACTGACCATCCACTTCCCCTCCAAGTGTATGCGAGGGCAATTAACAACTTCACATCATGAATTAGCCAGCTGGCTAACGCTGGCACATTTGCAGAAATGTTGATTAATGTGTGTTGTCCTTATAAATAAATGAAATGAATAATTTCCTCAGGATTTCCAAGTGTCATCGGCTGCTCAAACCGATTCCTATTACAAATCCATCCATCCATCAACGGCTGAGATCAATATGAAATCTTGCTAAAGCATTGCTGTGCAGGTATTGACTGGATATTATTTTCTATTTCAGAGCATCATTGTTTTGCAACTCATTACACTTCTCCACTGTCAGGATAATGTGTCATGGTGCTCAACTGGAAAAAACTGGTGTCCATCTGTGGCTCAAAGATTTATCACGAGTCTGCCTCGCTCAAGAAATTAAAACAGTCACATTTTAGACTTTTAAATTCCATTTTGACCAAGCAAAATTGTAAATGTATTAAAGTTCACCCACATCAATACAGCAGAGTTTAATGTCCTTCTTCCCTCTGGCTAAGGAATGAAACTCATCGAAGCTCCGGGCTTTTTTAACTTTCGAAGTTCAGGAAATCTAATAAATAGAAAGACTGCCAGTGCCCCATAGGAAGTTATTACTGGCATGCCTTCAGAAATTACTGTAGTTACAACAGTGCTCTGACATTTTTTCAATGCTCCACATCGAAACTTGCGTCAAACTCTCATGCCGATGCCATGCTGTTCTACTTGTTTACAGGAAGTTTCAGTTAGCTATGACTCAGCAGGACTTCTGACACATTCTGAATGAGCCCCATTCAGGTCTTAAATTCACTGCATGAGTGGGCTCAGGTGTGCTGCCAGTCTGTGTATGGGAGCTGATATATTTGCCAGTAATTTGTTTTTTATTGCATGACTACATACCTGAAACTAGATTGGTACTTTGGGGATTGTTTTTGATTGGCTGCCCCACCACTGTCTGTGTTCATGACCGTTGGGTAAAAAGAGGGCATGGCAATGAGAATGACATACTGTGAATAACTTCAAAACAAATTCACAGACTTGCAAAACATTATCTGGAAAGTTTGGCCATGAGCCAATGGGCAGCTGATTAACTATTCATTACAGTTTTCCAAAAGGCATCATATTCTCACAACCCACTCATGAAGGATATGGCAGCTTGGAGGCCTTAAGCAAAAAACTACAATTCTCTACCTACCTCTCTAGCATCAGTTTTGGGCGTGAAGGGCTGAAGTTGGCAGTAATACATATACAACATCCAGTTTGACTTTCCAAATTGCTGAAAAAATATTACAGTTTTTGGTCTGTTAACATTGTGAAATGGTTACAGTTAGGTTAGGTTTAGGCACAAAAACTACAAGGTTAAGTTTAGGGAAAAGATCATGCTTTGGGTTAAAATAACTATATTCAGTTATTTCATTTACATTAATTAACTTACGCATAATTACTTATTATGGCTATTTTTTACAATCTACTTTATAACATGTTCCCATTGGTGGAAAAAGGCACCACACTAACCAATCACAAAATTCTATAGCAAAACACGTGATTTGGTTGTGAGGAGCAGGCGGAAGTTGTGGGAGGAACAGCGGCAAAGATTGACAGCGGCAATGACGGTGGCAGAGAGCGATAGAGATCGATAGTTTTGAGAGTTGAGAGATTTGTGACATTTAGCGTGTTTGGAGTGTATAGTTAGTGTGTTCTATAGTGTTTAGTGTAGTGTGTTTAGTGTGTAGTGGAGTCGTTTTTTTGTTTTGTGAGTCAAAACAATGAGGGGACTACTGAATGTGAAGCAGGCAGGAAGCAGCTGAGGAGCCCTGAGCCTGAGGCATTGCCTGCATTTAAATGTATATAGTTACATATAACTTTGTAAATTTCAAAAACCTATGCACAATTGTTGCAGACAACAATTTGTATTTGTATTCTAAGTAATAAAATTGGTTCGTTAAACATATTTGTGGTTTTCACAGTAAAAAATCTAACTTTTTCCTACTCGGATTTTTATATTTTTTTGTGATTTAGATCCATTGTGTTAATACAGTATGTCAAAATGAAAAAATCACTGTACAGTCACACATGTGAGGTTGTGCTGAAAATAATGACACCAAACAAGGCAAGGTAAATAGTTTTTAAGGTGAAATATAATGGTAAAATCAAAAGTAGTCAAAAATGGCGAATTATACCCCAGACTCCTAAGGGTTAACTTCTGGTCACACAAGGATGCAAACTGCAGTATCCAGGGGAGATATTCCTGTGTATGACCCATCCAACCACCCAAAATGCCTAGAAGGGTGCATTGAGTGACATGACACTAGAGGGGTAACTACAGGGTAAACCTTACCAGGCTGACCAGGCTGCCATGTTTGATGTATTAGTGGTGAGGACAGGCAACAAAAGCGGGTATGTCAGGAATGGCTGTTGGAGTTGCCTATAACAAAAAGGTGTGTAACTGTCTTTGTTAAAAGACACACACACATGGACATGTTTGTCACATCCCTTTTAATAAGTCTTATACCACTTGTTATAGACTCTTGTGGGAGGCATCATTGAACCCAGCAGGGTGCATTTTTCATTGCTCCATTTGTTGGTTCATCAGTTCATGGGTCCACAAAGCTCCGTCTGCCCTACTGTGACCACACTTTTTTATGTAGAAATTTGCGAAGGAGGTGAGTGGTTTTAAGGTTGTGTGCACAAACCCAGGGATGCCTACGCATCTCTAATTGCAGCTTTTGCGAAAAATGTGCTCGTTGTGTAAGAAATAGTTGGGTCGGCTCTTTGTGAAGACCTTTGATGATCTGAAAACTGAAAAGCTTAGGTGCAAGATATTTGATCATAAAGTGAGTTGGATGTATAACAGTGAAATCTGAGTAAAATCTTAAAAGTTACAATTTGTAATTTAGTTTAATACATTCAAAAATGACCTTAAATCATCAAGACTTTCCTTTGATTTTGCATTACATCATAGACATTATATCTTGTGTTGCAGGATTATTTATTGAAGTTAGCATTCTAACCAACTAGCCACTAGCCATAACGTACCCCAAGAGGTGATAGTCCAATAGTAAACAACACCAACACACCCCTGGAGCTCCAAGAGCCAGGCACAGTCAGCTGATACAACAGCTAGTTGCACTTACTAGCTAACAGCACTTAGCAGCAGTACGTGGTTACTTGGCGGATATGCTGCCCCCTATTTGTTGGGACTATAAATTCCTACATATTGCACCTTTAATCTTCTTCACAAAAATAAAAGGTGATGATATCATCTTTGCCTTCCTCAACTTACCTCTTTCTTAAGGCTGGTTGAGATGAATATTATCCTGTGGCTTTCTATTGAGCAGATTTGGTAAAAACATGTCACGTCATCTACAGAGAACATGGGAAGAAGTCTGGCGTGTCTGCACACAAAGCCTGTTTGGGTTTCGGTTCGTGTCGAATTGATTGTGAATGACAGAAACTATTTATGCAGACCATTTTTACATCCAATCTGGACTTCAATCAGCTTATCTCCCAGCCGCTCCTCACTCTGACAAGTTGTTCCTCTTATCTGCTCAACACTCATTCTCCTGTGTCTCATGTGGCTGGAGCTCCAGGACAGCACTCATCACTTAGCTTGGTTTGATCACAGTGTTGGATCATTGTGATTTGCAGGAGAAATGCATACCCAAAAGTGGCTTCAGGTAAAAGTAAAACAAACTGCACAGAGTTATTTGCTTTCGAGACATACTCAAATTGCTGATATACACCGATATTAACCACAGCCCTCATTTGTTGCCCTGACACTGTGTGAGTCTGTGAACGTGAGCAGAGTGCACTTGGCATGTTATTTTACCTGGAGCAATGAGCAGCTTTTTGGAAAGTCACAATGTCTGTGCTCCCTCTTACTCCAAGATTGCTGCATCCCACGAGCAGATGCCCCACAATGCAATTGCGAGTCAGGCAGCGTCCACCACATTACTCACTCCATTAACTGCAGTCAGACTGAAAGAAACATAGAATTTTCGTCATGCTTTATACAAAAATACAAGTGTTTAGTCACAATGATGGACAATGGTGGTGGAGGATAGAGTGTGGAGGCAGAGAGGAATCAGGAAATAGGAAATAAGGGTCTGGAGAGAGGAATAAATACTGATTAGGTCTCATCGGGAGCAGAAATTGCCTCTGTGACATTTCCATGTTCTGGTTTGTGCAGATGGTTTTATATTTAGATGTTACTCTTTTTAAATGCCAGAACATCAGCTACTGTATGTCACTCTGATTTGCCATAGTTAGACTGAGAAAATTGCAAGATTTAAAGAGATAAATAACACAAAGTAAACAAGTAAGGCTTGTTGATTTGTTCTTTCTTTCTTCGGGAAGAGATTATTTTACTGCACAAAAATGAAGCAAAACGACAAGCAAATGCTTTCTGCATAATAGGAGTGCTTGAACTTAATTGCCTATGATGGCCGATTAATTTTTCACCAAAAGAATCCAACATTTAACACATTCGCCTTTTCATCTACCGATTGTGAATGAGAGTGAATGAATAGAAATATTTTTCTTCTAGCATTTTAAAAAAGTTGCATTATTTACTGTGAAGCTAGTGATTAGATCAAAACTTTCAGTTTTTAAAGACCCAAACCTCAGAACACGATGCAGCCTTTCACTACAGCCTAGAACTGCAACCTATAGCGTCACAGAGTCAAGCTATACTGGGGCATCAGCCTTGATTGCTCTCTGGCCTGGAGTGGGGCTGCAGACCCACATGCAGGGCGGCAGTGGGCAGGTGCAGGAAAAGGCCCTGATAATTGGCTGGCAAGTGCGTCCAGGCCTCCGGTGGGGCTGGGCTGTGACTCCTGAGGAAGACACACAAAATGAGCTACTGCATAAAAAATTGAGGTTGGCAACCTCCATGCACGTCTGGGCGATTTTTCAAATGAGCATTTCTCGGCCCCAGAGGAAACCATGGCGCTCCTGCTATCATAAGCAATTGGAATAGAAATGGACACAAAATACTTTTTCACTGGCATGCATAAGTATATTGGGCAAGAGGGCAAACTGTGATGTTCAAAGGGTGGCGGATGAGAGAGCAGGAACAAAAAGAGACATGTGTTTTATTTTCTAAAGAAATGAGGTTAGCATATTTTTGTTACTGTAGTTTTTTTTCTGTTAAGCCTCTCATTTCCTTTTCCTGTTCTATGAGGAATGAAGAGAGATCAGAGGATGGGCTTTGAGTCCTAATAAGAACTATGAGGACTGAGTGGTGCATCCTGCTGCCACTGACAGAGCTTTGAAAGCCCAGAGCAGAAATAGCTCAATTTTCACATCAGAGCTTCCAAACCTCTTTTAAAAGTTTTGATGAATGTTACTTTAGACAAGTGTGTTATCAGCTTTCTTTAATCCAAAGCAGCTATAATGATGCAAGGGTCTGCATTGTTTTTCAGTTGCATACACTGCTTATTACTTAAAGATGCAGTGAAATGGCACAGCAAGGTTTTTATTCTCCAACTTGCCAAATATGACAAATATAAGAGAGACAAAATGTGAGTGTAATTTCAGCCGGGATTTGATTAAATTCTTCCAAAATTTGATTCGCTCAAATGTGGGTGTCAAAGCGAGCGGCATCTCTGGAGAACGACACTTTCACCCACACCTGGCTCAGTACATAAGGGGGTGGAAACAAAGAGAGAGGTAATTACAAGAAACTTCTAGACGGAAACTGCAGTAATTGCAAATGAATTAAAGTCTTTGACAAAAGTTTTTTTTTTTTTTTGTTATCTGATAAATCTAAACAAATAGTTCCAACCCATGACAATGCTCCATTTAATGATGTGTGGATCAAAACAGAAATAGAGATTTTTCAGATCCCCAACGTTTCCGTTCTAGCATCGAGTCTTATATAAAAAGATCGAAATCTAAAAGCACAAAAGAAATCATCAAGAGGGACACAGTTAAAAAGTAACAATGCTATAACCAGGAACTACTCTCAATAATGCCTGGATGACAGGAACTACCTGTCAGAATGATCAGGTTTTGCAGAAGCAGTTTGAAGAAGAGAAGAAGAAAGAGACAGACCCAAATCACTAAGTTCTTCAGCACTCGCTGTTGCTGAGGGGGGGGAAATGATTTTCCTCTGTCTGGGCTTCAGATTATGTGTGGACGTTTAAATAAAGGCATTTCCCTGTATTATTAAAAATACAAACGTACATTTCATTAAGCTTTTGTACAAAGTATCATATTGGTATGAGTGACACTAGCCTGAATTTGATATTGTATTTCATCGGAAAGGAAATCACTTTCTAGCTTCACTCATGACTTGGCTATTGGCTACTGGGCAGAGTGAGCTGGATGAACCACATCTCATACAATGGTGAATAATGTAGGCCCTCATGTATGATTCATCAAAGGTATTTAACTAAAAGAGAAAGGAGAGGAATCATGTCAATGGTCCACTGAAATGCTTGTGTTGGACATGATTGCTTCCTTGCTTTAGCTCTGTTTTGGTCTCCACCAAAGAGTAGGGAAAAATCTCGCTCTCACAGGCTAAATGTTTCGGACCCAACAGCCAACAGTTAGCTCAAAGACATAATAAAGCTATCATGTGGCTGAACACACGGCCGATTTTAGTTCATTGTTTACCTTCCATTTTTAGTCCAAGGATGCAAGGACACCGAGGTCATGTCCTCGGTATTTTTTCTCACTGGAAAAAAAAAAGAAGGTGATAACTGCCGACAAATAACTTTATTTTGTACGGAAACCACCTGCTCCTCTGTCTGATCATCACCATGGGTTACAGAGTGAATTATCCTGTCGTAAATATACCATCTTTGGTCATTGCACTGGTTTGTGGGTAAAAAAAAAAAACAAAAAAAAAAAACTCTTGTTACACCATTCCTGTTCGGCTCCCAGACCATGGTGAAGAAGCGCAGGTGAGATGTTTCCTCCAGGGCCGAAGTTTATTATTACCTTCGGGGTGAACCCTTTCACTACATGTCGTTGGTCGGTAAATAATGCCAGGGAGCTTTGCTGTCTTTTGAGGTGCCGTCACGTTTATTCACAGCTAACTGCAGCATATGTACATTTTATTCCTGTCGTTACTACTGCTACTTCTTTCTCTCTCATTCATTCACTGTCTGCCGTACACATGCTCCCTCACTCTCGCTCACCCACTCACACCTCACGCACACCTCACGCACTGCCCTATTCATGAAAGAGCTACGCCACTCTCACGACACTGTTAAAAGAACTTCTGGACAAGCTGTACTTCAGCAGTAAGGATTTGTAGTCCGAAGTATTCTCTACTTCCTAAGACAGACATCGCAAAATTGGTAACTGGAATAAACTGGCCAGGTTGCTTGTATTTTAATAAACCATACGATTTCAAACTTCAGATTTCAACACAGTGTCTGTTGATGTAAATACAAAGCAGGCCAACAACGAAGCACCAATTATTACATGTAACGATACTTTTAATTTAACTGCAACTTCACGCCAGGTAGTGCCATCCAAGTTAGTGATCAACCATCACAAATGATAACATAACTAGCTAATGTTAACTGCCTACAAATGGTCGTTTCAGAGGTAGTGATGCTGCTGTCTTGACAAGAGCCCATCTTTGGGTGGCCATTGAAAGCAGAGGGAAGATAAATCATGTTGACTGATGTTAGCTAGCTAATTTATAAACCATGCTTGCTCATTTTCTGCAGTTATGCTGTTCTTTGACTGCTAGTGCTGCTGCTGCTACTACTTCAGTGATTTCTGTACTAGATGTTTTAATAGCCTATACTAATTATAGGCTATTAAACATAATTTTAAACATAGTTTTAAACATACTCGTCAAGACTTCGGCAAGCAAACAGAGTTTCTTCTGGAACTCTAAAACTATTTTTGATAATGTTAATCCTAACAGAGGCCAGGCCAGTAATACAATGTTACCCAGCACTGTTAAAGTTACTTTATCAACTCAGCTGAGTTGTTGTGTGTTGACTTTCTTTAGCACAACAAACCCTGCTCCCCTTTGGGAAGAAGATAGTAAGGCAAGAAGAGGACGAGAGGGGGAGAAAGGGAAAGAAAGGTGAATGAGAAGACCAGGTACTGCCCCAGGATAGGATTATCAATGTCCCAAACACACTGATGTTAAACAAACAATACTGTCCTCTGATCTAATTCAGTCATAATCATAATTATTCAATCTTAATGTAACTTAACTTAACATATCTAGTAGTATCTAATAGTGAAATTGTATGACGTACATTTAGCTTGTGTTCATGTACTGTTTGTGTTTGAGTTTGCATTATTTGGTATTTGAGTTATTTAAGTGTGTCTTAAAGTTGATATTAAGGAGGTGTATATTATTTTACTTAATTCCTTCTTGGCAGGAGAGACAAGTGGAATCTTGTCTTGCATTATGCCCTGTTACATCTAGGCTAGATAATCTTTGAAACTTTGCTTATGTTAGGACATTTATGTTCATTGGAATCAGTGTACTGTCAATAATCAACAATCATACAATTTCAGTTAGTCTACATGCATGGCGACTGACTGCCTGCCCCCATCTACTGGCTCTGACTGCCTTCATATCTCCACATCTGTACTGTATTCTGCTGTCCCTGCCCTCTCGAAGGTTGGTCAACACACACTCACACAGTGTCAGTTACAAATACACATTTCCTTATGGACCCGCCCGCTGAAACTTTGCTTATGTTCGGACCTCCGCAATTATGACCTCAGTATTTCTAAAATCCTGGTTACGGCCCTTTACATTTTTGACTGTCTAGTCAAGCCTAGCCTAGTTGCTAACTTTGTCTGCTGTCCGTGCTGGGCACTTGCATTCAAGCACGGTTTTATCATGTTACCTAAACACTGGAAATAAGGTTGCTGAGAGGAGAGCTTGCTGGCCAATACCTAAATCTTTTAGCTTAAAGCTCTGTACAGCTGAAAACTCTCAGCGGGTCGATTACTGCGAGCGACGCCTTTCACCTCAGTGAAGCTTTGAAGGCAACCAGCAGGACATGGTAAACACAGCTGTAACTGGGTCCACGGCTAGATTAAGGGTAATCTTTCTACTCCATTATCTCAAGTATCTTATTCACTTCGGGGCTAAATGGTAATCTGATGATTTGAGGGGAAAAAAAAAATAAGCCTGCCTCAGATCCAGTTTGCGTGTCACGCCTGAGCAGAACTTGGCAGAGATGATTGAGGGACACATTTGCATTTGGCCGACCAAATCACTATTTTTATAGACCCCTCTCGCTATTACATATTCTCAGTGTTAATGTTACTTTCAGATGGAATTAGTTCTTTATGTGCTCCGATGCTTGTAGTCCATTAATTTAGTTTTATTGCCGCTAAATTAGATTCACTTACCCCCTCTGGCAAGGAAGGAGAATGTGCATAAAAATAACTTACACCGCAAACATTTGTTCTCAAAATATTCAGCTCAAGTACGCTGCAGGTAGGCCACATGAATGTTAAATAACCTTCAAAACTCCTTCATGTTTCAGACGTTTATCATGATATGAACTGAATTACTCTCTCGGCTTGTCATTTGAGTTCTTCTAAAAGTCACAGGCTGCCTCCGCCAAGTGGGGACATGTCTCACCACCTACTTTACGTTTCTGAGGGAACGTTTTCTCTGAGGATCTGGCATTGAGCTGATGATAATACTGTCACCTTCAGCCCACCACATTCTCTGCAGACGGTGCTCTTTCACTTTCATCCTTTAACGTTATATTTTAGTGCCACTATTATGGCGTTATGAGTTTGCATGAGTGTTTTCTTTCCGCTGGAGAAAGGGCTGTGACTCTCGGGGTCACTTTGGGAATTGTGTCTGATTGCAGCTTGTGTGGTGAACTATGAAGTACATTTTCAAAGAGCCGTACAGATTGCTCTGTGGGGAACTGCGGCTAGGACTAAACTGAAGAGAAACAACACAACGCAGAACAATGAAAGCACAGGAGCACATATGATTGTGGATATATTTAAGGTCTCAAATCACAGAACATCGGGGGGAGGGGGGGGCTGCTGCTACTCGAGAGTTGTATGTCAAACATCCTCTGACGTGAAAAGAAAAAGATGGTTTAATTCTTTTCATTTCTGATACAATTAACTGATAATGTCAATTACTGTTGTAAGCGATGAGTATTTGGACCCAGAAGTAGAACAAACACTACCTCTAATAATGTCTGGCATTACACTGATAAAGTAAAAAACAGGATTTATTTTAAAGATGAATCAGGATGAGTGGGTTGCAGTGATGAGTGAAAGACGAGATTTGGACTTGGAGCACAGGAGACATTCAGTTAGTGTCACGATGAGAGCAGGGAAGCTGGACCCAATTGCATGAGACCGCAGGCAGAAATGTCAATCGTTGAGGTTTATTATGGACCAGCAGCTGGGACAGGCAAATACAGGCAGGATCAGGGAAACATAACAACAGGATGTCATGTTCGACAGGTGACTCAACCGCGACGGAACAAAAGACTGGACTTAAATACAAACTAAACTAACGAGGGGATGAGGTGCAGGTAGAGGGAGGCGGAGAAACACAGCTGAGGGGTAATGCAAGGGAGTAGGTTTGATTTTGAGATTGGTGGGGACACAAAAGTGCTCCAAGGCAGCACTCCTGAAAGTTGACCTTTTTTTTACATTAGCGATCATAATTTCACGTCATGCAGATGTTATAGATTAAAGCAACTAATGAAAGACAAGGAGACAACTTCGAAGAGTTTTAAAGCCACATGGGTGAAGCATTGCTATTCAGATCGTCATCACACTAACATTTGTCACAGTGCTGAATCTCATGACTAACATATCCATCATAAATCTTAACCTCACCTGTGAATTTCCAGCCTCTCTTTCAGCTTCTCCTCCTCTATCTCCTCCAGCTTCTCCTCCTCTATCTCCTCCAGCCTCTCTTCCTCTACCTTCTCTGACCTCTCCTCCACCTCCTCCAGCCTCTCTTCCTTCATCTGCTCCAGCCTCTCCTTCTCTACCTCCTCCTGCCTCTCTTCCTCTACCTTCTCTGGCCTCTCCTCCATCTCCTCCAGCCTCTCTTCCTTCATCTGCTCCAGCCTCTCCTTCTCTACCTCCTCCTGCCTCTCTTCCTCTACCTTCTCTGGCCTCTCCTCCTCCATCTCCTTCAGCCTCTCTGCTGTCTGTCACCTTACAAAAATATGTTGATGCATGACATATGAACAGATACATTAGGGATACAATGATCATAGAGCTTGATGGTACAGTTATTGCCTGAGCAAAAAGGCTTTTACTAAATATTAATATGAACTAATATTAATTAATTATATTTTATAATTATAAAATCACATGATCATCTAGAATGTGAGGTTTTATTGAATTTCCACCACAAAGTTTCTTCATTTGTGTTTTTAAACCGTTGCTCACTTCTACACAAATACATGAAAATAAGAATTAAAAATCACTTTAAAAAAAGTGTATCTCTTTGGCATTAAATATTCTCATTTATTCAATATCTGTTTTGTTGAGCCTCTACCTATACACCCTTGAAGTAACTTACACTTTGACTCCTTAAGAAGTCTCTTATATCCAGTTTTCTTTTCTTTGACATTCTTCAAATCCTATACATCACACACGCGCACACACACGTACACGCACGCAAACAGACACAAACACAAATGACACCACTGATATTAAAATCCGTCTAGCTGACGTGATCCAGGAAGAACAAATGCCGAACATGTTGACAACTTACACTCGCAGTTGCAGATAACATGCACTGCCTCTCGTCCAGTCCAACTAGCAGGTTGCATGTAGCTTTTACAAGCAGAAGGAGTGACAGCGGGGACAGCCAATCACATGTAAGTTATCGAGAAACCGACAGCCGATCAGGGAGCGATATTTAGGTTAGAGGCGGGACTTCTAGCAGAGACCGACATTTAACCCTTTGTGTGCCATAATCGAATGGTAAAAACACCAGGAACAGGAACAGAGAAGGGGCTGGAAAAAAAAACACTGGGAAGATGGAAGGCTTATGAAGGGGATGCAGTGCAGGTGCACACACAGTGAAACTAAATTGATAGGAGTATGACAGGAGACCGCTAATGCCGTGACCGATTCAGTAAATACCTATGTTGTGATGAGCGGCTCTGTTCGTGCCGTTCAATCTGTTGTTGCAGTTTTTAAACGCTCAGTGTGGAGTTATCTTGCATACAAACACAACTTTTGACTTCTCTAAATCCAGCATTATATCCATTTTCACAGCCTGTATTATGCCTCTTCTTTCCTAGCATTTAGTTGCAGGTCTTGGCACAGCCGCCTGACGACCAGTGATTTAGTGTCAAACTAATGGCAGGAAGCTGTAATAGGTAAATAAAAGAGAAACCTACTCCAGTCATCTTGTCCTCCAACTTTTCAAAATTCAGGACAAAAGATACATTTAAATTATTTTTGTTGAAGATTTCTGTGTTTGCGCTCGCGAATTGAATGAAACTGATGAATTCTAAAGATGAAGGCCTTCAAACATAATGCAGGCCTTGACAACAACCTGAACCACATTTTCTCTTTTGCTTACAATGAAATGCCCATTAATTTGTATGAAAAGTTTCAGATTTCTGTTTCCATCTGAAGGCTGAGATCAATGTGTCAAGCTGTGAGCAGATGAAGGTGGAGCCACATACCAGAAACAGCAGGCAGGCAAAAGGTTTATTCAAAACAGACCTCAGGGACAGGATAAGTGAACAGCAGGATCAGGCAAACACAACAGACGACTCGACAAACTCAATTGAACTAATGACTACACAAACTGAACTAATGAAGGGATGTGGCACAGGTGGACAGAGGCGGAGAAACACGGGCGAGGGGAACGAGTGGAGGAACCAAGGGTGCAGGGAAGGAGACGGAAGAACACCGGGAACACGGCTGGGCTGACAGAGGTGACTTGATGCAGGTGTGGAGGGAACTGGGGGAGGAGCACAGGATGGAAACAGCACACAGAGGAAACAGAGCACGAGACACCACACACACAAAAAGGAACATGTTAAACACAAAACTGAGGGCACGTTGGCACGAGGCAGATAAAAACGCCACGCCATTCAGTCACGTCCCAAATATCACACGGCTGAGCATCTGATGATCGGTATGTCATAAATGTTAGGGATCACCAAAGCAGCAAAAAGTCAAAGAAAATCTTAACATTGTAAATTCTTTGTGGCAAGATATAAAGTGGGAAAAAGATCATTTTCCTTGATAAAAGATGACTGCAGACTCTCTAATGAGAATTCCTTTGCTTTGGTTACCACGGACACTGAGCTTAATGCCCCATTAACCAACAGTATGTCCCGAACTGGTCATGACATTTTTATTTTTCTCTGCTTGTGTAGGGTGGATTATGAGGTTGCCTTAGCATGAAGAAATTCAAGCTTTCCTCACCGTTTCCACTTGGACCTGTGGTTTGATAAAAACATCCCACTTTTGTCGTGAATCCATACAACAATGTCGGCTTCACTGTGTCTCATGCAAAGAGCAAAACATTCCAAACTGACGTCACTTCTGATTGCTGTAACGCATGGAGAATTTCAAACCAAATCACTAAGCAGAATAATTATAACAAAAGCAGAGCGACAGACACTGTGGTGCATGATGGGGCTTACACTTTTTTCCAGTCGATGTTGAAGGGGAAATTCCCTGCTGGTAGGGTGCAATTGCAATATTAGTATGCTGCAGCGGTTTTAGCTCTGATATGAGAAAAGAAATGAACAAAACATTAATGCTTTAGAGCTATAACCAGCAAAACTGTATGGTTTCCAAGCAACTGCCAACATTGCAGTTTGTCAGTGCTATAGCTAACACACCACAGTGTTCATTCTAAAATGAACTAATTAGTCATGCATGGTTCCATTTTATATAGTCTCTTGGTCAGGGTTAACATCAGATAATTGAGACTTTATTGTCCCTGTGGGACAATTTGTCTTGGACACAACAATGTTTTCAGAATAAAGGCACCACAGTTCAATATAGACAAATACATAATACATTATTCAATCAGTTGCACAAAAGATGCATCCATTACTCTGTACAACTCTGTGTTTTGAAATGTATATGTTGAGATATTGGGACATTTACTTGGAAAATACTGTGAAATACCAAGTCAGTTCAATTAACATGCATTGTTGGGTTTATATCTGATCTTTATGCTGATTTTTCATTCAACCTTTGTTCCCATCACCCACCTGGTCGAGGCAGACGACTGCCCAACATTGAGTCCGGTCCTGCTCCAGGGATTGTGCTGTCGAAAGGCAGTTTTTTCTCGCTGCTGTCACCAAGTGCTTCACGGGGGAAATGCTGGGTCTCTGTACATAAATTAATCAAGGATTTGGTTTAGACCTGATCAATTTGGAAAGTGTCATGAGATGACTGTAGTTATGACTTGCTGATATTCAAATAAATATCCTATAGAGTGCTGATGTCTTGCCCCACCAGTCGGGCTCATGGGACCGTATTTTAAGTAGTTCATGGGGAGAGACAGATATATTGTTGATCCCGTTTGAATTGTGCCATTTAAATGCAATGTCAAGAATAGTCAGTGTTGCCACAGTTACCTTGAAAAAAGTAATCTGATTACTGATAAAAAAGTATCTTAGTTACTTTACTGATTACTTGTTTTTAAAAGTAAATAAGTTAGATTACAAGTTACTTTATTAGTTACATTCAGCAGCTGTCGACAACACCCCCGCCGCCTCAACATTAAAATGACAACCGGTTTTGCCAATACTCCTACTTATTGGAAGTACAATTTAAACAGTAACAACAAGCACGGCATTGCTAGAAGTAGGATCTTGTTTATAATGGCACCAAACAAGGGTGAGTCAAATGTGTTTAAAGCCCCTGTACAGACTTTTCATTTAGTGTTGATTTTGTTCTTGATTTTGATTTTGTGTTGATTGAGTTCTCTCTAAGTAATTGAATCATGCCTTGACCTGGACAAATGAGAATTACACAGACATACATCTAAGTTCAGTAAGCCTACAACCAAAAGTTTAGATAACTCGGTAGTAGAACTGTTTAGTTTAGTTGTCAACTTACCTTAGTAATATTTTATTGTCAGTGCAATAACCCCTCCTCCTTGAACCGGCACCTTATCGTGGTGGAGGGGTTTGAGCACCCGAATGATTCTAGGAGCTATGTTGTCCGGGGCTTAATGCCCCTGGTAGGGTCTCCCAAGGCAAACAGGTCCTAGGTGACGGGTCAGACTAAGATCGGTTCACTCGCCCCTGATGAATAAAACAAGACCAAGGACGTGCACGTCGCCCGGATCGGCGTCACCGGGGCCCCACCCTGGAGCCAGGCCTGGGGTTGGGGCTCGCAGGCGAGCGCCTGGTGGCCGGGTCTCTGCCCACGGGACCCGGCCGGGGCGCAGCCCGAACGAGCAACGTGGGCCCGCCCTCCCGTGGGCTCACCACTCGCGGGAGGGTTCAGACGGGGCCGGTGCAGAGGGATATGGGTGGCGGTCGTGGGCGGGGGCCCCGGCGGCCCAATCCCCGGATGGTGACTCTAGCCATGGGGACATGGAATGTCACCTCACTGGGGGGGAAAGAGCCTGAGCTGGTGCGGGAGGTTGAGCGGTACCGGCTAGAAATAGTCGGGCTCACCTCCACGCACAGCCTGGGCTCTGGAACCCAACTCCTTGAGAGAGGCTGGACTCTCTTCTACTCTGGAGTTGCCCGCGGCGAGAGGCGGCGAGCTGGTGTGGGCTTGCTTATAGCCCCCCAGCTCAGCCGCCATGTGTTGGAGTTCTCCCCGGTGAACGAGAGGGTCGTTTCCCTGCGCCTTCGGGTCGGGGATAGGGCTCTCACCGTTGTCTCGGCTTATGGGCCGAACAGCGGTGCAGAGTACCCGGCCTTCTTGGAGTCCCTGGGAGGGGTACTGGAGAGTGCTCCAACCGGGGACTCCGTCGTTCTCCTGGGGGACTTCAACGCCCACGTGGTCGATGACAGTGTTACCTGGAGGGGTGTGATTGGGAGGAACGGCCTCCCCGATCTGAACCCGAGTGGTGCTTTGTTACTGGACTTCTGTGCTAGTCACAGTTTGTCCATAACGAACACCATGTTCAAGCATAAGGGTGTCCATATGTGCACGTGGCACCAGGACACCCTAGGCCGGAGATCAATGATCGACTTTGTGGTCGTGTCATCTGACCTCCGGCCGTATGTCTTGGACACTCGGGTGAAGAGAGGGGCTGAGCTGTCAACTGATCACCACCTGGTGGTGAGTTGGATCCGCTGGCGGGGGAGGAAGCTGGACAGACCTGGCAGACCCAAACGTATTGTGAGGGTCTGCTGGGAACGTCTGGCAGAACCCTCTGCCAGGGAGATCTTTAACTCCCACCTCCGGGAGAGCTTTGACCAGATCCCGAGGGAGGCTGGGGACATTGAGTCCGAATGGACCATGTTCTCCACCTCCATTGTTGACGCGGCTGTCCGGAGCTGTGGCCGTAAGGTCTCCGGTGCCTGTCGCGGCGGCAATCCCCGAACCCGGTGGTGGACCCCGGAAGTAAGGGTTGCTGTCAAGCTGAAGAAGGAGTCCTACCGGGCCTGGCTGGCCCGGTAGGACTCCTGAGGCAGCTGACGGGTACCGGCAGGCCAAGCGTGCGGCAGCACGGGCAGTCTCGGAAGCAAAAACTCGGGTCTGGGAAGAGTTCGGGGAGGCCATGGAGGAGGACTACCGGTCGGCCTCGAAGAAATTCTGGCAAACCATCCGGCGCCTCAGGAGGGGGAAGCAGTCCTCCACCAACACTGTTTACAGTGGAGGTGGGGAGCTGTTGACCTCGACTGGGGACATCGTCGGGCGGTGGAAGGAATACTTCGAGGATCTCCTCAATCCCGCTGACACGCCTTCCATAGAGGAAGCAGAGGCTGGGGACTCAGAGGTTGACCCATCCATCACCCAAGCCGAAGTCACTGAGGTAGTCCGTAAGCTCCTCAGTGGCAAAGCACCGGGGGTGGATGAGATCCGCCCTGAGTACCTCAAGTCTCTGGATGTTGTGGGGCTGTCTTGGCTGACACGTCTCTGCAGCATCGCGTGGCAGTCGGGGACAGTGCCTCTGGACTGGCAGACCGGGGTGGTGGTCCCCCTATTTAAAAAGGGGGACCGGAGGGTGTGTTCCAACTATCGGGGGATCACACTCCTCAGCCTCCCCGGGAAAGTCCATTCTAGGGTACTGGAGAGGAGAATTCGGCCGATAGTCGAACCTCGGATCCAGGAGGAACAATGCGGTTTCCGTCCTGGCCGTGGAACACTGGACCAGCTCTATACCCTCCGCAGGGTGCTCGAGGGTTCATGGGAGTTTGCCCAACCAGTCCACATGTGTTTTGTGGACTTGGAGAAGGCATTCGACCGTGTCCCTCGTGGCATACTGTGGGGGGTGCTCCGGGAGTACGGGGTCGGGGGCCCTCTGTTAAGGGCCGTACGGTCCCTGTACTGCCGGAGCAGGAGCTTGGTTCGCATTGCTGGCAGTAAGTCAGACCTGTTCCCAGTATATGTTGGACTCCGGCAGGGCTGCCCTTTGTCACCGGTTCTGTTCATTACTTTTATGGACAGAATTTCTAGGCGCAGCCACGGGCCGGAGGGGATCTGGTTCGGGAGCCAATGGATCTCATCTCTGCTTTTCGCGGATGATGTGGTCTTGTTGGCTCCTTCGAGCCGGGACCTCCAGCATGTCCTGGGGCGGTTTGCAGCCGAGTGCGAAGCGGCTGGGATGAGAATCAGCACCTCCAAATCCGAGGCCATGGTTCTCGACCGGAAAAAGGTGGCCTGCTCCCTCCAGGTGGGAGGAGAGTTCCTGCCTCAAGTGGAGGAGTTTAAGTATCTTGGGGTCTTGTTCACGAGTGAGGGAAGGATGGAGCGTGAGATTGACAGACGGATCGGTGCAGCGGCCGCAGTAATGCGGTCTTTGTATCGGTCCGTCGTGGTGAAGAGAGAGCTGAGCCGAAATGAGTTTCCTCCGCAGGGTGGCAGGGCGCTCCCTTAGAGATAGGGTGAAGAGCTCTGTCACCCGGGAGGAGCTCAGAGTAGAGCCGCTGCTCCTCCACATCGAGAGGAGCCAGCTGAGGTGGCTCGGGCATCTGTTTCGGATGCCCCCGGGACGCCTCCCTCGGGAGGTGTTCCTGGCATGTCCCTCCGGGAGGAGACCCCGAGGAAGACCCAGGACACGCTGGTGTGACTATGTCGCCCAGCTGGCCTGGGAACGCCTTGGGGTCCTCCCGGAAGAGCTGGAGGCAGTATCCGGGGAGAGGGAGGTCTGGGTGTCCCTGCTCAGGCAGCTGCCCCCGCGACCCGGCCCCGGATAAGCGGATGAAAATGGATGGATGGATGGAGTGCAATAACCCAGCATTGGAAAAAACCGCAGTAGCATTGCCAACATAATATCTTACGTTGTAAGCTAACTGTATTACCGTGATGTCTGTGACATAGGCTAAACATGCAAAGACTGCACTATTGTCACTGTGTGTAATGCTGCTGTTGCACTGCAATTTCCCAGCTATAAATATTACCCACGGTCAGGCCCTTATTAACCCCATTTGGTGCCCCTGGGCACTATACCTCAAATGCCCCCCCCCCCCCCCCCCCCCCCCCCCAACGCCCGCCAATGTAATAATGTCTGCAAAACGTAACAAATCACAAATGTAGCAAAAATAACTATTACTAACTATAACTATAATAATAACTATCATTAACTATTATGTTTGTGGGGAGGTGAACATCTGCATTGTAATAACTTCCCACAAATGTAATAATACAATGAATTGTTGTACAATTGTTTTTTTGCCTATAAACCTACTAATACTACTGACTGTGGGTGCAAAATCCAGCTGCTGACTCTCCACTCCACTATCACACAACGGATCATATCTCTCTCTCTATCTCTCTCTCTCTCTCTCTCTCTCACACTCAATATTTTTTGTGGCATATAAATATCTAGTTTAAACAGATTTATTTATTTGCATAAGCAAAATGCTTCTTGTTAATGAGGATCATTTCTCTCACACACCACTGTCCACATGCTGCGCATCACTACCTGCGTGAATGTGTTACATCCAAATGAGTCAGAAGCAGCAGCCCGTTCCTAGACGTGGTCTTACATGAAGAAAATTAATTTTGGGCTGTTTTGGGTTTATATGTGTTTCAGAATTAATCTCAGCTTTAATATATAGACCCTAGTCAACATCCAAATGATAACACCTGTAACACCTGTTATTTAACAGAGCTGAATCGAGTTTATTGACAGAGGAGACAGATTGTGGTTGACAGAGGGAGGTAGAAAGCTTGAAAAAAAATAATTTCCCAGAGGAAAACATCACCTGACATTTAAATTTAAATTCCCATTGGCAATACAAATCTGAAGAAATCTGGATGTATTGTTAATTTGTAAATACAACACTTATCAGTCTATAGGCAAGAATCGAAAGGTTTATTAATTAAATTTTATTCAAATTCGCTTTATTGGCATGAATGCCACAACAACAATATTGCAAAAGCACCAAGAACCACGAAAAGACTACCCAGCACTCCAACGGCCAAGATTCAAATTTATATGTGCAATAACTTTGTTGAATGAAAAAATGCAATACTGCTGTTACATGACTTTTCCTGAAGGTGTCTGTATTTTAATTTAAAACAGTTTTTTATATGAATTACACAAAAGAAAAATGTTTTACCTATTTCGGCCATAAGCGGTCATATTGACCGCACATCATTTCGCAGGGTTTCCTATTTTCATTGTCTCTCTTCTCTACCTTTGTTAGTGGTCTCCAGCTGTGTTTCTTTGTGAATTTACTTGTAAATGAATTATTATATAGTTGTATTATTTAGCCTGGTTGAAACCATGGGCAAACAAAAACCCCTCCGTGAAACAGAAGGCAAGCTGTTCAACACTGAAGTGTGGTGATGCGACTCTGACTGTGTAGCAGGGAAATCAGAGGAAGAATGTCTACATCCTGAGCACCTGCACAGGTGTGGGCACCTTTAGTGGGGCGAAGGCAAAACCAGAGTCCGTGATGTACTACAACAACACCAAGTACGGTGTGGACGTCCCAGACCAGATGGCGAGGACACTCCGTCAAAGGCGGTACGGCCGGTGACAGTCTTCTATAACATCCTCGACCGGGCTGGGATCAATGCCCACATCTTCAAGGAACACCAGCAGCAGGAGAGCCCAGAAGAAAGTCCTGCAGCAGCTGGCAGAGGAGCTGAGGGCAGAATACATGGAGAGGAAAGTGGCCGTGGCAGTTGGCACAAGGTGGGCAGCAGCGGAACCAACCACCGCAGCAGCAGCAGGCACGGAGACAGAGGCAGTGCCGGTCCGAAAGAGCTGCAAACGGAACAAAACGCCAGACACTTGACACGCCACAAGCCCGTGTGCCGTAACTGTGCAGTAGCACTGAGGGCTCTCCCCCGCTGGTAGTACCGTCTCCACAGTTAGCTTCAGCTTCGTCAGCACTGCACCTGCTGCTAGTGACCGCAGTTCTTCCTCCTCATGTTCTCGCTGCTTTGTGGACCAGCTCAACTCTGACCGATTGGGGGTGGGTGGGGGGATGGGGTCATGTAATCTTGATTTATTGTATATTGTTGTTATTTTTATGAAATTGATATTCATAAACGAGTAATGTATGGTCTTTCAACAATTTCCAGTGAATAATATAAACATTTACGTAAAAGATTTTTAAAGCTTTTATCATGAGGTGCCCCCCCACTGGCTGTCAATGGTTGGTGCCCAGCAAAGTCACAGTGATTGTGATGGATGTTTTGTTCTAAGTAAGAAACTGAATCATTTATAATGACAGAGGATATTACCAACGCATCGTTGCAGGTCGGCTGGGCTGATACACACAGCTGAAATGGATGCGTGATCTAAGACGTTTCTTTGTCGTTTTTACGAGTGTAGTATCAAGAGCTAATCTAGTGGTAACGTTAGCCAGCTTTGTTGTAACAGTATAAATTCATGTATTGCTGTAAACTACGTCCCGCAATACATTTCATAAATGAAATAAAATTTACATACCATGTCCAGGAGGAATCGGGCAAATTCTGGATCCGACTTGAATCCCTTCAAGCCCCGCAACTCTCTCCATCTCTCGAAGGAATCGCCAATGTTTATCCGTGTTTAGCCCTAGCCCGATCGGATTCCCTCTCGGCCTTTCGTTGGTCTTCGGTTCAAATTATTTTTCTTTTCATTGTCTCATTATCAGCCATGACAAAAGTTTTAGCTCGGTTAGCACTGGCTAGCGTAGCAACAAAACAGATACGCTGAGTGTCGTCAGTTCCGGTCTGACTGCCGTAAATCGTTTCGTCAGTGGTCCGACCCGACCAATGCCTTTCAGAGGTATAGAATTAGACTACTTAGAAAAAGCGTATCTTCACACTGATGGGCTCATTTGCTGTTGTAGGTAACAGAGACACATCAGCAGAAACCAGAGACTTTTGCATATCCAGTTAAAAACTCCGTACAGGGGCTTTAAGTGCAGCGCATCTCTCTCATCCCTCCATTGTTCATTGTGTAGCTGCGTGGTGTTACACCTGAGTGTGCTCATGCAGAAAAATGTGACTTGTCGCATAGAGGACATCCCTCCCCGAGACGCAAAGAAGAAAGCAAAAATATATATTCTTACTAAGGAAAATGACAAAAATAATAGTAATGCATAGTGACTTGAATAAGTAACTTTAATCTGATAACTGGTTTGGAAATATTAACGCATTAGATTACTCGTTACTAAAAAAAAGTGGTCAGATTAGAGTTACTGGCATCACTGAGAATAGTAGAGTGCAATTTAAAATGATAATATAAATAAACCTGAGAATTTAAATAACTTTATAGGAAAGCCCTTTGAGGAGAGAGGAGACTTCTGTATGTCTGTGAAGTATTTTGGGTACATTTCCATCTAAAGAACATCTACACTGATCCAGTTGTGTCATCAGAGGGAGGAGCATTTCGAATGGGCTCCTTCCCATCAAAAAGTCCCGAGTTTTGTGATTTTGCAGCACTTGTACTTTTAATTAATGACAAATCAGCAGTGTTGGGAATAACAGCGTTACAATAAACTGCGTTAATAACGACATTACTTTTTTCAGTAACGGGTAATCTAATCAATTACTATTTCAATCGTTACAACAGCATTACCGTTACCGTTACCGACTACTAAGTGTGGCACGTTACAAACTGAAGCTGATCATTGAAGCTGTTGTCATCCGACTCGGCTCTCAGCCACCGGAGCTGCAAAGCTGTTTTATTTTGCTTGGCGAGGGAGGAGGGAGGGGCGGGATAACCGCATAAGCGATGGTGATTGGCTCTCTAAGGTAGAGTGAGAGTTTGTAAGCCAATCAGAGGCAGTGTTCAGTTTACACAAAAACCACACACGCACACAGCAGCCTTGCACACACAAACTAGCAGAGGTGAGCTGCAGCAAGGGCGAGTCCGGAGGGAAAGTTGGCGTTTTCAAAGTGGAAGTACAGACACTAATCTCCTTTGTCTACGTCCGTTGTAAGCAACTCTAATCTGATGAATCATCTCTCAGCAGCACACGCTTCTACAAAACTAGTGGCCAAAAACACCGTTGTTGACACTGTTGATGATGACAGCAGGCCAGGTGTGGCTAACGTGAGCTCAGCTAACAAAGAAGGACACGGAGCTGTCCGAGCAGCTACAGATGGATTTTTCTGCTCCAGCTTCCCAAAAACTTGACACAGACTGAACTGAATGCAATGGTAGGCAGGTATGTTGTTGAGAACATGCTCCTATTATCAACGGCTGACTCAGACTCCTTCAGAGCACTAACTGGCAAAAATATCGGGGAGAACAGGTGCCGGTCCGCCATGCAGAGGACATTTTCTAAATACATGGATGCCGAGTACGCTAAAATGAATGCCGAGCTCAAAAGGGGGAACAATAAAAAGTAACGCAATAGTTACGTTTCCTGGTAACTAGTTACTTTTATAGTGGAGTAATTCTGTTACTAACTCTGTTACTTTTTGGAAAAAGTAACTAGTAACTATAACTGATTACTTTTTTAAAGTAATGTGCCCAACACTGCAAATCAATCTCAAGTCTCAAGGTTGGTGTTGACAGAAGTTGCAGCTCTGACACAAAAACACTTGGTTAGGGTTGGGAAAAGATCAAGTTGGGGCATAACAGTCATATTTTGTTCGGCACAAATACAGCTGGAGCTGTTCCGATTTCACAGTGATAAAAGAGAAATAAACTTCAACAAAGCATGATTAAAACCATAAAATGAAAAAGATGGTAAGTAAAAAGTAAACATATGATGGTCGTCAATTTAAAAGATACATTTCTAAGTCAAGAACATTTGCAGTTTGTCATAAAGTTAACTACCATGTAGTTTTGTGTTACACCACTCAGTGAACTACACCTTCTCACTCAACATGTCACCAACACCAAGTATTAACACAGATGAAATTCAAAATATATCTGCTCATATCGACAACTGCAGTTATGTGAAAGGATCGACCATCAGTCCTGTGAGCCAGCTAACACATCTACAATGTTTCACCTACGAGATGAAGAGACAATGCCACTAACACGACTGTTGGCTGTGTAGTCTTTTAATCATGCATTTTCACAGTTGTATTTTGTATTTCAAATGTATTATTTATATTTATTGGATTTTATGACGACCTACGACTTTCTCAAGTTGAAAAAAATATCTTTTGAATTGTCAAGCATATGTGTAATTCATGGCACAATTCAAACGGGATCAAAACATTATTTGCCTCTCCTCATTCAGTTACCATACAGACTTCTTTCTGAAATAAGGTCCCTGAGGAAAACTGGAAGGGATGTGATTTTTGCTGGGTCCCACTGTCTTATTTCCGTGAGTCCTATGTTCCCAGGATCCTGTTTTTCCTGGGTCTTATGTTTCCCGGACCCTGGAAAAAACCCATATTCCTATTGTCTTATGTTTCTTGCTTCAATATTCTGTTCACACACATTAACCATCCTATTGTGTTCTGTTCAAAACCCCAATCATAACCCTGTGAACGTGTGAACTGGGGGACATAGGACCTGTGGCCCGTAGGAATCATTCCTTTCAGGCCAGCTAATGCAATCTCTAAAAACCTGTGGCGAGACAAATCTTTCAAATTCTGCTTGTAATTCCGACTTGATCCGTCTTTTCATTCCGCATTTCCAGCCGAAAGGAGCGATTTGCATTTTTCTGACATTCCTGGCAGAAAGCATCATTGCTGTCTAAACGTGTGATGGGGAATACTCCCGGCAATTTGAGTCTCTGAACCTGCGTTTCCACATCGACTGCTTTCATCATAAGAAATGGTTCAACATCAAGAGGTGTGAGAGAAAGGCTGCGTGTGGAGCAGTCAGGGCTGCCTGCTATACGTGTATTGCACAGGGCTCTTGGGGGATCTGGAGTGAGATGCTTTTATTTCACAGGAGTAAGACATAAACCCCCGCAAATTACACCAGACTACAAACCAGTGGGAGAACCAACCGAGATAACGGGCTTTGATGCCGTGTCTCCCCCACTGCCTCCAGCAGCCATCCATCAGCACAAATCCAAGGGCCAGAAATTCTCTTCCTGTTGCCGGATGGAGAATTGTATGCAAGACTACATATCTTAAAAATCAGCCAAAGATGATCAGTTGTAGCACAAACTGCTAGACATGCTGTATATGAAATCCTCTATAAGTTCCTATCACATCAAAAAAGGGAATGGATATCCCAATAATTTTATTTTATTTTTTTTGTGGGAGGGGGGTTCCTGACTTCTACAATTCTATCCGAGGAAAACTACTGCAAAGTTTTACTCAAGAAATCTTGTTTTTCTGTGAAATGTGCTTTCAGAAAAGTATGCTAAAAAGTGTCATTTTAGAGATGAAAGCGAGTGGAAAAGCTCTTAATAGTATTCACCAGCTGCTGAATTTTGCATTTCTATTCCAACATGAAATTAGCTCGAATGCAGCCGTCTGAACTGATGCATTTGCACCTCCTCCCTCGCATTTTAATATATTTTTCCGACATGTTTCTCAGAATTGTTTTGTAATGACTTGGTTTATATAATTAAATAAATATATTATATTTGTTAAATATGTAGCATCTTAAACAACAGGTTTTTGGATATGCAAAACTCATTGGCTGGATTAGCGATAAACCCATCCAATGTGTCAAACCTTTAGAAAAACATGAAAAATGTAAATTATCTAGAAATAACATTCATGTATTATCAAATACATCCGGAGGCGATCCTATTTATGCTATCGCCAAAAATGAAGCAGATAAAAGCAACAAAATAATAAGTCCTGTCTATACTGTACTTAGTCTGAAAGTGTTGCACAGTTGCTCTATTTTGTGTTTGTAGAAGTGGGAATATGAGATCGTGGAAAAGTATTTTGGCACACTGAGTTCTGACACTGAGGTCGGCAAAATCTATGACTCTTTAAACTTTGACCTGATTTATCTTCAACAAAGAGCCACATTCGTAACATTACGGTCACATGAACTGTCGCTATTTCTTTCCATTACAGTTATTTCCATCAGTGACTTAATAAAAGGCTAATTTGTAATCGTCCATTGTTAGTTTCGTATTCTCTCGGACAGACAGTTTCCGTCCTTGGCCGAGGATGTGTTGTGACGCCGCAGACTCCTCCACCACTGTTCACTCTTAAGTGGACTGAATGTCTCTGTAGTCTCTTCCAACATATCCAGCAGAATGAGGCGTATTCTTTCCAGCTGTTCAAGTCATGTCACTTTAAGGAGTCTCCTTCAAAATTCATTATGCAGATCTCCCAGTTCATCCATTATGTAGGGATATTTTAACCACGTGTTTTTGAACCATGACTGGTAAAAAATAAGTTGTCATTTCAATGCATCTGAAACATATACATATCATCCCGGTAAAAATATATATCTGATTAAATATTAAGAGACATGAGTTGTGATATGAGCCAATAACAAAGAAGAAACGGAGAACATTGGGACACCCCTATTAATTCTTGAACAATTCGTCATTTGTTTTGCAGAGTACTGCTTCATTTTCTTCATTCTTGTTCTGCACAGAAGGCGTATTTGGTTGGATGGTGGGTGGACAGACATCCTGAACACTTGAGTTCAAATCCTGATTCTCGCTCAAACCGCACAGTATTCATATCAAAGTCTGCACTTAGTAACATTTCCCTCAACTCGCATACATTTCTAATTAATAAATAACTGAAACTACTTATTCACTTCTGTATCTTCCATCGATACTTAGAGAGTGTGGGCAGCCGCGTTTCATACTTGTTGACGACAAAGGCAAGTCAACTACTGTCGGCTTTTTTTCACAGCAGACGTTATGACATGTCATAGCAGAAAAGGCACAGGTTTAATTATAATAATTATAATAACAAAAGCTCAGTTCTATTCAAGTGCCAGAGACGCGAGTGACAGTGAGCCTGCATAATACCAGGAGAGTGATAGGAAGAGCTTCTAAACGGCCTGTACTTTTGAGGAGCTGCTCCAGGTAACCTTTTTCGGCCAGCTTTGATTGACTGAAAAATCCGGACTTGTCAAATCTTCGACATCCGAGTGAAGCTTACTCGCTTATCAACGGACAAAGAAGACAAAGAGCTTTTCCACGCCAGCGTGCCATGTTAGAGCCGGTAAAACACAGGTAATAATTATAATTAGTATATAAGTATTCATACGTATTAAAAGTATTATTATATTAGTATTATAAATAAGTGTTTTGGATGTTCACCAAAATGTAATGGACTCTTTAACTTTTTAACGTCTGCTGAGGAAAGAACAGCATCGCATGAAAAACAGAAGTACACCATCTATAGACCACACATAAAAATGTATTTTATTTAGTGTATTAACAAATTGTATTATACATTTTATAGACAGTGTTTTTTGTAACTTTTGTTTCACAAACAACAGCATTTATAAAAATAAAAGCACATGTAACATATATTGTGATCGTGGTGTCATGTTTTCTCGGCAAATCTGAACTCATACAGCATCTATTTGTTCACCGTTTGTTGAGCTTTTGTCATTTCTTACAAAAATGTGTAATAGAGTTTAAAAACAGGGAAGAGTCTACTGTCGTATGGAGAGCTAAAAACAATGAGGTGCCCATTATGTATGTCCCTGGTTCAAAGGGGAGGACTAGATGATACACATGATAGTAAAGAATCCATTTATGTTCATTTTTGCGCCCACCAAAAAAAAAAAAAAAGTGATGAGAAAGGTACAAACAAAACCACATGCTGGTGTTGAAATGTTTATATTTGTGAGATGATTACATTGCTCGGGTAATACTTCATCAGCAAAAGCTTTTTGTTCATGTATGTATGAGTGACTTTGATCTGTGCAACCTACAGACGTCAGCACGTTGGCAACATGTCGGCGGTGGCAGAGTTCTAAATTGATCTTATTAACTGTCAAAGTCATTATTGTCATCAGGAGAGGAAACAAAGCTATGAGGCAAGTCTGGTGAAATCCTCCCTAATTCTACAATGTTGTACAAATTTATACGAAAAGCTGACATGAGAATCCCAAATGCACTCTTGAGATCCATGACGGCGATGAAAATGTCCCCCAAATGTCCCTTGCGCGGCTCCAGAATTGCTCTTAACCATCATCAGGCCTGTGTGATAACTGCTCCGCCATCTGTGCACCTGGCCGCCTGCCCACTTATTAGCTACATAATTTGGTTGTTTCGTATTCCATCGAGTTGGGCTGCTTGGCACTGAAAGTCTGCAGCGCTGCCTGGATCCTGGCAACGTCTGTGGTGGACAGTTTGAGCCGGTGCCGCAGCAGACAGGAGAAGAGGTCCAGAGGCTGCGCTCCTGGCGGGGAAAGCCTGTTGACCCGATCCCGGATCTCCAGCAGCTGCAGCAGGGCCGAGTCCTGCGATCCCTGAGTATATGGGTAGTCTAGCTGTAAAATCAGGTCCTGGATCGCTTCCGGGTCGAAGTGCATACTATAGCCGTATACCTGGATGCTGTTGATCTTCATGTAGCCTAGGTTCCGTCCCGGTTCCAGGTACTCCATGGGTTCATAATATACAGTTCCATTTCCATTACTTGAGGGCCCTCTGATGCGGCTCCTTAGGTAAAAGTGGACTGTCTCAAAAAATGTTTTCCACTTGTTTCCCAAAGTCAAAGTCCAGTTATAACAGTCATAGGGAAGGTCTAATTTAGTCCTCTCCCAGTCTGGGTAAATGTTCTGGTCTATGGGCATGATCCAACTCTCCGAGTGGCTCCCCCCGAACGGATTGATGTAGACAGACAGCATGGGGTCCAGAGTGCTGTTCTTGGTAAGGCAGATCTGTAGAGACATCCCCAGGAGCATGTGGACATGATTTGACTTGTATTTGTTACTCTTCAGCGTCAGCAGCATCCTCTTCCTCCATGACGGGTCGAACCAGTTATTCAGCCTGACGTCGTTGCTGACGAAGATCCCGTGGATGCTGATGCGGTTGTCACGTTTCTGCAGAAGGTAGCGCAACTCCATGTCCTGCAGGTCCGTCTCGAAGCCAATGTAGTGGTCAGTGGAGTCGGGCACCTCGTTGCGGCACACGCCCTGACTCAGCATGTAACCCTGGTTGCAGGTGGCGCAGCGCGAGCGGTTCTCGTAAGAGCAGGAGGCGCAGGAGGTGCCCTCGCCCACCGTGCAAGGGATCACGCCCTGGCAGGGTGGGTGCTCGTAGGGGCAGGAGCAGCTCCTGGTCTCCTCCAGGTAGGAGCCGATGTGGTTGTTCTCGCTGCAGTACATGATGGAGAGGATGTAGTTAAGCCAGTAGCTGAAAGGCCTGAAACAGAGACAGAACAGGACGTAAGATCCATGTAGTTATAAATAAATCTCATAAATTTTATTAGAAATAGGATTACAATCTTGACCACACAGAAGCTACTTCTTTATCTGAAAATTAAGAGATATAGTCTGATAGATAAAATACATATGACTAAATATTGAAGGTAAAGACCCAATAAAAACATAAATTATACATCTTTTCAAGGTTTTTATCCTGTGCCCTTTGTGTTGTTTTTTTTAGTTATCTGTATATTGGTCTTGTAGGAATATAATAATATACAGAATATTGATTGAGTATTGATATTAAAATCCCCCTCTTTTCTCTTCCTGTAGAACTAGAACACATTTTTTTGATGACACATCCTGCACTCAAATCTACCAAATGTGATTCAGGGTGGCCAACGAAATCCTGCAATGTGTTTTTAATGTCAGTGGCAAGAAAGAAAAACGAGGCAGAGGTCTAATATTTCCCTCATCCGCTTCCTGATCGAACAATGGGGAGCGAGGGCGGCGTGGCTAAAGGTCAGCCCTTCTCCGCGGCTCTGCACCGCTTCACATTCTCCAGAGAGTCGCGCCTGCCAAGCAGGGCCCACGTCTGAGTGCTCCATTCAAAACCCTCAACATTTTCATCAGCTCCGTCTAGGAATTAAAACCCAGTCCACATTTTGGTTTCACAAATGTGTTTTGCTCTAAAAAAAAGTTACCCTTGACAAGATAAAAGTGTAAAGTCAGTACATTTATAACTAAGGAGTTTCTCTTTTAGTTTGAACACTGAAAGGCGAGATCATCTGCTCCATCAGGTGTTTGACAAAGGTACAGTAAGCTAACAGCAAACAACTTTAATCAGATTCTGATAATTGTTACAACACAGTCTCAACCAGTTTAAACCAGTGAGAAAAGCAGAGACATTTCTCAAGTTTAATAACCCTCCACTCCAAATTTGGTAAACTATAGTGTTTCATGTAAAAACCCGTCCTGGTGAAGAACATCTGTCATCTGGGCCTTTAGAAACAATATTTAACATCATAAATGTCACAGCGGAATATTTCACATGAAAAGGGCTTTTTCATGCATGATTCAGTCCCGTGTAGAGAAATGATTTAGAGCCAGTGACTATGACTATATAAATAACAATTACTGGATGTTTTATTTATTCTAAGACAAAAGCTCTAATGGTAAATCAAGATTCCTGAGATATTTTGTGAAAGAGAAACAGATGGACCGCATGACAGGAATATAATGTCATAAATCAGTCTTTGACTTCCTTTGTTTCACATCTGTCACACTTCTGAATTCACTTTTGTTCTTGAGCAGAGTTTGCAGTTTTGTTATTGTGCTTGCGTGCAGCTGCTAAATTAATTTAGTGGAAACAATGGTGCATGTATAAGTAATTTACATTCAAAGCATATTTTTTGAAAGAACGAACGGCATTTGTCCAAACAGTTGTTCGGCTAAATAATAGCTGGGCTGCTACCGTGTGTGCGGCACAGGGAATTTAAACTTCATGATGAATATTAGATCAAAGCTATTAAAAGTCTGCCAGGTTTCTTTCCATAACTTCACGAACCAGGTTTGGAGCAAATATACGAGGCATATTTCAACATTTCAAAACAAGTGTCTGCCTCAGTGCATTATCTGGAGGACCATTTCCCATTTCTACACTGGGATAAATTCTAAGGCAGTGTTTTTCGCTGACTTTCTCTTACCGAATGTTTGATGAGACACGTTGATGAATGTTGAATGCATGTGATTGTGCACAGCACCGTCGCCAAAGGAGACCAGATGAAAGTCATTTGTAATAAATCTAACTGAACTGGAGAAGCTGAAACTTTAACTGAGAAAGACTGACTGTGCATTTGAAACGCTCTGATTTGAAAACTGCTGCATATTCAGCGCAGGAGAGGTTCTGCATTTTTCAGAAAGTAATCTGATAGAACCATGTTTGATCTATTACAATGCATTCAAAAAGCAATTTTTGTTTGATTATAAATTGAAAAGAGACACGTTTTTAGACTGTAATCGGGGCTCTTGGCAATGATCATCACAAGAGTGGCATAGAGAGGACAAAGTTAGTGTGATGATAATGTTAAAATTGCAAAAAGTGCACAGGTCACTTTTTTCAAGGCAGTTGCTCATTGTTTGGTGAATATATTGCAATGGAATAGGGTGAGTAAAACAACAATTTATTTATTTATATATAAGCGTGAAACTAAGTTGATTACTCACATGAATCATTTTTTTGTATAACAAGTTTAAAGTTGTTCTTATGTTTGAATATGCAGACATTATCTGATTAAATATTTGCACATTTAAATTGCAGAACAGAAGGTTTAACATAGGCTAAAGCCAGGTTCAAAATGAATAGTTTCATTTTGTTGAAATATTAGAGTCAAAGGTTAATCTGTTTTTTACCACTCCATAAATCTGAAAATGCTGTTAACACAGATTAACAACATCTATTTCTATCATGTTTTAGAAATAAAATTGTATGTAAATCACACTGTGAATATATGAACAGGATCAACTGTGGATTGTAATTGCTGCTTGGTATTGTATGGTTTTTCTGTATGGACTGTCTTGTCTGATGTGTACGATACTGTGAAAAGGAATTTCCCTTTAGGAAGTCTGAGTCTAAGGAAGGAATACGAACACACTCTCCTTTAAAAACCCCCAGAATACAGATCGGAAATAAAACTGTGCAGTTTGGTCAATGGAAGTGCTACTGAAATGGAGATTTCTGGCTGAGATGCCAAGAAAAAAAAAAGAAAAAAAGGAGAAGTGACCTTTTAAAAAGATATGAATTGCAAGATTTAATGCAAAAATGGTGATGAGGGTAAAAGTTTCAACTAGATATAACCATGAAACTTCCACTTACATTAAAGCAACAGTATTTAACTTTTTACCTTGAAATAACAATTTGTGCTTTAAAATCATGTTGATGGCACAGTGTCTTGTCATAGGGTAAATGGTGTCTCCCCCCTATGCACTTCAACATACAAGTTTCCAACACATAACACTGGAATGACGTCATTAGTTTTATTTGTAGCACCCACATTACGTATCAATTGTTATGCACCTCGGATTTGCATTTGCAACAAATGGTGTTGCGCTCGGAAGCCGTGGGGGGCACTAAATTGCACAAAATGTCAATTTCTACATTATGTTGCTTTATGACATCTATATTTTGCATATGAGTATGAGGCAATCTAACTTGAATGAGCTAACTCACATTAATGTCCAGAACAGAGACATGAACTGAAATAATCACCTGGACATTTTCTTTGCACAGAAGAAGAAAGCAAAATAGACCAAAATCTTAGAAACAAAATCACTTTGCGCTGCCTTTGTTGAGCAGTGAAAGTAGAAATACTGAGGTAAATAAGTATATAAAACATGCACAAGGCAAAGTACACTCTAAATGGGAACAAAAAAAGAGTCTAGTACTTTAACAGATTGTTTTTTTCTTTGCAATAAGTGCATCTGAAGGCTACAGAACATTTTAGCTGCAGTGTTTGTCCACTTCAAGTCAGCTTAAATCTGAGAGCTTGAAAACAGCGAGTCACTCTAATTCAATCTCCCAACATTACAGCGAGCGCACAATAGTTGAGAAAAAGACATTTTCTAGCACCATTAAATTTAAAATCTGGTCGCAGTTTGTCAAAACACAGTCGATGTAACGCGTTAACGGTTTGAGCAGCACAAACTCTCCTCCGAAACTCATCAGAGTCACTTGTGCATATCTCACCTCCAGAGAGGAGGCTGTGCACAGCGAGACAGAGGAAGCTGTCCCGCCTTCACGAAGCGCATTGTATCAGCAGGACATGTAAACTGTCATGGAGACGCAGTGTGCAGCACGGGCCGAAGAGAAGCTGGGTGTTCACTCTGCAATCTGTTCATTGTCTGTCAGCTCATTTCACACACATCAGTGCCACACACAAACTTTCTCCTTCCGCCACAGATTCAATTTTCACTAGTGAGCTTACCGTCTCACTCCACTGAAGACGCGGTACATTTTTTCCATTACAAGCGATATATATTTACTCTGCGAACCACAAAAAAAAAAAAAAAAAATCACTGCTGTTCTGACACCTTGTGCTCTCAGATGGCGTGGCTCAAAAACCGAGGAAAATATTCTGTCCTCATCTTCAAAGGCTGGACTAGAAAGTTACAATAGAAACTGCAAAATGGATTCGCAACGTTAAGTCACAAAAGCATATTTTTCCCGTGTAACTGACAAAGACCGTGATCAAAGACGGCCAGCGTGTGAATAATGGCTGCAAACCCAAATGCACATTTCTTCTACAGAGAAGGCAAAAAAAAAAGTTCTCCATGAACTAGGTCGCTACACACGATGAAATATGGAAATACACTCTTGAATACAGTAAATCAATGTATTTTTTTGTGTGTAAAGCGAGAAGAAAAAATATTGCAGCTAGTTAAAGTTGGTCAAAAATGTATTTTGTGGCAGATTTCTAGAAATATAATAATGATATCCCGCAGTTAAATGACTTTGATATAGAGTCAAATGCAATATTTCAATCGAGGCAGGGAAGGCGTCTCTTATTCTAAGTGCTTTCCTTTCAACCCTGTTAATATGAAGTGACAGACTCTTCTTAGATCCTTCAAGAGCAACAGGTTATATCACAGCAGGATCCCAATGATCCAGTTTAAGTATTTACTTTCATCAGTCCCACTATATCTCATTAATGCATTTACTGCCCTCCCTGAGTTTGCTCCACATACTGAAGCATTGGAAAAATATTACATATTAAATCCGGTGCATGTGCGGACGTGACTTGTTTTCAGTTCATCTCCACATACCCGACGAACCACTTATCATTTCACCGTCTGATTCTTTTTGTGTTCTGCTGTTGTACTTGGTGAGCGCTCAGAAACAAAGAGGGAGGTTCACTGAGCCGGTTGCAAATTGCAGTCAGGGCTGAACATCCGTTGCGTCAATGCAGTTTCTTTATTTAGCTTTGTTTTAACAAAGACGACAGATGTAAATGCGGCCAGCCTCCAGTTCACCTGCTTGCATAGACTGCTGCTAAGTAGTGTCTGAGGCTAGACTATTGTGTCGGAAGAGACGCCGCGTGCTTCGTTCTTCAAAAGGTAGGCCATATGTATGTGTAGCTTTTCCCAGGTGAAAGAGGGGGCCAACTTTTTAACTGATGGTTCGTATGATATCCTTGGCAATGAGCTAAACAAACAAAAAAGTGCATTTCCGCTTGTTTGGAGGACATAGTTCTACTGTGCTGACACTCCTGCCGATCTACCGAGCTGCTTCTCGCCTAGTACCAGCATTGCTCCTTCAAATTAAAAGCACCAGCCGTACCTAAGATATCAGACCCTGTGACACACCCTTAAGAAAAATGGTGGGTAAACAGCCTGATGTGAACTCAACAAAGAGATCAGTGATTGACTTATGAGTAGTCAATGTGTGTAGGTGGTTAACCTGCTAAAAGTCCTTTGACTAGATTCTTGTTCTGTAGCGAGTCTGTGACTGTCTTCGTAACTATGACCCATTCAGCTAACTACGTATTATTGCATTATTATTCTACATGTGCAGTAATCATTGTGAGCCACAGTGGATCGTTTAAGTGACATTTCAAGGCAGGAGACACTGACATACCCTCCATGTCAGAAACCACCAGAGAAACAAACAAACAAACACATATGTGTGCCATATATCTCTTTTGCTCTTCCTCTATTATTAATACTATTATTATTACTATATTATCAATATTTTCATTATTAACATGAATATGACTGTGCTAACTATTACTATTATTATGCTCACCTTGTTGATTGTGTTTATTAATATTATTAATATGACTGAATATTATGATTATGATTGTTATTACTGACAATGCTATCATTGCTATTATTACCATGTCATATATATCATATCTCTTCATTTTTTTCTTCAGTTTTATTATTATTATTGCTATTATTGCTATTATTATTATTATTATTATTATTATTATAATAATAATAATAATAATAATTATATATATATATATATATATATATATATATATATATATATATATATATATATATATATATATATATATATATATATATATATATTCTAACAATAATCATGACAATGACATTTGTATGATAAATTAAAGAGAAAGGGCGGGGTCGGACTGGATTGGTTGAAGGTGGAGGTGGGCGGGGGCTTCCTGTCTGGTTCTCTTGGGGCAGGGCAGTACCTCGGTGGGGGCGGGTGGGGCTGGGTAGTTGGGTCCTACCTCACATCCCCTCTCTTTCAAAACAAATAATCAAACAAAACAAACAAACAACCCACTCCTCAGCGGGCAGACTTCCTCCCAAGGGTCTGGAAGTTGCCCAGACCAGGAATTGGCAAAGGAGTTTAGATTTGTAACGGGCCAGCAGCTACCTTTGGGTTCAGCAGCGGCCCAAGGTACAATCTAAACAAATACATAAATAAATAAATAAAAAGAACAACAACAACAAATAAGACGATACAAAAAAAGGGGGGCGGGGGGGCCTTTTCACTACCGCCTCGCCTGTCTCCCGCTGGGGCTACCAACTGGGCTACTTGGGACCAGCTAGGGGGCAACTTCGCTTGCCTTCCTGATATCCCGGTCCAACTTCACCCCTCACTGCAATATATTATCATCGATGTAATATAATTTGTTTATTATTATCCCAACAATTAATCTTATGATAGTCATTGTCATGATATATTGCTTGCATTAGGTTATGTTCACATATGTTATGTTCACATATATATTATGTCATTATCCTGTATTACAGCATGATATATTACATTACAGATTTGCCCTGTATTACATTATCATACTTCACATTATCTCTTCAGACTATATTAGGTTAAATCATACTGCATTTCTTATTATAATATCTCATATTACACTATACTGTCTTATCTTATCTCAAATTATCTAATTACAATATATAAGGTTGAATTATATGACACTGTACTATGTAAATATATCTCATATCATGTTGCATACTATTACTACTTATTTAACTTATTATTATTTTTTTTTTCCTTCAATTTTACTTTCCTCCTCCTTCTCTATTCTTATTTATACTTTATTTACTTATTTATTTTTTTGGTATCATCTATCTATGCCATATTACATATGTTTATATTACCATACTATCTCAGCCACTTGCACGCATGCACACTCACTCACACACAGACACGCACACACACACCTATATTACCTCTATACATATCATAATAACCTTATGTTGTTTTCTGTTGTTATCTGTACTGTATGTCCACTATCTGTATTTGTTGATCCTTGTGGTGTGATGTACTTGTCCCCCTTGTCGCCTTGTCTTTCACCTAATTTCACCAATAAAAAATAAATACATAAAAAAAAGGAAACCACCAGAGAATTGGAGGATGGTGAGGCTGACATGCATAACATGTGCCGCGGCCTGTTTATACGTGGCACTACAGGCTGCCCTACGTGTTCTTGCAGGCCCAGTTAAATATGCAACAGAATTCTATACAGTATGTGTAGTATAGTGTTCCTTGGCCTGGAAAAATGTTGAAGACCCCTGGACAAGCTTACCTGTGTAAACAGACAATATCACAGCCTACTTAGTGAGTATTTCTGGCTCTTTCACCCATATTGCACCAGGCTGGATCTGCAGTGAGCCATTAAGACTCAGTAGGAGGGCCGGGGGAGACGTGCAGGAAAAACATAACGGTAAAGTTGCGTGATAGATAACAGGGTGTTATATTGCCGATCTTTTGTCTTGAGTCTTAGCAAACTGCATCTTTCTCTCTCTCTCTCTCAGGATGTAGACTCTCTTGTGCGTCTGATAAAAACCTCACAGCAGATTTTTACTATTCCTTTTCCTCAATGTTGAATTTCAGATGCGGTGTCCTCTGTAGCGTTGGTCAGTCTACGGTGATAAATCTAGTGTAACAGTTAGTTGTATTACCATTCCCTCCTCCTATATTTTGCGCCTCTAAACAAGAAAACCCTTAAAATACATATTGCATGAGACCAAACTCGCATTTTTCATCAGTGCCGCTTTTCTTCCATACCGTTGGCGGATAAAAATCTCAGTGTAGTCTATTAGTGAAGAAGGAGAATTCTAATTTGGCATTTTAGCACCTTTAAAAGGGCTGTAAATCCTTTAATATCCCATCAAAGTGTGGAGCAACTCTGTAGCTACTGTGCTGTGTGCTGAAACTTCAGCATCTGCTTGTTGAACAGGCAGAGAAGAGAACTTTCTTTAACAGTTCTGGAGTTAACGGTACCTCTCCTGCATGTATGTATGGGGTGATGTATTTTTTGGGTGACTGGTAAAATTCCAGTATAAAGAATAACGGGCTGTTTGAACGAACAGGGATTATGCTCCCTTATTTAACAGGAAGTGAAGGTGGGCGAGTGGAGACTGTAGCTGCAGCAAAAAAAAAAAAAAAAAAAAAGAATCACATTGGAGAAGATGAATATTTGGTTTCTCACCTGAAACAGCTCCTAAAATAAACCTGGCCGTGTCAGCTGTACTGACTTAATCACATTTCTTTTTCATAAGCTCAGAGTCTGCACACTTTATGACTGATTTTTTTATTTTTTTATTTTATTTTTTTGAAAAACACAAAAATAGACGATGTTGATGATCTGCTGAGGAGACGAGGAAAAGTTTTTTGGTTGTTTTTCTCTATGATGTCATCACGGGCTAGTTAGCCAACAGGAGTATCTCACAAACTTAGTGTATTCTTAAAAAAAAAAAAAAAAAAAAACACTGCAAAGTTTAATTTCACAGGAGGATAGCTCTGATTCCCTGGATGTAAGGAGACCTCGGCTGGGAGTGCAGCCAAGTCATCAGGTGTGACACTATAGCTCACTTCAGAAGGACCTCGGTTGAATATCAAAGCGCTAATGTATTGCGTGCATTATTAGCATAATGCCTAGTTGGGGGGATAACAAAGCGCTGCGCACACAGTGGGCTGAAGAAAATAAATGAGCGCTGCCGTTCACGGCTTGCTTGAAAGGACTTGTGATGTGGCTGCAGGCTTAGGAATTTCTGTTCATTTTCACTCACACACACACACACACACACTCTGTTCATTTTCACACACACACACACACACACACACACACACACACTTCCACACCCGTAGCAACAGAAAGGTCAGCAAGAATACTTATCAGCCTCTCACCTCTCCCTCAGCATAATGATTTTGGGCTGAGTTCGACACCTCTTGCTGAGGGTGAAGAGCTTGTTGACGATGCGTCGCGCTTTGCTCAGGAGCTGCTGGGTGTTGAGCTCCAGCTGTTTGTAGCGCTGGTGAACGGTCGGCTCCATTTTCCAGAAGTACTGAATGGCAGACGTGTTCAGGGCGTAGAACGTGGGAAGCCTCCGGACGAAGTTCTGAAACTCATCTGAAAGTCAGAGAGAGAGACAATATGAGCGATGAGACACTTTTTTTTTTTTTTCCTCCAACACAGGCCAAACTAACTCTCAATTTACTCAGGCCAAATGAGAGAATCACTTTGCTGGGGCCACATGGGCTCAGGAGCCGCAGGGCAAACTGGAAGTGATATTGTTTGACACATATGCTAATGCCGAGGAGCAGAGCAGGGTATGAGTATTGGGAGTTTTTTTTTTTTTTTTTTTTTTTCCCCCAGTAATGAACAGCCAACAGATTTTCCAGGGCTAAAACTCCGGGTCTGTCTGTAAGGAAACGGTACTGACAGTGAGCACAGAGGATAATGTCCTCAGAGCTGCTGTCTGCCTGTCTGTCTGTCTGTGTCACACACAATGCACAGCAAACAGAATAATTTTCTAAAGTGTTCAATAACAATACCACCAGCATTGTTATCATGATTGGTTGTATGGAAAACCAATGCAAGTGCAACACTGATGATAAAATGTCGCCTGGATTTGTAATTAGTTAACGCTATCTTGATAATAAAGCATCTGATTAGAAAACCAATTGTGTCAATGGCCTCCCTGGTGATTATGCGAGGTGTATTACAAAAATTAATACTTTGATTAAACAGCTTGTAATGAAATATATTAAAAGGGGTATTTGGGGGTAGCTTTCCCTTGGCCTACATTTTTTTAAATGAGAGACGTTCTCCTGAGGAGAGAGGCTACATGCTGCAGCTTCCATCAGTCAAGATATTGCCTTTTTACACATTCATTTGTATAACATTTTAAATGGACTTTCACAAATAACTCTCTTGTTAGTATTTATTTGCCTGACACACAAATTCCTATAAATGGAAAGACCAAAACCAATTTTGCGTCCCTCCTGTAGCCTGCCTGTGGCAATCATTTTTTTTAAGACAGGCTCATTAATGGGACTGTTGCCGAGGGGGTGGCATCGGGCCGCTTTTTTTTTTTTCTTTTTTGGTCCCGATACACCGCACGTCACCCAGTTGCTGTCTGATATAACTATCTTTACCTTATCCTAATGCAACCTGGGATATTAATAGATCCAATCTCATACACCCCCTGCCCTAAGCACTTAGCCCTAACCCTCTGCTTTGCGTGCTCATGCCAAGGGGAAGGAGTCTCCCAATACCTGTAGACATAGAGGGCAAAGAATTGGGGCTGCATGGTGTTACAAACGAGGCAGACTTGAAAACAAGGGTTATGAGAACATTGTTGTTCCACTGATACTACTTTTCTTCATAACAAGCATAACACAGTCGCTACTAGTTTGATGTTTCAGTAGCTATCTAGCTTGTTATTGCTTTTTTGGGCACATTTTGACGTAAATGAAGCAGTTTTCTTTTATATTTGTTGACTTGAAGTTGTGAACGAATTGTTAGAATCCACGCCTTTCCATCCGCGTCAGATAAGTGGTAAATGGCACTGTTTCAATACGAGGGTTAAAACAGTTACGCAAACGAGTTCATCACAGCTGAAGACGGCATTGTATAAACGTCTAGTCACATCCCTTGACTCTGACTGTCACATCTGTCTCTTCTTTTTTTCCTGTCTTTGGCACAATTGAAACATCAACACCCCCCCCCCCCCCCCGAAAAACAAAAATTGAAACAGAATGTTACAAACAAACTCTGGCTGTTGGTAACATGGTGTTTTTTAAAAGTGCCTCATCAGGATGGTAGCTAATGAAAATAAACAGTTATATCTTTTTTAGCTGTGTTTAATGTGCAGTATGTAACTTTTGTAAATTGTCTTGGTTTATCTAAATGTTAGGGGAAGATATCATTATAACAGTAACTAAACCCGTTCATAGTGCGGAGTATCCTGTGGAAAATGGGAACTGAAAGTCGCTGCTGAACACCACTATTATTTCATCACCAACAACAACGATACCTCATCCCTGGAAACCAACTCTCTACCCACCATTATTATCTTGTCATCCGCTGAACCCAGGAGGGTAACAGCGCTTCAAAAATAGCAGACACTGTCAGATTTGGAGGAGCACCAGTAAAGACACTTTCTGGGCATGAAAATAACATTTTCAGGGGGCGAGATGATGCGCGTCAGGAGATTTTTTTCACTTGCTATATGAGAGTGATGCGATTAATACGTTATGTGTCTTATTAGTTGGGTTAATTTTGAGCAAATAGTATTTTCTTTTACGGAAAATGCTGAATATTGAAATACATTATGACCAAATCCCCATAGTGTACCCTCTCGTCAAGGGGTCTTTGCCTATTTCACTGTACTAATATGTCCATTATTCTATTATTTGTCTCACTGAAAACATAATCAGGCATTAGCCTTAAGCAGTAAAGAAAGTTACTATATCCAGCAATGGAGTGGAAGGTTTCCTAATTAAAGAATTTCACACTCGGTGGAAGGTCAGTGCAGGTCATGTCGGCCATCAGCTGACTGTGGAAACCTCATTTAACACTCCGTCATGATTATTAATCCCTCTGCTCTGCTGCTGGTATTAGTTGTTCTCCATTAGATCAAAAATACAAGTGGATCCCCAGGGGTTTCAAGGGAACCGTATTTTTTCTTTACTTAATACAGGACTGCAACTGCGGCTCCCAGGGCACCTTGCTGCTTAAGTTATTGCCAACTGAGTGCTAATCAAGTTGCCCTTAGTGCAGAAGCATGTAGCCAGTAATAACACCAGCAAGGTGCACAAAGAACAGCTTAAGGCAAGGCTTTGAAATGACTGAAACTCACGGTTTCAGTCATGATGGAGGACACAGAAACAGAGCTATGTTGGAACATTTAGTGTAATACACGACACACTGAGGGCGCAGCTATGAGATAAATGTCAAGGTGGTCACTAGACAGTGTTCCATCAATGACATCACCTTGCAAAAAGCTTGTCTGAAAGCACGCGCAATCGTTTTTTGGTTAAAATAGGAAGGAAGGGAGGTATTAAATTACATGTTACATCACAGGCTGGTAACAGGTCACAGTAACTGTGGTTTGTGTCTGGGAGTGACAGACTTCATTTGACTGAATCACTGCTGACCCAGTCACATTACTGTAAATGCTGCCCTTTCATTTCCAGCACTGTGAGATTGGCACAGTGCAAATTTTGTACACAGACAGGCTCAACAAAAGGTAGCTGTTTGAATGCTAAAGAAAAAGGTTGAGGCGTTCTGACAACGTGCACTGTGAGATGACAAATCTGTCAGCCAGTAGAGATTTTTCAGTGCCATTTCTGCTGAGCAATGCCTTTAATATCTCCTGCTGTATTAGTCCATTGTGGAACATGTTACCGATCAATAGGCAGGCCTGCCTCTATGGTGGCAGAATTGGATTAACTGGATTTTTTTCATCAATTTGATGAACATTATTTGTAAAACATTTAATTGTGCAGATTGTCCAACAAATATTGTAGCTATAAACAGTTCCTGAGAGAAATCTGAAGAACACCACTATATCTAATGATATTGAAAAATGAAAATAGAATACCTTCATCTACATGGTACGCCGTTTCACTGGCAATATGTGTCACTGCATCAGCTGCAACTTAGTCATGTCAACTAGTAAAGGTGTAATTTGCAATATTTATTACGTATATTTCTCAAATGGCTTCAGTAAGCCTAAGAGCTAAGTGGCCTTATTCGCTGACTGAAGTCTCCCTGAAAGATCAAGGATTTATTTTTTGACCAAACAAGAAGTGGGCATGGAAAGACAAACCAATGTTAATGTTGAGTTTGAAAATACGTTTTTTTTACAATGAGTTATAAGTAGGTAGAAGAGAGAATCTTAAAATCCGATGGTGTATTGGTGAATTTTTCTTTCTGGTGGGGAAAATAGATGTAAAAATGTTTCCTTCTTTTGACATGATGTGAGTTTATTTAGTTCATTAATTAGAGTAAGAAGCGAACTTGCACCTAGCATACATCATTCTGCTGAAAGATAACACCAAAAAAACATCAGCTATTTCTGTGAAATAGTACATATATGTCTTTTTAAACTAAAGGTCTTGCACATTGGGATAAAAGGATTAAAGTGCTTTATGTTAACGTCTTGTTGACCGAATTGTATTTACACATATAGGCCATGACTGGATGTAACATTAAGACACCAAATTCATCGCATTTGTGTCATCAGGCATGGCATGCAATGATCCACTCCTGTTGTTTCTCTTATAATCCTTCAAGATGCTGCTTTGCTGCCACATGGATTGGATTGTCCCTTGTCTTCTGTGCCCATGGGCTCCTCAAGCAGTTGGGTCTAATTTGCTGTCGGTATGGAAAAAAAAAGACAACACTGACCTGACTCCTCAAAGTCTTGGTTTGCCATTTTCCAGGAATCTCGGATTTTCAGCAAACTGGCTTCCATAGCCCTCAGATCCACCTCGGGGCAATTACACTGCGGGTAGTCCACGGCGCACTGGCACCAGCAGTCATTGTCCCTGCACACAAACTGGCCCTCCTCATTACAGCCGATGTAGCTGAGAGCTGCCTGCACAAACCTGGCCCTCAGGTACTCTGGCAGTATGGCCTGAAGACCTACAGCGAGGACAAAAACAAGACAAAAACACAAGCATGTCACACGGATGTATGAAGAGGGAGCAGTAAGTACTTTAGTTATTGCAGAAAATGTGTTTATGGCAGTTGTTTGTCAGATCTGTAACTGAAAGGCAGAAATCATTTCCTCTGTTTGTTTGTTTTTTTTTTTGACACAGTGACATATGCTTGGCGTCACATGCAATATGCTAAGATTCACTTAAAGTTTTATTTTTACTGCACAGTTCTGCTACTTTTGTTCTGAATCATTACTGTCTGGGATTCACTTCAGAACTCTGCAAGCATGCGCGGCAAAAAAATAAAAGGAAAAAAGAAGAAGAGTGATTGAAGCTAAATTCGTTCTGACACTCTCGTGCTGCAGTTATAAGCTTGCCAGAGAACAGATACTGTGACAATTCCATCAGAAAATTGGGGGAGTTCAATTATGGATGGCCAACCTTGCAAATGAATCTTGTTTTCGGGGCTCTGAACCAAAACGGAGCTGACAGAATCGAGGTTGTCATAGTTACTGCATCCGAGAGGGCCCGTCCTTGTTTCGGTCACCTAAAGGGAGAAAAACAGGCATGTTATGATAATCCATACTACGAAAGAAACCCACTAATGGCATTAAATATACACACAGATTGAAAGATGAGAAAGAGGAATGAAAGAGGGGAACAGGGTGCACATGACTAAATGTCACCCAGTATGACATTAAAAACACCCTTTGCCTTTGCTATCTGCACCACTGAGAAACACAATATACATTAGGCATTATTTAGGACACTGCATTGTGTAAATCAGAACAGGACAATGACTTTGTGAGCTATGGGCCTGACATTGAGTTGTGATAATGTCCCCTGGAATAAAGCATAATGAGTTGGTTCCAGTGTCATCTGTCAAATGTATCTCTACATTGCATTTACCCATTACAGTGCCCACCGGCACCCGTAACATGCTAAAACCCATTGTGATGCTAGTGTAAGCACGTCCTATTCAATTATACACACACCTGAGGATTTATGTAATTGCTTGGTGCAAAGGTTTACATGGAGTATGTAATATTGTTACAGGACTGCACAGGCTCAAACGTGACGAGAGGCTTGGCAACAAAACAATCGCTGTCAAGAGTGGGTTCACCCTTTGGGGCTTGAAGGGCTCAGATTTAGCGCTGCACTCCTACGACTTGTCAAACTCACAAGGGACCGTATGAAAGCGAATAAAGCAGAACTACATTTACTGCCTTTTTAAAATGTATTCCAGCATATATTCTAAACCTGATAGTGAACCCATTCAGTCCAATGAGAACTGTTCACCTGGTGCACACACCGAAACTGTTCGTAGCTTCGCTTCTTTTTACATTGTGATGACATCATAGACTTTTTTAAATGCCTAGAACGCTAAGTTCAAAGTGTCCTGTCATCAGTTTTACAGGCATCTTTTTCACACTGGTGCTTTATAGGGAAAATGCTAGTATCAAGTATCCTTAGTAGACCCTAGTATCAAGATCTACAATATATTCATATTTCCCAAACTTTATTTTTCCTTTGTTAATGCTTACACTATATTACCCACAATGCAACTCTAACTGCCCAGAATTTGGGTGAGTAATACAACCTTTGTCAGGGCCAAATTGTGTAATTATGTCACCTGCTGCACTGGGGCCCGAAATACTTTTTTTTTTTTTTTTTTTGAGTGTCACACGCCCGCGAAATGACTCGCTTCTCTGTCACTTTTTCGCGCATGTAGATATTTGGTAATCTTGTTGCACCTGTGTCACAGTTCTAGCAGAACTACACACAACTATGGGATTCTCAATGTCAGTAGGTGTAATTACTTCAGCTATGATTGTTTAATGTTTTCACATGCAGTTCACACGAGCGCTGTGGCAATTTTCTGATGATGTTTTTCAATGATGTTTCTGCTCGCCAGTTGTAAAGCCTCCAAGAGAGAACTGAAGGCTGAAGGATATGAAATCACTGCAGCCCGAGAAACGAAAACACATTTGGTTAGCATGAGTTTCTCTTGTCCCAGGAGAACCCTTCTACAATCTAGGAAACGGTTCAGTGACATGAAATGAGGCGCCAAACAAGTTGGCAGAATTTGTTCGTATGGCGCGGAGAGGGGGTCATCGTCCAGGCAGTCTACAGAGGATATAACCATCCTATTTATTCACATGCCATGCGTCAACATGGCATTTTTGAATATCTGACAATCTGTCGCACAAACGCTATGCCTACATAATTAGCAATGAAAACATTCCCCTGTTCAAACATTTATCTCCGAGGCACGCCAGACAGCTTAAATTGACAAAAAGTACTGGAAGGAAAATGTGCATGTGAGTGGTCTGTGATGAGTGGGCGTGTTGGAAGCAGCAGCTGGAGGCAGAGAGGGCACATGGTTTTACACACCTATTCTGAGTCAGGTTAATTGACTCAGAAAAGGTTAAAGTGTGTAGGAGTAGGAGAAGAGGAAAATCACATGGATTTACGCACATACAGGGAACTCTGTCCAGCCTCCTCCCTGCTCATATTTGAGAAGTGAGAGTTTATTTGATGAAAAAGTGTGTGCATGCAGAGGGCCTGTCGACTGTTACGCGACTGCTTGTGTTTGCAAGGATTGTCAAAAAAAGCTGTTCTGTGCCTGAATAAACAGTCGGGGCGGTAAACATCACCGTGTCCTGGTGTCTCTGCTGGAGAGCGAAGTGAAATAACTTTGGAATACGCTTAATAAATTCATGAATAACAGCTTCTGTTATTTGTACTCTGAGCTTTCACCTGGTCTGTGACCGAAGTCCAAATTGCCAAAGCAATAGTAAAAGCCATTTTTCAAGGGGAAGTGGAATTTGAGCACCCAGTCACCGATGCTCACGTAACATCGCTGAATGACAGCAAACCTAACAGAGTGTGGGCAACTAGATACTGTTCCTTTTATTGCTCGCTTGTATTTACTTATGAAGTAGAATGATCCTGTCTCCTTAATAAAAGGAGTGATTATCTGGGAACCGTGAAGCTTTTTGTAGCGGATCAGACAGATAACTGATCCACAGCTCCACTCAGGCTGTTTATTTCGGTTTACTAGTTGGGCAATCTGTTAAAACTCACTGCTAATTCTCTGCTGGATTAAGTCCAACAAATCTTCCACATTCACATTAATTCTAAATGTAAAGGATGTAATGCAATATAAAGGTTGACTGAATACAACAACACAAAGACAGCAACTATTTCTACAGAGACTGCTTCAATTTCCGGCAACCATTACTCCGTACTCTGCCGTCTACACTCATCAGACTGATGTATAACTGTGAGCAAGCACATGAAGCAGGCAAGACCATACTGGTCATACTCTTGAACATTAAATAAGATGAATATGCAGCCAAACTCAAGCTGCGCAGTCCTTTAAAACATAGTCATTACTGATAAAAAGGCAGGAAAGTTTCCCATCATGTTCATTTGAAGGACCCCGGCGTTTTAAAGCACGGACTAGTGGTCTGGGTTCGCACATGGGCTCCCTGTCGTGCCAAATCCCCTGATTGCTCTCACAGCACCATTCAATGCCATAGCTGGAGAGTAAAACATTTCAAGGGCTTGTTTCTCACTGGGCTGTGTTCAATACTTGTATGTGCAGTGGTTTTCACGCAGGCTTTGCCCACTCACAATAGACACTGAGTGCACCTAAAATCACACGACTTCATATAATGACATGAAAACATTTGGTGGAGAGACTCTCTTGAAGAAAACACTTTTTTTTTTTTTTTTTTCTTCCTGCCGCTGGTTTTATGATTCTTTGTTTGATTAGAAACTGAAAGCAGCAAATGTCAGCTCACATCCAAGGCAAGAGTGCCAAAAAGTAACCCTGGTGGCTGGATGGAAAACCTGCAGAAGAAAATGGAACCAACAGCAGGATCACGATCAGGGAAACTGAACTGAACAAAACACTGGACTTAAAGACAAACTAAACTAGCGAACGGGTGGGTTGCAGGTGCATAGAGGCGGAGAAACACATTTGAGGGTTACGGGTAGAAAAAACACTAGAAACAGCACTGGGATAATGGAGGAGATGCATCACAGGTGCAGAGGGAAACCACATTGGGAAGGAGCACAGGAAAACATGAGGGAAACAGAGCAAAAGCCACCGCATAAACCCAGATAACACATAAAATGTAAGTGAAATGACAGAACCACGGCAGAGGTTGCAAGTAGTTTTTGTCCCGAACTTGTGCCTTGCTGACAAAGCTGCCATATTTGACGAGCTTGAGAGCGAGAACGTGTTGGAAACGCAGCTAAATTAACCTTGCTTTCATTTTTACAGACTGCCACAGTGTTGAAAACAAACCGCATGAGCATAATGAAAATAAACTCTTTAAGCTGTGTATAAACCTGGTAGCGAGAAACAAAAGTCGAGTCAAAACAGAAATGCCTTCTGTAACTGGCATGTAAAAAAATCAAGAACGATGCTACATTATCCAAGGCTCCAAGACACAACACCAGAGATGCACTGATGATACACAGACACACAAAACAACTCCTCTCCTTTGAACTCACGGTTAGATCGTTCACAATCTCAGCTCAATCATCCTTGACAAAAGTCTGATTTAGAGCATGCGTATATCCAGACTCCACGGGCAGCAAAGATAAACTGCCAACCTGAAGGGAAATCCATCTCCTGGCTGTCACTCGCGAATTATTGCAAAACACCATGACGGTGTCTTCTTTTAATATTTTCCCAAAGGTCCAATAAAAGTAACAACGTCTCCTTGCCAGATTAATGACAGCAACTCCAGCCAGGAGGTAAACGGAGACTTTTTGCCGCTGTGGGCAGAAAAGTTGTTTTTCTTTTGACATCTACTTTTGACAACTACAAGGTCAATAAGGAAACTAAATAGAGAGTGACGTGACGATGAAAAGAAGCTGGGAGCTCTTTACACCCAGCGTCTCCTTCAGTCTCCGGCTAATTAATAATTATCTGAGCTACTGTTTTCCAATTTACATTGACTCAAATAAAGTCCTTTGAATGAGATATCATCACATTAGACAGGACAGTCGGGAGGTACAGAGAGTGTGGGAGAGAGTAGCCGACTATTCCATTCTTCTTTTTTATTATTGATGCGTTAACACAATTAATTAAAATCCGAACAGGCTCCGTAGGGACTCGCAGATTAATTTCCAACACGGACAGATGTCCAACTTAAAGGGGAAAATTGACCAAATGCAAATCTAAAGATGGCTTTTCTATGCATAGCAATGAGACCATCTGCAAAAAGAACCCAGTGGAGCAGAGCTCTGTGCACTGTCAGCCTTCTCTATTAGAAATCGACCCCAAAAAGAAAAATAAATCCTTTTTGTGTATTTCACTACATCTGAGACCTCACGGGGCGATGTTTGCTAAAAGCGAGAACATAGTAGTGATTCCAAAAATGTGATATGCAAATGACATGGATCGGTTGGAGGGGGAATTATTAATGTGCCATAATTGAGTACAAGATAATTTGCGCTGACTGTGTTGGAATAACGAACAGCTGCATTAAATGGAACATTTAATTGCACTTTAAGGCTTTCCTAGAATAAGCAGTTTGTGATACTTACACATGCTGTGGACGTGACTTGTTTATCTTAGCAACATGAATTTCAGCGTGCCCCGCAGGCCTGCCTTTTTTGATGTCTTTGTTGCCTTCTAAATGCTCCATTAGAATTTATTAATCCTCCATCTTGCTTGCGTGGAGTCGTGAAAATGTCTTTAACATATCTTCAGGGCTTACTGATCTGTTTAAAATGAATATCTCTATAGCAACAAGAATGCACTTCTTATTGCAATGTGACAAATCACAATCATAGGGAATCTATATTGATGTTTGGTGATATGTACTGTATCAAACTGTTGTGCATTACACTGGACAAACAGCAGTGTTGTGGGCTGTATTGCAAGAGTTTCGGTGCAGAATTCTGATCCTACAAAAGCTAATGCATGGTTCAGTTTCTGTTTCTTTTTTCTGTTTTCTTTCCTTTTTCAAGTCGTTTTCTGCGGTGCTGCATATGTCTGTCTTCTGCCACTCACTTGCACAGAATCCTTGAACCAGCAACCCTGTAAGCTGGTAGGTAATACAAGGTTTAATCACAGTGAGAATGTTCATAAACAGCCATATTTGCATGGGACTAATATTACCTTCTCTGCTGTATTACAATGCCGATTCCAAAAAAGTTGAGATGCTTGTAGTTGTGCTCGCTTAACACATTGCAGGCATCAAATTTGTATTGAGTATCAAAAAGATGTGTATCAGTAATAGCATCACATTAAACATTAGTTGTAAAGGCTTTCAGATTTTTTTCAAAACAATCTAATCAATTCCATCCTTTGTTTTTTAATCAGGGTTTAATTGTGGAGGTCTTCTGTGATTTTAAATCCAGTGCCAAAAACAATTCCACTGCAAATTTCATACCATTCTTCAGCCAACACAGACGTCATGTCAAAGTATTTGTGTTATGTTAACAAAAAAAAAGGACCCAAATGCATGAATCTCAGCTGGCAAGTGACAAAAAGTGAGCTTTATTAAAAAAAAAATAAAAAAAAAAAGATGTTTAAAACAAACCAAACGTAAGCAATGAAAGGGCAGGCAACTAAAAGCAAGAATCCTAAAAACATCAGAACAAACCAGGATGACACGTAGAACACGAGTAGCAAATGAAGGTGAAACACGAGGTGCAAGAACTTGACGGGAAAAAGACAAAGACAGGAAGTGAAAAGCAAAGCATGACACAAGGAGGGTGGACTTTCAAAATAAACCAGGACATTACTTAAACAAATCCCCAAACCATGACAATAAGTACCTTGCATCTCTAATTTGGGGACAGACTTTGTAAAAAATATCTGTTTTCAGTTGAGAGCTGTGTATATACTGACATCTAAAAGTATTGACGGAGGAAGTTAGGAGCAACAAAAGGTTTTCAACTTCAAGTACAACCACAAAGCTCTTTTGCCTGATCTAAATGGGCTGCAAACATGTATCTGTGCTTGTAACACATGTGGGAGGTAGGCAAAACAACTCCAAACTATATTATTAATGTGGCTGTGGAGGAACAGATGCTTTGCTTCAAAAATGTTGATCTTACACGGAGAGCCTTGGCTTCATATTCTGTAGATAATGTCAGTAAATTTGAGTAAAATACAGACTTTGCATATTCTGTCTGAATGTGCTACATGCAATTCAGATGAGGGGGGTAACATTTATACATCACATGAGGTCCCTTGGTAATATGAGTCCCATGCGAATTGGGCTTAGGCCTATAAAAAATTGCACCACATCAAGGAAAAGGGAGAGCAAGTTAACTGAGCAAGTCAATTATAGATGGGTGCCAAATTATTATGAAGTTTCTCAGTTAGGTGTTTGATCATCGTGAGCTGTTATATCAGCTCCAGTGCTCCTGGGAGGGATACATTCACTGCTCTATTAGAGTTCCAGCGATTTTCTCTCATTTAGTGTTTTGATGATGAAAGCACTATCTAACACATGCATGACTTTGGTCTCACACAGTGGCTCACCCAAGTTGACATCTGGGTGACTGTGAATGCCATGGAATATATGATTCACATCAGTCACTGAGCTCTCGTGCTCTGTGTGGAAGCATCCGAATGTGTTAGGTGTCTCCACTCCTTTTTTCGGGTTTCTCCTCTAATTGTCACTAGCCTGTATATTCAAGCACCAAGCATTCCCAAGTGAGCCCTGAGGGCATCCTTTTTAGCTCTGCATCATACTCTGTCTGTGAAAATGCAGCTCTGACTGCTGCCAGAGACATCGTTCAGGGAAACATTGCTGCTCAGAAAGTTGACACAGTTCCACTCCCAGCGACACAGCACACAAGTGCGGTGGTTCAGGAAGTGTTGTTTCGACTTTGCGAGCCAGAGCCAGTGAATCTGGCATTGTAGCCGGATTGAACGCTGCACAGCTGCTAGTTTTACCCAGGTTTGTACAAGGGAGGGGGAGAGATTGTTGGGCACAGTGTTCCCACTAGATTATAGGTTATGCACGCACGCACACACACACACACACACACACAAACACACACCCCTTAGTTTCTTTCAAGTTCAAGTATGTTGTATTTGCAAAGGGAATGTGAAATTGTGGTGTTGTTGCAAAAGATGACAGAGATGACAGAGCAAATCAAGAAAAAAGGATGTTGAAAAACAGGAACTTACATAAAATAAATGTTCATCAATGAAGCAGATATGTAAAATGAGTCATAAAAAGGATGAACTAAGGCTAAGCAGAAAGTACCCGCTATGCATGATTTCACTCAGAAGCTTTAAATGAATATTCAGAGCTAATAAATTGAATTAAAAGAACACGATAAAATGAAATTACAGATACAATACCTGTATTATCTTAATCAGATTATGGCCTGTCTTGCACACTATTTAGATTGATTATAGCCGCTGTGTTATTGGTGTGAGGCCTCCGCAGGGCAGCGCAGCACTTAGCCTGTTAACATGGTCCACTGATAGAGACAGCTCTGGGGCACATCCATTATTTAAAAAATGTAAGGCTTTAATATCATTGTAAAACCAGTTAGGTGAGAGCATTTTACTGATGAAGATTCATCACCGCTGTGAATCCCTCATATGAATAATTCCACAAAAACAGCATAAAATGTCACTTAGTGGGGCTTGTGTTGTCACATTGAGCAACAATAGACTTTAAATGGCTGCACTCTCTGCTTTCAGGAGAGAAACTACGAGACTGCATTAATGTTTCATGAAAATCATCTCTCATTTCGAAATTGCCTCATTCGCTGCACCTTCAAGAATTGTCACTCGCTTAATCACCACGCCGTAGAAGATGTGAAAATCCACATTTGCATCTGGGATACGTTTATGCCTGTTTATTCAGTCTTTGAGGATTTCAATGCACATTTTAAGACCACTTTGTTGCACTGGCTTACACTCTAATGTCAACCAGCGAGGGATAAGCTTATAAACTACGAGCAAGAAAAAGGGGAGAAGGAGGAAAATAGCATCAGAATGAGATTATTGCATGCCCTCAAAAAGAAAGAAAAGTGGCTTTGAGCCACAGGGGAGCGGAGGGGAACCTTTGGTAGGGAAAGTGGCATATAATACTGTATGTGGTGTTATGTTCACTGAGTCACAGAGTCCCTTTTGAAAGAAACTAAGCTATTTCCTTTTACAGAAAGTCACTTGAAAGGGGGCCAAGAGAGAAGATTAAAGAGAAATAGCTGGATAAAGTGAAATTCTTAAAGATCTTGACATTGGACCTCAGATGTGAGTCTATAGCCAGGAGCCATCTTTCGTGAAGTTTAAAGCTTTAAGGTTATCTGACTGCGTGTCCACCGATCATTACTGGCTCATATTCCAAGCTAGCAGTGTACTCTTGGCCACATAGGGGTAGGATTTGGGACATATTGCATACACAGTTGAACTTGAGTGATGTCATCCACGCTGTAGTAGGGCACGTGGCCGTGTGCTGGATGACCCAGCTCCGGTCACGTTCGGCATGATGTATGAGGCCCGCATCAGGAAATGAAAGACTCAAGCACTAGTAATTGGCCATACTGCAGTTGTGGTGTACTGTGTTGTTGGACTTGGGCGGTGGTGCTGACCTTGAGCTATATTTCTTGGCTCAGACTTGGCTAAGACTTTGCCAGACTCAGTCCAGAGTTCTATCCACGCTCCTATTAGTCCAAACTAAAGCTGTACTTCATGGCCAAGACTCTGCCTGCTGAGTTGATGTTGGTCCCTGTGTGGACCTGTACAGTCTTGCCAGCTGGGTTTGATCAGTGGTTTCTATAAAGGATGATCCGGGTTGCCGATCAGATGATGCACCGCTAAAATGCCATCGCTTCAGACTAAATGTATCTCGTTGTTCTCCTGCCGGGGGTGATAGAATCATGTTTGGGACAAACAGATGGTTGCTTGGTAAATGGGAAACTGAATGGAGCTCTAACTACAATGAAGTGCTTCTTCAGATGCTGTTGTTATTGTTAATACCACTGTCTGGCTACTTAGCACAAGCACTATGAAACATCTGAAGACCATCTATCCTCTCAGTCACAGCTTGCTAACAAGACCTCACAACTGTGCTGCGCTGGTTAAACCAAGAGGTCACTGCAACATATGTATTGAAGCAGGAGAGTAAGTTAGCTGTTAGCAGTTCATAGCCAGTGAGCAGCAAAGCTCTGCAGTGTGTTTGTCTAGGGGAGCTAATAGCTTAACAACTGTCATAGGTTTGGATCAAACCTACTTCTTGAAATTAAGAAAAAAATACATATATCTGTTTATCTACTCAACATTTTAATGGTGCGATTATTACGTCACTCATTACGCAAAACTCCAGTTAATAATAATCGATGGTCAGTGATCGGCATCGGCTGATAATCCTTCCAGCAATCAGCACACCCTGAATTTATATACACCACGCAATGATCTATCGAATGCCTCTTCCCCTGTAAGGAAACCTATAGATCTTGTAAAGGTTAAATGGGTGGAGAACATTGTGAAAAGACAAAAAGAAGAACATTTATGTTCCTTTTGAATAATGAAGATCTGCCCCCTATGAATTATTCATCCGTGCTCGTGATAACAAAGTGCTTTGTTTTTTATTTGGTTTTGTTTTGTTTATCCTGCCATCAAACCTGCCCCCAAACTCAGGCAGCCGTGTCCCCTGCAAACCATTCCTCAGCAGCCATTATCTGATTTCTCTAGCTCAAATCTTACTTGTGTTCTCTCCCACTCCGACAAATGAAGCGTAACGCCGCATGACTGACTGAACACTCAAGGCTCCGCGCAGCAAATTGGGTCAAACATTCCTTATCACTTCTCCTCCCTGTCAATGATATTCTCCTCCCAACTTTAGTTTAATGAATCTTCAATACAGAGGAGCCTGGGCTCCAAATCAAAGCTAAGCACACTGATTGATGCAGCATTTCCTGTGTACCTGCTGCACCTTGATCCTGGGCTAAAACGGCCTGCTAAATAAGGCTGGTCTGTCTCGTCCTCGTCTTGTCTGCGCTGTCGCAATATGACACCTAAACTTATACCACGAAATGTTTGACAAATGACAGACACTCTCAAAGGAAATTACTGAAATGGAAGGGCTGATTCATCACACTATGTAACAGCAAAGCCATTTTTTTCCACACTCCTATCATATTTTTCCCGTCTTTGATTATTTTACAGTGCTGCTGTGCTCAGTCCTCCAGTCCTCCAGGCCAGGCGTTTCTACCATTTAAAATATGTTATCTCTTGAAACCAGGGGAGCAGTGCTCTTCTTAGAGGCAGCCTTGTTTTGGCATTCGTCTTCATTGGGGTGAGGTAAAAAAAAAAAACAACCCATGTTCAGAATTAAAGGCTGCTGACGCTGTGAATATTTTACATCAGTCACCTGAAAATGCCTCACAAACAAATGTACCCCGGAGGGCTCCTTCTCTATTCATCTCAATCAGAGGGGTTTTTAGCAGCACTTTGGTTCAGTGGTGGCTGCCAAATCAGCTCAACGTCCACTTGCCAATTCACTTTAGAGAATGTACAGTTTTATCTCTGATGGACTGTATAGTGGGGCATCGCTAAGGACAAGTCAATGAAAAATGGGCTGCGGCACAGAAAAAGGCAAGCAATTTAGTTTTTTAGCTGCAGCTACACAGTCAGAATGGAGGAAATAGACCATGATGTTTCTGCTTTTCTAGCGGAGTTCTCTTGCCAAATGCTTAATGCTTGTTTCCACTCTGATATAAGATGTGACACCGCCCTTCACAACAGACTGATAACTCGAAACAATCTAGGCATGTGCATTTTAAGAAGACTGACAGTTTGTATCACAGTGTATTATACCTCATGCATGGTGAAAGAGCATTCCTGTGGGTCAAATATGAGTATGACTGTATGTCAATGAAGAGTCTTCATTTAATTCTGCTTCTTTGCTCAAATCCCGAATGTAAACTTGAGAAATTGACAATCCGATCATAGAAGGGCGCTTTAAAACACGTGTTTGAACATTTTTCTCGTTTTTTTCACATTTTATTTACAGCCTGAAAATCAAAGCGACCCCGTAAACAATCTTACCAAATGTAGCTGTAAAAGAGGTCATTTGGTCAGCTTGGTCAGCAACACGTGGCCAAGTAAGATCAACATTTTGTAAGCTTAGCATGAAATCAGAGGGTTTATTTTTATTTTTTCAATCAGTTTATTTGGCAAATGGCAAAAATACCAGACTCGTTGGCTCCAGCTTTTCCCAGTGTGAGAGCATTTTTTGTCTTCTGTTTATATATTACTGCTACATGCTTTGTTGGTCACAGAAAACAAGCTATTGGAATGCATCAGCCTCAGCTCTGTCAAATTGTGGATGCTTTCACAGTTTGCTGACATTCGGTGGACCAAATGCTGATAAATGCGAGTCTTCTGGTTGAAAACTGGGTGATAACTAGTCTAAACGTGCAAGATGTCTTTTCGCGGTCTTTTTCGACTGGCTGAAATGCAGTTACGACATCAATGTGTGACAAAACACAAACTTGTGCACTCATTTTTGAATGTTTGTTCAGTTGAAGTTTGAAAGAGAGACAATATTTAGTAGTATGAAGTCATTTCTCCAAAGTCATATTGCAGCAGGTAGGCGGTAGGTGGACGATACACGGACATGATTTCAACACATTTAAAATGTAACTTATATGGAACTCTGTAGGCCACGAGCTGCCACGGAGAAGCTTCTCAGACACTGTGATGGGAACAGTTCTATAGATTAATGTAAAATAAGACATTGTGCTTACTGGTTTACAGCACATGTACAAGTACGTAGGCGTTATAGCTTGGACCTTTCCAAAGATGGACTTTTGGGGTGAGATGCACAGGTTGAAGAAATAAATATGCGGCTGGATGCCACCAAACTACAACGGAGCGTTTATGGCTCAGAAGGTAGAGTGGTCATCCACCAGTCAGAAGGTTGGTGGTTAGGATTCTTGACCCCTGCAGTGAAATGATATTCAAAATAGTTCAAAATAATGTCTCAAGTGCAGGATTTGCACTACAGACATTTTTCATAATAAAAGTAATTTTGTAATCCGATGGAGACACCGCATTGGGATTTCCCAGCGAAATATAGTCAGAATGTGAACATTTCAATCAACGTCTTCAAAAAAACTTTCATTTGAGAGCCAGTTTTCAACATATTTTCACCGGCAACCATTTCATTTCCAGAAAGGGGGGGTTTGATGTTTTGGTTTTTCACACTACAAGACGTTATAATTCTACAAGGAATTGAAACCGGTTCCTTAAAGTAATTTCCTTAAGCTATTGTAATTCTGTGACCTTCCTCAAGTCACATGATGACACCGAGCCTGATTGCTGAGGAAGTGATGTTCTGAATGTAAAGACAGAACTCTCATGTTTGAAAGGTATTTCATCATCATTGCGGCCTCATTATGTTCTCTGTCAGATTCTATATCATGTCATGTCATCTAACCTCCGCTCTACATGTTGTGAATGCAGTTCAAAAAATACCTAAATATATTCATACTTCAGGAAACATCAGCATGCTTTAGTGCTCCTTTTAAAGCAGCAATTTTTACCAGGCGCATCAGTAAAACGACAACAAGCAAATGTGTCGCACCACAGCTTTAAACACAGCTGAATTCATAAAAAGGCTCTCTCTTCTCCGTATCGGATGTGTCTGGGTGTGGTACATCCAGGAACAGAACCACCGCTGCAGAGGCAGGTGGAACCACAGCAGACACACGAGTCAAACAGACTGAGGAAGCTGACATCGCCTCAGATGAGGGTTTTTGCAGGTTGCTGATATTACCCACACTGCATAACTTCATTCTGTTGGTTTTTTTTTACGAGCGTGTAAACACGTTAAAGCCACGCGAGGAAACAGATTCCTCTGCAAGCACGGGGAATTCAGTGTGCGGTGCGAAGGGCAAACTCGGCCGATTCAATTCATTTTTCCTGATAAGAACTGACAGAGTGATGAATGAACACCCCCCGAAGGTATTACGGAGTAAAAGATGCAAGGTGATATTTACATCATAAGCATATCTTGATATGCATAGCACACTGCTCCATATATGAGCCTGTGAATACACACATGAGAGGACAAGGAGGGATGGGGATGTAAACACTGCCGCTGGCTTCATCTCCTCTCTTGCTCGAGCTCTCATTCACTCACTTAGCGTGCATGTGTACACCTTTTCACCGATCAAAGCAAAGCAGCATATAAAAAGAAGAAATGTATATTTTTAATCAATCACGTACATAGAGACAGTAAGTTTTTTGCATATAAATTATGTTTCTTTTTCAAAAAGGAATATTTAAATTTCATAAAGTCTTAGCAACGCGAACAAAGTGCGTGACATGGCAACCCGGGGTGCCGCAAGATAGGCCAAGGGCAATGCAAGATTTATTTCCATTTTTTTTTTTTTTTTTTTCTTTCTTTACTGCATATTTCCTGTTTTGTATAAATAATGCTTCATCACATGAATAAAACTTCAAGTATCAAAATGCAACAGTAACATTAAAATAACATGAATGCTGTTAATTAATGCAGTTATGCTGCAGCTAAGACTGGTGACGACAGCTCACTCAACGTTACCCAACGTCATAGTGAAAAAACACACTTTGAAGGAAGGATTTGTCACGGTAAAAAGAGCACAGTGAAACGCCAACATATCTCAGTCCTCAACATTGAGGCTATGTTAAAGAGACCAAAACAGCTAAAAACAGTGGAAGCTACTTGGCTTGTGAACTAGCTGCAACGCACCAGAATGGAGATAAGAGAAGCTTTAAAACGACATGTATATGTTTACATTCAACTGACAAAGCCTTCCATCCTCCACGTGAATTATGACTCATATCTGTGGAAAACAAAGGGAAGTAGTCTGCAGAGGGCGGAGGTCTTGGTGCATGGATTGGTCAACAGAACATTCAACTTAAACTTGGGGGACCACTGTTTGTCCCTGACAGTCTATGCTGGTTTCTTTAGACCATGATGGCAGTCACTCCATAATATTATAAAGTGATAATTATTGCAGCAACGATGACGAAGACCCCCTAAAACTGTTATTAGTTTTTGTGCCTGAACTTTACTAAGCCTTAATTAAGTGTCAGATAAGGAGACAGTTTTGAAACAGTGATCTTTAATGGTTTTGAAACACACCGACATAAGTGGCCATCCTGTAGACCTTGAAGAGAAAGAAAGCACTTATATGTGTCATTCCAGAGGGCATTAACACGTGACGAGAAGTTTTATTTGGCCACAATTACGTGACACTACCCTCTGCAGCTGACAGGAGCACTTTAGGCCAGAAGTCACTAACAAACAGATTTGCCTCTATTTTGATTATTTTTTAATATGAAGGTACAACTGGCAGCAAGTCGGCTTAACGTGGCATAAAGACTGGAAACAAAGGTGGAAAGGAGATCCTTAATTTAAAAAGGTTTCTGAGGACATATTTTCCCCAACAGATTTGATGATGAGCGGAACATTGAGAAAATAAAAGTAATAGAGAGGTTTCCTCAACAAAGGCATTCTCTCTGGATAATTTTCTCTTAAGGCACCATCAAAGCATTTATTTGGAGAAGTATAACAATTGAAATTACCAGAGTTAACCTATGAAATAGCTGCCACTGGGTTCTTGGCAACAACATTAGGTGAGGTCTTATAGTGCATTCACTATGATGGGTTCATTTATTAAAAATGGAAAAGGTAGCTTAAGTTTATCAGTCTACACAGAGGGTCCGGCCTGTAAATGTGGTTCTAATTTCGTCAGCCAAGGACTGGAGTTCCTTTATGTCTTTTAAAATATTCTGCAGCATAATGATATTCTGCAATTGAAGTTGGCCAGAGTATCCCACCGAGGGCCCATTGATGGGTCGTAAGCTGTGTACAGTAATTGGTAGTAAGTGGTAAGTACTTGGCAAGTACTGACCACTGTAGTGTGTCTTAATTTGTTCCAATACTTGCACTATTAATATCTACATACAAACAGCCGTTGCACAGCAAGAATTTTGTATTTACTGTACAAAACCTTTTTGTACCTACTGTACTGCACGGAAAAAACACAATTGGATGGATGTTTGTGTGTTGTCCAAGGGGCTTCAATAGCATCTCTCCGAACAATAAACAAAGTTTCAAAACAACAAACTAACTTTGCGGATGTCATCGCATTCAGTAAGACACGGTAAGTTTGAAATAAGAGCCAATATTTCATGGTAATGATCCCAGAAAACCCTGTTATCATTGTATTGTTTTGATATACACTCTTGTTATGTAGGTCACTAAATGTTTGTAATGTTTGCAAGGCAAAAAAAAAAAAAAAAGGGTACATGCCGAATTAATTTGGAGACTAATTCCACGGAGACAGCAGAAAAAAAAAAAAAACATGAACCCTGATTGGCTGGCAATAGCAGCTCTACTCATTAAAATGTGCTAAACCTGCTGATTGCAGGGTTTCCATTCAAACGCTCCATACTGGCCATGATTTCATTAATTTTTTAACGGGGGAGCTAATCAAGACCATTTGCCATGTTTTCAAAATACGATAATTACCTCTACCCACTGAAACAAAATCTAATTTGAACCGTGTCTTCACGAAATTGCTGCAATAATACATGAAGAAAAAAAAAACAATAGCCGCAAATTGAACCTGTCTATCTGCTTGTTTTTTTGTTTTTTTTCATTGCTATTGTGTTTGACAAAAACCCAGAGAGCAAGCGAGCATTTACCTTGATGGCAGTGGAGGCGATCTGGATGTGGTGCAGCTTGTGCAGGGTGCTCTCTCTGTCGATGAAGTAGGAGGCGGCCAGCTGGTGCAGAGCTTCCAGAGTCACAGCTGTGCCATTGGATTCAGTCACTTCAGACGTCCGACTCAACTTCCGCTTGTCCACAAAGATCATTAATGACTCTTCCCCTGTGAAGGCACACACGCAGACGAGCGCACAAAATTTGCTAATGACTCATCCTCCGTGAACACACACTCACATTATGGGTAAAATATTGATCCACGAACACATTTAATGTGTGTACAGTCACCTTAAAAATGAAAACAATTCTGAAGGTGGAGAGCTAATGATAGAAACGTAACTGCCTCTGCTAATTTTACACCGTGGTGTCAAACGTGGTGATAAGACTGCAGCTACACTGTAATTGACAAATTGAGATGCTCTATGGAGCCAGTCTTTCAATACAAACAGGGCCGAAGCGTTCAGAGGATGGCGTATTGACTAGTGGAGAGGCTGAAAGATCGATGGAAAAATCTTTCCTAACTGTGTTGGGTTTTTATGGGGAATGCGGTCTTAATTTGGAGAGAAATTACAGTAGAACTAACAGTATGAAACAGTCCCGCTGGGTGTGGATAAAGGTTAACACATCTCTACAGCAGTGTGAGAAAAGAAAAAAACAAAAAAAAAACATCAGCTGTAACAACTCACTTTGTCTATTTGCAAGTATTGACTATCTGTTAACAAGAACAGAAAAAAAGCCTGATTACGTTTATGAGTTATAAGAATAGCGCAGTATAGACACTATTCTCCATGAAAGATAAAGCTTGAAATACGGAAACTGTTGGAAACGCTGCAGATTATCCTTTAAATCTGCTCAGATGAATACAACACTGTTCCTTAACACTAGCCAAAGGTAATACCAAGGCTGGTTTAGGCCATGCTTCAGCTGTGATGCCTTTTTCTTTTTGTGCGAGATTGTCTCCCCCAATCGTTTCTAAATACTGTTAGAGTTCATTGAGACTGTTGGAGTTTATGCACAAGAGATATGAGATGAGAAGAGGCAGCAGAGGAGCTGGGAGGAGATTGTGCAGCAGATAGCCACGGGAGCTTTGCTGCGCATTACAGCACCCTGGCTAACTTACATCTATTGTTATGGAAACACGGGATCCACTGACATCTTTGTCTAACAACTCCAAACACAGATCTTACATGTCGAATCAGAGAATATGAGCTAGAAGAACCAAAAACAGCCCCTCAGTCACAGCTGAGACAATATTTATTCGTCGTGTGAGCAGGAGAAGCTACGGTACGGAGTTTCAGATGTGCTTAATTGCAGGATGAAGTGGACCTCTATGTGGCAACTGATGGTCAACAGCAAACTTGGGACACTGTTGTTGGAATTATACAACAGTCTTTTTCAACCAAAGTAGATCTAGGAACATGAGCCACAGGAACTACATTCAGAATATAAAATCAAATTCCCTTGATCCCATTTCTGTTTGGGATTCCACCCAACACATGATCACTCCCAACTTCTCAAGAATGGCAGCTTGATCAGTGGCCCTCAGCTTCAAATTATGATGCTCTACCTCCTCCTCTAGAGTCATTGTTGTATTCAAAAGGGCTCTGTGGTCAAGCTAACACCAACACGTAATATGCATGTTTAGCATGCACCTACTGTAGACTGTCTGAATACAGCTGACAAATGGGTCACACATCACGATGTATTTTGATTGTTGGAAAACTAATTAAAAAAAAAAAAAAATGCTTTCAGTTAAAATGATTTACAATAATGCTTCTGACACATTGGGAGTGAGAATGGTCTGTCCTACCATATCTGAAGAAAAAAATACATATAAATAAGGTAGTAATCAGACTGATTATGGACAGCATCAGCTTTAAAATGCAGATTCATCTTGCAGTTATTTGTAATTTATTGCTGCATGACGTGACTTGTGTATATATTTGGGAAGCGAGACGTTGAGAGGTCTTCAAAGTAGTAAAGATCTAGTCAGCATTCGAAAAAAAACAAACAAACACAAATACAGCATAGTTACATTTTCTTTGACTCACTACTAAATCTAGACTGTAGTTCCTCAAGATGAAAACCTGATAAAACTTCATGAGGTTGTAAAAAGGTACCTGGTAGATTTCCTGTAGTGGAAAAAGGCCACGTGTTCATCCTGGCTGTGAACGACGAGGATGCCCAAAGGCTCACCTCTTCATTGTGTTAATGTGCATTAATAAAATCAGAGTAAACCCCTGCCAATCTACTTTATTTACCTCCCAGTGTGGCAGAAAGCAGGAAGTGGGTTCCGTATTTTCTGATAATGTTGTCAGTGATGGCGCCGAGACTGGGCCTCCTGCCCAGCTGCCTAATGGTCTGGAGGAACTCGGGGTCCAGCGGCAAGGAAAAGCCATTGTTCTCTTGTCTCTCCAGGGCCAAGCTGTTCACCTTCCAGCGGCCAAACTCCCTGCAATGTCACACAAACAGAAACTCAATGGAGGCAAAGGACAAACAACATATGAATGCTGCATGCAGGCACATCTGTTTTATGCACAAGTCGGACGAAAGCTACATGTGAACTCATACACTGTAAGTGATCAATCATTGTCAGAAGTGACAGCGATCTGAAAGCTGATATGGGACACTTCTATTGGAAACACAATTCAAAGACTAAATCCACTAAGTTGGACTGAACACTTGTTTTGAGTTCTTGAAAAGAAAGAAAAGGGAGCCCTTTGTTGTGATTTTAAAGTGGACAGGACACAGCTTGCCCCACATGAGGAGGCTCATACCCAGATCTGTTCCTTGCCAGGCATAAAATATGATGTCAGCACGACCTCTAAGTGAATCTCATGTGCCACCCTTTAAAAGATGAATGGTCTCCTGCTGTTTCTACCTCCGGCTCGGAGAATTGCTTTGCACCATGGTGAAAAACATTGTGTTTTTCCACCGATTTTAAATAATAGCGCAATCATTTCTCATCTCAAGTCACTTTTTGAGGCACTGGACGGGCTATAATCATGGATGGAGTCTTGCCGCTTTCAGGGCCTCTCTTGGAGGGAACGGGCTTCATCTAAAGTCGTTTGATATTCAGTCTGGCCTCGGAGCATGCCAGCTGCCTTTATCTACCAAGTGCAGACTGAGTGCTGCTGCTTGATGAATAGATTAAGGCTTTTCAAATACAGCTGATATAAAAACATGGTTCATAGGAGGGGATAAATTGAAGACCTTTCGATCACTGTTGGATAGGTGAAAGACTTGTCTAATGGGAAAAAGAACACAGATACAATTTGACATGCATTTGATATTGTATGCAGTGTTAAGCTGCAAAAAGTGAGATTTACATGTAAAAATGTATCGTGTTTTGTCAAAGGATGGCTGCAACACAACATTTTGATCTCCATATTTTACATTAATACTACATCTCCCATCCTTGTTCAGATGAAGTGCTGGGAAGTCTTTTTATACAACGTTACCAAAAATAAAGGTGAAAATGAGAAAACATTTCTTCAGCTGAACTTCTTCACCACCTCCATCCCCACCTGCTATGAAGATAAGGACATCTAATGCACTTTACAAATGAGTAGAGAGTGCAGAGTTTTCAGTTCAGTCCTTTTTTGACCACATACACACAAAAAAGTGCTGGACTTTTCTTTTGAAAATCACACACAATGGAATAATTTGTGAAGCTGCCTCTACAGCTGAATGCTTAAAAGGCTGCTTGTTGCAGAAAACAGCGGCATGCTGCTGGAGCACTGACCACTATTTGCAATGTCTCCCTTCTATCATTTCATGGCGCCTGTCTACTTTCTACACAAAATGCCCCAAAAAACACTGAAAAAAATAAATACGACGGAAAAGATTTTTTTTGCTTTTTTGGCCAAATACAGTAGCCACTAATTTTGCAGCCAGTGTGTGGAAAGACCGACAGCCCACTGTGTCAAAGCGTCTGAGAATTTTCCAAGATTTTCAAAGAGAAATGTAATATGGGCGATATGGGGGTGACCGTGGTTCATGAGGTAGAACGGGTATGGCCTATGTTAAGAAGGTCGGTGGTTTGATCCCCGCCCCTGCTAACTGTGCCATTGTCGTTGTGTCCTTGGGCAAGACACTTCACCCACCTTGCCTCGTGTGAATGTGTATGACTGCTGTATGTTTGAGGTGGTGGTCGGACGGGCAGTTGGCGCTGAATGGCAGCTGTGGCTACTATCTTAGTTTCCCACCACCAGTAGGACTGTGTGTGAATGAATGGGAACTGGAACCCTGTGAGGCGCCATACAAATCCAATCCATTATTATTTTTATTATTATAATTATTATTATTATTATAATAAACAAGAAGCTTGGTGAGTTGGGTACCTTCAGTGAGCGTGCGTGCTAGACAGTAAGAGAGAGAGCGTATGATGGGAGTCATGCTGTGATGGCAGCATGCAGTGTACATGTGCAGTTTACACTGCTCTTGGGGGAATAAATGCTTCAACTTCTCAAGAACCAGGCCAATTTCCAGAGTCTTGCTTATGACAACTTCGACCCATATTTTACTCCATGGTTGTTACCAAACTAGCTACGCGGTTAAAACTGCATGGATGCATTATTGGACAAAACCAGACACAAGCCTCCGAAAAAGAAGGCTACTGTAACGCTATTGTCATGCTAACTTAAGGATCACATGCTGAAACTAATGTCACTATACTCAATATACTAGAGTTTCTGTCAACCCAGTATCTCCTCTCCAACTAGCTCTGTTTTGGTCTCCACCAAGTCCTTCTGTCTTCACCAGCTAGCAACTAACTTTGACTGTCTTTCCAGCGCTTGGCAGGTAGCGTACAGTTTTGCTAGAAAACCACTTCCTTCTGCTGCTGGAAACAGGACTGATGAGAGCACTGAGACTGAACCGTGCAGTAAATATGTGTTAAAAAACTATGAAATGGCTAAATGAAGCTATAAAGCTCTATCTTCTTGCAACGTGTTGCAGTTTTACGTCAGTGCAAGTTAATGGAAGGCAGGTATTCCAATTCCTAATTCGGTTAGCTTGTCTCAACTGTGTGAGTCTTGACTGATTTTAACTGTGTTTCAATAGCACAGGACTGCAAAAAGAGATACTATAGCTGTCTTCAGTGTTTTTTTTATAGCATTGATAACCTCTGCGTACCTCAAATGCCAACTTATGTGGTTTCTGGGAAATAAAAATCTGTCAAACTTTGAATTATGCAAAGTTTTCTCCGAACACAGCTGGGAACATTCTTTGTGAGGGAGCAAATGGGAACCTTGGGTATTCTGATGTGTGTTTCTCTCTCGAACAGTGCATACAACCCGCAAACACCCAGTGGACGCACACCGGCTCCCTCATGCATAGACACATGCATTCACACACCCCGCAGCTGCAAACATCTCAACAAAGCTGCCCTTGCTGCAACAATTTTGCTATCGCCTAGAATATCGCAGAGCCCCCATGGGTGCGGGCCTGCTGCCAATCAATTTCCCACCAATAACAATGACCCCCAGAGAAAAATACAAAACAGAAAACAGCTCATTAAGACCCGTTTCATGTCAGTGTTTCTCTATAACGAGCGGCCATTAGTGTTTCTCTCCGTCCACCGGGGCCGGCTGAAGAAAGGAGCAGTGCGGAGAGAAGGAGGGAGAGCTTAACTGTGATCGACACAGGGCCTCGCTATGCTGCCCGCTGATGGACATTTATAAATGGCGCCACAGCTAGGCTGGAGATTACAGCGCACACACACACACACACACACACACACACACACACACACACACACACATGCACAGATATGATGTCGAACACACTAGTTCAACCTCATCTTTTACACGTACACACACAAAAAAGATCTCAGGTTTCATGGAAGACTGCAGGTTTATTTTACCCCTTACTGTTTTCAGTGAGAAGCTGAGTGACTGCAATAGCCTATCAAAGACACACACTCGCACAAACAGGCAGCGGGTTTATTTCACCTGCAGCTCTGTGCAGCAGGGCGCTCGCTGCACATCTACCTGTCAGCCCCCCCTCTGAGCGATCTGGAGCGCTGTGCACCAGGACGTGAGCAGCTGCAGGGGGTACGGGGGACGAGATCAGACCAGGGGAGTCATACCTTGCTACCTGTCCATCAAAGCCCAGGTGTCTGAGATCGATCACAGTGTACAGGCAGCCTGAGGGGTGCCGCTTGGTGCCCAACATAACAAATCAGGGGATCAACCCGGCGAATAACCTGCTGATGCAGTTGAAACACGCTGCCGAGCATAGCGATGCAGATTGTGTTCAGTATAGTATGTGACTGAGAAGACTAGTGTGTCTGCTACTGCTGGGGCATGTTAATGGAGGCATTATTATAAGGAAATTAAATGTTTCCAAAAGGGCAAGCAATATGCAAACCTCAAACTGCTTTTCAGCTCAAAGGACCACTTTGTAAGTTAGTTCAAACTTTTTACATTGCTACCTAAAACAAAATGGCTACTATTTTCATTTGTTTACATTTTTTTTCATTTCAGTCACCTTTTAATTCACAGACATCAATTACGTAGCAATGCGAAGAAATTGCTAGGAAATAACGACAAATGACAAGTTGCAGTTGTAGAACTAGTTACTGGAAAAATACTGGGTAGTTACGAAAGCTGAATAAAGAGGTTTGGTCAGTCAGTTCATGGGAATTAAGCTAACATATTGCGCAGTAAAGACTTTCTTTTAGCAAGGTAAAACCAAGTCGTCTGACCTTACATTAAAGCTGTCACCATACTGTAGTTGCCTTTCCGCTGCCAGCGTGCGTTGTCTTTTCGCGACATATGGGTAGTTTCAGCACAAATACGGGCATGCTACTGAGCAGTCTCACTGTAGATCTGTAATTACTTTCCCACGGTCTGAGTGGCCTGTCTGGTAACCCATCCGGATGAAATATGTCACTATCATACAAGTACATTTCTAAATATGAAATGACGACAAGGTAGGTACCGTAACACGTTGTTACCTTTCCACTGCCTGTACAGTGTAACATGAACTCTTTGAGACGACACAGTAAAGAACGACATAGTGACATTCACAGTGTACAGATTCCCCTTGAAATGGAAACACAGACACATTGAAAGGTTAACTGAAGTGAAGGTACTGGGTTATGTCATGGAAACTGGCTGCTGCGTTTATTCTGGGTGACAGGAATTTTGACTTGCTGGCCCTTAAAATATGGCGCCCTTCAGCTTTGGTAATGCATGCCAACACCCTCTTTCCTTTAGGTTGAGAAATACAAATACTAAATACTTTTGTCTTTATTTTTCTATTTTCTTCAATCAATTTCAAGCATCAAGTAAAACTGTATCATGTGTGACACTGTATCACATGGACAATTACAGTGGCACTGGCCCAGATACACTATTGTTTAGATCAGCCTCTGTGTCATTATTCTTTGTGAAAAATACCTCAGGGAGTGTCTATATAAAGTCTGCCGCAGGGTGAAATCCTGACCCTCTACTTAATAGAAAAAAAAAAAAAAAGATAAGTTCTGACTGCTTCATAATTCTGTTTAATGACTGGAAACCACACGGGGAGGGGACAGACTATGTCTTTCAAACTTTGGGAAATTAATCGAGCTAAATGAGGTTGTGCTAATGCATGATCAATTTGAAATCCTTTCAGAGGGATTTGCATATTAATTCCATTATTTGCTCTTATTAGCCTGAACAACTGTGTGGCCGATTCATGAGCCGTATACACAAGGTCACATGTGACCAGCAACATGCGGGGAGATTCTGTAATTGATGCAGAACCCAAACCTCCGCTACCAGATGTGAAATTGGGTGACACTTTGCCAGCACCTTAGATGAAACTGTACAATGTCAAAATGTGCGGTATAGCTTGAGCAAATGCACACAACACTTTAAAACAGCAAACAGGAGGCAGATTCATTAAAATACAAATACACATCATTTATGTTTGAGCTCACTTCATGTATGCGAGTTAATTAGTTTAGCATGGCTAAACCGAACAGCTCTATAATTCCTCTGTTGCCGGTGTCTCAATCATGATAATTATAATGTGGTGAGCTACAATGCATTCTCATTTCAGCTCATCATGAGAACATTTGAATGTCACATCAAAAAACAAGAGTGGAAAAAAAAAAAAAACAGAGGAAGTCAAAATGACTCGACTCGTCTTCGCAGGTGTTCTGAGTATTTGCATTTATAGACAGTTCCCGACAGCGAGATGATTACTGCTGAAGACACGGTTTTCTTCCAACTCGCATCTCCGCGCCACTTTACTCAGATACTGTGTAATGAGTTTACAGCAGTTAGGTCCACATCAGTGGTCTTCATATCAGAACTCTGGACTCAAACTGTGATTTACTGCACAGTATTTACACACTGGAAGAACTGTTGGACGCAGTGGAGGCAATTTTTCTTGCATTATATTGTAATTAGTGCACATTTTGAGCCATATCGGTGGTATAACGGGGCGGAGGTTAATTAAATGACTTACTTTATTTAATGGATTCACTCAGGAAGGTCTAATTTCACATCTGACTTCATGCAGTATTGAGCCTTTATCTAAATAACATATTTGTTTTTTGTTTTTTTTGCACACGAGATTCTATATCATATTAGGTGCCCTAAAAACTCATTTTGTTGGAGACTTTGTTTACATACTTATATAACTCAATTTGTGTTGCCAGTAAAGTTTCACCAGGAATCTAATAGATTACGTTCACTTGCAACATTTTTTTCCGGGGAAGAAAGTGCTAAGAGCTGTACAAAGTGCTCCAAGTACCCAACCATGACTGTGGTTGATTAAAAAGTTTGATAATGCTTTAGATCAGAGGTCACCAATTGGCGAACCGTTGTCCGGGTCTAGACCCAGATGCCATCCTATCCGGACACATTATCACACACATTATCACATTTTAATGAAGTGTTTTCTATATTAAGTGGCACCACTCATCCAGCCTTTACAGTACTGGTTTAGCGGCCCACGGAAAGCCACAGACCAATTGCATGTGCTGCAAATCATCTAACATGATGCAACGTAGCAACTCAAGTGAGTGGAAATATACATGCAGACATCCGTTTCACATGTGGTGCTCTAAAAAGAGCTTTTAATCACGAATGGACTCTAACATGATGATTCTTCCCACAGGCAGCTTAAAACCAGTACGTCTCATACGTTCTGACACCGTGGTGACTATTAAAAGCAGCAATGTGAAGTGCCACTGTGAGACGAAGCATAAGTCTTTTAGCAAACATACACGCTCAAATCTGAATTAAGGGCACCAAAAATAAAGGCAGCTGTCTCCACTGTGAACATTATTTAAAGAAAATATGGCTCCAGGCTCACATTGAGCACCTACACAGGTGTATGAGGACGGCCCTGAAAACATTAGAGCCCAGATTTAAAATCCTGGCAGGAGAAGCTGAAGCTCACGTCGCTCACTGTTCAGTTGTTAGGAGGTGTTGAGATTGTTTTCATATAGCTGGTTGAGAATGTTCAGATGTGAACGGAGTTGACAAAAAGGAAAACAGGGAAAGTTTCTAAAATTAAGCACTTTAGAGGTAAGTTTTTCAAAATCTCTCTGTTATGTAGCCTATTTTATTTTGAAATGCAACCCTTATTTTATTTGCAATGAGAAAATAACATGTATTTATTATTTAAGTACATATTTACAGTCCCTCTAGTGCAATGTAAAAACTGACAACATTGCAGAAAAAAAAAAAAAAAAAGATTTGTCCTTATTTTAATTTGACAGTCAGTTGTTGATCACATACAGATGGTGACACAACTACTAGTCTGCTTCAATATAGGCTACTGTATATGGCACTGAATGCAAGTCAGACATTATGAGTTTCCGGACCTTTACATGGGGACTTTTCTCTAACTGGACTTCTTTGAATTCTTAATTTAATTCCCCTGCTTCCGATGATATGATTTGATATGTATTGCAAGAATGGAAACAGCCCAGTCACCAGCTTGAAATGTTTTCTGTAAACTACTGATACGTTCACATTTGTGCATGTCCTGTGCTATGTAATATATTGGGGTATTTAGTCACATAGTCGTTTCATCTACACATTACAAGCTGGTGACCTAATTTTGGTATCCAAAAGATAAAAGAGAGATAAGATTTTTTTTTAGATAAAAAAAAGATAAAAGAGGGATAAAAGAAAAAAATAAAACAACAAAAATATATTGAAAGAAATGGTACACTTCCAACATGTAGGTGGTCTCCAATATTTTTTTCTGCCATTTGGGTTGGGTAAAACAAATGAAATATGTTCTAAGTGTTTTGTTGTTAAAATCAAATCGGGGTTATTATGTTTACTTTAAAACATATTTCCTGGTCAAAATGACATGTCATTTCTAGGAGACACGATTGACCTGAAAAATCTATAAATGGCGATGACAACACTAGTCTTTCAATTTCTTATATTTTGACCCTAAAAGTACAGATGTTTACAATGAAAGCTGTGGAGGGCTGTAATTATTATAACAAAGAAAGGATTCAGGTGAATTAATATGATAATTTGTCTCTAATGGTTCAGTAATTTCTCTTAGTCTTAATTTTTCTAAAGAAGAAGAAAACCCTATCACAAGCTACCGAGAGATGCACCTTAAGATGATAGACAAACACTTTCTAATCATCAGAGAGGACTGAGCGAGAACACATTGTTGTGTTTTGTAGCTGGGTTACCCCAGATACCAAAATAACCCGCTGTGCAAAACAGTTGGTTGATGCAGACTCAAAGTTATTTCAAGGACCTCCCCAAAGAGAATTGTGCAAAATGGGAGAAAAGTCCTTCATGCTTCACACAGTAAGATAAACCAAATTACATTTATTTGGAAGACCTTGCAAGCAATCTGAAACCACTCGGCTGTTTTCGATGTTGCAGATTTATTTCCTTTCCTGTTTTTTTTTGTTTTTTTTCTTCTGTTGGTTTAATCTGATGTGACATTCATCCTTCTCAAAACGCACAGTCTATTAGCGACAGGGAAATTATTTCAGAAGAGTTAAAAATTACACACAAAGAGGCTTTTCATTTGAGCGAACATCAAAAGAGATTGTACACGTGCCGCTTGAAAAAAGCCTTTTCCTGAAAGGCACCTTCATAGTGGCACTAATCAACTGATGATCCAGACTTAACAAAAGGGGACTAGAGGACTCAAATGAGAGCGAGAGTAAGATGGAGGGAGAAAAAAGAAAAATGGAGAGACCAGCGTCTTTCAGTTATTCACAACTGGCGGAGACAAATGGAACGAAAGCGAGATCAAGACGGAGGAACCGAGTGTAATGATGTAGTTAATAGCTGCTGGTTGCGAACGCTTCAGGAATTTGCCACCAACAGTTTTTCCAACATCAAACAAACATAAGACCGTTAATTTGTGAAAATCCTATTAAACCTGCTGAGAGGTCCTATAAACAAGACAACACACTGTTTCCTGCTCATTTTGCTTTGCATGCCTTTGAACTGTATACTTTAATAACACTTAGTTGCATCAAGCACCTGATTACCACCTAAGATTGACACCGTTGCCACAAACAGTAATACTGCTACACAGGATTAGACAGAATTGCACTGGGGAGGCAAAATGGTGCAGAAGATGAAAGCAGCTCAGTCCCACCTTTAGGGGCTGAAGAGGATTCCACCTTATTGGACATCTCATCCAGTATACTGATACTGCAACTACATTGATTTATCCACCCTCTTCCCCCACGATACATTGTGCAAAGTATGGATGCAACATCTGGCATGTCTTGTCAGGGAAATTAAACCGGCATTTTCCATGAAAACCATCAAGTACGTTTGTTCGAACCTTACATCACGCTAGAATTGTCTTAGACTTAGACTCAGACAACCTTATTAATCCTTTTGGGAGGTTCCCTCAGGGAAATTAAAGCTCCATGTCACACACAGCACTGCTACACACATACAGGATGATGTGATGTGATGATATGATGTGTAACACAACCAGTAATACCATACTACCAACACTACTGTTATTGCTTAGCCCATTTAATGTGTTACTGATAGTTATTATGATACTTTGATACACTAGAAGTGAAAGTATTCCCCATAATCGTTTCCCCCGTAACATCCCCCGTAACTTACCATACAGTGTGTATGGAGAACATGTTGCGTCATAGGTCAGGGGTTCTCAAAGTTTTGATGACTGAGTACCAGTTTAGGGAGCCAGCTTATTGTCACAGGATCTGTAGTTAGTCTAATAACGGCATTTGACATTAAATTCATTAAACGCTGAATAAAGCTGTTAAGTCAGATAGCTGTGTCCGCTCCCTGAGGTCCGACAAAGTAAGAGTCGATCCATTTTTGCATGCAGTTTAATGCAGTAGCTGTGTATTGCATTAAATGTTGGCTGTGATCGTTCAAATCTAATAAATGCATTTCATGTCAAGTGTAATACACTTACAGAAACTCTGTTTGGGGCTGGGCAATATGGAAAAATAATCAAATAATGCAATAGTCCAAATACCTCAGTACTGTGGTGGTGACTATTGATGCTAATATCAACAGAATAAGATTTTTGAATAAAAAAGAGAGTAAAGAGAGAAGAGTTTGGTCACTGTACTGTCACACAGCCTATAAAACCAAGAAAAGACTAAAGTTGCGACATCATGGTATTGTTGCTATAACGATATGTTGCCTGCATGGATAAACTTTTAAATGTTAAGGTTCTTAAATAATACTGAACAGATGGACCAAAGAGAACTAAAGTCAGAGAAAACAAAACTAAAGTCGCTCATCGTTGCTCATTATTCAGGACTTTTCCTTCGCTGCCTGGCAACAAGTCTCCCAGCTCCCCGCCAGGAAATAGTCCACATATCCCCTAATAAAATATTGGGAGATATGAAAAAAGAGCTAATATAACACATTTTTAGTGAGCTGTAGTGGTGCTTAGAGAGGAAATATTTTTTTTTACATTTGGACAGAGTAATGCTAGCTATTTCCCCCTGCTTCCAATCTTTATTCTAAGTGAGGCTAATTATTCGCAGGCTGAGGCTAGATATTTAGAGAAGACAGGCAACACAATGAAAACTATAGTCAGACACTTAATAAGTGTGGGACCCACAGTAATGCTGGGCATATGTATGGACAGTGTACACCCCCATCCTGATTTATTTATTATTTGTTTTATTTTGTCTATTCATACACTGACATATTGTAATTTGCAAATGCACTATAATATTTTAGTAGGTAAATTGGTGATTATAATAAGTAATTCAATCAGGCACTTTGGGCAGCAGGGGTCCTTTGTATGTGACTCAGGTAGGTGTGTACGTTGTACATTCCACGTTATTAGCCTGCATGCCATGTAGCCACGTTGTGCTGATGTGCCTGTCTTTCTGCATTTCCAGCCTAGAAGACCAATACATGGATTTATTTCAACTTATGCATGCCTGGAGGTTCCTTTGTGTGTCCAAGTGTGCTACATAAGCCCTGTCCCCCGGCCTGACTACCTCTACTAGGTCAGACTTAGATTAAAAACACTACTTGGCGCTTCGGCCAAAAGAACAACAACAAAGAAAAGACAACCAACTGCTGTCATGTTCTGGTGAGGCCAGTCTCTGATAATGAAATGAAGCTAAACTAAAGAAGAACAGACCCTGTGTTTTTTGAAATAATCAGCCATGCTGTTGCAGTAGCTCAGGCAGAGCTCTGAAGTAGCACTTGAATCAGCTGATCGGCATCCGCTGATTCATTCATGCTTTACCATCACTGGAAACTGTACACAGTGGCCTTTTTGGCCTTTATGACCTGACCTGACTCCTTCCCACTCATTACTCTGCTGAAACACTCACACTCAGGCTTTTTGCTGTTAGATGCTGTGCTTTTGATATTACTGACATAAAATGTTATGGTTCTGTTTGTGTGCGTGTGTGTGCGTGTGTGTGTGTGTGTGCGTCATCGTTGCTCAGATACTTTGAGACGTCGCTCAAAGAGCACAAATTGGTACGGCGTAACTTTTTGCTACAAATGGTCACTTCCTGTAAATCACTCTGACTGAGCTGTTTACTTGCTTCTATTCCCCAACCCAACGCATTTTTTTTATTTCTTGACACCCTTTATAGAACAAAGTGGCTATCTCTTACTTTTATCTAGTGCCTTTCAGCAAAGCTTTAACATTTACATTCCTTTTTTGGAAGGAAGAGGCAGACAACAACATGCAATTTTGCCACCTTACTTTGCCTACCAAGGTCATTCAGACTCAGGGCAATTTTGTGAAACTGTGAAATACTGCTCAGCGTGAAAGAAAGCAGCTAAAATGTTGTAGGAGGGCGAGTTTTGTTAAAAAAGCAATTGCGTTATTGATTTGCAGCTCCCGTGAATATCACTACACCTCTGATAACAGAAAGCAAGGGCGAATCAAAGAGAGAGCATGATTTGCAGGGGGGTGAGCTGACATGAAGACTACTGATCCCTTTTGTACTGCAATTTGTCATAACACTGTTGACAAGAGACTGCTCCGCACACAAAACAAGGAAAGCCCGGAATCATATTGTGTATATAATGAGCCGTGCACATACTGTTAATACACGCTGTGCATACACACTCAACCTCGAATACACACACAAACAAAAGGAACAGAAGACAGAAAGAGCCACCAGTGCCGCTAAATCCTGCTCCTCATGACACAGTCGCTCACAGTTACGGCGCTCCATTTTTTATTGCACACTCAATTGTTTAACACCTTTTTTTTTTCCCTTATAAGAACATTTTGCAGTGTCATCATCGGTGTACAACGCAGGCCCCGTTACCTGAAGGGTGAACCAGGTTGTCATCAGCTGAACCAAACCGTTAAAAGGTCAGCACAACGCTCGGATAAAAAGTTGGCAGTAACTGTTTTTCTGCAAACCACAAGTGAACAATTTTACAAGGTGTTTCACATAATATTACATTCACATTACATGCATATGAACTGAAAACCATGCCAGGAGATGGAAGGGGTTTGTCGTCTCCTTGCAGCTGGGGGCATCCACAAAACCACTGGATATCTTTACAGGATATATCGGGACATTTTTTAGCTGTGCTGGTGGAAACAAAAAAAAAGAAATGCTTTGTCTAAATGTCAACACATTTGAAGCATTTTTTAAGGAGAACTTGGGACACCCAGTGTGTAATGGTCTGGTGAGGTTTAAGACCAATGTACAATTAAATCATGGACGTGAAGAAACGTAAAGTCGCCACATGAACACATATAATTAATTTGTTTATTATACAGGAAGTGCATGTTCACGACAATAATGGAACATGCCTGAACCAGAATTATGTTTAGCAAGATGTAATCTAACGTACAATACAGGTTTGATGATAGCCTACTTCTAACATTTGCTTTCGTTTTCTCTTCAGATAAGTGGGGGAAAAAAACAAACTGCATTCATGAATCTTGCAGTTACATGTAATCATAACACAGCGTCTCCATCTTTATGACTTCACGAAGACGGTAAAAGCCCAACAAAGGCCATTTCTGGTGATACTGCTTCCTGTGCTTTGAGAAAATTTCCTACAAATGACTACTTATGACAGACTTAAATTTGGGCAAACAGAGTGAATTCTGACCATTAGGTATACAAGTAGCAGGGATGTTTTCTTACTTTCAGGCCCCTTCTCCATTGTGAGATGATACTGATACACATTTTTTATACTCAAACCTTTCGCCCAATTATAAACTGACCTTTACAGGACAAAAAAATAACCACAGAAACTGGTATGCAGGCCTTGCCCAATGATCCGCACATAACATAGTCAAACACTCATGTAGGGTCTTTCTTTCATGAAAGCTGCTTCCATGAACCTCTGGCCCTGATAACTCCCCCATCTCACACTTGTCAGAAGCCATAAGCTCCGCGCTGGATGAAGTCCTCGTCACTGCCATCGCTGCTGGTGATCAAGAGGAGGAGGCTGCTCTGCTTCTGTCCTGGAGACACATTCACCCTCTGTCGGGAGTCTCCAGCAGCAACCCTCTCATTGAACAGGCGGCCCAGGCATTCATGCATGAGAGAAAACTGCAGTTCGATGAAAACTGTATCTTGGTCTGCACTTCTACTCTCTCTGGGTCTGTTCTGCCTCGTGTTTCCAGATAAATCTCGACCCTAATAATTTCCAGACACAAATATATTGATTATAAACAAACGAGACCATTGCAGTGAGGATTCACAGCCTCTACCTGCGGCCGCATTGTGTGCAACAAGGTCAGATTTGTTTTGGCTGCCAGGAAAGTGGAGAAGCAGAGAGGAAGTGCCGGAATATCTTCCGGATTTAAAGAAACAGCACCAACAGTAAATGAAGCGTGAAATGAGCCCACTGTATCCGATGGTCTAAATGTTTATTGTAATTATACTGAGGCAGAAAAGTCAAATAGTTTTATTTATTTCATTTGCCTTTTCTTTCGTGCCCAGACATCCCACTGTCCTCAGATCGCTCCGGTTGTTTCTGATTGCATGAGGATGAGCATCTCACAGTCCTGCCATGTAACAGACCTCTCAGAAAGGACTTGTTGGTGTCTTGGTGATACATCCATGTTACACTGAAGCCGTAGACCAACAGCTAATGTTCCATTCAATCTCAACATGAACCATTAAAGCAATCTTCCCAAATATTCCTCCAAACGAAACAACATAATAGGTCGTCTGTCACTGCCTTCCAAAGTGTTTTATTGATCTGATATCCCTCACCGCAGGATAAATTGTTTGTCGGTGCCTTCCAAAACCATTACAGAATGATTAATATTAAAGTTTGCTCTGTTTTGGCACCAACACTACTCAAGTTAAGATTATGAAAAAATCACAGTGGTGGTTTAGAGAAATCCAAATTGATCTGTAGAACGCTGTTAAAGTTTCACGCTTTGTTAACCCAACTGTCAACCCTGAGCTCTTTGGTGAGAGGCTTTGTGGTGCTGTAGCAACTAAGAGATAACTGTCAGTATTCACATAGATGTTTTAGGGTTAAGTAAAAAGCCGGCCAAGGCATTGGAACAAATGACCAATTACTTTTTGGGGGTGTTTCATCCCAGCAACTAAATTCCCTTAATAAGACCAGACTGTAACCATGAATATTTAAATGGAACCAATTCATCTGAAATACATGTCAATTGCAAAGTGTAATGGCTGCAGAATAAAGTAACATCATCTGCATATAGGTATATGGTGGCCTTTTTCTGTTGAGTTTGCATGTTCTCCACGCAACAGACCATTGGAAGTAGTTTGCCTTGTGATCAAAAAGAGGGCGCTCCAAAACTTCACTATCAGCTTGACCTAATGCACGCCCTATTGACCCTTGACCTATCAATTCAGCTAGTAATATTATGTTGTTTGCTACGAAAATGGAGGACACTAGCGAGCAAAGCCGTCCTGAGTGGACAATCACGACACCAAAACATCTGAGAAGTAGTGTATGGAAGTATTTTGTACAAAGCAGCTGTCTTACTCTACAACGACAACAAATCTGCGGACTCACCTAGCTTACAACCTCGTAAGCTAACGTTAGCAGGTGAGCGTATAACCTCATCTGATGGATTTATTCGAATACATTCAAATAAATTGCGTGTCATTTCAAATTCGTTCGAACTTGATTTTTTGAAAAAGTGACAGCCCTAACACCTACTGTATTTTCTAAAGCAGGGTTTACTACAGCAACAGAGTTCCAGACTGTTACTGATTTTTGGGGCCGATGCTAACGCAGATATTAGGGACTAATAGAATTTCAACATTGGTATGTCAGTAATATCCTAATATGCATATCATATAAATAATATAAACAGACACATTGTTTAGCACTTCATTTTCAAATGACATCAGTGCAGTCAAACAGTACCCACTGGGACTTACTGGGAATTAGTTATTAATTACTCCAGAAAATGATGCATTATGTTCATTAAAAGAAAGTTAAGTCAATCAGATCACACATACATTGACACCAATATATCTGTGACAGGCTGCTAATTTCAGGTGACTTATATATTGGTAGGGCTCCGTGTAGTATTGTGTTTCACTGCAGTGCATCATGATATTATCCCTCGTCTCCTCTCTCATCGCTTCATGAACACAATGCAGCTGTTTGCCATCTATTCCATCGATTCCACCCCATTTTATAATCTCTTTCAAATGTGCTGCCCCGTCTAAAGCGTTCAAAACACAACGGAGGAACCATAAAGACGAGGCAGATAATACACAATAGGCTCTCACTCCTCCATTTCTAAATGACACGATTACAGCACAGGTATTGTAGCGCCGTGCCTCCGCATTCCATTGGCTTTACAAACATGTTTTGCATATGATTGAAACACTAATCGCTTCATAATTACAAGCGACAACTCCTTACATCAAATGAAGTCAATGTAAAAGCCCGTGGGCGGACGGGAGAGAAGAGAGGAGAAAGCACGGGAGATGAGGCGTGTCATAAAACTTATGGCCCATGAAGAAGAAGAAAGGAGGAGCTGACATTTTGACTAATATGCTTCTGTGGATACGGCTCGGCTACACACAAGAAATCATGGAGCAAGAGCTTCTCACATTCGTCGAATTGATTTCACAACTCCACAAGCCTCTAAATTATTAAACATGTGTTTGTTCATTTTGTAGTATACACCGGCAGCGACTGCACACAAATATCCAGCGTGAATTCATGCTATGCGTGTGAACAACAGGATCAAATCAAAGAAATGTTGATAATTGATTTGATTATGTCGTTATGTTCACATGTAACCAGGTGTATGTGTGAGAAAAGTAAAGATGCAACAAGCTGGCTGCTGTTAAAAGCCATGTTAATGAGATTTGTGACCCTCGCCTGGAGATGAGAGGGAATTATATAATGAATTGGTGTTTTAAAATTGTCATTATTCCAGACTAACAGGCGCATTGTATTTTAACTGCAATCACATTGGAAGTAATATTGTTAAGGGCCAATATGCCTGATTTCACTGCTTTTGAATCCACCGAATCCATTAATTTGTCGCTCCCACTTCTGCGTTTGATCGGACCTTGAGACGAGGAAACCTCTTTCAGTCAGAGGATTTGCAGTTTGAGAGTCACATTTACATTACAGCACACTGGTGTGACGGGGAGCTTTAATTCCCCCGGCTTTTTAATGTCCTTCTCATGCGGTCTAGACAGACGGTGAAACGCTGTTAGTCTAAAAATTATAAACTTTATAACTTCTCCTCTGAATAATATCCCATTTAATTTTTTATATTTCTGGATTCATTATAATCAAATGGCTACAAGCTGTTCTGGTGCACTGAGCGGCCAGCAGGGGGGGGTAAAGCTCCGGTTCCTTTCTGTACTCAAACTCCTCCGGTCCTCCCCCACATCTCCCGACTCCCTCTCCCCTGCCCCCTGACGGGAAAGGCCAACCGAGCTCTGGAGAATATTTATGAGCGAGGGAGAGCAATTGGTTTGAGATCATTTGACGAGGGAGGGAGAGAAAAGAAGCGGGGGGGGGGCGGCGAGGAGGAGGGAGGGAAAAGGGAGAAAATGTGAGATGCAGGTGGAGATAGAGGCAAAGACAGAGGTTGGATTTTAATGTATTTATTGAAACTTCTTTTAGCCGGCTGGTTAATTAAAAGTGATTACTAATCCCCCGTCTTCCTCTCCGTGGATGGGTGTACGTGAACTTGCAGCGTGTGCCACACTGCTTTCCCACAGTTAACAAAGACCAAATATCTATGTCCAAACAGATGACATTGTATCTGCTCCTCTGTATCGGTTTGGCACTTAGAATTTCAACACATAGTGGTGACGATTCGAGAGGCAATAACGAGCCTTTTACCAAGCCATAAAGGAGCACATTGTGTCTGCAAGAAGCAGAACAGTGTCGTTGATCAATACCAACGACTCAAAGATTACTTTGCCTGGCTTTCAAAATTCATGAGACTCTTTTGGAAGGGGAGGAAAAAAAACAAAAAAAAACAAAAACTGTGCAGCCCATTGCATTCTGAAGGCACTTCTGATCTCTTCAGTTCTCCACTAACTGGCATCCTCGACTGCTCAGCGATGGATGACAGTGCTCCGAGTGCAAGATATTTAAAGCCTAAAAAGGCTTGTTTTTCAAGACGGGGAAAGCGAATGACAATGCAGGGACATTATTCCATTTTTTAACAGGCTGAAATTCGACTTTCTCTCTTGAGTTTTTGTCGGATTTTTGGCTCTAATTAGTCCGCTTACTCCTATTCTTCAGAGTAAAACGGAAAAGGCCACCAGAGCTCAAGGGGAAAGCGGGGTTATGGACTTGTCAAGTTTGCATTTCTGGTTATTTGCTGACAGAGGTCAATAGAAGTCATGCTGTAGGTTACAGAATGCTAAAAAAAAAAAAAGGTTCAACGCCACAGTTTTAGTGATGACGAGCCAAACAATGTCCGTGCAAGTTTTGGTAAAACTGCCAATCTTGTGTATGCAAATGACTGTGAGATTTCCATGCCAAGGTTGGAAACAAAAAGGAAGACAGGGCGGTATAGAGACATCCCGAGCGGCAGAGAGAAGAGGCCGGCAGAGAGGCAGCGAGGGAGGGAAGTGATGGATGTGGGGAAGCCAACAGCGCTACATTCCCTATCTTTGCCTGGCATTGTCACCCCTGTCAGCTGCTAAATGCCAGTGTCAGTCAAAGCTCTGTTCAGCTGGCACCAGCCCCTCGACTGCGGGGCTGTGGACGACTCTGACAGCATCGCTCTCATCAGCGAGTATCAAAACACTTACCTGGCTCCACACACAATACAGTACAGACACTCAAGCATGCACGCGCGATCGCGGCCAAGCCGACGGTATCCTGTAGGGAGGCTTACTGTTGTTGGTGACGGCTGAAAACAGGAGGTCAACCCTTCATAGAAAGAGTGAACGATGGGAAATACGTTTTGACAAGGTTTCATAAAATCACACACTTCTTAACCTCGAGAGAACCGCGACGCCTTGAACTTACCACGGCAACTTGTGAAGTTAACACATATAAGATCATATTTCCACTAGGCGAGACACAACCACACACACACACACGACACAATGCCAGCCCTACAGTTATACAATGTGTTTGGGTCCCACTGCCTAGAACAGATACCGAACCACCGCCTACAGGAATGTAATTGGTATGAGTGTGAGCGTTGAGTTTAAATGTTGTCCTCAAGACAATAAAACACAGGGGGAAATACCAGCGCAAACACGCACACACACACACACACACACACACACACACACATCTGCAGACACACCAATTGGGAAAAGCCTGCAAGGTGCACTTGAGTTTTACAGCTGTCACACCATGGTCTGCCTGTGTAGACCAGATCTTTCATCTTTATAGGGCGGGTGAACTGTAAATCGCCAAGAAGCCGGAATTCTGAATTCTTCATTTTTCTGAAATAACACTACTAGGAAGCAGCACAAAAGCGCACATGTTGTGTACCATTTCATGCCACGTATCCGACTGACAACGAGCAGACACGTACGTAACATCCTGTGAGTTCAGACGTGGGAGTTCGTGTATGGAAACATTCGGTTTTCCCTGTAGTTCCACTCTCTCGTCTGCCAAAAAAAAAAAAAAAAAAGTGAAGGAAAATGTCCTCCTGTAGCAAGCTTCCAAACAATACCCTGCTGCTTCTAAGCACACACCCACTATACTTCAACACCGCACACTTCTGAAGCCATCCTGTCTTCCCACTGTCACACATCAACTGGCTCAGTCAGATATCTGTTACGTCCCGCTGCTTCGCTCAAACCCTCCTGTGGTATCTCCACTTTGAGTTTCCACTGATATGCAACATTCTGACGGTTTGTATCGTCCTCAAACCATATGTCTCCGCGGCCCACAGAAAGGGGGAATCAGGCAGTCACCACCAAAGAAGCTTGCGTCTATACAGAAAAGCATGCAGGGCTTTCATTTGTATGCGAAACTCTGCTAAGTAATCGTCTCAATGCTTCATCCCACAGTTTGCCACCTACTAAATCTGCATCTTTTATAGTCTAAAGAAAAGTACTGTGTGATCTCGCGCCTTTTTGTTTTCTAAAGATCCTGAAAAGCATCCCTCCTTTTCCCCCCCCCGAGCAAAGCCACACGAATAAAAAGGCTAAATTATGTCGGGCTTCATGTAATTGCACGATATATCTGCATTTGCTCCGGTTTGGTTTTACGTTTCACAAGCAGCCTCTCAGCTGTGCGCACCATGCAGACAATGATCACTGGCCCTCCTGTCCGCCGTCTCTCACCTGTATATCTTGTACTTGGTGGTGAATCCTTGTTGGTAGCGCTCCGTGAAATCAACAAACTCCTGTGAGTGGTGAAAAGGACCCTTGTCCGACAGGAGCCAGCCCAGGGGCCCAGTAGAGCCGCTGAAGCCAGCTCCGGCGGGGTCCGCCGCCCAGGCCCCTTCTGACACCCAGCTCTGGAGCAGGCTTAGTATTAACCACTTCCATAGAAACATGAGGGCCGTCAGTCTAATGGAGATGCACGGGCCACTCATGCTGCTTCCCCCGGCCCCGGTGACTCTTCATTCTCCCTGCACTCTGGATGAGTCCTGCTGGAGGGAGGAAGGAGAGGGAGAGCAGTTGAAGCAGAGTAATCACACAGAACAGTAAGGTGGAAATGTTGGTGTGGGGCACGAGGGGGATAAAAAATGACCTGAGAGATGCCTTTGTCAAGCACTGCTGGGTCAGAAATTATGGCAAAGGGCCACTCATCTTAGAGGTCAGAATATCTACAGTGCATTTCATGCAGATAACAAAGCAAAGCTTAAAAGATTGTATTTCAAATCGAATCTGATGTGAGGAAAGCTTTAAAAAGCATTAAAAATGCAGTTGTTCCGCTTGCTCTTTACCTTATTGTGCAAGTACTGTCGTCCGTGGCTGGTCGGAATTAGTCTCCGCAAAATCCCCTGATAGGACCGTGAAGTTGGGTTCGGCTCGGTGCGCAGACGGGGCGGCATCGGAGAGGGACTTTGGGGAGGGTAATCGCCACAAATGCAAACAGACGCACAATTAGGGGTAGCGCAACTTGAACGAAACAGAAGATGACATCCGACCTCCTCAGAGCGCACTCCTCTCCCCTTTCTCACAGAGGCATACTTCCAGCGGAGAGCCTCGGACGACGCGCAGCAAGATACTGTAGGTCCAATCCAACGGAACGAGCCGCAGCGGACCCGATGCTTCAAGAGCGCACAGGGTCAAACCATCCAGGTGGACGTATTATTTAAACACACCGGGATGAGAGAAAGTCGGTGAACGTGCGGGGACCGAGTGACCACCCGCATGTGAGAAGCCTCGATAAGTGCTGTCCTCTAACTCATTGCTGCTCTTTATTGGAGAGACGCGCTCGGGGGCGCACGCAGGGCGCACGGAGAGCTGCCGATGCTGCTGTCGGTGCCTGGACTTCCAGCGCACGGAATGTGTGAATGGCGTTCGCGGCTCTCTCTCCCTCCCCTGTACCACCACCGCCGCAATTTAATTTATTCCAGCAGCGAGCACACTCCCGGTTGGCTGAGACGTAACTGGAGGAAGTGAGAGTAGGAGGTGTTCAGAGAGAGGAGGGGGGGCAGGTTGGCTGAGGAATGGTCAGAGGATGCTGATGTGCTGGAGTCAGATGCTTCATTTTAGAAAAAAAAACAAAACACAGTGATGAAGATTAAAAGCGGATGGAGGGAAAGTTGACACAGTAAAAAAGAAGGATGAAAAGAAGGAGAATAAGTCGACCAACATTTGAACTTCTTTCTAAAGTGTGTAATTCTGCTTAAAGTCTCAGTTTCCTTCAAGAAAAAACTGCACATTATTATCCAGAAAATGTTCATCCTTGGTTCAAATGACATTTGGTAAAAGTTGAGTTCATCACAACGGAATTAGGTTTAATAAATCAACAGTCCAGGACTCAGCTACACGTGGAGTCAATCTACCATGTGTAGATTGCCATAATGGATATTATCTTAGTGCAAATGAATCCTCCCCAAAAAGTTTTAATTATTTGAATAATGACTTTAATGATGGTTGCGGTGGTGATGACGGCGATCATGAGTAGGAGGGGAGGGTGCAAGCCAGCCCCCCTGCAGTTATTCTCGTTATCTTCTGTGCCCTCGTCCTCCCTCTCCTTTCTTCCCGCAGAATAATCATCACTTCCACCATCAGCAAACTTAATTAGATCTGCTCTATCCCCGCTCTATCCGCGCGCCTGTGCGTCCGGACACCGAGCGTGGATCAGAGAGGCAGGGAGCAGGCGAACGGAGGGGAGGGATATGTGCTGCCTTTCAGCTTTTTCTGTAGACGTTCAAAGGGAGGTTTTACACAGGGATTGGATTAGAGAAATGAACACCATTGAGTCGTGAGATTCGCTGGTTCCCAAACTCAAAGAGGAACTCAAAGAGGAGCTGAAATCCTGTGGCATAGCGACTTGCAGATTCCGGAGTGAAAGAATGAGTTGATTTGTCACGGTTTCATCATGATGTCTTGGGATTGGGCGGCTCTGACCCTGCCTCGCAGCTATGACGGCCTGTGAAGGACGACTACCTAATAAGAACAGAACATTCTTTGGTCTATCGTCTTGTTTTTATTTTTTTGTTTTTGGATGGAGGTGTTTCTCCTTGCCATTTAAACTGCATCACTGACCATTTAAAGTTTGTTTGCAAGCGCAGGTCAAACTTTTTTTTTTTTTTGCTAAAGCTCTAAATAAAAGATTCTTGTAGTGGCGATTGTGTCACAGCTCATTACTCTCATGGATTCACATTTGCATTTTAGGCAGTTTTTAGAACAATGTTTTCAGGTTTTGAGAGCCGACGATCTCACACGAGCGGAACGGAAGCGAGTCCCCGCAGCTTAATTTCAGAGTTTCAAATAAATCATTCATCATTTTGTTTTTTGTTTGTGTGTACGGGGGCAGATGCGGTAACATGTGCATGTGCTTGTTTATGTCTTTTTTAGGAGAGGCGGTCAAGGCGATGCCACTGAGTGCCAGTTGATGGAACACGAGGATCTCCATGCCATACCAGATGAAAACCAACATCCTCACCATGAAAAAAAAAAATCAAAATCAAAGAGAATGTCACAGCAAAGGGCTCATTATAGCTCCAGAAAGGTGAAGGAAAATGTGTAGCCCACTCCGGCTGAGCAGTGACCTACAACGAGGAGTCATCCATTTGCTCTTTTGAGTCCGCAGTAACCCGAGATTGCAAAAGCGGAACCTTGGCAACTGCTATAAGGAAGACATCCTCCTGCGCAGGTTTTGAAATTTGAAAAACCCTGAAGAATTCGAAATTCGGTAGCCTTTCTACAATGCACAATATGAATAGTTTTCATTCATTCTTTCTGCCAGCTCCAGTCCATTTCACCCTCTCCTGTTTTGTCAAGGGGTTATTATTGGCTTCCTGTTTCTGTTCTGCAGCCTGAACTAGTGCAGGTTAAATGCACGCAAGCTTAAACCTGCAAAAGCCAACGCTTTGGCCACTTTGGCAGTGGAAACAATTTGGGAACGCCAATGACATATGTTGTTATAGTGAACATAGTCACAGCCCAGCATCTGTCTAGTGAATACAGTCCAGTATTGACTCTGGTCTCCACACTAACAACTCCTAAAGGAAAAGGCCGGCCCTTTTGTCGTTAAATTCACCTTCTGCTGTTTTGTGCCAAGCAGGTTGTACGGCGAGTTTTAGTTGACAACAGCTGCTGAAAAACGACGCTGTGAATGCACTGAGAGTGAATCAAAAATGTAGAGTCGTGGCCAGACAGCTAAACAATTAGCCGATACTATAAAATGTGGTGAAGTCAAGAGCTGCAGGTGTAGATGATCATTCTCTATCTGTTCATACGAATAGCCACTTTCCCCCAATTTCTGTTTTCAATTGACGTAACGCTGTTATTACAAAAAAAAATATAGCTCTAGCCGGCAAGAATAACCTTCAACATAAAAGACATCCGGCATAATCTCAAACATGCAATTTAACTGCATACGCTGCTCCAAGAGACTAAGGTGTCTCATGTGGTGACAAATACTGAAACACATTGTTAATCAACTTCCTGTCATCTGGACTGAGCTTTTTATTGTCTCTCAGTGTCTTTTGTCTGTTGCATATTTCTCTCAGAAAATGTAGCGCAGGTTTATGTACGATTTTGGCGCCATTTCTACAGAATAACATTTCTGCAAGCCATGGATATGTTCAAATTTGTCTGCGTCATACGCAGCATACAATACTTGACGTGATTCAGGAGCTAAAGGGGGCTGTGGTGGGGTCCCGCAGTTCAAGATTGAGTTCCACCATTTTTAAGCGTGGCAGCACGGTGTGGATTATTGGAAGGAGAGCTCGGGGCAGTTTCCAGCCGTGTTTGTGACGGCAAAACCAGACATTTTAAGTCAAAACACGGTCTTTTCCTAACCCTTACCAGGGGGTGTTTGTGCATGAACCTTAGCAAACCATATGCGCAGAATGATCAAAACATTACATTGAAAATTTAATCCAAAGCGACATGGTTGCAACATAAATAAATGAAAAGGTTCCACATATCAGTTGTTTGCAGAAATGTACATAGCCAACATTTAGCAGATTGCAGCTTTGAAGTACTCCAGTATTTCCATTTTAAAACACTTAACCTTCAACTTTACAGGAAAATGTTTGATTCATGTTTTACTCCACGAGGTGTATAGTTATTATTACTTTGTAAATTATAGTTTCATATACAAATATACCTTTGTAATCAACTGTATAGATTAAACCATCCAAAAAATGATTTGTAGACAGCAGACACTTGTTTTCACTGTGAACAGCTACATCACTTATTGATAATCTGCTGATAAGTATATAGAACTGTTACTTTGCAAGCAGATCTTCTTATTGTAATAGGTGGTTTTCAAACTGTGGTGTTACTACTTTTAGTTTGGATGTAAATGGATGTACATACTTCTTCCACCATCCATAACTTCACATACAATACACTGTTAGATGAATGTAGCCTTCACCACCTAACCTCAGCATCAAAGGCTCGCCTGTTACCCACCATTTTCTTTTTCTTTTTTTTTTCATTTCGGAGCTATGATATTTATCCCAGCATGCATTAGGGCAGCAAGCAAGAAAACACCCTGAACAGGTCATCGGCCCATCGCAGGGCCGACACAGATAAAGAGACTTAAACACTCACATTCACACATGCCAATAGTTCAGATTTTTCCATCTACCTAACTTGAATTTTCTCAAAAGAAGCATTCAAAGAAAGGGCACGCAGCTCCAAGCAGACAGAACAAAGACGTGGAGTCAGACTAGCTTTCTTCTTATTTAAAAGCAACGCCGCCCACCGCTGAGCCACCGTGCTGTCCAGCGATCATTATCCACAGCAAAATAATAACAACTTGCAAATGGTCTTGTGTCGACAAACAGCTGGCACACAGACCTCGGGCTGAGGTCTCTTCCCTGCGTGTGTGTAACCTGAGCAGCGGAGAGGACCGAGGCAGTTGCATTTACTCAGCACGGAGACAGATAGTCATTAGGGGAGGTAAACATTCACTTAAGCCTGAGCGTGCTCATTGATGCCACTCAAGGGTCTTTGTGAGGAGTGATCAGGGAAAAGAGTGACGCTGAGGTTTTAATTAGCCTGAAAACCTGAAAGCCTTTGTCAGAGGTTTGTCACAGCACTGTTGGCTTTACATGCTGTCTCCCCGTGAGGTGCCGGATGGGAAAAAATCATGCGTTTGCATGACATTTCGGGTGCGAGATGAAACACACGTCTCACTGCACTCCACGCGGATTGAGTTAATGCTAAAAAAAAAAAAAAAAATTCAACCTTCAAAGTTATCTCCGCCCCACGAGCTTTGATGGATACGACATCGCGTCGTCTCTGTTTGGATATGTAGCACTAAGTGGCACAGGATGCCATAAACTGTCACTGTAAATTACAAACTGCTACCAGTCAATTGTGAAAAGAGAATCATCCTCACCTAATGTTGTCTATAGTGCATATCTCCGCTGGGTCAGAGGCATACATAATGAGGTGATTAAAAGAGCCAATAGTCTGACAAGGCTTTAATCAGAACCCGCATTGCTTATTGCTCATTTGGGTCACCAAACACGCCATAAATCAACTTAAGAAAATGCTGACCCTCTTGTCTATTCCTCTGGCTGTATCATTATTACACTTTTCTCTCTCTCTCTCTCTCTCTCTCTCTCTCTCCTCTAGTTATACAAGCAGGATGTCGGGAGTATTGAAGTTTTTTTGTTGGCCGAGTACAATAAATACCCAGTTTCTAATTAACTGTCTGGCTAACCGTGAGGTCTTCTGTGAAGTCGCTCTCTGGCTGTTTGAGACACATCAGTGTATTGTGCACATAGAGGACAATCAATAGGAAAGCACCGCCGCAGAGCTGTTTCAGGGATTAACAATATGTTGTACAATGAATTCATGCCCTTTTTTTTAATTCTATTCTAGGACTTTTGACCTTTCACACTGTCATTTTAACTTTTTCCAACAGGTTAGCGCGTGGATATACTTTTACTTTACTGGTTCATTATTTCTAAGGGTCGGATATGGTGTGAAAATTCTATTTGTTAGGTTGTGAAGAGCAGCAACTACATATCAGCAGATTCCACCCTCACCTGCCATCGGCTCAGAGAGAAAACAGATGGTGGATGGCAGCCTGTAAATGAATGGTGCAGTCAGTGTGTAGGTATGTGTGAATGTGACAATGCTTTCACAATATACCTACAGGTTTATTATTATTATTTTTTTTTTTAAATATGCATATACGCATCTGTGTGCAATCCAATATGACCTCATTTCTTTCCTCAGTTTCATCATTCTGTCATTTAATTCAACATGTCTCACTGTGACTGTCTTACTCTTCAACACTGTTTCCTGAAAAGTACCCCATGTATTTTTGAGGAGATGTAATCGCCATCTGGAGTTTGTGCACTCCGTCAGTCATGTGTGCACTTCTATAGCTTGCTCTGTTGGTCCGTAGGACTGTTCACAAAAAAAAAAAAAAAAAAATCCCTGAACCTTTTTGGTGGTTTTCATCTTAGGATTGTGAGCGTGTGTGTTTGTGTTTACACCAGCTGGCTAAAAGGGGGCACGGCAGTGGGAGTGGCTTTAAATATGAAAAGCTTTGTTCCTGATTCAACCTGTTTCTGTTAGAAGATATCGTGTACAATACTATAGTGTGCTGGAGTGTGAACACAGTAATCATATCATACCGCTGCCTTTTTGTTCTGTATATATGAGCTTTTCTGTATTTGAGCCAGCTGGCCTCAGAACAACGACCAAATTGTTTGATAAATAAAGCAGCTCATAACGACTCATACTTGCGCTTGTCGTTAGCACTCACCTCTTGTGGCTATAGCAGTTATGACGGATGCAAAGGAGGAAGTGAGAAGATGCGGTATAAAGAGTGGCTGGACACTGGGTATAAGGACGATGATTGGTGACAAAGACAGGACTTTTATCCAGGTGACCGTTGCTCATGTCCAATATGAAACCAGAAGTCAGACGTGAGTTCATTTAATTTACAGTGAAGTAATGCCGCATACGTACTGTAACAGAAGTAACAGAGTGATTTGAAGCCAAACCATGAAAATTACCCAGTATTTGTTTTTCCTACACCTAACCAAACTGTGACTGTACGATGGAGATCCGTGTGTCGCTGTTGATGTTGATGTTGTTTTGGGAACGATTATATAAGTTGTTTTGGGAGACGCTGACAAACGACCTATTCAGTCTATTTAAGTAGGAGGATGTTGATGATGGTATATGATGTCTTAGCTTTGACATTATTATTTTTTTTTTTAAGATTTTTTCTGGCATAGCGGCTTTATTAAGCAGTAGACAGATAGGAAATATGGGAGAGAGAGGGGGATGTGACATGCAGCAAGGACCTCCGGCTGGAATCAAACCAGGGTTGGCTGCGTATGTGGCATGCGCTCTAACCACTCAACCACCTGCGCGCCGCAGCTTTGGCATTATTTGTGCCTCCACCCACAATAAACTGTATATTTGTGTATATATTACCTACCGCTCACTGTTTATACAGTTCATTAGCACTTTATACTCTATGTGCCATAGAAATGACAATTAAGTAAATTCTAATTTGATCTAATTTCCCATGTTTATTTTATCATTATCAATTATGTATAGTTAGCGTTTGGACAAACTGTATGCTCGCTTTACAATTTCCGCCGCCCACTCGTGCAAATAGGGTACATTTGAAGGGAGAGCGAGAGAGAAATAATAAAATGTGTCAGTCTGCCCACAGAGGGAGAAGCTCATACCTGTCCTTACAGCCTCCCCAGATGCTCAGCCTCCCCCTGCTGTTGCCTCTGTTATTGAATAGTTCTGACATTCAAATACTCAGTCAAGAAATGCACTGACAGCCGGTGCGAATGTGTGCACTCGCGCATGTGTGGCGGTGCGCGCGCGCGCGTGTGTATGATATGATAAGGAGGCCGTGTGAAATCATTCCCCGCTGTTAAGGCTGGTGGACTTGTCATCGGGGAGTTGGGTTCATTTGCAGGAGCAAAATTGTTATTTGCAAATGTGGCCACTCCAGTTGAAAAACCATTAACTTCAGAGATTGAAATATATACCGTGTTGCATAGTAAAGAGTAAACATTATTTCATTTTTATTGAGTGGGAAAACAGTGGGCTAACAAGCAGATGGCAAACCCCAGCATGTCTGGCTTCCAAGATGTTGTGCTTAAAGCAATTCAACTATATCCACGCTTTCTTGCCGGTGATCCTGGGCGTAGTCAGGCAGGTATTGACACAATCATCCAAATGGTTGAAATTATGCTGCTTCACTCACTGACAAGGAGCATAGCGAGGGTGTAAGGACCTGAAAATATAGACGTTTCTGGTGCTGCTCCCCTTGGAATATTATAGTGATTACTATTGGACAAAAACTCAGTAAGATATCAAAGAGCAGCACCGAACAGAATGAGTCACCCAGCACATATATTATATAGAACGTCATAGTGAGAGAAGATGTGCATCTGATGACTAATGCGGCACTGCAGGAATGTAGTAAAGTCTGACATGTATCCCTCAAAGAATCTTCATCCTTCCATGGACTGCAGCATTAGTTAGCAGCTGACTCATACGGCAGTCTTATGTAATCAGTTATTTGTTAAGTAATTCCCCTGTATGGAATTGTTCAGTTGAAATTTAAAGTGTGAAATGCAGCTACGCCTTTGACAACAAGTGCTCATTACGGAGCTCTGGATTATGCAATCTTCCCGTTAATGATTGCGGAGCATTTAAAAGTTCATTTAGCGTTCGTGTAATTATTGTCATGGGAATTGTCATTTAGATTATTAGCATTTAGAAAGCAGAAGTAAATATGAGAAAGCAAGACAAGATTACTCAAGTAAACCGCAGCCAGGCCTGAAAGATTCAAAATCATTTGTCGATGTCACGCTGGAGCAGAGAAGGTGGACCAAAATGCAGGCCAGGCGGGATGTGCAATGGATTAAATTCATTTGAAGATCAGGGCACCCACGGAACTGGTTTACACAAAGGACCATCAGGGAAACACAACAGATGACTCGACCAAGACTATACTAAAGACTGGACTTAAATACAAGCTAATCTAACCAGAGGATGAGTCGCAGGTGGAGTGAGGTGCAGACACACAGCTGAGGGTAATACGTGGAAAAAACACAAAGAACAGGGAAGGAGCTGAGAGGCTGGAAAACACTGGGAACAGGGCTGAGTTAACAAAGGAGATGCAGTGCAGGTGTGGAGGGAAAACAGACTGGGGAGGAGCGCAGAACCACAGGAGGGAAACAGAGCAAAGACACCACATAAAATACAAATACAATGAAACAGAAATGACAAGACCGTGACAATCAAGATAACGACTAACAATTCCAGTTTGCAGATACCTGTTTTTTTTTTGTTGTTTTTTTTTAACCTTTGTCTTTTAAACATCATATTGAGTGTCAAAAATGTCACCAATCGTCTACGAGTGAAACTTGGTTTCTATTGTAGAAGCAAATGCTATTTTTCTTTCAGTGCAAGGGAAAAAAAAAAAAAATTCTTGCACCATTTTTATCAGTAGTTACTCGTGGTTATATTTTATATTCATCGTCTTTGACAATGTTAGATTCAGTGTGTCATGCTGGCTTGTGATTTGTCTTTGATTCTGGTTTTTGCACATTTCACTGCAGAGGGCCGGTTGATTTTCTTCGTACAATGAAAATGGAAGATTGGTACAGACCATACTGCACAAATTGCCTTCTTTTTTGTGTTTTTTACTGACCGTTAAAACAATCAGTGCTATTTGTCATTCCTCAAACCTGCACTGTCTTTTTCCAGTTTCATCTCGATGTGCACTTCAGCGACATCTTAAACTTGATTATTTAGTATGGAAGACTATAAAAAGAGGGATTAAGGACTATCCGACCACTTTCGCCACATGTCCTCTGACTGAACACTGGTAAATGTATTGTCTGGATGTAATTTGCTGCTTGTTGGCTGCATCTTTTTATTGAAAAATGTGTGTTGTTCACTTAAAGTTTGTTGCTTTTTTTATGCAAGAGTTTTTATGTTGTTCTCTCAATTTTGGATATCAATGGAAATATAAAGGTTAAATACATAAAACGCTGATGGAACATATTTCTAATTCATGTTTACCTGATTCAATGCTGATTGAAGGTTGATTAACACGTTTATTAGTGGCATGATCCCTCTAATGTAGTGTATATACATAAATAAACAGCAAAGGACTGATACAAATTGTTACTTATCTCTCTGACTAATACAATAGCCCACTTTTTTAGCTTAGCAACCAGTTTTTTTTTGCAGCCATTTTTGTCCAGCCAGGCTGAATGTTGTTTAGGGTCTCATAAAACATGGTAAGAATGCTTATCTGACCAAGCAGATTGCTTTTCTGGCACTGCCCATTGTATAAACCTTGTTAGTGTTGTGTTTTCCTTTCTCTTCAGTTTTTACCTTTCCCAGAGTTATTCCCCCTTGATGCTGGTCGGCATTTGCAGGGGTCCAAGGACGATTCACTCTCTCCTGGGAAAGAAAAGCAAACCATTCACTAGTGGTAGAGAGACTTTTTTTTTCCAGAAAAAAGCCCACTGTTAGTAGGACATTGTCTGGGTTTATAGAGAACATAGGTCAGAGATAGAAAGTGCCCAGCCTCTGCCTGCGGCGGCTGGCTGCTGATAAATGACCTCAGCCGACAGCCTCCAGTCTTGTGCAGTGTCCAGCCGAAACACCCAAGAGCTCTGCCTCAATCCTGTCCACGCGGCGCACGTATTGTATACAACACTGTCTGGATTGCTATTGCTCACACATTCTGAGTGTAATTGTCATCAGAGTATGCAAATGGCTCAAATGGCTTAGTATGCTCTGTCTGTTTGGCACTTTCGTGACAGTCAACACTCCGCTGGACTATGGCTGCAGCTAACAATTTTTCATTTGACACTTTCTTCAGTTAATCAAAAAGTAGTTTTGTCCACAAAATGTAGAAAATAACAAAAAATGCTCATTACTATCCCCCAAGGTGCTTGTTTTTTCAGTCCAAAATCCAAATAGCTTTAAATGAAACAAATTGAAATAGTTAATGTTCACAGTTGAGCAACTGGAACCAAATTCATTTTGCTTGTTAAATGGATAAGTAATTATAAAAATTGGTGGCAAAATAAGTTCAGTTAATTAGCAAATTTGTTCAGCACAACTATTTACGTAGTCAAGTTATTAAAGCAACGCTGATATTAAAGTGAACAACTGATGTACTGACTACCTGTCAGGGGTGTTGACTCGAGTCACGTTACTTGGACTCGATTCACAAATTGATGACTTGAAGACACACAACTCGACTTGGGGCAACACATATGACTCATGACTTCATTCGGACTTGAGCATTTTTTCCTGAAAGTACTTGAGATTTCTGATATTTATAGGGCCGACAAAATATAAATAAACGTATTCAAAAAATGTACACATAACTCGCGCTTTTTGATGCTTCTTGACCAGCAGCTCTGGACGGAGGCTGATGACTGAACGCTGCTGAGCATAATCTTTGTGTAGGTGCATGTTCTGAGACCTAGCCTGACGTGCCGTTCCCCAGCAGATTGGCTCACTGGAAAGCATAGCATTTTCCGGCTTGTTGTCCAGAGCTTAGCGGTACTGAAGTTTCCCTGTTAAATACACTGAACTCTTCGGCTGTTGCGGCCCCTTCTGACCGCTCCTCTTAGATCATACTCCTCCTCCGGAGCCTCTCTTCACTGCCGGAGAGATTCTGAGCAAGAGAGCAGACAGTCTGAATGTCTGAAGGGTCGGCTGCCCCTCAACGAGCAGCTTGGTGGTAAACGCCGGCTTGCCAGAACCAAGTCATTCAACCTCGGTTTGTATGGAGCCACAGGCTTCCATGCAGACACTCCGCCTCTCCGCTGCCTCTCGTTCAGAGACTCAGATTTAAGTCAGTGCGTTTAAATGAGAAAGTACAGCCGGCAATCCACATTTTTAAGGAATCTACGTACTTCAAGCTTGAAATATCACCTTCTAAAGTTTAGAATGTCCATTTATTCATTGATAACCTTTTCTAACAAAATGGAAATGTTTTTGGGCTGCTCACGACACTTGTTGTATTGTGCAATTAATCATGACCAATTAAATACAAAGTTAATTAATCCAAATATATTTGAATTGTTTGACAACACTAGTTATTGAAAAAGTGTGCCACAAATCAATATATGTTGCTTACTGTCCTGAATCAACCAACGTTACCACTATTCATTCCCACCATTCCAACACTTTCCCCCACCTAGTTTGAAGCATCAGACAACATCCAATCAAATTTAAGCACAAACCATAAAGAGGTGGGTTATGTTACTGAGCATTTGGGCCATTGAATAGGCAACTGGCTGGACAGAGATGGAGAATTAAATGGTTTATGCTAGGGCTGTCAAAGTTAACGCGTTAATAACGCGTTACGCAACACCCTCTTAATGCCGTTAATTTTTTTAACGCGCGATTAATGCTCGGTAATAAAAAAAAAAGAAACGTGCATTGTTTGATTTACGGCCGTCGATGGCACCTGTAGTCTTGATCCAGAGGGTGGCAGAAGAATAAGAAAGGGAATCAGAAGAAGAAGTTTGGTGTTCGGGAAAAACACGCAGGACTGAAAAGCGAAAGTGAAAGGAAATGGAGAAAGGACTTAAAAACGGCAAATTCACTTTTAAAACACTGCCAGATGGTTCGGTCGATAGGACAAAAGTTATCTGCACGTGCTGTCGACATGAAATGAGTTACCATTGAAGTATGTCGAGTCTCAAATATCATTTGCAAGCCAAACACAAGGCAGATGCAGAGAGCCCACCGCGCCCCCCCCCTCGCCAAAAGCAGACATCAACATGTTTTGATCCCATTTAGGGTGAGGGGATATTTTTTGAGCCTTTTATTTTCCTGCATGATTTGAAGTGTTGAATAAACATTTGCATAAAGCAAGCATATTTGCCCTTTCTTATGTTGTTAAAAGTATTAAGAACATGAAAAAAAATACATTAGGGTACATTTAGATCAGAAAGAAATGTGAAAAAAAAAATGCGATTAATTTGCGATTAATCGCAATTAAAAAAAAATATCGTTTGACAGCCCTAGTTTATGCATTTGTTATGTTTATGCAACTGGATCTGAGAGCAAAGACTTGAGACTTACTTGTGACTCGCAAGACAATGACTTTGTCACACCTCAGCTCCATGTAATGTAAGAATCATAAGTTATCATGATGAACCCACAGAAAAACACAACCAACCATGGAGTTCAACCCTGCAAAGTGCTGTCTCACCCTCATTTCCATCTGCAGCAGATGAATAAGGTGCCTGGCAAAAATATGCAGGCGCAGAAAACTACCTGGTGAAGAAAGTGGAATTCAGCAGCATTCTCATGGCCAACATTCATCAGATGGCTATAAGCACTACTCCAAGTGAATGTTTAAGTTACTGCTGGGTGTGTGAATAGACAACTGCACTTACGGGTGATTCTTCTACCCCAAGGTTACTTTAAGTAATTAAAGCTTAGCTACAATAAAACTTTTATTCTTGGTTGAGTTGAGTTTGGCAGCCCCTGTGGACAAAAGCAATAGGAGCATCGTCGCCTCAAATCATAAAGATCTGGACCTGTTTTAAAAGCGAGTGGAACGGACACCCAACTTGTTTCTATTCTATTTCAAACACAGCTGTTTGCATGGCAATGAGCCGTTTACATGATCACAATAATCCAAAAACTGTGAATAATCAGGTGATGGCAATAATCTGTTTTGATGTGTTGCATGCACTTTAGTAATGCGATAATAAAACATGGGTTTACATGAATTAGTCAATCGTTTGGATTTCTTTCCAAGAACATAAAAACAAAACCTTTTCTTTCTTTGAGGGGTAAAACATCCAGTCAAGATGAGGTCGCTTATTGTGGTGTCTCCTCCAATCAGGGCTGTCCTTACGTGGGATTTGTTAGGTCTCATTCTACGCGTTATGCATATGAGCAGAAAATGCACCCGGTCGCATTTTAACAACATCTTTACGTTTTTACACATGCACAGATCTTCAGGAACAAAATAAACAAGATTAATGGTATACATGTGTTTATTGTATTTGTCTTAATTCGATAAAAGCTTTTATCCAATAAAACATAATGCATTATGCTGTTTACATGTCCACTTGAATAATCTGGTTAATCCATAAATCCCATAATGATCAGCTTTAGTGTGCATGGTGGATGGTGGTGGAGGGTAGACCAAATAACTGGCAGCCCAATGACTGCAGTTCGAGCCTATGTTTCAACATTTCTTGACACCACTGGATATTTCTAAGGTTTCCTCTGGCGATGTCCAGCTATGTTTGTGGGGACAGAACCAGGTATTTTAAGCCCAAACATGATCTTTTCTTAACCGTAACCCAGAGTTTTTTGTGACTAAACCTAACCAGATCATAAGCACAGGGTTGTCACAAGATAAAGTTTCAGCATATGATTCACTGTTACCTTTATCTGGAGACTGACTAAAAGCTTATTGGATTCTTTCTTTTAATTGTTCCTCTTCATTTTAATTCTACCAATTTAGCACCAAGCAGAATTGCCCGAAACCAAAAAAAAACTAATGCCAAAGGAGCTTCTGTTGTCTCAGGAGATCTAACTGAAAAGTACTGTTTGTCTTATCTATAACCTTAAAATTTGGAAGACTGTGCTCATAAAGAGGGCATGGAGCCAGTACTTTCCCATGTGCAGCAGGACTATGAGAGCATAGGGAGTGGGGAAAAACTGAGAGATAATGAGGTAAATATTGGACTTTTGAATACTTTGATTGTGCCGCACAAGATGTTTGCAGTGATTTTATGGCCATTATTTTCTCACATTAGAAATGACCTCGATGTGGGACACTGGTGTTTTGGGGAGAAGCGGCACCTGCTTCATCTTTGAAAAGAAGATTTGTATTTTGGCGTAAAGATTAACCTTCTCTATTCTTCTCTTCTCTTTACAATAATTCCCCAGATAAATGAAATAAGATCTTTAAAATTCCTGGGACTATTACCTTAACAAATTTCGGGTACTGCTCAGTCATTTGCCGCAGGCTATATTTGAGATACGACAGTGGCTGAGGTTGGAAATGTATCAGAATGTTAATAGAATAAAGACATTGACTTATTTAGTTTTTAGTTTTTTTTTCTTATGGTACTACTGCTTAAAACTGTTAATATTGCAAAAATATAACCCTGTCTCTTGTAACCTGCTCTAACTTGTCTCATTAAATGTTCATCATTCGTACGTACACATTTGCTGTTTTTGGGTTGTGCTTTCAGGCTTAGAAAGAGAAATCTCCCCTCCGATGATATTTAGGAATTGAATTTGATTGCGCTTCTCATATGGAACGACATGATATCGTCATTATATCTGAGACCATATGTCCCTGCAATACTGAAATTACACAGCAGTGAGATTTTAAACGGCAGACAACAGACTGCAGTGGGATTTAATGGAATGACTGCAGATGGACAAATGGTTAGAGCTAATGCGGCAGCGAGACGCATAGACTGAACTGGTTATATATAGTATATCCAGCATGTGTGTGGCTGTTTGTATGACAGACCCTGTGTGTGTTTGTGTGTGTGTGTGTGTGTGTGTGTGTGTGTGTGTACGTGTGTGTGTGTTTGGCTGCGAAGCATGGCCAGATGCTGTTTTGGGACAGGCTCTCAGGAGAATAAAAGGCTTGGCTCTCTAAGACCTCATCAGCTGCCATCAACACTGGGACAGTGGAGAGAAAACCAAATTACGTGTGATCACAAACACTTACAGAATAAATGGAATGTTGTGATCTGAGGGTGTTGCCTGAAAATGACTGACATAAGGGGGGGGGGGAGACTGCAGGGACCTGAGCTGTCACGGCTCCGGCCAGTGAGACATGAAGAATAAAGACAGTCAGAAGTGTGAGAAGAGGAGTTAGAAAGGGTAGAAAGTGCTCTACAATTTTGCCTTTCATCCACCCATTCATATACTGTGTTCGGCAGGTCCCTTCCAAAGTGAATGTTACTGTCTGTCTAGAGTGATGGATTCATAATTAGACTACTTTTGCATTAGTTTCACCACTATAACCACAGGAGTTTGCCTAGGTGTTCTAAAATGAAAGAGGAGTAATATTGTCTCGGGCTAACCTCGTCTCAGTTTACTATGAAATAATAATTTAAACCAAATTGTTATCATCATTTTTCGTCAGCTGCATTCAAGACACAAATGCTCACCGCAAAAAAGCTGTGCTCTTTCTGACGGGGTCCTAATGCTGTCAGTGAGGTGAGACTGTGCGACGCACCATAACGCAAGCATGAAATAGCAAAGCTCCCATGAAACCCAACGACAAACCAGATCACTGTTGGAAAGAGAACCTGATTGGCTACAATCATGGGTTATTGATTTGTTGATGGCCAATTACAACCTGTTCTCATTTAAATCAATTGTTTTTTTTTTGGTTCTTATAGTTTCTTTTACGACTTAATTGTGGCACAAAAAACATTCGTTAGGCTTCGGTAAAAATCATGGTTTGACTTTAAATAGCCGACCTGATTTGGTTGCCACGACAACGGCTGAAAATCTCCCCACAGAGTCAAACTGAAGATGTTGTGGCTTTAAATAATGCCCCCCGCCATCCCCCTGACCTCCTGATGTGAACGATGGCCAATTAGCATATCATGTGAGTGTTTCTATGTGCTGCATCGTAGACAACTGGACGTGTTTCAGTTTCTTGAAGACTTTTCACCTCTTATCCAAGAGGCTTCTTGAGTTCAATCTAACTTGAGGGAAGCTGCAGGCTATTAAACTCTGTGTGGGAGTGTCCTTACAGAGTCATTAAGGACACCTGTGAGCTCGGATTTTCAGAGTCATTTGGGCCACTTGTGGGTTCTTGACCCAACCGGCCTTTATGTGGGCTGCTAGGGCTAGGTGAGCCCAGGTGTGAATGGTTGTTAAGCTGTCTGGGGAGAGAACTCAGTACTGTATTCTAGGTGGGTAATAAGTAATGTTGTAGACCACCTCCTCTGTTCAAAGACGGTCGTTCCGGTCGCTCCGTTTGACATAGATGGATTTTTTCACTCCTCTTTAAAATCATCTGTCTTCTCTGGCCAAGATGTTAACATTGTTGTCCTCAAAGGAATGATTTTTCTCCTTCAGATGTAAGTGGACAGCAGAGTCTTGACCTGAGGAGTTGGCCCACCTGTGTCGAGCCATTCGTTTATGGAGAGGTTGTTTCGTCTCCCTGATGTACAAATCTGTGCAGTCCTGGCTGCATTGAACAGCATCAACTACAATACTCGGTTTATGCCTGGTAGTTTTGTCCTTAGGATGGACAAGTTACTGCCTCTGCGTGTTGCTGGGTTTAAAGTGAACCGGGATATGATGTTTATAGAAGATCCTCCTGAGTTTCTCAGATGTTCAACATAAAGATTGATGATGTTTTTGACTTTTTCTCGTCTCCTCCTCTCTGTCTGCTCTGGATCTTCTATAGATTTTGACAAAGGTCCAGTTTAGGTAGCCACAGGTTTAAAGTGCTCCCCTGATGTGCTTCTGTTACTTGTCTTTCTCAGCCCGATGGTTTATGATTCTGATGACCCCCAGCTTGTGCTCCAATGAGTGAGGAGAGTCGAACAGCAAGTATGGATCTGTGTGTAGGTTTTCTGTACACCTCAATGTTGAGGCTTCTGTCTTCTTCACTGTGTACTGCGCGTGAGGTGACATCATGAGAAAATGTTGTTTCACCTCAGTCCAGCGTTATTTCTCTCACCTGGATAGTGGAATCCTGTGAATTTTTGATGTGGTGTTGAATGTTAGGCTACCGACCAAAGGAGCTAGGATACTGGCTAAGTGCTTTGATATGTTATAGGTAACTGAGTTAATGTCGCTGCTGACGGGCCGAGTGGTGCCCCTTTCTTTTGTATCTTGGACAGTCGACAGATACATGGGATGGCTTCCCTGAGGTACAGTCGATACTATCATGGCCTGTCAGCGGCTTTGTCCTTTTCCAGTTTTTGCAGATATTCTATAACCTTCTTTTTGCAGCTACTGGTAGGATCTCGTCTCGGTGTCTCACAGGTGTTAGTATCACTTAAGAGATCAGTGACTTTGCGGATGACGTTCTACTTGGATCAAATGTCTGCCTTGGATTGCTTCAATGGGTCACCGCTGACCTGGTTGATCTGAACAGGTTGAGAAAGATCTATGCCAGTTTATTTTGGGTGGTAGCATGTTACTGCACATAACTGTATAATAATATTATTGCAAATGCTATTGTGAATGTGTTGTATTACTTACTGTTTAAAGTACTATATTACTGCACTGTTCATGCATACACTCACACACCAAAGTAAAAAAAACAAACTTGGGGTTCCATGTGTTGCTCGAGGTGACATGGACAGGACGGGAGGACCTGGGGATCGAACCTAAAGCCTTGGGACTAAAAGACGATCCATTCTTCTACCTCCTGAGCCACAGCCACCCCATAAGAGAAAAATGTGTTAGTTGTTTGGCCACACACACTGTGCTAAAGGGTGAATGTACTGAGAGTGATTCTGGGCTCCAGAATCTAATTTTAAGGTTAATTTAAAGTATTCATCATTGCAAATGGTATCATGTTGATGTATATTACAGGTGCAAAGGGCATTTTAAAGAGGAGAAGGAAGTGCATTCCTAAAAGTAGAATTGATTTTTTTTCGTTCCGGGGGTTGTTTACCTCATGGTACTCACCGAACGAAGGTCATATTTTCCTCTACTTTTTAATTTATGCTGCATCATTACCCACCGAGCAGACTCTGGCCGTATCCTTACACTGGGTGATTAGTCGTGTTTAAAAATGAACAAAAAATTTGCACTTTGAACATTTTTTTTCTTTTAAGCACTCTCACCTTCCCTGCATTAAGCTTTATTTACTAAGACCCTGTGGGGCTTGCAGATGGGGTGAGAAGAAATGTTATTTCTGAAGACTCAACGTGCCCATATCTCTCTTTTATTACTATTTTTGGAGTTTCATTTTTTTCCTTTGGCTTTCATGGGAATGTCTGAAAGAGAAAAAATGATTTGGCCATAGTGCTGACAAATAAACAGTACAAAATGTTACACCACCACCGCCATCATTTTCTGTGGTTTTTGATTGTGAGCGTATGCGCCTCTGTAGCCGACCAGCAGATGTTTTGACACCTTTCCAGCTCTTTCCCCTGCCTTAATATTCTCACAAGGGTCCTCTCCTGGTTTTATTTTTAACGGGCATGAATAAATTAATTACTTGAGAAGGTGCAACAAATGAAGCTCCTCTGTGAAAATAATGGCATCACACACACCATGCTGCTTTGCACCAGTGCGGCAGTTTCAAGATCACACACACACACACAAACGTACACAGACATACAAACATACACACAAAAACATGCACCTGCTCATAAATCTCTCCCCCGCAGGGACCCACTGTAGCTAATTGCGGTCATGTAACTCATGTGTAGGTACTTTGTTTAGCCTGAAAATGATCAGTGCATAGCGTGCATTAATGTCAATGACACTGCCTCCAGATTTATATCCAAAGGCATCAGTTCTTTAAAGAGCACAGGCTGTATTGGTTTCAATTTTCACATACACAGGTAAGGTGGAAACAACTGCAGGTGGGACTTACATATAAAAGTGGACCAATGGGAGTGTAACACAAGTTATTTCCACTCAGTTGGGGCGTGAAAGCAACCTCACTGTGCTCCACATTGTTTCTTTCTCCTGGAACAATGTACAGGAGGACTTGGAATTGGCAAGTGTTTCTAACCATTTGGAAAATAGAACTTTTGTTGCTCTCAATTTTATTGTTTTTTATTTTATTTCATTTTGGGGGAATTCATGCAACTGAACCAAACTGTGTCCATACTCTTTGGCAGCATGCCATTTTGCCTCAGCTTGTGTTTGCATCTATGCCAGGGTTTTAATACCCTCTTCTCCAGGTCTCCATTGAAAAGGACATTTTATTCTCCATTAGACTCTGACCTGGAAAAAATGAAATGGGAAACAATGAAGCATAAAAGTAATGTTGTTTAGGTTGTGTAATTCAGAGCCATTAATGCAGAAGATCTCAGGCAGTTTGGATACAATGAAGTACGGACCTGCAGGACTACAGTATTAAGGCGTCCAGACAGCCAGGCGTTGCGAGATATGCTTCCGTCAGCAGCAACTTTGCCCTTTTTTACACTGCATAAACACTTCTGAGGCTGATTTGATTGAATCTGTGTTCCATTTTTTAAGTAGTGCATTATGAATTCATCCTCTACCATTCACAGGCGCTCAGTCACCCTTGACATGAAAATCTTCTAAGACATAGTCCATTCGCTAAAGGATTGTTCAGTAAATTAACCAAAACCCCGACTGCAGAAGTGTCAGGTAATGATTTCCCTAATTACGCTTTAATTCAATTTTGTACTATATTGACACCCTTCAGTGCGTCTCTGACTCTCAGCCTGTCTCCCGGCATTACTCTCTCCTCTCTAAAGAGGCAGGTAACAGCTCAGCACTGATGTCTTTCCTTCATGGTCGGTTTGTGGCTGCTGCAGTCTGAAGCTGGCTCTCTGAGCTTTTGTTTTGAATCAGGATTCCCTTAAAGGAATAGAACAGGCATTTGGAGGGTGGTTTGATTGTAAATGCATGAACATCTTTCGCGTCCCAGCTTGATTCGTCTCTCCAGTCGGACACAATAACGCTATAAAAACTTTTATTACCAAGACTTATGCCTTTGGGTCATGACAGCGGTTTGTGTGGTTTTTATAGCTTGTAAATGCTGAATAAAAAGAAGGGGGAAAAAAAGAAAGAAACATCACATTCCTTGCCTCCTGCACCAAACTGAGTCACATAATACCAGATTATAATCGACACTGGGATCTGCATTATGGATAGTAATAGTCACAGCTTCCATTTAATGGCTTTCTATAGTGGTGTATTCACATTTTCTAGACATTGGCAGAGTTGAACATTTGGTCCTTTGTGAATATCCAAGGTAGTCGCCAGAATAAATGTGCATTTTTACAAGCCATGGATATGTTGAAGCTTTTATATTTCTTAAGTTCCATTTTCAATTTTATGTGGTTACAACACGGGGGTTGTGCTCTGGTTAGGTGTAGGCATACAAACACTTTGTTAGGGTCCGGGACAGATCATGTTTCGGCCTGGTACTGCCGCAACAACCAAGGCTAGAAATTGACCCCATGTCTTGTTAAAAATAACTAGTGGTTTCGCGCTTGCAAGTGTTGAAATGGTGTCTTGCTTCACTAAATCCTCCACCCAACACGAAATTCACAATCTATACATGTAAGAAATGTTGATATGTAGCATAGATTTGCAGCAACGTAAAGTGCCAAAAATATACTATGGCGACCTGGAACATCTCATCTCGTTAATGATATAAACTAGCTTTTAAATCATAGCTACTTTATGCTAGCATTATTGCAAATTGAGCAAAGCCAGAAGATAAAAAGTTTTTTTTTTACTTGTGCAAATAGTGGCAGCCAAAACTAAATAAAACTGTCTATAATGTTTGGGGACAGCTGTGGCTTTCCTAAAGTGTGGTGTCAGGGAAGGTTGATGCTCACAGTCAAGTTGTCATCTTAACTTCTTAAGCCTCCGTCTGTTTTTTTGGCTGGTGTTCTGTTTTTTCAAAAGGTCGCAGAAAAGACGACTTCCACACATATTTCAAATCTCAACAGCTCCTGACTCCCATTGAGCAATGAGTACAGAATGAAAGGTAAAAAAACAACAACAACAACAACAACAACAAAAGAAATGTTAAAAATCTGTACGGATACAAAAGAAACTACCATGCAAAGCTCTGTGTGTGTGAGGGCAGTCCTGAGAGGCACGTTGCAGCCTTTAGGGTTACAGTTGGGTTTAGACGCTGTTCCATTTACTCAATAACTCATGAGGCAAAAATGTCAACCTCAAGGCGGTGTTAGGAATAGGCTTATTATGTTGACAAACTAGCAAGACATATACCCCATCTGTCTGAACAGAGAGTCTGAAAATAGCACTGCTTTAAAGAACCACAAGGGACTGTGGTGGTTTCAGTGTACTGCCGCAGTTAATGGTCAAAAGTTGAAATATGATCCAGGAAAGTGCAGGTCAAGTAGATACCCATGCTATTAAAGGCTTATCAGATGGCTTTTACCACTCTGCCCAGAAAGCATTTTATCCTGTGTCTCAATAATTGTAAGGTAAAAGGCATCTCGCCTTGCTCATGGTACGAGGTGTTTCGACCTGGAATGTGCACTTGAACGTCTGTGAATGTTAAAGGAATATTTCAGTTTGCAACAGTACAAATAGGGCCCCAGCACATAGTTCGAGGCATCAAACCTCCACTAGCTTCGCCAGATTGCTATTGTAAAGTGAACACACCTCACAACTCTCCTGTCGCAGCTTCCTGTTGTGGGGAAGCCCTGCGAATCGATTACCAAGTGCAGTAGAGTTCCGCAGCTCAAGGATGAAAATGTATGATTATAACTCCATGGAAATGCAATCAAAGTTCATATGTGTCTTGCCTTCCAGTTTATAACAGTTATTATCGAGAGCGGACAGGGAAAAGAATGGAATTGGGCATTTCTAACGCACTTGGTAATCGATTCGCAGGGCTTCCCCACAACAGGAAGCTGCGACAGGAGAGTAGTGAGGTGTGTTCATTTTACAATAGCAATCCGGCTAAGCTAGTGGTGGTTTGATGGATCGAACTTTGTGCTGGGGCCCTATTTGTACTGTTGCTGAAGTTCGGCGCTGTTCTGAGCATTATTTGTGGCTTTTTGATGGCGGTTTCTCGTTGGAGGCATATACTGCAATGTATTGTTATCATGCGGCCATTTTCTGAGGTTGCTAAGACTACGTTAGCTAGCCGTCTGCAAACTTGATCTCTCGAGGGGGGGTAGGGTAACATCGTGTCATGGTGTGTTAGACCATGGAATAAATTTACACCGGAATATCCCTTTAACACTGGGCATGGCTATCTTTCATACCTGCACAGGATGTCTTTGACTGGATGAAACCAGTATCACAGTATCACACATAGCCAACCTATGGGTACAGAGGTTAGGTTGACAAATGCTCTTTGGTAAAGCAACATAACTGACAGTTCATTGTTGACTCTCATCCCAGAGTCGTCAAATAATAATGTTAGGTTGGTGACCGACGTTAGCTGCCAACCAAAGCGTTAATATTTGATGACAGGCGGATGAGATGCAACACAACCTTCTTTTTTCAGGATGTTACATTCTCTTGTTTTAAGGTCAGGAAAAGATATTTTAAGTTTGTGAATGTCACAAAGATGAATCTATAGGATTCTATTTGATTAAGGTTGGGCAAAGATTGTTATTTCAGTTATATAAACAGAATTAAATCCTTAGAATTAATGTACATTTTACATTAATTAATCTTAAAGGTTCTATATATGATATCATGAACATTCATATAGAAGCAAAAAGCTATTTGCGATATAAAGTTGTGGCAGAGTAATGAAATCCCAACCAGGGATAAAGTCAAGTGTCCTATGTGCATTTACAATTTTCTTCGGGTCTTGTCAAAAAAACATTGGTATATCTCTTTAACCTGCCTCCTCCATTTCTGTCTGCAAGCTTGTCAGCCAGCTTGACCTCTGCAATATATCCCGGTCTTTTATTCTAAAAAGGGCCGCTGAGAGCACCATGTCTGGCACCGCAGGCACTATGGGCTTCCTTTAATGCTGCATGATATTAGCCATAATCAACTCAGACTCAGCTGTTCTCGGAGGAGCATGCGGAGGACATTTGCATACAGACAGGGAAGAAGAGGAACACACTCTAACATATGGATGCCCACGCAAACGTATGTATGGTTTTTTTTCGTACGCGCACACACATTTTCTCCACAACAGCAATATGTTTTTCTCACCCACTCTATTGTCAGGGAAATTAGCATTGCTCCCACAGTCAGTTTCCAGTGGATTTTCTCTGAGAAAGACACACACGAAGCAGAAACGACATGCTGTGGAAAGAAAATAGGAAAAGAAAAGAAGCGTGCTGGGCGGAGAGACAGATTGAACAGGTGCAAATATTGCACACAAAGAGGCCAAACAGAGAAGCCAGTGTCAAGCACATGGAGGCGTTTGTGCGAGAGCAGAAATATTTAGAAGGCTAAAAACAGTGGTGGCACTTAGACTCCACATCCATCACAGAGGAGACTGCTGTGTTTGTCCAAAAGAGAGAGCCGTGCGGGTGTGAGCAGACTGCAAAGTTTGCTGGCTAGGTGGCTGGCCAGGAGAGGAAAATCTTGTGGATTACACACACATACACACACACACACTCCCCGGTCTAGTATATGAGGCTTTCCAATATGGTGGATAAAACGGCTGGACAGTTAGACAGCCCGAAATGACGAAATCCACTGCAGTTATAGACATTTTAATCTAATTAGAACAAAAGCAAAACAGGACAGTAAAAACTGGACAGGGCTAGAGTCTGGGCTGCTGCTGCAATACTTTAATTCAGTCTTTTAAAAAATTCAATGTATTTATTTTTTTTACCTTTATTTACTACTCAGCAAATTTGTTTTGAATGAAATACAATGCTGCACAGTTCACATTTTTCAAATCAACATTATGATGAAACATCTCTATATCTGCAAAGCTGCAAAATGTTTACACTGACTGCATCAGCAAAATACTGTACATCATATCTGACATCATGACAAACCATAGTCTCTTGCATTAAAGCTACCAGAGTTCAAAATCTCTCTGATCCAGTCTTCTTGTGGCAGAATGCTGAATTCTGTTTTACTTCCAGGCTCAAGCTGTTGCTTTAGTTTCCAGAAGGTCTCTGAAATGTCAAGGCCTTCAGTGCCGTGTGTCTGCGATGTGACTGGTGCCATTACAAGACCATTTGTTAGGCCACAGCAGCTCAGTGCCTGTAAAGGTTTCTGCTTCCCTGGATCTCTTTCAAAGTTGTCACGGCCGACATACAAAGCCAATAGATTTCCAACCTGCAGGTAGGGGACCCACACTGGAGTTCCACCCTGCAGGACTGAGAGTGAGCACGATTATTTTCATCTGTACTGTTAAAGTTCTTTTTCCATATTTGAATTTAACTGGAAAGTCCTTTTCGTGAGTTTTAATAGCTGGATTAGAATGTACACCTACCTTATCATGGTGTCAAGTGACACTGCCTTCACTAGAAAAATGGCAGTCTTCATAAGTTATTGAAACAGTCAACGTTAGTTTGTTTGTTCGTGATGGCTAGCTTTCTTGAACTATCTTGGTCCACACACACATCCTCATACCTAAACCACTGAATAGATCATTTACCAGTTACTCCCAAAACAAGACGACCATTGCAGGGCAACAGCGGCAGGTGGACTGGGCACAGTTTGGTTGAGTATAGGGCAAGACAAGCACTTGGTTAGGTTAAGGAGAACATTGTGGTTTGGGTTAAAATAATAATAATAATAATAATAATTATAAGAAAATTATTAATAAACATTATCTAGGGGATACTATTTACGTGTTTGTAAATCAAGAGACCTTTTCATTGAGGTTTGGAGAAATTGGCACAGGACTTTCACCCAGGAGGCTGCTGTCCCTGGCTTGTCTGAAACCAAACCACCTCCATTTACGTATTTTACTCCATTTCACTCTTTATACTACTCCACTTGACCTCCCCCTTTGTTACTGTAATAATCACTGTGGCCACTTTGGGTCACTGCAGAACAAGGCACATCAATATGGGCTACAATAAGCAGCTTTCACATGTGACTGTTATGGATGGTTTTCTTATGAGGACAAAACCGTTTTGAAGTAGCAGGCATTTCATTTTTTCTAAAGCCAAAGAATACAGGTTTGGTTTTCACCTTGTGGGCCTATTAAATTGGTCGAATGAAAGTTCTCTCATAGCTTTGGTGTTGACTCAGGACCACTGGATTAGTTGCATTTCGCACCCTCTCACTGTTTGAATATCCTAGAATTACCAGATATTGTTTTATGTATTGTTTCAGCTGTTTTGAAATTGAACATTTCTTTTAAATCCCTCACATCACCATCTATCCACACTTCTACTTATTTTTTAATCCAGCTTTGCCTGCATGGAGACATTTGCATCCTACTGTAATGTCATTACCTTCAAGTGTTATTTTGTGAAAAAACCACAGGGGAGATGGTCACTGAGCTTTCTGGATCCCTTAAGGAAGGAGGGGAGAGAATATCCCTCCTTGACATTCGGTGAATAATCTACTCTCCCTGAACAGGACGTCCTTGCTAGATAACAAAATGCCACGCATGTCAAATTGGTGAGAAAATGACTGTCCAGCAGAGCACAACAGGCTGACAGCCAACACCACCACAAGGTTTCTATCGCCATTCCCATCAAAAGATGCCTCCCCGCCTGGCTGGAAAGCCGCGTGCCAACACTTCTGTCGCCTTCGAAGGCTCTCGGAGAGCGAGGGAGGGAGACAAACTGCACGGCTCTCATAGTGATAGACGGAGTTGAAGTCTGCATAATGTTCAAGTCATTTTCCCAGCATATGTCGCAGAAAATTACAGCTGCCTGCTGTGAAGAATGTAGCTTTGTGCACCTCTAGATCTTATACATAATTGGCCAGTGTGTGCATGTGGGTTTGTACGTATGTGATGGAGAGATTCAACTCTTGGCTGCCTTATGAAGTCTTTTTCTAGTCACATAACTTAACCACATTTTCTGGCTGGACTCAGTCACTCCTGTGTCTATAAAAATAGAGATGTTATGTGATGTTGCTTGTATTACAATGGGATGTCTAACCTATTTACATTTTACCACACTTGGTTGCCTTGAAGAGGTTCAGTTTTGAGTTATCTGACAAGGACTTTAAATGCTGACATGCTGTCAATGTTGTATTTTCTATTTCAAAAGTCACGGGTAGAGTTCTCAACGGGCCTGAAAATTACAACCCGGACCGACCCGGCCTGCGGGTTTTTAAGCCTGAACCCGATGCAGCCCGACACACCAGCATGAATTGTCACCACACGTGAACAGCGATGATTTACAACAAACAATATATAACTTACAACCTGCAAGAAATGTGTTTTATAAAATGTGTTTTATAAAAAAAGAAGCCTGAGGCCCGACCCGACTCGGCTCATTTGCGTATTTTTCCGGCCCGAACCTGCAGGTCCGATCGGGTTGTCGGGCTGGCGCGACCCGTTGAGAACTCTAGTCATGGGAGACTTTCTCAATTGTGTGTTTAAAAAAAAAAAAAAAAAAGTATTTTCATCCATCCTGTTCCATAAGATGGCCAAGCTAAACGTCATTTTTTTGATTAAATTTTTTCAAGTATGTCAGGTACACTGTGGGTTAAAGCTTCTTCTGCAAAAAAAAAAAGCAAAAAAAACAAAAAAACAAAAACAGGCCTTTCTTCTCCCCAACGCATCAGATACTGAAGCCTGGTCAGTTGCCCCATATGCCTGTAAGTTTCACACTGTAGTTACACTTCTAGCATCAGTTCTTGAAGCGCCCCTCTAATGCAGAAATATCAAGTGTGGGTAAAGTCAGAGTCAGGATGCAGTTAAGGTGGCTGGATCATACCAGACTTTCCCCACGGAGATTGGAGTTTGTGTCCCGTGTGTGACCTAGGTAATGTAATGTAGGTAAGTCAACTTTTGTAAATGACGTTGCTTCTGTTATGGATGTAATGTGGGTGAAGTAGCTACGTCACTTATGCTACAAGGTGTGTTACCGAGTGTAGTCATTTTAACATTTAGTCATGTTTAACCCTCGTGTGGTGTTCGTATTTTGGTTACTTAGCCAGTGTTCGTGGGTCTGGTGGACCCGCTGCATTTTTGGCCTTTAATTCAACACAATCAAACAATTTTATGTTAAAATACTCAGATGTTTACTTCATCTTAATTACAAGCAATATATACAACATATATGGTTAATATTTGCCCTTTACCTTTGTTAAAGCACTTTTATGAATTAAAATGCTACTCGATTTTGGTTTGTTTTTTGTAAAATGTAATAAAAAAAAAAAAGAAAATCTGTTATAATCAAGATTTGAATAGAAGAAATTCAACAAATTTATAAATGAAGCAAAGTTTTACATAACTATTGATTTTAATGTATTTGAACTTTATTAGTAATTTAACCCATTCAGGTCAGTTTACACTGCACAAGCTGATGGTGATGGTGGTTCTACGGGTCAGGTGGATGGGGCGTCAGCATTCTCCTCCTGAATCCTCCTCAGGATGGCTGCACAGGCTGGGGTTCTTGGAACATGCTGTCTTCTCTGGATTTGACGTCTCACCAATACCTTTACCCAGTTCCTCGAGAAGAGGCTTCTCCTCTGGAGCTTCCCTCTGTTCCACTCTGGCTTCAGTGCCATCCAGATGAATAAGGCGTTATTGAGATTTCCAATATGTCAAAGAATATCACCATTGGCCAGTGTTGGGTTCTCCTTTTGCAGCTGTAGGCAGTCACCAGCTTGTCCGTGTTGTCCAGGACTCTTTTGGTAACATCTTTATCCATGATGATCTCTGGTTTTGATGCTCCTGACCACAGATTCTCCCATCACTGTACAGTGTACTCATAAGTACCACATTCTTGCCTTTCTTTGACGCGCTGCTCCTGGGGTTCGTCTTCGTTTTGTAACTAGCTGATGCTCAATTTCATCCTCTTCTTCAAAGTCATAGTCAGAAAGGTGATCCTCACATTCTGAAACCTCTTCCTCTACCATCATCAAAAGCTTCTCTCTCTTCCCAAATTAATTGTAAGGCCCTCTGAGCAGAAAATATTTTGGCCATCTTGATCAGTTGTGCTAAGGAACCACACTGGCAAAGCTATATTTATTGTGTCCCACCCCCAATTTGCAGCTGGGATAGAGTATGAGAATATGAAGATTGGCTCCCGCAAGGGAGAGGGTAAAATGTGCGGAAATGTGAGCTCAGACGTTGTTGGTACTTGAATTTTGAAACAATGTGCGGGAATGACAGGGGCAGAAACACAAAACTCACACACACACACACACACACAAACACACACACATTCTCCCTCTCTCTCTCTAACAGCAGGCCCAGACAGTACAGAGTGAAGGTACACAGAACCTACAATTCCCCCACTTATATTAGCCCTGGGTCCAGTGGACCCAAACACCCTGTATGTAATATAAACGTGTAGGGGGGGTGTACAGTGTGTGGTCATTGAGGCCGATGAGTTTGAGGTTGAAAAAATAATGAATCGTATCATTTTTCTTTTGCTAAAAACTGAATGCGGGTCCCACAGACCTGAACACCATACAGGGGTTAATTATGATATTTTCTAAACCTTTTGACAATGTTGACAACAGTCCAAAAGTCATTATATGTGAATTTTCTTTAACTTCTACGTTATTCAATTGTTGTTTGCAATGTGTTTCATGAAGACATTGATGAAGGTTACCAACAAACACCTTGGTCTAATAATAAATAAGCACTGCTGGAGTTTTGACCTCTTTAGATTTTTTTCCCCCTTCTCCATGCACCATAGAAGTTGGCAAGGTTGTGCCAGAAACCCCTACTCTGTCTTCTTCCCATTTGTCAGTGTTTCACTTACCTACGTACCTCATGGTTTTTATTTGCCTGTATTATTGGTATATAGATGAAACCAAATCTTCAGGAAAAGGGGTAATGGAACCAGTGACTGATGATTGGAGACATCTGCCAGTCTTGACTCTTTACCAATGCCTTACCTCTGTACAAGGCAAAAGTCAAGCACCTTCGAGAGACAGAAAGAGAAAACAGACCTTTCCTGTGACAATAAATAAATTGGCTCCTGTTCTTGTCACCTTGAAATGTGTTCTACTCAGGTATTTTTGTCATTAGTTTTGACGTATTGCATTGAAGAAACAACCATCGAGGGAAGAGGCTTAATGAGCTCTTTGTCTTACTCAATTTCCAATGTCCTATATAATGCATTTTTTTTCCTCCAACTTTCTTATTTGTTGTGTTGTAAAGTGGTTCTGCTTTTCAGCTTTCTATTGCAACAAATAATCAAATGAGTACTGCACAATCCCCCCAGGAAAATGAGCTGTGTTTGTTTTCTAAATAGAGCTTACTCATTATTTATTCTGTTATTTATTTGTTCTGTGCTGTTATCGCTTAATACCGGTGGTGTAGTGGTGCCTAATTATGGGTAAATTATGATCATAACAGGGCAAAACAGCGACAAGTGTAAGCAAAGATTAGTTGTGTTTGCCACAAAACTTTTTCTTAAAAGAATAAAAACCAAAGACCCAATTTTCACGCAACTTCAATAAGTCATTCTCAGTACACATTGCATAATGTAGATAATTTGTAGCTTGCTAAACAACCGATATGACTTGTAGAAAACCAATCATAAGAGTGTTTTCTTATCTGGCACCTCTGTGGCTGAGGTATGGCAGCTAAAGAAATGCTTTGGGTTATCCCAAAATCAAGGTTACATTTAAAGAAAGCAACATGCACAGTTAGTATGGGAAACAAACTCTGATGCTGAAATCGTTTGAAACCCTAACCATCCATCCACTCTTGCCTCCTCTCTTGTGACAGTCATATCATGTCATACAGCGCAGACAACAAATTCTAATGGATAAAAACTGGGGCCATGGTCTGGCTCCCATCATCCTGAAATCTGCAAAGTATGGTGACTTAACCCTTCAAAATAATGGAGTGGAGTAAAAAGTACAGTGATTGCCTTCAAAGTGCAGAAAATGGAAATACTCAAGTACCTTAAAATTGTATGTTCCATGCTTGAGTCAGTTTTCTCAATTACAGTCCATTTCATTCCTCTGACATTACAGAGCCACCTCTATATAAGGCAATACAGATTACACAGGCTATGAACAGCTTGTGCTTTACTCAAATGTGTAAATGTGCTGGAAAACATATTAACACGCTGAGAGTATTTTATACAGTGATCTTACATTAGGTTCTATGTCCTGCAAAAAGTGGGAGGCCAACACTCAGTCCTGTACCTTAACACGTCAACAAAAAGACAGAAGCAGCTTCTGCTTCTTAGCTGCTTTTGCATCCAAGATCTGCAGACATGTGTAATAGCTATGGTGTTTGTTGAAAATAAGTGATAATACAGGTAACACCAATGATTCAAAGTCTGTCAGTGACAGTTAAAGTCACTTTAGCTAAATGCAATTTGTTTCTTTTACCTATAGACAAGTTGTTGTGCACATAAAATAACCCATCTCCATTTAGCTGCTCTGACTAAAAGGCATTGGGGGTAAACCTATTGGAATAATGTGCTAACCTCAATCCTGCATGTGTTGGTTTCCATTGAGTGTCAGCCATTTAATTCAGTGTGAAGTGATAATGATTAGGAAAGATCTGTTGGCATTGCTTTTCACTCAGCAAAACAAGGCTTTAAAAAATTAAATGGTGCTGCAGAGCTAACTTCATTTCAGACTCTGATTCTTTCTTCCCTCAAGGTCCACAACAGCAGGATGGTTTGCCAAAGGCTAGTGGCACATCTCAAAACTAACCTTCCAGAACACTCCAGAAATCAAGTCAGTCTTCCAAAAGTGAGTTCACTGCAACCGTCCAGTTCCCTTTGAGAGGGATGAATTTAAATATAAAAATGTTGCTGTTACAGCAGCTGCTGTGACAAAAACTTTAATATTTTTCAGCGGTTTAACAATCCTGTATCATTTTTGGTTTTACCACTGATGACCACGACCTGTCCATGTTTCTAACGGGATGAAACCCAACAACTCAACCAAAAAGTGAAACATACACACTCAAAAAAAAATTATTCATTGGATGAACAGAATTTTATCTTGCCATCTACAGTGCCTTGCAAACTATTCACCCCCCTTGAACTTTTCCACATTTTGTTATGTTTTAACCAACTCCATAGTTCAGATGGGAGAATCTGTGCACAGGACAACTATCAGTCATGCCCGCCACAAATCTGACCTTTATGGCAGTGTGGCAAGAAGAGAGCCATTGCTGAAACAAAGCCATGCAGTTTGCCACAAGTCATGTGGGGGCACAACAAACATGTGGAGGAAGGTGCTCTGGTCAGACGAGACCAAAATTGATGTTTTTAGCCTATATGCAAAACGTTATGTGTGGCAGAAAACTAACACTGCACATCACCCTGAACGCACCATCCCCACCATGAAACATGGTGGTGGCAGCATGATGCTGTGAGGATGATTATTTTCAGCAGGGACAGGGAAGCTGGTCTGAGTTGATGGGAAGATGGATGTAGCCAAGTACAGGACAATCTTGGAAGAAAACCTGTCGGTGAGACAGCACTTTGCAGGGTTGAACTCGATGGTTGGTTGTGTTTTTCTGTGGGTTCATCATGATAACTTATGATTCTTACATTACATGGAGCTGAGGTGTGACAAAGTCATTGTCTTGCGAGTCACAAGTAAGTCTCAAGTCTTTGCTCTCAGATCCAGTTGCATAAACATAACAGAGTCTGCAAAAGACTTGAGACTGGGGCGGGGTTTCACCTTCCAGCAGGACAACAAGCCTAAACATACAGCTAGAGCTACAATGGAGTGGTTTAGATCAAAGAATATTCATGTGCTTGAATGGCCCAGTCACAGTCCAGACCTAAATCAACTTGAGAATCTCTGGAAAGACTTGAAAATTGCTGTTCACTGACACTCTCCATCACTTCAGATATTTTACAAGGAAGCTTTTTTACAAGGAAGAATGGGCAAATATTTCAGTCTATATGTGCATCGCTGGTAGAGACTTACCCCAAAAGACTTGCAGCTGTAATTTCAGCGAAAGGTGGTTCTACAGAGTATTTACTCAGGGGGGTGAATACTTTTGCACACCACACTTTTCTGTTTTTTATTTGTAAAAAAAAATCTAAACCATGTATCAATTTTCTTTCACTTCACAATTATGCACCACTTTTGTGTTGGTCTATCACATACTATCCCAATAAAATACATTTAGGGGAGACTGGGAGATGAGCAATTTTTCACATTTAGGATCACTGCATCAAGGCAAACATAGTTTTGTAACTAACTAATATAGCTGCATATATTTCAGGATATTGTGCATCCCTTCAAACAAACAGAATGAGTGTAAACATAACTGTTTCAGTATTATAGCATGTCCAAATAAAGTGGTCTTGTGGCACAACTTACCCTGTGTATGGGGTAAGTTGAGCATAGGAATGGGGTAAGTTGAGCCATATGCCTACTCCCCCGCACCCTCCTCCCCACCCCTCAATCACCTTCTTCCTTCCTAAATAACAGTCACTTCTTCACATTCATGTGTATTTTTATTTATCATACACAATTCAACAGGTACAATTACTTTTTTTATTATTATTGTATATTACTGCTAAACAACTGTTTTGTAAAAAAAACATTTTGACATGAGAATGCCTTAAAGTACACTGGGGAAGAGAACATGAACGGCTTTGTTTTTGGAAAGACAACACTAGGACTGAATCCTTGGTCCCGAATCATAGATTCTTGGTGTCCTTGCTGACAGTAAGGTCAGTTATGGACTAGTAACACATTTGAACAATCTGAACTGAAACTCTCATCCTCTCATCATCCTTCCTTCCTTCCTCTTTCTATCCTCTCTTCTCCATCTTCATTAAACTCATCCCTCCATCCTCCTCTCGTTCCATCTATCCCCATCTCTCCCTTGATCCATCCATCTACCACCTCTGATGCGTGGCTCAACTTACCCCTGGCCAAATGGCTCATCTTACCCCAGAGCTACCATTTTGACTTTATTAGTCCCCACAGCTAAATGGTCCACTTTTATGCTAGGTTTATGACCTCATGTTGTAGCTCATAGATACCACAATTGATGTATGAAACACATTTTAAATTATCTACTCTGGTCTAAACACAGTTCTCATGAAAGTTATGATAGACTAAACTCACTTTCAAGAGTAAAAAATGTTTTTTTTTTTTTTTTAAATAAATGTCTAACCACTTTACCCATGTGGTTCTTACCTTCACAGACTCCATGAAATGATGCCTTCCTCCAAATATTTGGTCACATGATCAATGTTTTTTTACCGTTTCAACTTACCCCAGTCTCCCCTACATTTGTGGTTAAAATGTGACAATATGTGGAAAAGTTCAAGGGGGGTGAATACTGTGGCAAGGCACTGTATATTCCATCTAAATAAACCATGTTAAATCAATCTGTCTTTATTGTGTTATTTCAACAACATATATCTTAAGTGTAACATAATTAACATTCACATTTCCATACAATTAATTTTGCTTTTGTTGAATTAAATTGTCTGTACTAAGTCACTAAGTATAATTAAATTAATTTAACAATGATTTAACATTTTCATACAACAAAAGTCAGCCCTGTTATATGAACTAATATATGTTTTGTCTGTTATACAAATGTTAATGTTGTTAAATGAACTAATTTAGCTTTTGTCTGTAATACGTCAATCTTGTTTTAATTATAGTTTGTATTGCTAATTTAAGCATTAAATGTAATTAAATTACTGAAACATACATAAAGGACACCTTGCACATAATTTTATCCGTCTTTTATTTTGCTCTAACATTCTTAAAACAATTGCCAAGATCCATGTTCAACCCAGCTTTCTGCCCTTTAACCATTCCATGCTAAACTTATTAGCACCAACCCACTTTGCTCAATAATTCCTTCATGCCACCCGAGAATGCAAATCAATAGTCCAAACTGCTACCACATTCTACTGAAGGATGGTTCAAAGCGAAGAGATCAAGCTGAGCTGATATGAGCAGAGTAAATAGCAGGTAAAATTAGAATCTTTCATTAACAGCAATGCATGTAGGAGACTACAGAACTTCCAGAAGAATGAAGACATGCTGAATTCCTCTGGACCAAACATTATACCAGATCTAAATTGTCATCATCATATAATCACTGCCATATTGTGGAAGTGTGTGGGAAATGAAACAGTTCACAATAGTCCTTCAAAAGGTGGGCACTTCTGTCATTTAAGGTTTAACATTCAAAAAATGTATGAAAAATGTATTTTGCCAACAAAAAATAGTAGCCCTATAGCAATCTTTTCGGATTTGTCCACAACTTTTTTTTTCATTTTACATTTTATGTCCAACATATTCAACAAAACATATTTGTAAAAATGCAATACAATATGCCATTTTAAACACTTTTATAACATTGGACACATGCATTTAAAATAAATCAGAAGTAATGAAACATCACTGGAAAATGTCAAATCTTTGTAAATTAGTGCTCCATTTTAAGTAGGCAATATCCATTAATTGTGACTTTATTTTATTTAACATGTGGAGAAAGCATTCATGTGCGAGCTACAACTGCCTTTGTAACAATTGTGAATGTGGTAAAATCTGTGTGTATAATGTAATATACAAGTGAATAAGACTTTAACTTATGAGCCAACAATTCAGTCTCAAGTCTACTGAGCAAACCAAATAGTCCTGAACAACTTCTAATTTTGAACTTTCAAAGTCAAACACAAAAGAAATCTGCATGGCAGATATGGAAAAATACCTGGCTTCCATGAGTCTGTTTTCAGCTCATTCATCCTGTGAGCTTGTTTTTTAGGAACACATCGTAAAAAGTTAAATTAATTGAGTGAAATGCAGTGAATTACATATCACGCAGTAAATGTATGAAGTATGTGCCGTAAGTCTAAATTTTTGTCACACCGAGTGAATGTAACTCACCATGTATTCCTTCACAAGTTTCTTGTGGTCTTCGTTGAGGTAGATGCACAAGGACTTGAGGATGCATGCTCGTCTTGTATGTATTGTGTCATCCTGGGGGAAAAAAAAGGAATTCATCATGAGAATATTTAGCTTTTTAGGTAGCAGTTTAAAAAAAGAACTGTGGTAGACAATACAAAGGTCTCAGGAGACCAAAGGGCAAGTACTCATCTATACAAAATCTCAACCAAATCAGACACAAAATGAGGCAGCCACACACACTGTTTTTTTGATTCTGATCAAGAAGTTCAAGATATGATTTTATCAATTACTTAATAATCTCACACACTAATGTAATTGGTTTAACAACATGATTGTGTTTTGATTAGCTAAAAACAAAAAAAACAAGTACTTTATAAGCACAGGTCTAATCATTTTAATACATACCTTGGAGATAGCCACCATGATGTGTCTCATTTTTCTTCCAGCCACCCCACATTTGCATTGAAAGATCTCCATCATGCGTGGAGTGTATCGGTCTAGCTCAGAAAAGAATGTAGATAGCAATTATAAAGTCGATATGCGCAGGAATTCCTTGTCGATCTGAAAAACATGAACAATGCACTTATGACTTGCACTGTCAGAGCACAATATGCAGCAGAGGAAGGGCGTACCAGGAATTATTAGCTGTTTGAGCACTGTATTATATCAATATTAGTGCAGAGAGAAACAACTGGTCAACACTATATAACAACTTCTTCTTCATATAGGACATGCACCTCTTTCTGGGTGAACAGAGCTGGCCATCTGCTTTTGAAGTCTGCAATCAAGGGCTGTCCTTGAATAACGTCTTTCCTTATGTATGAGAAAGTCTGCTCCATTTTCATTGTCACTATATGGTCATTGTTTTTCTTCTGAATCTCTGAAAGTGGTGCAATTCTCTCCTTTTCCAGACTGTCAGTGGTTTCTCCTTTTGGATGCTGCAGACATTAGCCCTTTTTACACAACGTCTCCGCATTATCTCCAGAGCGGTGGTTCGCCAATTCTCCGCCAATGATGATTCACACAGAGCGAAGCATCTCCGCCGTAATGCTATGTAATTCACACAGAAAGCCGGTGCTATGGCTCCTAAAAAGGCGTGACGGTACACGTCATGTTGATGACGTTGGTGTTTCCCAGGTGCTCCCCCTGTCAATCTAAACTTGCGGACAGTTTATAATCATATGGATGCTGTTATAATGTGTAGCAATTGAGATCCTGACCCAACAAACATTCTGGAAAGTGACGAAGTTACACATTTCTCGCTAAATTACATAATTATCAGTAAACAGGACACTGTCTGACTCCCTCACTGGCAGGGACGGAGGCCATTTACTGGGGAAAAGTTCCCTGAAGTCTCGGTCTGGAGGGCTGACGGTCGCAGTGATTTATTTTCATCACAAACACTTGGTGAGTTTTTGCCGGTGACAGACGCTGTTTTTCGGGCAGAAATGTGAAGAGTCAGTAGGACAGGTGGGAGGACAGACAGGAGGACAGATGTTTCTCCAGGTACAGCTGTGGTATTTTTTTCCCTCATATAAGTTGCCAAAGACAGTTACAGTTACTACGTTACTTTTGTTTGGTCCTGTAAAGTTGCTTTGTGGGGCATTTCTCTGTATTTAGTTGAGTGAAGGACCTGTGCAGTTATCAGACTAGTCAGATGGACACACCCCCGCTCCTCGCCTCTGGCTTATCCGTTCACACTGGGGCGGTTCACCAATAATACGGCCCTGATATTACCTCCAGAGGCGGATCAGTGCCGGAGCAAAATTTCCCCCCCCCTACACATCTGAAACTTTCACACGGAGGAGGGTGCAGAGAATTAGCGCAGGATCCCTGCACGCAAACGGCATTGTGAATGGGGCTAGTAATTGACTTCTGCCCTTTTAGGCTTTTTCTCATTCAGTGCTGCCTGACTTTTGTCTTGGGCCTTGTTCTTTAGTGAATTTACCATCACCTCAGTACAGCCCAGGCCTCTGAGTTTGGTCCAGACATTGGCCATTTGAGGCTAATCTTCCAGCCATAACAGCCATTAAAGGATCCCTGCCCCCTAAGAACTATGTTTCGCCTAAAATCTAAAGAGGCCCAAAGAGCCAAATAAAAGCAGGGTAGTGCTCCAAATAATGATCAAGATATAAAATCGGAATCGGAATCGAATCGAATCGTGAGGTGCCAAGAGATTCCCACCCCTAATGCTCGCCATCTCGAAAAGATCTGTAAACACGCAGATCACCATTCAGATTGTCTCCATTTTCTTAAGCTATTTGTTCTTTAATCACTCTGTCCGATAATTTATTGTGACTCTGTGTTTCCTCCAATAACTATATTAAAGGGATGTACTGAAATGACTTCCTTTGATCTGTAGATAAAAATATACTCAACAGACTCTACAACCCTAAAATTTAGTGTATAGTATAGTTTTCTTTCATAAGAACTGGCAAGAGGGCCACACTTTCACAAAATTTTAGCCACAGGGTTAGAAACACACACATAATTGGCAAGTTCCTCAACAACAGCCTGACCAATATGGAGGTTATGGCTTTTGAAAATGTTGGTAATTGTACGCTTTGTTAGAGGCGCACTAGCTGAACTTAACAGAAAATGTAACTCCTCTAATAACTCGTCTACTCCTTTTGCTGGAATATGAAATATGTTCCAATTTCGACAAAATTGCTGCTATTTTCCGTTAAATGGGTTCTGGCTGACTTTCAACAGCACTATCAGCACTTTCTGTCACTGATTCACTTTCAAATTCACCATATGATGCATCTGCAGAACAGCTAGCCCAGTAAACTCTGTCACTTGAACCGGGCCCATAAGTGTAATTACATTGGCTTTAAAATATGTAAGTGTGTGTGGATGATGCTTCCTCTTTTTGTGTGTATAGAATGTCTTGTAAATATTTGTCTTGAAAGGGCAACCAAGAAACACGCCACTAACTGTCTCTTTACTATGCAGATGTTTTCCAATATGAACAAAAAAATCTCTCTCCGAGAAGACGTCACTGCACTCACACAACTAACATTTAAAAGTTACTGAACTGGAAGCTGTCCATGTAAACTGAGATGAATGAGCTTTATAGTCATAAGTGTTCAGGTTACACCATGTATTGAATGTGCATGGACAATTTACTTATATGCACAGATAATGTTGGCCTATTCCATAATGAGGACGTAATTTATAACGCTTAAGTAATTTGTTCCTACTATGCTCTCTGGTGATACAATGTTTGCACTGCCACATACACATCACTGAAAGAAAAAGAAATATGCACTAGAAAACGATAATATATCTAACACAAGCCAATTTTGGGTCGGGGGATTAAACTTGTGCATAATGCCAACTAAATAACAGATACAAAATAATAGGACAAACATATGAACTTACCATGTATTATTGAGGAGGTGCACTTTTTATTATTTATTATTATGTATTTTATCTACATACACTGAAATGTAAAGACTGTTAGTCAGCCTTAATGCAAAGCACCAGAAAGCAGAAAAACAATCATCCAGCATTCAACATAAATAATTCTGAATTAAAAGATGAAATGGGGATATTACAGAAGAAGAACATGCACATGCAATGACTATGATAGATTTTATCTTGCTTCTTGTTATTATTTCACATTCAGTTAAATTTGGAAAATATTCTGTCTCTACATGCTGTTGTTCCCAACTATATTGCACTCCTCAAAGACACCAAACTCCACTGACAAAAACAGCAATTTTACCAAGCAGAGCATCTTAAAACACTTCAAACTCACCAAAACCGTCTCGATTAGTCTTTCCACTTTTCCAACAATCACCAACTCTGGTTAAACAGTAAGAAACCTTTAATTCACGTAGTTATATGTGAAAACATTACGGCTCTACGAGGCTTTCCCGCCTACATCGTGCATGCCTCATTCAAACTCGACAGAAACCAAATAAAACTTACCAAAACCGTCACGTTAGTCTTTGCACTGTTCCAACAATTATCAACTCTGCTTAAGTTCGAAAAAAACCTCAAATTCATCAATTCAACTACATGTGAAAACATTCTGGCTCTACACATGGGTTTCCATTATATCGTGCTCCTCAATGTCAGCAAACTCCACTGGTAAATACTTTTTTCAAACCACGCAGATAACCAAGAAACACACCTCTTTCAAAGTTGACGGCAACAAAATAAAATTCACTAAAACGTTTCAGATATTTCTCAAGAATTACTATTTATCACTCATACTACTGGCGTGGAGCATGCACAATAGCTGATGATATCAGAGTCGCTGGTTTGATGGACCTCACTCTCATTGGACTGCCATGAATGTATTTAACCCATCAGAATTTTCTCTGAGTCATGTACAACAAACAAGATTGAAGTACTTAAACGGCATAATCATGATTTATCATGTAATGTAAGCATATTATTACTTTGCTAATCAAACACATGCTAGTTGATGCTAGTTGATTTTTTTGAGTGCACAACTGGTGACATTTCTGTATGTTGAGACATTACGTTCCCTTAGGTTCACTTTTCAGTGTCATGTCATGACACTGCTTACAGTCTTAAAATGAATCCCGAAAATCACATTGTAAGGGTTAGGAAACGACAGGATTGTGACTTAAAACACCAGGTCTTTAATTTTGTCTGGTTGTGTAGCATCAAACACTTGTCACGATATCTTAATTAAATCATCCAGTGCTTCAAGGCTTAAAAAATGTAGGAACATCGTCACGATCAGTTGTCTCTGTATTGGCAGCTGTCTCACCCAGTAATGCCATCACCAGCCCACCCATCTCCCAACATCAAACAGCTCTAAACATGTAATGTGAATGTGGTATGACATGCATTGTAGGAATGTCAACGTGGTGAGTGTGACACGTACAAATTTTGAACATACTTGTGGTGCACCGGACTGTAGTTTGCCAACATTTTATTCTGGCGCTGGGCTGCAAAAGCTCAATTAAGACGGTCTGTGAGAGGTTGACTCGATGACTTGATGCGGTTCTCTCCCTGCAGTTTTGCTGGCAACTTCATCACCACTATCAGCACACGACTTGCTTTTCCTGACCTCTTATGCTTCTAGCCCACAGGCAAGATCCTGCCTAATGCATACTGCCTCTGACACACTATCCTCCAGCGGTTTGACAAACACACAGCAGACTGGATATAAAACCACAGAAATACGTAGGTCGGCAAACTTTGTCCTCTGTCTCAGCACGCACCGTCTTTAAGTTCTGCACGATACCTCAGTTTTATGATATACGGATACTGTTTTCCATTACGCTGTACACACCTCATGAAATGCAGCTTGGTGAAACAGTAATCTTCTTTACTGAACATTCAATGAAATTATATGCTGTCGTAGATGGAGCAAGATTTTTTTCCCCTCCCTCTTTTATTGCATTGTTCTCCGCCATCAACCAATACACTTTATTTGGATTCCTCGAGTGCTTCCCCTTGCTGTCGTTTCTCCTCGTATTAAATTAAATCAAAATGTCACATCTTTTGCCGCAGTCATTACTTTGTAAACTTTTGGACTTCCAAAGTCAATAAAAAAAGATAAATAAGTATCCGTCAGCAGCCTTTATACCTGTCGTATTTTCTTCCCCATTGTTCATTTCCACAAGCAGCTCTCCTGGATTAACGCCCTCGTGAAAAAAAAACCAAACCAAAACACTGGCTTCTTCTCAGTGACACACACCGCAGCTTCCATTTGTTTGCAAGTGGTTGTTTGAACATCTGAAGCCGCGTGAAGGAAATGAGAATGAGTCAAGAGAGGTTCAGTTCACTCGAAGACAGAAAACCGTTTGAAGTCGAAATTCAAATCGCGCTTCACAGAACGCAGAGGCCGCAGTGAATATTGGAGAATTTCATGCACGGGCACGTGTGCGGAGAATCGGTCAAAAGGGACAGAGTGCCTTGACACGGAGGTGAGAAAGAGTCGGAGCAGGCAGATCACACAAAATGCAGCAATAGAGGAGCTCGGTTACGTTTGCAGGATTTCCTCCCTCGCTGCCAAGCGCACACGCGTGAGAGGTCTCTAAATACGAAGACATGACGGTTGAAGCCATTTGAAAATGCTAAATTACTGTACAACATTAATCCATTTATCTTTTGTGTGTGCATTCTAAGCTGTCACCCTTTACAGGGAGGTCTGTGTGTCAGTGGTGCCGGGCCTGTTGTCTTCATCTGGTATTACGCGATTGCTTTGGACACCTGTTACGAGCCGGGCGGCCGTGCTCTGTGTATCAGCCCTCCGACTTGGGCCTAGCAGAGATGTTTAAATGTTTCACCGGCCCCACCCAAGCCTGTTTGCAGCTAAATCCATTTCATCCTCTCCGCGAGCTCAGTTACAGACAGATAGATCCTTTCATCCCCCAAAGAGGTACCCTGCGCTTCAGCGAAACAGCGTGACAGACAAAGGCTTGGGGGGACGCCCATGGCCAGCCCGCAGTCCCATCTCCTATCCATAATCTAGCCTGCCTCTGCCATTGCAGATTACCTCCATGGAAACCAGCGGTGCCTGGCTGCGCTGGTGAGCTGCTGGCAGCGATGGCAGCGGCATATGTAATGACACCGTCTGTCTCGCGCTGACAGAACAAGATAAACATTCTCTTCTTCACAGGCCCTCGCCAACATGTCTGCGTGGCAGCCGGCGCTTCTTGTTGCCGAGCAGGTGAGACTGAAAGGTTATCATGTTCCTGTATGGATGAGGACTACGTGGACGTAATCCGCACTTCCAAAGAGAAAGGGATTACCAGAGATGAAAGGATTCGGAACAAGAGATTTTAAAAGGGCTAGTAATGCCACCATATGCACAGAAATTCACAAATGAGCACGCACGCATGCTGCCTTTATAGCATATATTAATATTCAATTCATCAGTCCGTGTCTGCAGCATGGTATAACTGGCATGTTTGTTCCATTTTCTTCCTCTCCTTCTCCCTTTTCTCCTTCTCTTTTTAGTCCAAATTCCACCCCGATTTCTACATATTCCAATGCTTTGTTTCCCCCTCTCTCTTTGCCTGGTGCTGCTCCCTCTCTTTCCTTCCCTCCGACTTTTCATTCTCCTCCCTTTGCTTTGATTCTGTACATTTCTGCTTCTGCCTCCTCTCTTCATCCTCCTCCTGTTTTTCCTGCCTGTTCAGTCCATCAGCCCCTTTTTTCCTCATCCTCTGTCTTCTTTCTTCTCTTTGTCTCTCTTTTCCCCCCTTTCCCTCCTTGACTTACTTCTCCTTTGACACCCCATCCTCTTCTATTCTTCTCTGGCATAATCTCCTTTTCCTTCTTGTCTTCCTTTGTTTATTTCTCCTTTCTCTTCTTCTTTTCTCTTTTTTTTCTTTCAAGCCTCATTGTGTTTCCTCCCCTCTTCAGATCTTCTTTTTCCTTTTATTCTCATCTGCCTGCTTTTCTACCTTCTCTTTTTCTTTTTTTCTCCTCGTCTTCCTCCATCTCCCTCTCCTTCTCATCCTACGTTTGTTTCCTCCTTGTTTGTCTTATCTCTCCTCCTCGCATTTTCCTCTTCCGGTTAATTTCCTTTCTCCCATCCTTTCAGTTTACTTCTTTCCTCTCTTCACATTTTCCCCTCTCCTTCCCCTCTTTTCTTCCACGCCTCTCCTTTTCCCCGTTTCTTTATTTCCCATACCACTTTTTTGTTCCTTTAACACAATGCTTTATTGTAGCTCAGATAAATGTATAAAGATTGCAGATAAAGGCAGATAATACTCGTAGTTTTCCTTTCTCGTCATGCAAACACTGAAATGTTCTGATCGAACAGTGGCAGGCTGGATGCTGGCACAGAATATCAGCAATCGGGAGCTTTCTTTCGATGTCTTCATCCCTACCCAAACAATTAGAAGCCATAATAGCAAGTAATAAATGCCAACAGTTACTGAGCATGTGTTTACCTGAAGTGACATTTAAAGTGCCGGTCACGTTTAAACGAGAGACACTGGCAAACACTGAAACCTAAAGTCTTATAATACAGGCTTGCTGATTAAATAACCACCCCGACGACACATCTTACAGTCTGGTTGCTCATTTATTTTTAGAGCTCCCTGCAGTGTTGAACACAGTGAAGCAAGTATTCTGGCAGAGCCCGAGTTTTATCCACCAGAGCTCTGAAAAGCCATAATACATACTGCAGTTTTTTTTTTTGTTTTTTTTTTTCGTGTGTGGCTCTCTATGTGCACTTGGAAATAAATAATTCACTGAGTTTAACACATGACGGGGATGTCTGTTTACTGCATAGCCCTCTGTGAGAGGACAAATCCTGCCCATGTGTTGATATGATTCATGTACTCGACGAGGATGATTTAGTCGGGAGTTATGGGTCATCGAGAAGGGCGCGTATTGCACTCGGGGTTTGGGAATGATGGCGTGTGATGGCGCAATCGGGGCTGACAAACTACTTCCCGAGCCCAGTTTGTTATTAATGAACGGCTAACAAGACGAATGCACAGTGCGGCTGAGAACGTACACCTCAAGGATCAGGGCTTCGCCGCGTGCCTCCTCCCCCTCTCCATCCAACATCCCTCATTCAAACGGTATATTGACAGTGGGAAGTATTTACTATGCAGGCTGTAAACCGAGGCTGGCTATGGTAATGCACCATGCCTTATTGTGAAAACACATCCTTTAGTAACACCAATCTTTCCGTAAGAATGATTTCTGAAAGGCTTCAGAAAAGAGTTAGGGGTGTTATGCAGAGGGCTACTGAGAAATACAGAATCTGTTCGGAGGAGAATCCTTTAGTCAGAAGCAAAGCGAACAACATTATGTGACAGCAAACTGTGTGAGACTGCCGCAGAAAAAGACTCGTTTTTTTCAGAATGCAGAAAGAACAGACATCTTCCCTCCAAAGAGATCCTGTGAAAGACGCCTTCTGATGGACAAGTCTGGAAGTTTATACAGGCACATCCTCCTGGGGTTGGTACAGCAGTTCTGCTGGCTGCTGCACCAGGTGAACTCCAGTTCAAGTGTAGCCTGTTTGAATGAAATGTCTCACTAAATCCAACTGTCACATTTCTGGTAGACAAGCTGTGAATCCCGATTCAGACAAAATAGACACCAGTTCAGTAGCTCTTCTACTTTAATGGCAGAGCAGTAAAGAGAAGTGTAATTGTTGGCAACAAACACGTAGAGAAAGATTAAATGAACAAAAAAAAAAAGAATTACAGGTAAGAGCCAAAGGCAACCCGCCTGTTCTCGTCAATAAAACAAAACATATGTAGACTGTGAACGCAGCTTATTACGACCCATATTTATGTTTCGTATTAGGCTGCAACCTCTAGTGGCTGCTGTAATTATTATGGCAGCAAAGATGGAAGCAAGGTGAGAGAGTATAAAGAGGACAAGTCTGTTGAATGAGGGTGAGGAGACTGGAGATTACTTTTCCTGTCCAGTACTTTTTGAGTTCTTACTGGCATTATCAACGTTGCGTAACTGAATGCGAGGAACATAATTATTTTAAGCCAAGTCTCAAGGTTTTTCTCTCTAACCAAGAAGTTTTCTTACTCCTAACCAAACTGCAAGTGTTAAATAAAGCTCTGGTACGCCTGTCTGCAGCGAGCGGTATACTTTTGCATTAATTGCTGATGAGATGCATCTGGTCAGGCAGATGATTGTAGCCACTGACCCAGTTAGATGATCTACAGAGAAGTCAGGAAGTGTGACGAGTGGGCAGGTAAGGGAGGGCGGACAATTTCAGGTAAAGGCTGACCCTCTTTGCAGATTTATGCATCTTAAACTCACCCCACCCCATTTTGTTTTGAGCCACGATGCAACACAGGGGATAAACAAGTACACAGTGCTACTGTCAGGCCACAGGCAGCAAGTCAAAGCTGCTCATTGACTTGGTAAATCAATGCATCTTTAAGTTTCTCCTTCAGTTGTACTGTAATCTGAGCAGCGTTACATTCGGAACTATAAGAAATGTCAAATCAGAGCAGTATGCAACATTCAAGGAAACACTGCAGTAGGGTCGAGCACTATCAGTCTCGCTGTAGGAAACCAGCGCTTCATGCCGGTGCAAAGTGATTCTGCCGGTGATCATGTGAAGACGGCCTGAGGCTGTCTGAGTGTGTTTGTGTCCAAGGCTGGAGAGGAAGGAGAGAGAGAACGCGCAGGGTCACCATGACTCTGAGTTCATATGGTGGTAATATTTTAGCAGCTGCACAGAAGGAGCCGGACAGTAAAGTGTGGGGAAAAAATGAGTTTGGAATCAAGTTAAAATTTAATCACTGAACAGATGAGGACCTGACCTGCAGAAATGGTTTCCCAAAGATTTAATATGTTGTTTTCTCAGATGTTCCCGGAGCTGTCTCATCACCGTTCACAATTAGCTGTGTTTTTGTCCAGCTGTGCGGAGCTCCTGAATCATGCAATGCATTGTGGACACTAGAGTCCAACAACAGCTATAATCAAAAACACAGCAAACATAGTTTGTACAGTGACATATCTGAGCACGTTTCATTTGCAGTTAGTGTAGTGCAAAAACAAGAATTAGTACTTAATATGCAATAGGTGCACACCTAGATTTTTAAGCTATAGGGAGCCAATGGGACCATACCAAGGGCAGAAAAAGGAATGAGCTTTAATAACATGACTAACTCCCACTTCTCTCTGAAGCTTTACAAATGAGCTGGATTTGTTCGCCTAGCACATATACAATCCGAAACAAACTCAGGTCAAAAAATCCACCGACAAATTTCATTCACACCTGGCCATTACCTCCTGTCCTGGAGGGATAAAGAGCTAATTAGAAAGAGTACAGGGGTCCTGATGAAGTCCAGAAAGGTTGCAGCAGTATGCTTTGTAATCACCCACATCCGAAGTGTACATGCTCACAGGGATATGCCTTAATATCAAACCAATTTTGAAATGATTTACCTGCAAGGGAAGTAAACAATTTTGCAGCGGCATTTATCGACTGAGTAACAAAATTGCTTATTGTGCAAGAAGAGATGTATCTTGAATAAACTCCATTAAAAAGAATGTGCAGAAGGCATTTCCCCTCGTTTCCCCCGATCCTCCATTGTTATCATTACTCCTCATTCTCCAGATCCTCTGTGCCTGATATTACCAATAATAATTCAGCCAAGAGAATCCATATTTCTTCGTAGCTATTATTAAAAAGCTGGACTAGGCAGTGGTATTCCACTGTAACTTCTCTTTCTGTATTTATCTGCTTCTGTCACTGAAATCAATCACCAGGAATGATAATAATGAGAAAGAAGGCTGTCTCATCTTTCTGATCCTCCTGGTGTCTGAAACACCTGCAGCTAAACCTCCAGGTCTCTCTTGTCTCTCAGCAGTCAATTGTGAAATTGCTATAAGAGAGAATGACCTTTTAATCCAGGTGGCTCCACGTGTAGTGTGACACTGGCTTGCAGCAACGAAGCCTGAAGTGAATCCATAAAATAACCTTTGTGCTTCGTGCCATGCTGTGTTCTGCAGCCTGCACGTTCCATTTGATCAAAAATGTTTTCAGGTATTTGCAGGATTAGAGATGATTTAGTTTTGGTAACATTAAAAATCTATGTGCTGCTTGGCGGGAGGCCATCTGATGTATGGTAACAAGGTCCTTGCCGGCCATATTTATGATGTTTGCTTATCAAAGAAACCCAATTGATGGGATAAATTGTTGGCAAACCAGATCATGTTCACATTACATGTTTATGACTTGAATGTCAAATCTAGAGGTGAGGGTTAGATGCTGGAGTTGCATGCAAGACGGATGCCCAGCCGAAGACTGCAGTTCAAGACTGTGTTTCAATGGGTGAAACCAGGGGAGATTTTCTAGGAGAAAGACATGTTTGTTGCAACAGAAAACTGATATTTTTGACGAAGAAGTCTGAGATCTCCAGCCATGTATGCCGACAGGAAAGTAGTTATGACTTGCATTCACGTTTCTTGTTTCTCTAATGTCCAAAGTAATTAATACTGGAGCAAAGGAGGAAGCAAAGGGGAAGGAGTTTAAAGAGGACAAGTCCGTAGAAGGAGTGGGTTGGGGTGGACAGGTTGGGTCAAACAAGCACAGGACTTTCGCCCAGGGGACCACTGTTTGTTCCCACTGTGAAACCAAAAGTCAACATTGAGTTATTTTAGCTTACTTTCACAGTACTTACGTCACATATATAACATTATAACTTGACTTAAAGTAGTTTCATCATGTAGGAACATTGAAAACTAAAGTTACATAAGTTTGTAGTTATTGTCGTCTGTCAATGTTTCTCAAAATTGATAGAAATACAGACAAAAACAGGTATTTACCTAACCAGATCAGATACAGCTTTGTCACATACAACTACAAAAATGGAAAAGTTTCAACATATCTATGGTTTATTTTGGTGAATGGGCTCATAAAAGTTTCTCTGAATTGATTCATCCTATATTTGGAAAACCGCAGTTATTGCCTGCGGTACATCCCATGACAGTTGTGTGCAGTATAAAACATAAAAAGACTCACAGACCCTGCGGGAATCAGTTTAAAATGCATTAAGTCTTTTGATTCCAAGATCCTGAGACTAGAGAGACACATTTATATTTATTGTTTCATCTTTGGAATTGTTCTGACTCTATCCATTGTGATTAAATACTAAATTTTTCATAGACATTGCATTTTTGATGGCCTGCAGACACATTTGTATGTATTACCCGTTGTTCACTTTGTCCCAACCTGAACTGCCTGTTGTCACTCGCAGGGATGTAATAACCCCGCCTTTTATTTCCTCAGTTACATCGATTGTTTGTCTCGGAAGCTTGAGCAAACCGGCCACAATAATTGATTTGGAAATGATGCGAATTCAAACTTTGGCCATTAGTGTCCTGCAAGCCAATCAGAGGTAGTCGATGTGGACCACACAACCCCAAAATTGCTCAGTTGAGGCCGGGAAGGTGCACTTTCACTGAATTCAAGCTGCATCATGAGAAACCTTTTTTTTTTTTCTTTCTGATGGAGCCGGACAATTAGCTCATCACAGATAAATCGTATCAGCACACGGGCGAACTAAGGGGGCCGGGTTTATCCTATGGATTCAATGATATGCAAATAAGCTTTGGGAAATATGTGCAAATATATTCTCATTTAAAATTCAGGGTTTTGTTTATGACTCACTGGGACATATATATCTGCCAGTTCCCAACTTGCAGTGCGTTTTTTATTACATCCACAGGCGCAGTAAAAACTATCCCACCTGATCATGATTCACTGGGTTTCTTGTTATTCACCGTAAAAGGCAGGTGATGACATTCCAGTCTTTTGGGATTACTCAGGGTGTGTGTGTGAGCGTGTGTGTGTGTGTGTGTGTCCGGTGACCCATACAAGGGGTGAGGCAATGTTCACACTGTTGAAGACCCGCTAGGATTCTTCCCGAATTAGCTCGGACCCGCAACGATAAAGCCCTGCATGTAGGGCTAATGTTCAGGACTTGTCAGCCAGGTTACACTATCTCTGCACTGCATAATGATGTGTGAGCATTTCAAGCCCGCTGCCGGCTCTTTATACTGCAGAATGGAGACTCGCCCCGACGCGAAGGGAAGTAATAAATTACTCTGGCAAGATTTGAGTTCTGCATAAGTCAGGAGGAGCCACCACGGGGGAAACAGATTGTAGATTGTTTTGTGTGCAGAGAGCGAATGGGGGAGGTTGGTCGTGGCGTTTAGATTAATGCATCTGCCCGCTTTACAAAATGCCTTTGAATCTGCAAGTGCAATGTAAGCTATAACGTAAATGTGAGATAGATTACATTCAATACTGTACGTGTGAGTTTGGGATTAAGCAGTGATTTGCCTATTTTGTCAGAAGCTGTAAATATTACTTACCATATGTTATTCAGGGAGTACAGAGGCGAGCTCTCTGACACTCATTCAGAGGTGGTGCACACAGGCAGCTGTTGATGATAAATGTCATTACCCTGTGCACTGGGGGAAGGAAGCGCCTTGTGGCTCCAACCAGCAGAAAAACAAAACAGAGAGAGCTGCCATTTGCAGGAAGATTTAGGAAATAATGAAAAGTGTGGCATTAGAAAGGAAATGTATTTAATTCTCGGCAAGTTCTAAAGTCAATCGCAAACCTAAGAGGTGGTTTGATGAAAGTAATTCATCCTGGAACTGAAGCAAAATGAAATGTATGTCTTTCAGAATTCTGAGAAAGAATGATGAAATCAAGATGGTTATGGGTGATGTTCATTTTGAATGACTGGGTGTCATCACAGACAACAAACATACCTTGGAAACCTCACAAAGAATAGAAAAGTGAACGTGTGCAAATGTTTTGCTGTTGTGAACAAAGCGAAAGACAGTTTGGACTTTGCTGGGAATAATCATATCATTTACTTTTGTTTACAGAAAATCCATATCTTTCCATATATTTCTTCAAAAGACTTTATTTTATGTAACACATGAAACTGTTGGATACAAGTTTGATACTGGAATTACATCTTATCACAAATGTGATCAAATTTTGGCCAGATCACAGCATTTCTACATTATTTTTCATATTTTTATTTTTATTTTTTTATTATCTCTCTATAAAAGCACGGAATCTCTGTGTGTCTGTGTGTGTGTGTATCAGGATCAGACTGACCTGAGAGTTTCAACATGGCTGCTGCATGGTTCGAGGGTGTGCAACGTCGCATTTGTTTGGACTACAATGATACTGTGAATAAATTATTTCAGAAATGCTTTACGAATTCCGCTAGCATTGCTAACCATAGCCACCACAGTCACGTGCGCATCAGAGCCAATCACTGCATACCATAGCTACGTGCGCACCAGAGCCAATCACTGCAGAGCCCCACCGCCATCCCCCACCTAAAGAAACAGGCAGAGTTATACCTGCAGCGGCGCGTGCTGGACCGGGAATTTCCTGGCGAGTCCGGACCGAGTCTGTTCGGGTCTGAGGAGATCCGGAGACGTGCGAACAAAGTGGAATCGGAATCTGTGGATGTTCGTGTGTAGCTAGCTGCTAGCCGGCCCACACGGCCCACCTCCAGAGTCAACGGACCGGACCCACTGGCACGTCCAAAACCGGACTTAGGGTAAATAATGTCCGCCTTGCTTTTTCACGAACATTGCCGTCACGTTTGCTTTGTGTCTGGTGCAGGAAGAAACTGTAAAAACAGGCTTTTGTTAAGAAAGTGTCCAAGTTTGGTTGTTGAGGAACGGGAAGTTGACTGACAGGCAACGACGGTCGGTGTAGAGACAGTGATAGAGACAGCGATATTAAGAGTTGAGAGATTTGTGACATTTAGCGTGTTTGGAGTGTATAGTTAGTGTGTTATGTAGTGTTTGGTGTAGTGTGTTTAGTGTGTAGTGGAGTCGTTTTTTTTTGTTAAATGAGTCAAAACAATGAGGAGAAGCTGAATGTGGAGCAGGCAGTGCAGCTCTTCAGTCAGCTGGAAGGAGCACAGGCAGACCTGAGCATTGCCTGCATTTAAATGGAAATAGTTACATGTAACTTTGTACATTTTTAAAATGTATGCACATATTTAGCAAACAACAATTTATATTTGCATTATAAGTAATAAAAAATGGTTTGTTAAACATATTTGTGGTTTTCACAGTAAAAAAATCTAACTTTTTCTACTACTTTTTTTTGTGATTTTAGGTCCATTGTGTTAATACAGTATGTCAAAATAAAAAAAAAAGAATAACTGTACAGTCACACATGTGAGGTTTTGCTGAAAATAATGACACCAAGTCAATAGTTTTTAAGGTGAAATATAATGGCAAAATCAAATATAGTCAAAAACGGCCAATTATACCCTGGAATATCGGATTTCACAACAAACCTAAATATCCCGGACGTCCCACCTTCAAACACAGCCCCATTTGACCATCCATGAAAAAGCTACTTAACCTCCCACTTTTTTATAGGAATACATATTTTCTACGGGCACTGCACTAGTGCATTTGAATTAGCCAAAAAAAAAAGACAAACTAACATGTGTGAGTAAATAAATATGAATGCTGTAACCATATTATTTATACTACACACAAATTGAACTATGCTGTATAGTTATTTAGCCTACATAATATCAAAGCAAAGGCAAAATGGTTAATTGTGAAATTAATTCATATCCACATCACATAAGCTTTTTTTTTTTGCTTCACAGTGAGGGGAACTAAATGTCAACACTAAGCCTTGAATATTAATTATCAATCAATATTCATTAATCACTGTGACCTCTCTGCTCTAATGCACTGTAATTCAACAAACGTACTGTATCTGAAGATGTTTACACCATCAAACAGACACATTTATAGATGTGAAGAATCATTTCAGCTGCAGAAAGCTTTACAGCAGCACTGGGAATGTACTGAGCTGGATCACGGGCCTCCTATTCTTTCACAAATATTAAAACAGGTCGAAATAATATCCATAGCCCGTCTACATCTGCTATAGAATCACTATAGTATTGTATTGGATTGTACTGAATGGTGTTTTTATTTCTATTTTATCTGAGAGAGTAACTCGCCCTGAAGTGAATCCAAAGCCGTGCCATGCCCTCGGTAAGACACTCAAAAATGTTAACTGCTTCAGTGTAGTTGACCTTCTCATAATACTGCTATCCAGGATTTCAGTTGAAGGTAAGCCTCTGTGGTTTCTGAGGAGCAAATGGATTGTGCATGCAGATCTGAAACCTGAGAATAATGATTGTGGACCATTTACAGCAGCCTTTGAGGGCAAAAGTAATTGACTTTGGCTTAGACCATCAAGTCTCTGAAGCACAGAGGGCTTCACACATTCAGGCCAGGTGGTACAGGTAAGTATCTGGCAGCAGTGCAGAGCTCGGGCAGCCACTTCAGTGGATATCTTCAATAGAATATGTTTGCATACCTGTATGTCCAGGACTTGGTGGATCTGATGATATAGAATAACCAATGAAAGACAAAGAACTCTGCCTGCACCTCTCTGCTCTTAAAAAAAAAAAATGATTCAATCAGACCTGAAAAATGCTTGATAAACTTCTGAACATAAAGGTTCCATATTTGTTTCTATTATTTTATTTACAAAATGCTATCCTGCAAATTGATTCAGAAAATGTAGGTTTGACACAAATGTTTTGTGGCACTGAATAATAATCTACGAGAGAACAGTTTGTTCTCGATCGTGGAAACAGACATTGACAAAACATGGTCAAGGTTCATTCACTCGCTTGTTCCAGAGCTTCTGACTGAACGATTCTTTTACAAGTATTTTGCCTTTGTTTGTTAGTATATTCCAGAGAGGCAGACAGGCCAGGCTGTATGTTCCCAGCATGCCATTCTAAATACAGCAGATGTTTGGTTCCACATGGTATGTGGCTAAGCCACTCTGTCCCGGTGATTTCCTGCTTTTAAAATTATTAAATGGTCTTTATCAGCAGATGGAGTTTGTTCAGTTGTGACAAAGCTTTAGACATTTAAACTTCTTATTATTCTGAGAACTCAACAATTGAGCATATGCCATCTGCTGACGAAGATAATGACTTTATAATAATAATAATGACTGTGCTCTTAAGAAAAAATCTCTCCGGTAAAACAAATGCTTATAACCCATAGAACGAAGGTCCCCTAACCATACCAAAGTCTTCATTTTAACAGCTTCTGCAGATTCATTTGAACTCACATTATGATCTTTCCTTGGAAGATCTGGTTGTTTTACCACCTCAACAAAAATAAGACCTTAACCACAGTCACATCATTCGACAGTGATTTGTCATAGTTTTGAAAGGCACAGATAAGTTGGGTTGGGTTGTCAGATCAGAAAACGTAAAAGCATTGTCATTTCATTTGAAGGACTTGTTGGATACAGTGAGTAGGTGGCCCCACCTTTACGCCCCTGTGGACAGAGAGTCCTAGAGAGGTGTTCACAATCACGGAAAGTTTAAAAATCTACAATTTCATGACAACGGAGCAAAGTGCATCTGCTGGAGAAGGTCATGTGATACAGTCAAAAGCTCCTGAACAAGCAGGTAAGCAAATCTCTAATATTTGTTTGATTAACTGTATACCATAATTTGGCTCTGTCACTTCACCGCCACAGTTTCTTTTTGTTCCACTTGTGTTCAAATCATCAGACCTGAACAAGGGATGATGGTGAATCTCCGTGCTTCATTTATCATGATAGGAAATGCTTTAAAAAGTGCTCAAAGGAAAGAATCATGCCCTTGCAGTATGTTGTCAGAATATTTTCTTCTCACTGTATACATTCTACAGTGGGGAATAAGAATGATAAACTCCAGCTAAGTAGCCTACGGGTATGATTGATACATCGTTTGGCATCCAATATTACTTATCATCAAAGCAGCGACCTGATTTCACCTCAGGTCTGTGTTTGCGGTGCAGAAGCTCACAAATGAAATGTGGGCCTAATTACATTTTATCTGATGCCCCGCAGCAGGCCCTGCCCTCTGAGAAATTAATATCTGAGTGTCCACTGCACCCAGTCTCAATTACGTTTCTTTTCAAATGCATCAGCTGCCATCCTTCTTGTTAATGCGCAATGTGGGAGTGAGAGTGAATACAGTTCTGAGTTATTCGTCTTGCCCCAAAGACGGAGCGGCGGGGCTCGGCTGCGTGTGAATGCATTTCAAAGAGCAGCAACAAACGCAGAAAAACAAGCCTGCTCACTTACATTTATGAGCTGTCTCATGTTTTACTTTTACTTATTGCGCTTCCTAAAACAATCAGGGTGGATGTGTTCTTTATAAGATTGGTATTCTGCAGCCCAGTCGCCTGAATGACATGTTGGCAGTTTACGTGTGGGATATGGTTGAATTCATACCTATCATGTTCACCGTGCTGACATTTGTGAAATAGCTGTCGTAGCCTGATCACATTGCATGTATTCTATATGAGGTAACTTGGGAGGTGGAGCGCACGGGAGTGTTGTCATTCCTGGCGGCGAAGGTTGCAAAGACAGTCGCTGCTTTTCAACAGTGCATTTGAACATTTATAAGGGTGAAACCACTGGACTTTTTTTTTTTTTTTGCCCAAGGTCAGGACATTCTCCAGCTGTGTTTATGGCAAGAAAATTGGGATCTTTTTGACAAGACGTCAGAACATTTCCAGCCGTGCCTGCAGCGACAAATCTGGGATGTTTTTGATAAGATGTAAAGAATTTCCCAGGCTTATTTGTGCCGCCAAAACCGGAATATTTTTGACATGGAATTTTCAGCACTGTTTGTGGCAATGAAACTGTGTTATTTTTTATGTCAACAAAGACCATTTTTAGCTGAAGATCTTCTTAATCCATTCCTGATTTCCAATTAGGAATGGATGAGAGAACCCAGTCTTTTAAAAGGGGACCTTAAGACTTCTCACAAATCCAGGTGTTTTGAGCCAAAACATGATCTTTACCCAACCTTAACCAACTGTTTTATGTGCCAAAACATAACATCACAATAAGCATCAATTGAGCCGCAAGAAATGTAAAGTGGTAACATCTTTACGTACCGTCGTCATATCCGTTTGCAGAAAGGTGCACTGCCCACATTTATTCTGGTGATTGGCTTGGTATTCGGAAAAGGAGCCGTCATGGTGCTGAAAGTCAGACGGTAACTACTTGCTGGATCCTGTTGGGAGGGAGTGGATTGAGGCTTGTCACTGCAGCCAGGTTTGTGAAATGCAAAGTGGTGTGGGCTCCCGTTGTGGTTGTGATACATATGTTACTCCACTTCTTTGAGACAAGCTGAGAGATGCTCGTTTGCTGAGAGAGGTCTGTGTGGGTGTCCCCCGCCACGCCGTTACTTTTGCCAGCAGGGGGGACTTGTTGCTTGATGAGTCATAGATCTGTCAGTGATGACACCGGGTCACTCCTATGGAGATGAGTGTGTGGATAATGAGCATTACATCTCCATGATCACTAGAAACTGTGTTGGTGAGAATCTGAAGGATAGCTGCTTATTTGTGCGGGGCAGAGAAAAGTATTTCACTAAAACACAGCAAAGGAAATCAGGAATGTATGATGTGCATGTGTGTGAGCTTTCTATATGTACAACTCTACGTGTGTAAACCTATAATAGAATCCAGAATACATCACTATGTCCAAGACATTACAAACTCATGTTTAAAAGGATGCTCAGTATCAGGAATTCACCTTACTGGATTATCATATTACTGAGCATACTTTGGCAAATTTTTCATAAAGGACCAGGTAAACAATGCAGGAGAATTACTGCATGTGGACATCACTACATTAGTTCAAATAGGCCTTTTTTTTAATATTCACACAAATAAGAATCTATTGTTACATTAACAGGACAGTTGTAAAGTGCACACATATCTGGGAAAGCTTCTTAAACTACTTTGTTCTTTTTGCCAATCATTTTCAAATGCATGCAATAGAACACCAGATTTCTGTGGAGGTGTACATTTTCTACCGCTCCATGCAGGACTTGGTAATGCTGTTCCGCGGATCCAGTACAGTTTCAGCATTTGTTAAAGTGCAAAACCATTGAATATTTTTGACAAGATGTCAGGACATTTTCCTGCTCTGTTTGTGGCAAAAAACCCCCCCAAAAAACCAGGATACTTATGACCAGATGTCAGGGGATTATCAGATTTGTTTTTAGGAGACAAAATGTTCTTATTTCTGTTCATCTATTTATTTCATTTACGATATGTCACAACACCTTTAGTTGTGTTTGTGGCAACAAAACCATATTTTTGCCAAGATGTCAGAGAATTTTTCCAGCCCTGTTTATGCCGACGTAAAATGAATAATAATAAATAATAAAATGGGGATGTTTTGGAGAGACATTGAGGTATTTCCAGCCAGGACAGAGCCGGGACATTTTGAAGCGACATACAAAAACAGACGTCTCCGACCATGTTTGTACAGCGCAGAACATCCAGTCAATTACTGTAACTTCCACAGATATGAATGATTGCCTTAATGTTTAGAGTGATAGATTACAGACCGCAAGCATTAATGCTTGACTTGATGTTCAGAGTGATGGATAACAGAACTCCAGCAAGTTCCGAGGCTGGTGTTTGATTTTCACACGGTGCCAAGATGAACCTCGGCCGCCTGAAACTTTGTCAGCAGACTCTGCAAAAGGGATAGCTGTGACGCGATGTGAAGCGCCATTCGATCTCACGGAGGCAAAGCTAGCATATCAACTAAGTTCACCGTGAGCTGCTGATTTAAATAACACTTCTTCACTCTTTGATGTGGAGAAAATATGCATTTTGTGCGGATTAACGAGGTCACACCCACATGCTGTTGGTCACCGGGTCCGTCTGACAACTTTTACGTTATGAAACGGCACCGATGTTCTGCCAGCCTCCGCAGCAAGAACACCCTCGTGGAACGAAAGCGCCTTCCCTCCTGCGGTTGTGGTAATTTGCCAAGAGAATAAGTGGAATTAGACAAAACACTGGCTGCACACAGTGTGCTGCACCTCCACGTAGTTGGAGAGCTGCTGTCATTCTTGTTTCTGAAAGAGCAGCTAGCAGTGTTGACATTCAGAATTTGTAATGTGAATACTGCGCGACAGGCGACCGCAGGATTCAGCTGAAACTGGTCAACAGCAGCGTAGCGCAGGTGGGTAAACAATGATGACAACTGTCCTTGTGAATCCTGGGCTGCTGCTGCCCAGTTTTGACTGCTGCTATTTACAGGGTTATGACATTGTCACAATGCAAAAAAAAATAAAAAAACAAAAACAAAAAAAATCACAACAACAAAAAAAGCACTTGTTTAATAATAGCAACAATCTGTTTATGAATGAATAGAATAGAGTGTCAGTGTTGCTAAGATAGAGTCATGTTGATGAGACTGCATATGCCTTAGTAATGACAAAACTTGTACTTACGGTGCAAAATGAAACCAAAGCAGAACATCCAAAAGCTGTTTTCGTGTGTTTTTTCCTTCTTTTCTACTATATGGGAGTATTGTGTTTGGCAATATAGCTCCCACCATGCTTTATGATTGGTTTTATTTTTCTAAATCAGCATGCTGCATTACCTTTAAGCGCTTCCTGTTTGTAACATAACCGCGGATGCTCGACAACAATCAGCTAGATAATGTCTATGTGCAGGAGAAATAGTCTGAGGCAAGCTGAAGGGCTTTTTTTAGAAAAAAATTAGATGTATAAACCGATTTATGGATACTCACCCAGGACAGGTATCAGAGAAACTTCTACCGCTGGAATAAGGTTGCATCTGAATCAGCAGTATGTGTGAAGTACCTGTGTATAAACTACAAAGTGTATCAATGAAATGCTGATTTGGTAAAACACTCCTAACCAGCATTTGATAACCGGACCATATGATCCTGGCCCACATGCGGGTGCATCATAAGGTGTTTTTCCATTTCACAAATAGTACACTGCCAGACAACAGGTCTGTATAATGAAACCTTTTGCGATAATAATGTGAAAAATCATAATAGGGAGGAAATGTCTGGACCACACACTCTTTGTATCGTGGCTGCGTTTTTTTCTAATAGCAACAAACAGCTCTCGGTCGCGTTTACATGCCGGTGAAGGACAGTTACACTGAAGCAGAATTGCGGGGATTAGAGAAATAACCCGAACAGTCTTCGGGCCACTGCTTAATCCGCTCAAATAAATACCTGACACTCAATTTTCAGCGAGGCCGTCCAGAGCTGCTGTGATGGCTGTTGTCAGCACGGGGGGTTAACTCCATCTGCTGAAGGACACGCGAGGGTGATGAGGTGGCCATGGCCTCTCCCGCGTCCCTCACCCTCACGCCAGAGCCTAACGCTGGCCGTGGAATGCTGCAGATTAGATATAAAGGCTGTAAATAGTGCTGATATCCACGGTGGCAACAATGACAATGGATACAGTATCATGGTTTATCATGGTGCATCGTTTACCCGCTGAGAAAACAAACGCAACAATTGTTATTCATAAACAGAAAGAAACAAGAAGCCGTTGCTGCGAATACGGGAGTTGTTTAAAAATGTGCTCGAGTTTGTTTATTTGCAATGTTTGGCCACCGTTCAGCGTCTGCTGTGGCACAGTCGCCCTTAATTACTTGTCAAAGCATGAGGCACCGCGAGTGTTTCCCCCTCTCTCGTTTATTACGCGGCAATCAGAACTTCACACCGCTTCTTTGCTGTTTCAAAGCACAATTCACATGCATTCAGAGATGGGGGGGGGGAATCTAAAAGGGTAGAAAATATCTTGAGTGGAGGCTTATAGCATGACATGAAAACACTTCTTATTCACCCACTGTGCTTCTCTAGAGACTTTTAAATCCTGCATTCAAACAGAGAAGCATGGCCACAACCTCGAGGGGTGAGAGGGGGCTTTATAAACTCGGGGTGCGAGTGCAATGCAGGCTCGTATTACTCTTCACAGTGGCTGCATTTATCCCCTAATTCCCGATTATTCCGCAGTGAGCTGCTAGGTGTGCTCAATTTACAACAGAATAGAAGACAGATTTCATCCCCGGGGGCGCAGCGGCTGAATGCATTTCTTCTTCTTCGTCGTCTTTTTCTATTTTTTAATTAGAGCTTAAAAGTTTAACGGCAACTGCTCAACCATTCGGGGCAGTGCCGGTGATTATCATGGGCAAAGTCTTTTAATAACAGATCATTTAGCATTTTTAGTTGTAGGATCCCAGCAAAGGGAGTTGTTGAGCGCCGGCCCTGTAGGCGGTGTACCAACTTTATGTTAGAGGAGTTCCCCTTTCGAGAGGCAGCTATTTTAACTGTAAAAAAAAAAAAAAAAAACAGTCATTCAGGAACCGTGCATCGTCTCCAGTGGCTGAGCTTAATAAACAGTGCAGGTGTGCTAATGCTACAAAAGCAATGACGTACAATTCGGCATCTACTTTTTAAGCGATCTTTTTTAATATGAGAGGCGTTTTGGTCTGGTGCTTTTCTCCATGTTGGATTTTGAATTCATGCACTTTGTATCCGTTCTACAGTTAATCAGCTGTATTTGCAAGGCTAATGTAGTTAATGTGATGCTAGCGTCTGCTGTAATCATGCCGCATTTACGTTTTGATCAGCTGCTCAGTGAGTCCATTACCTCACATGGATTTCTTATGATGGGAGAGTCAAGTGACACATCGCAATTCCCTGTAATTTAAGGTGAAAACACCATGTTTTTTATGCACTTTTTGGGCCATTTTGCTTCCATAATATAGTGGAAAGAATATAAATTCAGTTGGAGAGTCTTCTTTACATAATTTGAACATACAAATTTGCAGTACAACAAAAAAAAAAATTCCTAATGTACATCAGAAAGGGGAAGTTTCAGCTATTTCATAAAAAAAAAAAAAAATGTTGCACTTATTACACTTTTCAGTTTTATGCCTTCTAATTTGCTATGCTAAACCTCTGCAGAATCACTTATCCAATGTTAGATTTCTCTTCTGGAATCTAATGCACAGCTCATTTTAATTAGATCAAACATCATTTGCATATTTCTGCATACAATTTCAGATAATCTGTGGTACAAAAAGCAACTGCCTTAATGTCAATAATGACCCGGGGAATTTTCTAGTGACATCTATTTGTAGTGTCACCCTTTTTCTCTTTTCCAGGTTAGAATGTAGAAAAAGGAATCCTTCTCACGTTGAATATCAGAAAATAAAGGGGATAAAAGTTTACTTCTAATGCTTCACCTGAAATACCTTCTCTAAGGAGGCTGTATACAGTTATACATAGAATCATCCCAGATACGGATGAAGGTGTCACTAAAGTTCCACATTTTACCTTCAGAAAGTCCCATTTTTTTTCTTCTTAAGGAATTTTATCTCTAACAGCACAAAGCAGCCACCTCTTAGGCTCTCATTAGAACAACCCCTGGTTCCTGGCCAGATAAACGGTGGAGAAGAGCAATGGAAGGAGGGATGGACAGGTGGATTGGGCACCGGCGGTGAAGACAATAAGTTTTGTTTTATTGGCAAGGACTAATTCTTCATTCCTCTAATTGAAGAAGTCATGGTAGATCAATAAGCTTCACCGGGCCGCCTTGTTCTGGCATGCACTGACATTATAACGAAAGACCCGGCAGCACAAATAGATCTTTTATCAGCGACAGGGCTTAGTGTGTTTACAACACATCCCTTATCTTTTCCAACTCCCATCTGTCGGGGTGCAGGAATCCAATTATGTTCCCAATATTAACCCCTTTGGAGAATTAACCCCGCACACCACTAGTCTTTGAGCAAATAAAAGTGGGTGAGGAACCTGCTGCCAGTGTTAAATGAGGAAATAAATAATGGATGCTGGCTTTGCCTCGCTCCCTCTGTGCGCCACTGATCCTACCCACCTGGAGGGCTTCTAAATAAGATCCTACGCTGGCTGAGCACAACACAGCAGTTCATTGATCCCCACCCTGTGGTAAGGCCTCTTCCCTCAGGTGGGCATATGAAGGTTGAAGGGAAAGGGCATAAAAAAACAAAAGTGGAGACAGACACAGAAACGCACATACAGTACATACAGACAGTGGAGGGCAGAGTGACTCACACGCCCTCCAGGAAGCACAGCGCAGATCAAAAGAGTCAGCAGCTTGGATGTACATGCATGCGTGTGTCAGGCTGCTGGTGTGCTCCAAAGGAAATCAAATGCGGCGTGTGCTCAATAGCAGTCATATTGCCGTTGAAATCTATGCAATTAATATGGTCTGTTTGTTTTATGGACGTACAGCAGATGGAGCAGCTTGTGAGTCACAGTGTGGTGGTTAAAACTAGAAACACACAGCCCCCAGAACACATGTACTGTACAGCGCGCAGGCCATCGCAGGACATCGCTGACCACTTCCTAACGAAAGTATATTTGAGTGCGGTAAATGAAGCCGTAGAAATGTTTTGACATGTTTGGCGGCGCATAATGGAGCCAAATTGCCGGTTTAGACCAAACGAAGCATATCAAATCACAGGCAGCTACTTTACAGAGCACTACATCAGCTAACGACTTCGGAAAAAGTGCATAAATGAACATTAGGACATCAGCTGTCTGCGAACACCAGGTCAAAAGGGGTCAAGGCATCGACTGGGAAGATGTCAAAGTTGTCAGCCAGGAATGAGCGGAGTGCCGGAGAAAGGTAGCAAAAGGTGAAAGAAGTCCATTTAATCTCCAACAACGTCTTCTCCAACTAAGTAATCAATTACATGATGATGTTGATGCCTCGTCGTTCATGTAGGAGGGTTCAACTCTCTGGAAGGAGAGCTGGCTTTCAGGCTAACGTGGTACGCTTTTTTGTACTACCATATTTCGCGTTGGACCCACTTTTTTTACGAAGATGAGAGATGTTGCCCGCTCACCTATATAATGCATCCTGACGTACTGTGACTTGTCGCAGGGGTGACATCTCACTAAAGATCTCATCTAGAAATGTGCTCTCAGGAACCAAAATTTTGCAGCAGTTGACTCAATTGGATTCAGAATCAGATTGTCGTAATCCTGAAAAGTACTGAGTTCAATACTCAGCCCTAATGCTGAATACATTTTTTTAAGTTACTTTTAGTTTAGTTTTACCAAGGTCAAGAATGAACTTCAACGATCATCAGTAAACACGTTTATAATGACCACCCTGTTTGTGAGACGGCAGGTGAAGGTTACCAGTACAGTGTGTGCATATGAACTTCGTCTGTGAATTAACCATGTGCCTGTGCACTCCCTCAAATCCATTTTCACCACATTATTAATGAGGCTGGAAAACACCAGTGTCCCGGACAGGATCAATATTGTGCCGTTCATTTCAGAGCAAACCTTAACATTGAAGATTCCTTTACTCGTTTGAGCGGCCGTACAGCATTACAAGAACTTGCAGTATTTATTATTTGTTTAAGCCATTTTCAGAAACGCCTAGTAATTACACTTCAGACCCATGCTTTTGATCCTTACAATAAGAGAACTATTTACAGAACAAGGTTTTTTATAAACTTGAATGAATATACTTCACTCAGCAACCCATAAGGATTTCCCTTCATCACGACTATGAATATTGACACATTTTACCTTTTACTTTTACCACTACTACTCGTTTCAGCAGAGTACTTGCTCAACTCACGTCGACAGAAAGTCCAAAGTCATTATTCTGAAATCAAAGCCTCTCTATCTTCCAGTAACTCGCAGCAACACGCATACTGCTCACAACCAGCACTGCGTTTTTAGCTCATCAACCACCCACCTGATATAGGATCAAGTGAACCATCTGTAAATTCAAGGCAGAAAATGCACTAATAGCGTTTCACCAAGACTTTGTTAGCAAAGCAATCAAACCTGACTCACCACTTTGCTTGGTGATGATGACGACAAAATTGAAATCTGCAAGTGCTCTCCAAATCTTCCCCACATCCTCAGGAAACATAAGCCCAAGAACCGTTTTAATTAGTAAGCTAGCCGGCAAGTCACAACTTGTTGCCGTCATCCCTGTTATACATCTTTGCTCATGCGATGCTAATGATGGCTTTGACAAAACCCTACAAACGCAGCCCACTCGCTCATTTCAGTGACTCCAGTGCATTCGGCACCACAGAGATTCTGGCACTTCAGCAAAGAACCGGAGGGTTGTTAAACAAAAAAGATTAACCTTCCCCAACTTTTGCTGCATCACAAGGTAACATCATGTGGCCTGCACTTTAATGAAAAACCCCTAATCAAACATCTATGTTAAATAACTTCCTGTCAGATGGCCCTAGTGTCACACTTGTTACTGACAGCATTGAGTGTGGCAAAAAAGGGGCAAGAGGATAAACTTCACAGATGAGGTGGAGGTGCCAATTTACGAAGACACACAAAACCAAGCTGTTATTTGGCTGGTTTACAGGCAAATTGTTAAAGGAAAGACTTTTTACAAATCTAACTGCTGTTTGCTGGAAATTAAACCAGTGGCACAGTTTAAAAAGACATTCATTTTGAATTGATTGCTGAAAATAGAACCCCCCAAAAATAGGTGGCACAGGCAAAGGGCAGTCCACCATTTCAATTTCAGATGTTGTACAGAATTGCCACTATAACTGGTGAGACACAGTGGATCATCCCTCTTGGTGGGTATTATACGTGCCACAGGGCGTCTCCGCTAATCGCAGCGTAGGCTGCATCACAAGCCTTATTTCCATTATTGTCTTATTATTCACATTTGCTAAGAAGCTTTTTTTTTCTTTTTTTTCTCCCCCCCCTTCAGAAGATCTATCACAATTGCCAGATCCTGCTGCACCGGCTCAGAGATCTGCCGAGGGTCTTCTGAAGCTGAGTTGAAGAAAAAGGAGAAAATGATGAAGGGTATTGCTGGCATCAGACCTGCTATTGTAGGCTGGTATTGTCGAGTAGCGCCTCTTACAGACAGGAACAGCCAGTGGCTCTTCATCAATCCTATAGTGCTTCTTGTGTGCACGTGCCCCTAGTTGTGAATGTACTCCTTTTCTACCATCCATAGAATATTCTGTATATGCATGTCCCAGGGTGCTTCAAAATTTATGCACATTTTCACACATAAATAACTGTGTATGCATTGAGCTAAAAGTAAGATTATACTTTAGGCCCTAAGTTGACCTAGTATGCTCACAAATGTACCATGCCCATTTAGTCATGTGCTATGATCGGGTGTAGATAAATGTTAATTTGACCTTATGTACTGCTTATCTGGTCTACCAACCACTCAATGTGCATGTGTCCAGACGCCCACACATACGCAGATTAATTTGAAAACATGTCGCTTACTCCCTCGTGCGCCCACCATTGGACAGGGTGCACCCTAACACCTTTAGCTGAGTGCCTTATATGTTTTTTCTAATCCATTTTATCAGACACATTCATACACTGCGTGCAAGGTGCCAATATTCAGCCTCTCACACACCGATGAAAAAGCCATCAGGGGCAATATGGGTTCAGTATCTTGCCCAAGGACACTTCAACATGCAGCCGGTGCTGGGCATCAGACCACCAACCTTCCGATAAGTAAATATCCGGCCCTACCTCCTGATGCCTTAATACAATTTGTTTGATTGTTGGTGTGTTCAAATTACACTTGTGTTATTTTAAATTAAATATTCTGACAGAGGCCCTGCACCAACATGAGTTGTTTTCAGTAGAGTGCAGACTACTTTGCTGGCGTCTGTAACTGCTGCCAAGGTGTTTTTCAGGATTGGCTCTCTTGTAACTGAAGCAACTAGTTCATAAAGTATGATTAAATGGTGACAGTGCACCATTTGTACAAGTTGAGGCACCTAAATTGAGCAGAATGCTAATCTGCTACTTTGCTTCACACAACAGCGCAGTCATTGTCTGCACTGTGTACGAATGACTGAACGTACCGAGTGCATTTGCCAAGGGCAGATAGACAGACACCTCAGACACGATTAATCCACACACACCTATATGGCGGCAGACAGTCCGGCTTATGCTGAAACAAACAGTATGGGATTTTTTAAAATCATGTCGCTCGTCTCACAGGTTGACTGTCCCACTGAGAAAACTCCCGCGACACCAGATGGCAAGTCTACCCCCGACTGTCTGCCTTTTCTTTGACAGGAGGTTTGTGTAAGAGCACATCGAAGAGGAAAAACAAATGTACAGCTGAAGTTAGCGAGTTTGAGTCACACTTGAGTAATTCACGTTTTTGTTGAAATCTGGAAGCTAATTAAGAACGGCACAGCTTCACCACAACCTGCAGTTATAAGAAATCACTCGACGTCTGCAGGCTCTCTTACTTCCACGTGAATAGAGCCCATAGAATCAACCCATAACAGCGGATTAAATTATAGGTTTCTATATAGACCTTTATAGCACAGGCACAAAGGTGAAAGTGCTGGCCTTTTCTCTTACCAGGGGGGGAGTCAGTGATGCCGTGGAGCACACTCGTGCCGACAGCCATAGAGTAGCTACTGAGAGGCATACATCCATCAAAACACACCCACACACACATTCCCTCACTCACACACACCATTACTTCTATACCCTCCAAGCAACGATCGGGTCGCATAGACTCGGACTCTGATTTAATGTAATTTCATTTATCACTTTGAATTAGATTTCATGTTGCTATTTAATAATTTAAATCCCCTGGAAAGCACTCTTGGCTTTCAGCTCAGTATCAAGGAACGCTGGAAGATGACCGGAGGTAATGGCTACTAGAGCAGCCATAATTTACTTTGTGGTGTTGGGCAGGCAACATGTGGAAAAAAGGAGAGAATTTGTACACCAGGTAAATATCATAGTTCGGGATGATGGAAGTGTTGAATCTCCGATCAAGTGTGGGAAACTTTTTTGCAGTTGGAGTCTGTTGAACTCTCTTATTGACAATATCCTGGTTTTTGCCCTTAATTTCAAAAAACATAATATACCTACTGTTTACATGACTAATGGAACATATTATTCCACTAATATTGCCATATAGATGCAGCAGTGCATACCTCACTTTTCAGAGAGAATGTTCCTCTTTATCAAACTGCAGCAGTGTTGCTCTGCCCTTTTTGCTTTTCATGGATTCTTGATGAGATACGCCACAAGGATTTGTGAGTGAGAGGTCCTAAAAGGATTCTCTGTTGGAGTATGGAGAGAAAAATTATGTATGTCCTGCTGGACGCATGTACTGTGAAGCTGCTAAAAATAGGCAATTGACTCATTCAGGTTTTCTTTCTGTGTGTTGTGTTCGACATCACAAATGCACTCATAATCTGGGAATAGTAGCAAGCAGCATGGAGTCCGGTGACAGTGCTATATGGTCACTTTTCTATATGTTTTACTTCAGTATCTCTTTCAGAATCAGTGCCAACTAAACAACATGTTTGAGGACTGCTTAAACAAAGACATGTAAGAATATACGAAATATCTAAACGCTGAAATCTGGAACTTCAACAAACTGTCATATCTCTATGGCTGCCGAAGAATACCTGTGACTTCTGCGGGAGTCATTTGAACTGGGAAAGAATACCAGCTGTACCCTTTCCCACTGAAGACAAAAGCCAGAGGCTCATGGATGTTTTGTCCATGTGTTAGCCAATTTGTTACGTTAACTTGTGATTAAGGTGATTCGATACTTAACCTTCATTTCGTAAAGTTTAGATGCGAGCAGTGTTGTCTTTTTGAGGATCACATCCTCTCAGCTTCACACGCTCAAAATTAGAAGCTACCCAGCACGGTCCATTGAGCAGCTGGGGGTTAAGGGCCTAGCTCAAGGGCACTACATTGGTGGGCAAGTGCTTCTCTTTCATTTTCGCATTTCCAGCTGGTCACAGGATCGAATCAGTGACCTCCCCCTGCCCGCTTCTCTAACCTCTGGCCACCACTGCCTAATTAGCTTAAATTAATCTCTGTTTATTTGATTGAGACTGGAAAGATACTCAATTATTTCATGTCTATCCCATTTTCTGTTTGCTTAGTCAGTTTGACAGATTGATATGTATTAACAGAATGAATGTCATTACATTTAAGTGAACCTCAGCTGTTCAAAGATTTATGGTCCTATAGGCAGTAGACAATTGCACTAATGTGGGCTTGTCAACATAACAAATTTATAGTTATGCCAATGGAGTGCAATGGTAGACAGAGATTTACTGCTTGACTTTTATGTGTATTTCATGTTTTATTTATTTTTTTATAGTTCTTATGATGATGATGTTTGAGTGATGCTATTCTGGTGAACTTTGGAAAACACTTTCAGTTAAAGCAATGGACTGCTAGCTTGTGACTATACTAGCGGGAAAAAAGTAAAGTTTTTTGAACCACTGATAGCATGAAGTTGCTTGTTTGTTCATGCAAAATGTCCTTGAATGAAATAAACCCCTATCTGAATCAGGAATGGGCACCCTGCTTTTCTGTTTGGAGTAGTGAATGTGGCAATTGTTTAGATAGATAGATAGATAGATAGATAGATAGATAGATAGATAGATAGTGGTACTCTTCGGTATTAGGTACAGGAAGCACTCAGCCATGCTAAGATGAATGCTTTGAAATAATAAATTACCAAATGCAAATAAGGAGAAGATTAGTCTGTGTTTATGGGTGGCGTTTAATTTTAATTGGTTCATTATTTCCGGAAATTACATTTTTAAACTCTCCTGACTGCCACAGCTGTGCTTGGTGCTGTGTCGAGGGAATGAAAGCTACAGGTCGAGAGCATAGCATTATGCAAACAAGACTGCTGTGTACACAGTATGACTCAATGTGATTTTGGATATTTCTTTCAGGTGTTTGTATTGACAATGAAAAGAAATTGGATCCGTGATGGTTGGAATGTGCCGACAGACACTATTAGCAACCTTCAGCCAGAGACATTTTTGCTCATGCTTGTCTTTTCCCCCTCTTGTGGTCAATTTACTGTCTTTTAAGGCTTACATACCTGAGAGCTCCAACTAAAGCATCCTACAATAATCACTGTAAAACAAGCATTTCAACTTAAGTAAAAATGACCAATTCATGATTTGTCGTTCCAACACATGAGGGCAAATGTTTTGTTAATGAGTGGCTGAAGCCAGGTTGCCCTAGAGCAGTGGTTCTCCAACCATGCCCAAGGCATGCCAAAGGGCAAGCCAAACTCTTACAGCACACCTGTGTACGTATCAGGGCCAAAAACAGCCTCCACAACGTGTGTTATCACACGTCTGACAAACAATTATGATACTCATGGAACATTTATCAACAAATTAATTCAAGAACTTGTTTGAAACTTTGGTTTGGATGGGTGTGGTGCTGCTTTGACTGAATTTTACAGAAAAAAATAAATGAAAACGAGACAGTGACGAGAGAGAGAACAAGTGAGACAGAATAAGAGATGAAGAGTCGATCTGTACTGAGAGGGCAGGATCACTGGTCGAGCAAGATGTCAGCACTCCTGACAGAACGTGTTGATGAGAATAAAGAAATACACCCAGGGTTAAAAATAACATGCATATAAACAGTTAATACATAAACAGAATGAGCATGAAGATAAAAAAGAACAAGAAGTACAAGCTGTGTTCGCAGATGTTCTTAATCCTAACTGGTACTGGACTAATATATTGGAGATGGCTGGGCACTCTGATAAAGACAGAACTGAAACTGATCCAGTGGGAGCTCACTAAACTTGAGTCTCATTGTGAGGTCCATATGGAGATCTCTCCCTCTCTCTCTCTATGAGCTTTCCTGTTGGCGACCCTTAATGGGTCTTGAATCTAGTCACAGTCATTGATGTTGGCAACATGTGGAAAATAGTGCTCAAACCTCTCTTTTAATGTCAGCACTCTCTCTGGCAGCCCTTGGCGTGGCTGATGTCAGCGGGGAACCTGTCTGTGGAGTGTTCCCAGCAGCAGTTTGCACAATTCTCTCATGCTGATTATACGATAGGCCCACTGATTCTCGCCAAAACTCTGATCACAGCTGGCCACGCCCACAGATAACATTATGTTGTGCTTAGCTTCTTGAAAATACACTTCAAGCAAACAGGTTTCAGGTAGAACACTAGCTCACACATGTGCATACCAAGTCTAAACCCACCATGACCTCAACCCTCAGTGTCTAGAGCGTTTTTAAGCCTCGGGGTTGGCATTGTGGCCACCGCCATCTTGATTTTTTGGAGTGACCATATTTGGAGGAGAGGGTGAGGCTGGAGAGGATCTCCTGATGGATCTGAATAAGAACCCGGGACACATCATGGTAGCGAATGGTCATTCACAAGGTTGCCAAACCCGAAAGCATATCCTGCCATATCTTGTATTTAATTTTAATTGGGACAATACATTCCAAAATGAATGTTATACCGTACTTAGAGTCGACACTAGTGACTGAGACCAAAAAAATAAAAAATATTAGAAAAAATTATTAGAAAACCGAATTTATAAAATCAGGTGGATGTTTTTCTCATAAGCTTACATACAATCAGATCAGACTTTTGAAACCAGTTGAATTTTTCTCAGAGCCCTTTCACATGGGACAAAAAAGCCCATAACACTCAGTAACTCCTGGCTTTTGTCTTTAATGTGAATGGGTACAAGCAGCATTCACTCCCGTCTCAAATAACTCCACTCACAGGTGTTTATCGGCTCCAGCTTCGATCAACTGTGATAGAAACACAAGAGCCAGGCGGACACAAGACATATACGAAATTTTAACATTGTTTTACATCTTCTGGATGTAGTCTAATGATCTGCTGCTTTCTACTGTTTCCTGGATTTTTCAACCTGTTAGTGATGATGAAGAAAGAAAGAAGAACACAAGGAAAATAACAAACAACATCAACAGAGAGGCAAACTGGTCTCATGGCAATGCTAAAGGCAGAAAGGAGCTTCATGTCTGAGGGATTACCTGCGTTTAAAAATCCTGCATATACACGCACATTTTGGTGTAATAGTGGTATTCCTTACGCAGTGTTGAAATGGATGCATTTTGCTGCATTCCAGATTGCAGCAGGAATTCTTCCCACTCATTTACAGTAAAACAACCAGATTAAAAAGCCGCTAAAACTAGTAAAGCTAAATGCTAACCTTTGCACCAACAAAGTTGAATGTTCCACATAAACATGAAAAAAAAACAAAAAACAAAACAAAAACGTGTTGTCTCACACTGGTGTCGTGTTCAGCTGTGCAAATTCAAGCCTGGTTGGTGACCTTCTTATTCCCTCTAATCCTCTGTCTTTCTTTGACATCTGTGTCATATTTCTAAAGGTATGATACAGAAATGCCACCGAATATGTATTAAAATATATGCAGAGGCATCGTGTTATGAAATGAAGCCACAGCTGACTAACCTTTGTTTTACGTCGCTGACATTTCTGCCTTATTGGAGGGCATGACATGAAGAGTCCAGAACAACAGAGGTCCAGAAGAAGGTTAGAGACACACAAAGGGGCTGTGAGCTGGAATTGAGTAACCTCAAGTACGTGCCTGGTGGTCTTCGGAAGATTAAAAAAAATAATAATAACAACACTTGCATATCACAGGTTGTTTGAGATGTGCATATGAAAGAGCCCTCCGGGGATTATTTGCTGTCATCAGCAACAAGGGCAAAATGAACCCAGGAATGCCGCTGTGAAACAGCATCTGTCCCACGATGTGCAGTATACAGCCACTGCTGCCTATAAAACGTCAGTGTGCCCTCAAAGGTGACTGGTTTTCATCAGGATCAGGCTTGATCCAGAGATAAAGTGCCCCTCCTTATCGACCATGACAGTTCTCGCTTGTTCTATCAGACACAAAGTGTAGGCGCACGGCGCGCCGTTCACAAGGCTCCCCGCTGGCATCAATAGCTGCAGGATTTTCGAGCGGGATTTCACTGGTCTCAGGCTTGTGAGCAGTGATCCCTGATGCAAAGCTGTCTTATCTGACAAGTGTGTGAGAGTGTGTCTGCGAGTGTATTTTTTTTTTTTTTTGTGAGTGTACTGTATGTGTTTCTTCAGATGTGTATTTGGGGTGTGTGTGTTCACTCTGGATGGATACACAGACACTACTTATCTCAAATCAAGAGCATGAGGGCATTAGAGTACAGTCCACCACTCCACCCCTCCTGCTGTCAGCCCTCCCCTCCACTCTATCAATCCATCCATCCATCCATCCATCCATCCTTCCAGCCCTCCATCTAACCTCCACCAACACTGCATCACCCCTCCTCCCACTTCCCCTTATCCTTCATCCACAGCGCAGTGCTCAGACTCCTGGAGAGATTATGTCTCCCTGTCAGCCTCTCTGTTCTGATAGGTTAGAGCAGAGTTTTTTGGTTTTTTTTTCTAGTTTTTTTATCCCCACTGCACACGTGGAAAGCTGACATGATTGGCACTCATCTCCAGTTCTGATTGTTGTGCTGCGTGCAGATTTTGTGGGGGAGTCACTTCTTAGATTTTGATACGGAGGCAAAGCTCCACTGACAGCCAGAGCGACGAAAGTGCGGCAAGCACCCGACGCCTCTTTATCGGTAAACGCAGGCGTTCTCTTGTCTCCAAAACTTCTCCTCCTAAGAGATGTCTTGCATTGCTGAGTCATAATGGAAAGCAGTTGAGTGCTGCCACGTCTGAACACAAAGGAAATCTAACTAAAGAACTCGGCCCCTTCAGGAATGCAAAGAAAACAGAACATCTATTTTAATTAAATTGATTTGGATGTTGCTTAATTTGCGCAGGACGATTCATGTAAGGAGTGGCCAAGGCACGATTTGAACCCAGGCCAGGAGGTGGCTGTGAGTAATTGCACGAGTTAAAATTTCAACCATTACTGCATACGCTTTACAATCAAGGGACATCTCCCTCTTCATTACTGCCCCGCTGCTAGACTTCAGAGCTTTCCCATTACTTTTTCCTGATGGCCAACCTCCATTTTAATTTCTGCCCCAAACAGAGTGTCTTCATTATTGCTGTGTAATGTACAAAGTCGGTGCGTTTCTAATTCCATAAAATCCCCGCAACGTTCACTCCAGGACAATTTCCAAGACGTGTTGTTTACCACTCATTTGTAGTTTATACTCTTAAAAGTTTGGCACATTTAGACGAAGCTGCAACAACAGCCCCTTTGACTGTAGGGAGCTAGTTTGTTGTTTTTCTCAGCAAATATTTGATTAGTGAGCCAACAAAAGTTATCTCCCATTCCCCCCCCCCACCCCGCCACATTTTCTCTGGTGCAGTCAGTGGGCTGAAAATGATGTCAATGAAATACAGAAGTTTTTCTAACAACAATTTATATTCTTCAAACTCCAACACCCTGACACCTACCTTCTAATGTTCAACATTTTGACTTTTCTTTCTGTGTAGCACCCACTGTTCTGGCATCTGTCTCCCGTGACTGACTGCATAGCTTCCTAGTTCTGTAGCAGGCAATCAAGGAGGTTACTTTGTTCCATAAATGGTGCCAGTCACTTTTTAGTCATTCTCCACAGCTTAAGTTGATATACGGAACTGTCACAACTGTCATTTTTTTTTTTTTTCTGTCGCTATCATATTAAACAACCCTCTCTCCTGTGGGTTCTTGTCCAGCCAACACAGTGGCGGGCAAACTAAACGACGTGCCGCAGACGAGGACTCGCTGCACATTAAAAAGATTTGGACTCAGTCATGAGGGATCTCGCAGCACAAATGTGAAGCATACTTTGTTTTTCACCCTTATTTTGCCAAAGTAGAACTTGAGAGGGAAGAGCAGCTTGCAGCACGTCTTGTGTGTGCTCTCATTTGTGCAGCAACAGACAACACTGATGTTGAGAAGTGAGAAGGTTTGAGGCGATTCAAGGCAGTACGGGTAGAGGCAGACAGTGATTGCAATCAGAAACCTACACAAATCAGATGTTTGATGCTGATTAGAACTGAGTGAGCGCTCATCGACTCATTGTTCTCGTCCCTCTCGGTACATATCTTCAGTTTGTGTTTCACACTGCAATGACAGCACACGTTTGTTCAAAAAACGCCTCCAGATGTTTGGTCAGTCTGCCTCTCTGGCCCTCTGAATTAACAGGCTTTTAATGTTATCAGTTTTCAGAATCTTGTCTTGGACAGCTGAATGCATTGCTCTGCATTAAATCCAGTACAGCAGCAATTTCTCCCACCAGTGCTCTTAAAGGGTCAGTTCACCCGCATTACAAGGAAACAATCGTACCACTCAATCTTAGTGGTCTGCTAATTTTATATGCCAGACTTTTGGGACATCTACCACCAACTGTGAAAATAGTCGACACAGCCACCATGATGTCATCCATAGGTTTCCGATGTGCCAGAATGAAGCTCAAAGCAGGTGGTACTGGTCGTTGCCACCTTGGCCTTACCGGACTCCGCCTATCACATGGCTGATTAAAGAAAATGGCCAAAAATGCGGAGATGTGGTTTGTCAAACAAGTTCTCCTGGCTAGCAGCTACCAATGTAGCTAAGGTTAACAAGCTCTGTCTTCACACATTAAGAGAAGATCATTTCACCTCACATTATTTAGGTTGGCTTCATTTTCAGCCCCAGAGGTTGTACTTTGATACCCACTGAGCAAAATAAATCCAAAAGACATCAGTTCAACTTCTTTTGCCAAAGACGTCCACTGAGAAGGCAGAATTACATTTTTTTTGCAATACCTTTTTCAGACGTCACTTTTAACTATGTGAGCCCAATCTACCACGGATGAGGCTGGGGATTTGTTACCACGCTGTGGCTTTTGCTGTAAAATCAGGGTGCAGGTAGACATCTGAAATGTGTTCAAGAAAGACATCATAAAACTTTGATTTTGAACCACAAGAAGCTGTCCTTTGAAGTCAAAAATCCGTAGACTGAACTTTAAAAGTATGTTAAAAGAAGACATTGCAAAAACTTTCATTCTGGCTCTGAAATGGATTTAAAATAAACGTCTGACAAAGATGGTGAATTTACATCTTTTGTAGATGTTGTGCCAACCTCTGCTGCAACAAGTGCAGTGAAAATGAAGGGTGTTTGTTTGTGATACTAAAAATGCACAGATTTACTACTGAAACTCAACAGCAATGTGTGTGAACTTCACACACTCCACAGACCTCATTTGCAAGATTTTTTCAGAGGGCCCATTTCTTAACAAGAGAGTAGCTTCGTCTAAAACCTTTTGCATGGCTAGCTTCAACTATGGACAAAGGGCGAATAATAATTTAACTGAGCCCTTTAAGTCAGCCCTGATAATTGCACACCATCATTAATGAAGAAAAACTTAAACAGTTTTTCGAGTCGTATCCAGCGGCAGACCTGCTTCCCCCACCCTTAATGGACCATGCCTCTGATCCACATCTGCTAATTGGTGCGTATGTGCTATTGGGCGATACTTCCTAATTGATCACCATCATCAAATGTTTCAAAGTAACAGATTCAATTATTCAAAACATGTCGGTAGTTCAGGGAGTGCACTGGCTCATTATATTATAGTGCTGGTGCTCATATTAGCTAAATCTTTCTCTGAGTAAAAACCATTTATTCTCAGAGAACATGAAATAATGTAGCTGCCGAAAGTGCTGCTAGAGGACCATGAAGACCTTCGTGAGTTATACATCTCGCTTCATTTACAAGTGGAACAAATGAGATACGAACCTGGTCCGTTGCTTCTCACGTTAATGTTCTTAAATTATCTTCTTTTTTTTTCCATTTTCATTTGTCTTTTTTAGGGTGTCCTGTATGATTGCACCTTCACTTCGGTGCATCTGCACTGGTGTCGCAACTCTTACGGCTGAAAATGACTGTAATTTTGGCCATTAGGTGTCCTTTACCCGCAAGCATCCCGCTGCCTCTCTGAAATCCGGATTGTCGGAAATACCTGCAGTCTCAGCATGAGGTTATGAGTCACACTCATCTTCTTTGTGAACAGAAAAGAGAAGAGACAAAGTCTGCCTCTCCAGGAGATGCTGAAACTGCCAGAACATTTCAGGACAGCTGAAAGAATTATCTCAAATTGTTGTCAAACATGTAGAAAGCTAGACTGAAAAACTTAAAAATAGGAGCTCTGCTTGTTGCCATGGGTCGGACTTTGCTCGCTCCATCTCAGCGTGAAACAATGAATCAGGGCCATCCTTAGTAGGAAAGTTCATAGTGGGAAATAGACATACAGGGGAACGGAGTGAAACGGTGCGAGAAGCTTACTGGCAGTCATGGTGGTGCCAGATGGGAGAGGGAAGAGCTGCCCAAGAGAGGCGCCAGTAAGCAGAGATGAGTGGTGCCAGCCCAACTGTGTCTAACAGGAGGTCCAGCTATTTAATCAAACCCAACACTGAAACCGCACCAGTGCCAGATGCAATTCAAAATCTTATATAATGCAAGCGCCAATTAGTTTTATATAGATTTCCCACCACACCCTCTGTCAAAGATGTTAGAATAACTTAACATTTGTGAAAAATGGAATCCTCGCAGGATGGGAGATGTGGGGGGATGTGACAGATTTCAGAATTATAAGATATTGGGTGATATGATCCAGACAGAAAGCTGAGCTGAAGATGCACGCACAGAGCTGAGTTGGAGAAGAACACAAAGAAAATGTACATTCACTCTTTCAACACGGCTGTATGTATACTGTAGGCACTTGTTACATTCTGTGGGAAGGTTCAACATTTGTCCTTCACTTAATCCAAAACTGGCTTGCAGCTGCCTGCGCCTACTGCCCAGATTCAAACATCCTGTCATTTGGGTGATTGAGCTGCCAATACTCATCCACCCACACACAGACACACTGACGCCTAGTGAAGAGAACTAATGCTAACTAATAACAAGACTGTCGCTCCTAATGTCAAGGTATCCCTTTGAAAGAGCTGATGAAATCATTGTGTGCTGCTCTGTGGGGGATGAAGAAACAATCCAGCAGAGGGGACAGCTAGTTTCAGCAAGAAATAACTGGAAATACCTTGATTAAATTCAGAGGTGTGAGATTTTCATCAGCGTGATACGGCTCGGTGGGGGTGTCGGGGTAATAGTAGGGGCCGGGAGTCTCTCCTGTTGACAGAAAGGACACACTGCTTGTCAGCAAAGTCATCTTTTCCGCGTGCAACATCTGCGCTGATTTCGTGCTGCACACTAAGCAGGCCATTAATCTAAACCAGGACCACTCCTTATCTAGCAGAGCGACAGGCAGCCTCACGCTGTGTACAGAGAATGAAAACTAGATATCAGATTTCTTTTTTCCTTCACTGCATTTGTCTGTGTCCGTCTCTCCTCTTATCGACCGCTTCCCTCTTACCTCTCCTATGAGGTCATTTGAATTTGACACGGTTTTGAATCCGGCTCTCTTAAGCAGTGCAACACAGAAATACCTCTTCCCGAAATAGCACGGTGCCTCTTGACCCCCTTTTTTTTGGAGCGCTGCAGCCTCGGCGATGGATCGATGCACAGCAGTGCTGATTCTGTGGCATTTCCACGAGGAGATGGATGTTGTGGGGTCTATAAGGCAGCGTAGTGACATTTACATAAGGAAGAATGGATGCTGTTGGGCCAGGGAGGGAAGAAAAGAGGTGGGCGCAGCACAGCGGTTATCACCTCATCTTCACCGATGCTCCTTGACAGTCATTTTGCCCCTCCCGCTGAGGTACAGGCATGGTACATGAAATATTTTCTTTACAACATCTGCACTTCCAGCCAGCAATGGAGCCGAGGTGATGACATGTGTCAGCGCATGGCAACCAACACTGGAGGGAGGTTAATGAATAGATTCAAATAAAGATTTACATTTTTTTCAGTCGATCGGAGCGGCAGGATGATTCAGACTTAAGCCTGCCTGCCGTCTTGTGCACAGTGATTATTTATAAAAGAGGACAGGATGTGCAGGGGGGACTCTGAGTGCGGCAGAACTCAAAGCTGAGCCAGCCAATCTTCAGGTTATTCAATCAAAAATGAGTGTATTTCATATTATGAGTACCATATTGAATGTGGGCCAGGGTTTGCTCGCCACAGAAAATGTTTAAAAAGCTGGGGAAATGATTACTAAAATGTTCTGTTATATGTCAGAGCGCCCTGCTGCAGAGTCATCCAGCGAGTCTGTTTTTCTTGTCAGGGAAATGTTTGCTTTAAGATTAGTATGAGCTTGCATTTTTATTTCACTCCAGCTATAAAGGGTTATCATTATCCTCATCTCAATGGTTAAAATGCTCCTAAATTAGGTTTAAATGCATCAATTACATAGTCAGCTAAGTAGACTGGTTAATTAGAGTTTTCCAAACAGAATGTGCTCAGTCATAAAGTTTCCTCTTAAAAAGACTTTATAGGATTATAATGGATTTGGTGCAATTCATGCCTGAGGATTTTCCAAACTGCATAATGGAAACCATTGGCTTGGTTGTGTGCAGCCGAGACATTCGTCCAATATATTGGAGCATCTGTCTTATTTACTGATCTTAGATATCCTATTCTGTCATATGTGGGATTTTATTGGAACGAGTGACTACTGTGAAATCACTCACACTGCCTCTCATTGAAGATTATATTGGATATAAATGGATCAAAATGGAGCTTCAGGTGAGTTATTAACTGCTGGACCTATTATCAAATATTGCTATTTAATCTGTGTTTTGATGCGTACAGTGGAATCAACGTTGGATTTCAGGGGATTCAGACCGCTGAACAGACCGGTGAGATATATAAAACATAACAGGTCTTATTAGATGAACAGCAGATGGAATTGTACTGTGAGAGATGTGCCGTTTCAACTTGGTTTATTGGCTCAAAAGTGGACCTGCGGGTCGACTCAGGACACATGCGTTTACTGCATGGGGAGAACTTTTTCACCAAAACAAGGCTCTTGAGTTTGCAGTATGACCAAATTAACTTTCAATCAAAATGCAGAATTGTCATCCCATTGTGCACAAAGACCGGCACATTGAAAATCAAAGTTTTCAAATGTAAAACAACACTACGCTTTTTTTTTTTTTTTTTACCTTAAAACAGCTTCAAAGTCTATTGATGATACAGACAAGCACATCAGGAGCAATTTGAGTTTCAGGATCTCGCCCAAGGACACTTCGACATGCAGAGCAGGGCAAATGAACTAGCGACCTACAGATAACAAGACACTGGCTCTACCCCTGAGCCACAGCACTTGGGTTTCCCAGCTTGTCAAATACTTGGGGATGGGACGCTGTGGGATGGTAGGTCAGGTTGGCCGCCATCCGAAAGCATCAGTGTTTTTACAAGTTGAGGAAACCCAAAGCGTCTGTATATAACTGGCTGGGAATGACACGCGATAATCAAGTTTTACCAACAAGAGGTTTAAGTTAAAGAGAAAATTCAATTCACTTTTACATTATTTGTAAACTGTATTTGTTGACCGTAGAAGGAATTTTAAAATGATATATTCCTGACAAATTAGAAAGGCATTCAAAGGTGAGTGAACTAATACATTCTAGCCATGTCTGTGACTGCACGTCAGTCTGGTCTTTGAAGTTGATGGCGAGCCAACCCAGGCGACACCTCTAGAGTCCTGAATTAAAGAGTTCAGAGCCAAGGGCTGTTGACCTCCATTCTGCCACAGCGGTGGAGTAAACATCATCATCTGTACAAGGCCAGCACCTTATGCACCAAAAGGAGTTATTCATTAACCTTTTTCGACAAGTTTATTATTGAACTCGCCCATAACACAAACACATTGTGACACGCGGCGCCACCCACCTGTGTACCATATCTCTGGATCAACTCTCAGGGGATTTGCAGATTGCACATGTAATAACATCTGACATCATTATCGTGTTCTCACATTTTTAACACTCTCATAATGTTCTAATAATTCCTTATGAGCACCGCATCCACTAAGAGAAGCTACATCCCAACAAAAGAGCCGCCTGTGCAATCTACCATTCAATTATAATTAGTTCAGAGGCTTATAATGTACTTGTATTTTCTGGCTGAGGTTTTAACACATCACTGAGTCCAGTTGGTTGTCTTTTATCATTGAATGGTCTCATCAGCTCAATATTCCGCTAAGCTTCTAAAGCAGCACAGCGGGGAGATTTTTCTTTTTTCAAATTGAAAAACCTAATCTGTGCCACAGAGAATTTCCATATCTGCTCCTCTGTTGGTTCAGAAATGGTTTGCCCCGTCTCTGAACTGTCCAGTTGAGCGTCGGATTGTAATGGAGTGCTTCGGCTCAAGCAGGCGCCTGGCTACGACGCCGCACTTCTGCCGGGAAAACTTCTACAACATAGGTACATTAGCGGTGCCTGTGTTTGCTGTCTCTAACCACTTGAGCCCCATCTGGGCTGTGTTTTAAGAAATCTAAATAATTTGTTGCTCATTTAAATGTGTGTCTTCCACTGAAACATCTTTGCTTGGCTAAGTATGAACACTGAAAACAAGTACAAGTACAGAAGATGATTACAGAGATTATGTTCCAGGTCTGAGCTCGTTCTTTCTCTCACAGATGCCAACATGAAACATCTCAAAAGAGTCTTGTCCCCAGCTGGAACCCACGCTGTATTTCTCAAGAAAAAACAAAGAAAACTCAGTAGTTGGACATGTCACATGAGGGGACACCTGAAATGCAAAGATTTTATCCCATCATCGGTGCTCCATAAACCATGAACCAGTGTGACAATCTGCAAGTCTCTGGTAGCTATGAACAGATTACCTCATTGTGCTCAAACTGAACATCTGTATCTGGAAGCCTGCAATCTTGCCCTCTCCTAGAAAACACACATATCACACCTTTACAACAGTGCTGAGACTGCAGTGAGGGGTCTATTGAAAAGCTGTTTCTCTGCACCGTGTGACACGTAACATCTGCAAGTCATCTGACACATTGCAGAGTTATCTCTCCCTCTCTCTCCTGAGATGAGTTGTGCCCTGAAGACAAACTGCAGAGATGAATCTCCATAATTGTCTCCCTCCTTCACAGTTGCTGTGAAAGAGGGGGCCCCGCTCTGAAGGCAGGCAAAAGTAGCCACATCTGTTTGGATAAATGGAGCAGCAGTTTTCCAACTTGTATGCCTGGTTACCTGACTTAGACTTCATGTTTCTGAGACAAAAAAAATGCAGTTTTACAGACTGCAATCTACCCCTGCAGTTTTCTTTTTCTTTCTTTTGCAGCAGGAGTTACTTGAGAAAGTTATGAGTGTTCTGATGTTTTTTTTTTTTTTTCTCCCCATTACTATGAAAACTTCTCACAACGGGAATTTATTCTAACTGATATTACTTCAAGTGGACCCTGCTGGCTTAATGCCCCTAGGGGCTCCGTGTTTGATAAGACAGGTTTTTGGTTAAGTACCAATTTTGTGATAAAACCCTCAACAAGTGGCCAGTAGGGAAACTGACCTGACAAGGGTTATTTAAAAATGGTGCATTGGGATGTTTTCGAGCTCTAGCAGCACCTGTTTTGAGGTGAGTGTGTCCTTTTTTGCACATGCACCCGTAGGTGAATGATGCAGCAAACAGGTAAGATAATCAAATGAATTCACACTATTTCACAATTCACTGACCCGATGGTGGGTATAGCTACTAATGCAACAAGATACTCACCACCGTGCCAACAAAGCCAGTTAACAAGACTTCGAACAATCAAATATGGAAAGAAACAATGAAGGATTGACATTTTTAAGTACATTTACATTTGCAAATGTTTAATGAGGAAGCAAAGGCATTTAAAATGTTGTTAACCCTCAAGATTCGGTAAGAATACTAAGTAAATCTGATGTGTTTACAGGGAAATGCCACTTTAACTAAAATGGAACTTGTGCGCAGTAAAAGACCAACGTCTCCTTAGACTTGTTTTATTTATAACAGTTTCTAAATAAATGTTATTCCACAAGGTTTATATTTGTATCTGCAAAACTGTCAGAGATGATGTATTTCACGTGTTTCTCTGCATTATGCACCCTTGGACACTAAAGCATGATATGTTATTTTTAATTGTTTTATGATTATGTTTAGGTGAGTCAAAGCTCTTGGCTGAGGTTACAGGTTTCATCTTTGTAAGTGGAAACACATTCCAGGATGCATATGCTATTCAATATTATAAAAATGTTAGTGTAATGTTTTAGTTTTACTTTACTGTGTCTCTGGTCTCCAAGGTCTGTGCCTCGTACCCCGACCATCTCCATCTGAGATGCAGTAAAACACATGAGACCTCCACAAAAAAAGTGTCTAAAATGAATATTGCAAGTCAACACAGTCAAGGCAGCATTTATGCTGTATGTATATGCATGTGTATATCATTAAATTATTAGGTAGGGACCATTTAAAATGTTGGTGAGACCAAACAGGGTTTCAGGGGTTCTGTACTAGTAGTAGTCTGTAATTTCCTGTATCCTGATGCTTTTTAACTTGTGGTTTAATACATCTTTCTGTCTATACAAGCATTAGAAAAATAATGGGCACATTGTGCAGTTCCACCCAGAGGAAGTGTTTGACCTCAGATCACATATTTGACAAGTACTAAAATAGCTTCACAGACTAATTCATTATACAGTATCTTTGTGTCATAGGCCCCTGGTGTAAATAGAATAAAAAAAAATAAAAAACACATTTACTGACCTTTTAAATAGCACACCACAACCCATCTAATGAAATATCTCAATTTACCTCTGCTGTTTTTTTTTATTTAATAAACTCATAACCTCACACAATTGTCCGGTGCCCAGTTGTTTCAGTCGATGTAATGGCGGCACTGCATCACAAAAAATTAAAGTGAAGATTTAAAAAAAGTGAGTGGGACTTACCTGCAGGTTGAACCATTGCAGATTGACACGAGAGGTTTATCATACATTTTTAAAAAACCCTGTAAAAACCCTGTAATGCTCATATAAAACCTTGTTCCATCATTCCATCTAATGCAGCTAATGTGCAATATAAATGTATGTTCATTGGCAACATTTTGCTGGATATACTGCAATGTTCTTACAGTGCAGTGAAACGTTGTTGGGGATGAGGCCAGAGTGGACGGCTGGGTATAATAAACCAGAGTTTTCCTCTAAAAGCTATTTACTTACCAATTTTCAGTCCAACATCAACAAATTAGGCTACTAAATGAATGTTTTCATCATTGCTGTGCAGTTAGCAAATTTCATTTCCATTTCCACTCTCTCTAAAGTTATTTTCATGTATTGCCAATAATTCTCACGAAATAGTGCGAGAACTGTGGACTGATACACGATGTGCAGTGTCTGAAATAGGCTTAATTGACTCTCTGTTGGCTCAAAATGCATCTCAGTTGTATGGAGTGCTTATCAAGATGTTTATCAGAGCAGTGTAAGACGCACGATAACCATTACTGCGCACACTAACCCACGCTGTCAATCAAAATAGCACATGCCCAAGTGTTAGCATGATGGTAGTAATCAATCTGGGACATGTGATTGACATTTATATTATATAGGATTCTTATATGAGCTGTGTGTGGGGGGTCATCTGCATCATCCAAGAGGAGCCAATGTGATGAGCTCCTGGTGTGTGAAGGTAATGTGTGATGTGGCGCCAATGTCCTTTCATTCGTCATTTCACTTTAAAGTCTTCTACATGTTGGCTCAGCGTGATGAAGTCTGGATTTCATTCCTCCCCCTGCCCCATGCCAATCTGTCTCCATCAGTGAGAACCACATGTCCTGGCTGTTCAAATTTTTCTTTTCAAGTGCATTGTTCCATTTAACACAACAGATCCAATTAGCAAATAATTGGACAGGACATCCGTATCGCCGATGACACGAAGAATGACAAAGAAACAAAAGACCCAAATTTTAAACCATGATTTTATGCATACTCCTTACAAGTCATAACTATACCAAATAAAATATATCCTAAAACATTAACAAAACCACAGAGCTGATTGTTGATTTTACTAAAAAAGGATGAGACACACACCCCTGTCTACAACAGTGAAGCTAAGGGTGGAGACCTGCTCTAGTTTAAAGAGCACTTGACACACAACAGTGTCACTCGACAGAAATTAAATAATCAAAAAGAATTCCAATCTGACAGATTGTTTTTTTACCCTATCACATTACAGAACAAAACATATATGTGTCCTCAATGGAACACAATTTTGAGTCCAAGAGAAAGGAAAGTTAAGTTTAATGTTGAAAAAACATCATTTCTGTTGAGCAACATATCATGAACGCCTTACCATAAATCACTCTGGTAAAGGATGATGAAACGTCTGAAATTGTTTAGAAAACTTAAGAAGGCAATATTTGTGTATCTAACAGGAGGACGGAAGGATATTGGTGAATTATCTGCACAGAGCCCAAAGGATTCTATCGGAGCCACCCACAGCCACAGCCTGCTCACCCTGCTGACGTCGGTCAAGCAATACAGCAGTATCTGCTGCCGTGCCACCAGACCACAGAGCAGCTTCTTTCCTCTTTGGTAGAGACTTCTCAACTCATCCTCAACACTGTAGCATCCTTATTAGTTTGCATTTCATTGGACAACCCTGTGTTGTTGAATGATTGATTGATTGTAGAACCTAAATCCTTCATAAGATGTTGTGGATGTTTATCAGGTATTCTTGAGGCATTTCTCTAGTACTCTTGCTGCTGTTCATACTGGCTGTGGTTGAAGATGCATTCAGGCTGGTGGTGAGCTTGTTTTCCCTGTGTAACTCTGCTGAGACATAACTCTCTGATAAACTCCCAAAGCGTGTACCTCCAATACACACACCAAAACAAACAGTCTCCAAATCACCATACGTATACTTTTAATCAAAAAAACTGACACACAGAATGACGTGCACACACGCGCACTGTGGTAAGTATACAAATACATGGTTTCACACACATACATGTGTATCTTTGTTCTATACAGGTTTTTTGTTTTTTGTCTTTATCTTTGGTGTTCAGAAGTCATTAGTCTCATGTTAACATTAGCAGGGGTTGCTTTGATAGATCAGTCAGAGGGCAGATAACAGAGACTTTTACTTTTTATTTTTTATTTAGGGTACAATAAATAAGTAATCAGCATCTGATTGCAGGTTGAGCACAAACAGCTATTTCATGTGACATTGACACTCGCAGATATTTACAGCTTTATTGTCCGATTAGCGACCGACTGCTCTGCTGCCAATTCAACAATGCGGCTGAATGCAATTTCATTTATGTTGCTTTGGCATTAAAACATATTTGAAACTCAACAACAACATACAGAGTTTATGTATGTAGCTGGGGACAATACACAGACCTTGCTGTGGAAATCCTGGCATTCTGTCTTTTCTATACAGTTGTTGACAATTTTTAGTGAAAGAGACATAAAGTGCACTGTATATTGTGACAGATCTGGATCCCATAAAACTTCAGATGTCGTCCACTGTATTGAATCATATATGCCCATGCATTCCTTGTTCTGTGGACTAGAATTAAAAACGGCATTGACAAGGAGATGTCTTGTCATGTAATTATACGCTACATTATAGAATGTATAGGTCTGTTGTGTTTCATATGACTGAGCCTACAATTAGAAATAGTTATTCCTATGTCATAATATATCAGACTGTGATCCATGGAGACCTTGAAAGAGGACAGTTTACACAAACACTGGAAGCAGAACTCTCCCATTAACACAGAGAAGGGAAACAAACATACAAGGAAGAGGGAGACGTGAGGAGAGGTTGCATCTCCTGCAGAACGAAGCCATGGTTAAATCTCCTATTTAAATTCAGCATTATGAACCATGTCAAGACTTTACTTCTGTCAACAAAATCCAATAATAATCAAGCCTGGATGAATAATATCAACAGATCAGGCATTTTTTTTTGCATTTTTTTAAAAATACACTTTTAATTAACTGCATGATAATTAACTTTGTTCACACTTAAATGTTTTCATGCAAAGCACTTTGTCTTTTACAAACATTGATAAGAACAAATTAGACAACAATTTAAAAACAGATCATAAATAAAATACTGGTTGACCTGATTTAGCCTAGAAAACAATGTCCATAGATGTTTGGGACTTGGTGGGTATGATCCAAAGCCTGTGAATGGACTCTTTGGTGTTCTCATCTGTTGTTCACAATGTCAGTTATGAATTTGGAGCCTCGTGTATTCAGCAAATAAAACCATAAGTATCTGCATCTCTTGATATCACATATTTAATTTTTTTTTTCAATACATTACCACATCACAGCCAAGTATTGTTTTTCAGGCGCCTCAGCTTGAGCCAGCCTGGACTGTAAAACCTGCCGTTATCTCTTCTCCAAATCACCTAAATGTCGCACCAGCTGAGAATGCTGGGAAATTAGTGATGCAATTGCGGGGCCTCCATTGAAATGTGCTATTTAGCCGACTTTGTAAGATGGGGTTTGTTTAGATGGCAAACACGCTCACACACCTTCCCACATATATTTGGTTTTAGCTGGGACGTGTGATTGCTGGTGACAACTGCAGTGACGTAGCAGCCTGCCAGCAGGTGCTTCGGGCTTCTTTCCCACTCTCTGAACTGGCCACAGAGGAATATCTGTCAGGCCTGGTTACTGCCGTTGCTATCTAGCCTCGACACTCCCGCTGTATTTGGGAGCTCAGCAGAAGAAGAGAGTGTGCTTGTGCGTATGTGTGTGAGAAAGAGAGAAATCCGAATGTCAGGGAGTGGAGGCTACAGACAATGAAACAGGAAAAACATGTAGTCACTAGGGGAGGACCACCTTCTCAGAGCTTCTGTTGTGCAGATGTGTGTTGCAAATTATAGACTTGAATCGGCCTCCGTTCCAAGGGAAAATGCATATCTTACATGCTCCTCTATACCCCCACGACTTGAGCTTATGCAGGAAAGCCGCAGTGTTGTCGATTTAGCACTGAAGATGAGCTTGTCTTTGGCATAACACTTTTTTTTAAAATGCTTAAGTGCCGTGTTGAGTATTCACACAGGAATACTCTGGCACTGCAGATATGTGTAAAGAGTACTTCAGTGCAGCTCTGCCTGGATCAACAAACTAACAAAAGCTATGCTGCGAAATCGTCAAAAAACACGACAAATATAGGAAGTTTTCCAGGGAATTAGGTGTGTTGGTTTTTAGGGTTTTCGTGAAATGAACATTTTTTTTTTCCTCCCTCTCTCTCTGTCTCTCTCTCTCGCTCTGATGGTTGGGTTGACTTTGTATACAGATGATTCGTGTCAAACAGGATATCATCTTAAAATCAAAATCTTGTGTAGGGGAGCCAAACAATTAAGGGACTGGCAACTGCGTCCAATTTTATTTTGTAAGGGACTTATTAATTGAATGACCCCGGAATTATCTAGAGAGCGGGGATGAACAGTTGCCAGTGTTTGGCTTGCCAGTGATTAACACCACCCTCATTATAATCTCACTCGAGATCATCTGCTGATTAATAATGTTAGATGCAGTTGAAAGCGCTGGATGAAACTAAAAAGGGTACCTATGCGTGCAGCGTAAGATGCTCAAGGCAATGCACATTTACACAGCTGCAGTGTCCAATAACTGATCTCGACTCATTTCCAATAATTTTACTCAGGTTGAGAGCAGACATCCTGATCGTGAGAAGTGTGGTAATAACACAAATAAGGTATTATGTCTTTTAGCATTCAGCTTCTGAAAGAACTAAGCTTGGGTTTTGCTCAATTTCATTTCAGAGTGTAATGATTGTAAAACGCATTTCTGAATGATTTGCCATTATGAATGTTAATGTTTCCCTTTGTTATTCCTATAATTCTCTCACCTCGGGATGGTAGGTTGGGACGGGGGTGTGCGGATGTGAAATAAACTGAATTAATGCAGGTTGTAGAATCTGCTCGGATGAATCGTTGTATGAAACATCTACACGTGTATGGGCTTGTCTGCTCCCGTCACGGCACTGTGGATGTACAGAAGTTGATAGTGAAAGTAAAAGGTCTTATCTTACATTTGGTTTGCTCTACATTCTGCTGCATTATTCTTGTCGAGCAGCGACAGGCTCTCTCGAATGGCAGCCTGGCAGTGGGCTTTCCAATATGGAGTGATGAGTGATGTGTCGTGTGTAAATTGTCCCACATTGGTTCAGACTTATTGATTTCTGAGTGTTGGCACACAGATCTTTTGAGCTCTGTGCCGCAGCGGCAGAATGATTACTTTTTCATCATCTCATTGATATTTCATCATTATTGTACTCCTCCTTCTGTCCGTCCAAACTACTACTGCCAACTGCCCTTCTGAAAACCAATTATGCTATGGATGTCTATCATTTCCCTCTTATGAAACTGTCCATGTGCCAGGGCTCCTTTTGAATACAGAGATGTTATATTCATATTGTCGATGGCAGCTCCATCTTTTCACTTGGAGCTGTTCCTATATGCTGAGTTGTTTTTGAGCTTTTGTGCTTCACCCATTAGCCATGCGGTGACACTTCACGCTTCTTTGTGCTGCAACCTTTCATGCCTGCTGGCATTGTTTGCTGCCATAGGACCCACTTATCGAGAATGATGACAATGTTTGTCACACCTTCTTTCCTGAGGTAAATATGAAGAAACATCACTGTCATTATCTAAATGCAAACGATGGTTTGCAAAGGTAAAACCGGAGTTTTGAAAGATAACCTACACTGATAATACTTCTGCCTGTCGAATTATCATGGCAGATTACTGCATGGCTGCAACAATACGCATAATGATACCAATTACAGTGAACACAATGATGAAAATTATTTTGAAAAGCTGTCAGAGTATCATGAAGGAAGAGGGTGAATGCAAGGCAAAGAAAAGACAGAGTGCAGTGTATTAAAATCTTTCTTCCGTGAAGCTGGCTGTGGCTGGTCCCATCTGGAGGTGTGTTAGAAGGCGTGTTGACTTGACAAGAGTGTTTGATATGTTAGTGGGGGGAAGGGAGCCTGCTGAACTGCACGGCAGCACCATGTCACATTATGACATCACATAAAATGATAAGAAAGTGGGGTGCGAAAACCACTAAAGCTGGACAAGGCAGGTTTGGCAACCCAAACGCCAAAATAAATGTCCAAAACGGAATTATTGAAATTTGACATTGTTTTAGGTAACATTTTCAATTTTATGCACAGGAACATGTTAGGAAAAGATCGTGTTTTGGCAGTTTTGGCAAACAGTTTTGTTGCCAAAAAACACAGTTTGAATCGGTCCAGAAGTCTCCATAAAAATATCCACTGGTTTCACACTAAGAAAAGTCGTAATGCAGTCTCAAACTGTGGTCACTGGCTTGGCAGCCTCGCCGTCCTGAAAAGCCACATAATGTAAACACGATATGACACATGGAATGTTTTAAATCTACAAAATGTGAATGTTTCCATGGTTTGCAGGCAGTACCAACATTTTATTCTGCCTTGAATGTAAAAATCAACTTAATAGTCTTCGTTTTTACCAGAGAAGAGATATCTAATTGCCAATAATGGACCTTTTTGCAAAAGTAATTTTTATCTTGAGTGTAATAACAGAAGGGGAAATAGCTGAGAGCAAATTTCTCTTCATCATTAGCAAACAAATGCTGCTCCCAGAAAAATAGTCTGGCCTGTTATTTTTGATAATATTTTGTATAGTGGTGCTAAAAGCTGTGGGGCAGGCTCCCTTCATGTGGCATGGATGCAGCAGATGTAACTCAGGAAGTGGAGAACATAGTCTGTTGGCGGTTCGATCCTGGCTCTTACTTGCTACACATCAAAGTGTCCTTGAGCAAAAACACTGAACCTCAAATTGCTCCCTCCTGCTGCTATCGGTGCAACAGAGTACATGTGTGAATGGGGCGCAGTGTGAAGTGCTGTGTCCTGCTTAGGAGGAAAGTGCCGTCCATTTACCATTGCTAGTGGGGAGTGACAAGGGGAGAATGTGAAAGGGAACCAAAGCTGAATGAATCCGATTTATTTTCATTTTAAGGGAACAAGAATGCTTTTAGGCTGGTAATGCAATAAAGATTACGGTTGGCAGGATACATTTAGACAGCAAAAACAACATGACAAGTTGGGCCGAGTACAAAACATGCACAAAATAACAGAGGGGATGGAGTCCAGGAAGTGACGTGACAGTCATTAAGTTAAAGCCATCTTCCTTGTAAAAAAAAAGCCTTGTGGCTAAACACAATTTAAAAGTGTAAGACACCATGCACTTCAGGTTCTCAGTAACATTTAAAAAAAAAAAAAATACATTATTTTTTAAAATAATGATTTATAAAAAATGTTTTTTTCGACAATGGGTGCAGTACATTTCCTGAGAAAAGGTTTGGGAACCACGACTGCTTTGTCGTGCAAAAATGAGCTTCACATTACAGGAATTCTGGCTATTTAAGTCCAGAAATTGTAAAAAAAAAAAAAAATCTCCTTGCTGCCATGTGTGAAATTAACTTGTAGAGCATTAATCAAAATAAATGGGCTTCTGCGCAGTGGCACACACAAGATGCGTGTAAACAGGCACAAAAACATACAAAGTGCATAAACCAGGGCTATAAACACACTCCTCCAGCATGTGTCTAACAAGAGCATGCAGAAAGACGGACTTACAAAGACGGCCAGTGTTTTCATCATATGCTGTTGATGCATGCTAAGGCTCCCCCTAACATAACAAAGCTACCCTCCCTCTCTGTCTGTGTACCTGAATCAGCACAGGGCTCTCGCTGTCCTAACAGCATCCGGTCTAAATGAGGTGAGCAGAGTGGCCACTATGCCAAATGGACACATAAAAAGGAGACATTAATGGACTGAGAAACGGCATAAATCTAACAGCCAAGCCTTCTACTCCAGTGCCCGTGTGAGCAGGCCGATGTACAGGGAGAGGACGAAGACGCCCCAGGTGAGGCATACGTCTACGGCATCTAATTATACTGACTCTAAGTGCCAATGACATCACACATTCGTAACGTAAAACGTGAAAATACAATTATTTCTCCATTTATATGAAGAGTGTTGCAAGAAAATCTGCACTGTGGGCTTTGTCAATATTATTTACCCCGACATTTCTGTATCATCGAATAGTGAAGGGGGGAACGTTATGGCAGTCTTTCTGATTTCTGTCGCATTTCAGTGTCACTTACAATAGAGAGGCCAAGTCCCTTCCACTTTGGGAAAGAAAAGTACAATAATGGGACACATTGTTCTGATCCTATTTAAATTGTGCAATGAATGACACATTTTCTCGTCGATTTGAAGGATGATTTGGTCATTTTTTGCAAATATGATTAAAACAACGATTTATTTGTGCTAACTTTACCATCAGTCCAACGTGTATGACATATGACTTTTGGAATCATTTTGACGTCATATGGTTGCGGTTTGTTTAGAGTTATGCACATTAACTACTTTAAGAAAATATCATACTGTGACTCACGTCACTTATCTCACATGAAATCACTTACCTCACATGAATTAAAAACAAATCACTTTTGACTCAAACTCAGAAGCCACTGACCAGGCTGCTGTATTTGGCGTGTTGGGAGTGAGAACGGGCTGATAGGATCGGTTCTAGGTTCAAGGTTTCAGGTATGGAGCTTTGGTGAGCATTAAACAACATGTCACTTACCTGACTGATGGGTATGTATTCATATTTAATTATGTGTTTTCACTGTCTTATGCTTTATAAGTTTTATGACAAACTACATATTTCTTGAGTTGAAAATTGTGCTTTTATATTGACAAACATCCAGCACATCTTCAGACCAAAAAGACTGAATAGGGTTGATTACCACACTACTTCCAGAAAAGCAGACATCACCATTCCCAAAACAACCCTTGCTTTGCATCTGCTACAGGCATCCTGACCCTTTGTCGTACACTCACAGTTTGGTTGGGTTAAGGAAAGAAACTACCTTATAGGGTTAAGGAAAATGGTTTGGGTATAATAACCATGTTACTTATGTTAATTCAGTAATGAACGTACCTACATAACATAAAACTTTTATATTAACTTTTTTTTTTTTAACAGTTATGTAATTTACACAGCTGAAATAACTAATAATCTCTTTCACACTGGAAACTAACAGCAGTGTCCTAGACTAGTCAGGCCACAACCTCCTCCCTATGTGGACTTTACTTTTCTGATGAAGATGGCCTGGAAACATATCTGTGCACAATTCAAAAACGATAAAAAACAATGATTTGTCTCTTGCCATTATCCTCCTTACATATATATATATATTTTTGTCTGAAGTAAGGTCCACAATTGGTCCACAGGAAGTTTGACATGACTTTGCCTCTTTATAAAACTCTTTGGGCAATCTGATAATTTGTATGAATGCAGGTAGAAATGGGGCTGCATGCTTGTAAGTTGTATTTTGTGTTCTCACCTAAATTACAGAACATGTTAGAAAAAGGGAAAAGATTTTGCTCAAAGCTGCACCCCAATAAGATATGCATCATGTAGCCGCGGTATGAATGTTATCAGACATCCGAGTAACAAATATGGGGTGTGATCATTCCAGCTGCTATTAAAGAAAGCCTTTATATCTGTCTCATCCAGACAGAAAAATGTCCAACAGGTGCTCAATAGGCCCATTTGTACTGTAGGAAAATGACTGTTGAGGAGGTGCTTGGCATCAAATGTCCCTAGTTGCTGTGCGTAGCAGTAGACAGCAAAATTATTCCAATTTTATGTAAATTCAAAATGAGATCCGTCATTATAAAAGTGAATCATTCAAAGCTCTAACATGACTGATGGCGCATATTAAGAACAAATTATGGTGCTTCTTACCCAAATGCAGGTAATGTAAGTACTTTGTTGACAAAATTAGTTCAGGTTGGATCCATATGAGACTCTGAGTGGTAAAAGTCTGTAGCACCTTCACATGAATTAATGAGTGTTTTGGTGCTCTACATTGGTGATTGTTACGGCACAGCGGAGTCCAATCATGTGCTGTGGACTGAGAGGTTTTCCTCCCAAACAATTATGGCACGAGTTGATTTCACGATTAGTTTCTCCCTTGGTCTTTGAAGATGCAGTTAGTCCATCGGTGCAAAAAACTGCAGCAGCTGATGTGCTTGGTTAAAGGGAAAACTTTCAGGATTCTAAGTTATCCAAGATACGGAAATCTAAAGGGAAATACTCCGACCACAAAAAGATTCGGTATGCTGTGCAAAGCATTAAGATATAATAATATAGAATCATAATACAACCCAAAAAAAGAATTTTTATATGCAAATGAATTCAACAAGGCCATGTGAATAATAGCTGTGCTCCCTTTAATTGTGCCAGTCTATAGCAGCAAGGTCATGTACATTTGAATGTAATGCGGGAGGCAGTAGATGTCTGGCTTAATCTACTCTGTGATGAAATAGCAGCATGTGGTGTGGCAAACGTGGTGAAAGGTTCATCAGGGGGAGGAGAATGTTGAGGATGAGTTGTCTTCTGTTTAGGGCAAGCTACTGTCTGAACTACTGGTAAATCAGTCAGGCTTGGACTGGACTGGCTGTTGGGAGACTTCCTGGTGGCTTGGCAAACTGAATGGCCTAGAGTGTCAGGCCGGTGTCGACAATGCAACTGCAAGTGGCCACTGTGTGGGGAGGGAGTGAATGAGTAGGTGACAAGCCAGGAAGGAAAGTGTTGCTTAAAGCCTTTAAAATTAAAGATATCATTTTGATAAAGAGATAATAATGAACATAGATAGATAGATAGGTAGATAGATGCTCCTGATATCTTGTAATTGTAGTTTATTTTTCTTTACCTTGGTACGAATGCTGTTCAGTCACAACGGGACAATAGCAGGTGGATATTCGATCCAAAAGAAAACATGGCACTTCCATATGAATTGATGTAATGGAGTGTCTGACGGCTTCCCTCTGATGTTGTAAAACATCACTTGACACCACTTTCCTCCCTTTTTATTCAACTGTGAATATGCAAAATCGAAGTGTGTTATCAAGGTAAGCAATACTTAGGCAATTTGACTCCATCGATGTGAAGCATCTTCTTTAAGCGTACGCCCAAATGCAGATAAAACACAGGGAGAGATTCACTAGAGTTTATTCGCTGGTGGAGGTGGAGGAGGGGGTGAGGATGTGAAAACATGCCAGAAACTAATTCTGACGAATTGAAGACAGAAAGTGAAAGAAAAGAGCTTCTGCACTGAACTTTCACCAAAGCCTCCTTTGAAATATCTGCCAGCATGGTGTATCCTTAAACTGGTGACATGCTGAATAGGCCCATTTAAGTGCTTCATATTACCAATGTTCGTAAGTCTGAGAAAGTATTCGTCTTCTCTCCTACTCCCCGGCCTTCACCTTCACCAGGCACGCTGCCACCAACAGTAACAGCTTTCATTTCTAAAAAAGGTCACTGCCATCGCACATAATTAGAATATAACCAGACCTTGACGAAAAGCCACCTCAAGCCAAATTTCCCCCTCTGCTCATCTGATCACAAATAGACACTTCCGTCTTGAAGTGAGTGGAAAAAGTGCAAACACATTTTAAGGAAATCTGACAGGCCTACGGAGAAAAAAGGAGAGTAAAGTTTGTATCTTCAGCTCTGCTCTACAAGTCGCACTGCCATGGACAGCCAACATGTTGGAACAAGAACGAACAACACACATCAGCAGTGTGTTGGCATTGGAGTCATGAGCTGCACCTGGTGCTTCTGGTGCAACTAGAATGCAGAGATAAGTGACCCCTGTTCAGGGATGTAGAGTGGAATTTCTTTGCTTATAGGATATGTTATGAAGCAGATGCGAGTTGCCTCTTGCAATCTTGCCAAAAAAGTATTTTAATTTCCTGTACATTTTCCATCAGATTTAATAACCTAAGTTCAACGCAAAGTGTCACATTTAATGCAACGTCTTTCTATCATGTTGAGTCAATGTGAATGAATTAAATAACCTAGTCTGATTGAATTAATGCAGACTTATAAACAGAGTGTTTATTATTCAAGTATTATACATACAAGTAAGGCATTTAAAAAAAGAAGAAAAAAAATAGACTGTCTCCTTTGATAAATCACATATCTTGAGAGCAAATGTATACACATTGGCTCAACATCAGAGAAAAACCTTGCATCAAATGTTTCTATAAAAATGGATGCCTCTTCATCCAAATCTTCTGCTTTACTGCTAATTAACTTGTGTGGCCTGCCCTTTCCCAGGCACCACGGTGGAGAAGAGGTCGTGTGGCTCTGGCACCACTTGGCAATGCTTCGTCCTGCTCAGTTGTCTCCTGGATCCACACACTTCACATATTTATCAGATATTCTGTCGATTCAATTTGTAAACAGTGATTGTGTTGTTCTGTTCTGTTCATGCGGCATATTTTGCATGTCTGTCCTTCGAGAGGGATCTGTCCTCTGTGGCTCTTCCTGAGGTTTATTCCACCTTTTTTTTTTTTTGTTATGGATATGTTACGTTTTTCCTCAATAAAAACGAGGGCCTAAGGACGGGGGATGTCGTTCACTGTACAGGTCGTAAAGCCCACTGAGACAATGTGGTAGTGATTTTGGTTTTCTAATTACAATTGATTTGATTTGACTTGAAATGTGACCCTTTTTGTTGATCTTATGAAACAGAGTTAGATGGAAGATTTACATGTAATGGAAATATTATGTGAGTGTGGTGTTTAATCTTAAATGAAATTAACTAATGGATAGTTAAGAAACTGTCATGTTAAATAAGTAGTAAATGAATGTTTGGTCCGCCTTATTAAACCTAACACTTATAACAGTTTGGGTGAAAAATGAAAGCAGCTTCTTAGAGCTGCAAAGCAAGGAACCTACAAAAGAACGCTCCTCATTATGTCACTGAATCGTGCTTTGGTGCCAGATTGTGGTGACAGCCGTATTGAAATCTATTGGAGATGCGCGGAGAAACATACAACTAAACATATCTACATTATTTGACTGCTGATGAAAAGCGCCTCCAGAAAATTAAAGAACACACAGAGAGTAGGTTGAAAAGTAACATCACCAATTTTCAACCTTAATCTCTACCTATTGGAATTTACTTTATGCTTAGAGACACAACAATGAGCTCCCTCGATGTTCTCTGTGTCTCTGGGGGGCACTGTAAAATCTGGCATCCTTCCAAGAACCAGTGACATCACTGGTACTACAGGCCATTTCAGTTTGGATTTCTAGTCTCCACTTCTGGGACTCCAGCGGGCGTGATATATCCAAATAATACATTCAAGGGCATGTCAGCTGGCACTCCAAGGCAAACCTTATTTCCTGTCTCGCTTGTGAGAAAATTAGCCATGTGATCAACAGCAAAAGCGTCATTTTAACAAGAGCACAGAGGAGGTCAAATAGGGAGGGGCTTTTTATAGTGTTTTAGTTGATACTTAGGCAGAATACTTATTCCAAACTGCAGCAGAGTTAACGTTATGGAACCTGTTCAACAGTGGCTTTCCAGAACTAGAGCAAGAAAAACAGTGACTGGCAGTGCGTAGTGGTAGTGAATATTTTGTCATCTAATGCTATGCTTTGGACATCAAACTAATCCAATTCCAAAACTAGATTTGAAAAGGTATCACATTGGACCAGGGGTAGTTCCTCATGTAGGCAAAAACGGCAGCCAGCCATGTTGGCATTTGTGGAGGGACTGAAGGCAGAGGGTGAGGTTTGCCCAGGGCGTCATGCAAGCCAGAACTGCATTGGAGTCAATCACCACAGGCCAAGTGAACCATGCACAACTGCTCGACCCATTCAAAGCTTTACATCACTCTACCTTTGCAACTGTCTTGTCTATTGTAGTGCAATACTTACACAGTATGATGTTTACTGGCAATGAGCTGTGCAAATATAACACTGTGCAGACATACTGTACATGCAACAGTCTGCACACAGTTGGGTTTAACTTTTTGATGCAAGCCTTATACAGTCGACAAGAAATGCGCAAATCTTTTTAACAGTCTAAATTTATTTTCATTGTAACATTTTTGAATGGAAAATCAGTTTTTGAAAAATGGTCTTAACTGTGTGAACACATGATGGCTATGTGAATTCAAGACAAACACAAAATAAAATAGGTATGAATGGCACCAAATTAAAAGGTAGGGTATGATTAAGAACAAAATACTTTTGTCTTTGATGCAAAAGCAGCCCAAAAATATTTGATTCCCTCTCTGAAGCCCTTTGCTGGATACTCCTTAACAACCACAACTTGCCTTTCTTCATCCACCTCCTGGGTGATTCTCATGTTCACTCTTCCATCCTCCCCACGAACACTAAGTCTTTCCACTCTTAAATGCGTTAGGATCCCAGTCTTTTACGATCGTGTTTCCTGTTTTATTTTGAAATTGTACCCTCGTGTATCTTGTCTTGCTCTTCACTTCCTACTGTGTGTTTCCCTCCTAGTGTTTTTCAGTTCTTTAACCCACTTTACCCGTTTTCTCATCCCATCAGTGTATCATTGTGTCTGTGTACAGCTTTTGTTATCCCCCTTGTCTTCGTCAGTTAGTTCCATGTTGTTCCGTTGTGGTCTGTCTTCTGCTGTCTGGTTCTGTGCTTGTCCGCGTTCTTCTGCCTTACTTTGTGTTTCCACGTGATGCCACCCTGCATTCCTCACCAGCATCCTCTGCAGTGTCTCCTTGCATCTCCTCCTGTCTCCCATTGGTGTGTTTTTTTTATTTTTGTTCCTTGTGTTTTCATTAATGTGTACTTTTGTTGCTACTTTGTTTTGGGTCCTTGTGACTCATTTTTTTGATTTGTCTAGTTCTATTGGTTTTGTATTTCAGCGTTGTTTTTTCAAAGTCCGCCTCTTGTTCCCCATTTCCCTCCTCCCATATGTGTGTGTCACAATTTGCAGACATTTGGAACATTTTGTGGGGTGTTTTAAATGTTAGGGTGGATGTGGTAGAGATGCTCAAGGCCTTAGCTGTTTGTCAGATGAAACGGTTTTATAAGCCCTGGCTGGAGGAGGCTCCTTCCAGTGTTCTTTGCCAGCGGTCCGACTGATTCCTGCCAGTGGTTCCCAGTCAGCGATAGTCAACAAGCCCATCTCAGCAACACTTTTTTGGGGAGGAACCATAACTACCTTATAGCTAAACTATGGCGTGGTCTCGATGAAATGAAGTAACTACAACTAAAGGTCAGGAACTAGACCATGCCACTCTACCTTGCTGACCTAGGCCCATCCATTTAAACCACCTGTGTCTCATCAGCCCAACTACCAGTGTCGCATTAACTAAAATTTCTCTTTAGTGAAATCATTGTATTACCACAAGATAATACAAAGTGTGGTCAGGTGGTGATATGACATTAATGCACGTCTCCTTGTTGCATTTAGTGTTGCTTGAATTATAACCTGTAGCAATAGGCTGTGACAACTGCGAATCATCAGTAAACGTCATTCGTTTCATCGGTCCACTAAGCCATTCACCATATCATTGTTTATTGTATTTATTGAAGGAACATTATTTCTCTTCTTTCTCTCTACTGGCAATGACATAACTAAGTTATTTAATTTGCCTTGTTGTACACAGCCCAATTTGAAATGCCCATCTCCATGCGCTTGGCAGGTTTAGGAAGTTTCAGAGATGGAGTGTCAGGAGGTTGCCTGCAATGCATCCTGGTACATGTATGCAGGATGTGCATTCAGGAAAACTAACAACTTTCTCTATCAAAACACCACTGGAGACTTCGTTACCTCAGTTAACTACATTTACCATCAACACTGACAGGAATATCCATAAAGCATTTACCTTTAATGACTGATTCTTTATTATGAACACATTGTTTGTCCCTCAGTTTCATTGGAGAGAGGCTCCTGTTCGCAGTGTAATTGCTGGCTCATCAGCGGTAATTGGCCGGACCTCTCCCATTGGACACAATATTATTAGCTCTGTCAATCATTCAGAAAAAAAAAGGAAAAAAAAAAGTGGATAATCTACTCTCTAAAGAGGTTTTAAGGATAGAGGGTGTTGTATACAGTACAGATTGTAAAACCCCTTGACACAAATGTAATTTATGATATTGGGCTCCCTAAATAAAACTGACTTAAATATGTGCACAACAGTTGTTACAATGTTCATATGCTACATCTTACACAGAGATCTCACCAAAGTCTAATGCACAGTTTATTGATTAAAAAGTCAGTCAACATCAGGTGGTCTTGCTGGCCTTCAATTTTGCTGGCCTGTATTTTCTTAATAATTTGCTTTAGTTTGTGATAAGACATGCAATAATTAAAATAGTGTTTGTTTCAGGAAAGTTCATTTAACAACATTTTAAAAAGAACCTTTTTTCTTTTTTTTTTTAAAAATCCAAGGTTGTTTATACAACGACATCTGTCAGAATGGAGAGAATTCAGAAGGTCTCTACAAGTTGCACTGGCATTGACAGTAACATGTCACATGTTGGAACAAGAATGAAGAACACACATCAGCTTCATAGCAGCAGGTTGGTATTAGAGTCATGAGCTGCAGGGGAAGGGGCAGTGATTATTGACCGACTCCTGGGGGGATGAACAGTGACATTTTTTCTTATTTGGTAGATTTGTTGAAGCCAGGAGAGAGTTTTAAACTTTAAACTCTAGGGGGAAAGAAATACAGATATATTTGAATAATTGAACAGGAGGAAACAAATTGTAATGTAGAGGAAGCAGTTTCAGTTGTGCGTTCTTGCTCTGCTTGAGCCTCATGACCTTATCAGATAACTGCAAAGCATTTTGAAAGATGAACAGCTGGCCTGTGGTACAGTAAAAATGGTGCACCTATTTTAGTATGCTGTGTCTTACACACGGGTCATACCAAAATCTATAAGACTGGGTTTATTGATTAAAAAGTCATAACTGCCATTATATAATCAAAATGCAGCAGCACATCGATGTTGTTATACAGCATGTGCTCTTCCGTGAAAGATCTGAACAATGTGTTCATATAGAGCTTCTCCATGATTCTATTTCCTCAATAATTGGCTTATGGTGCAACATAGTTTATTTACAGAAACAGGAAGCCTCATTTGACCCCTTGGGTGAAATGAAAATATTTTTTACACATGTCTGTGTGTTAAAAATGCTACTGGCAGGCTTAAAGGAAAAATGGAGCTTACATTTCAAAAGCTCTCTAAAACTTGGATTGGCATTGACAGCAACATGTCACATGTTGGAACAAGGATGAAGAACCCACATCAGCTTCATAGCAGCATGTTGGTATTAGAGTGCAGCAAGAGTACAGTGATTAGTGACTGGCTCCTGTGTGGATGAACAGTAGCATTTTTTCCTTATTGGAAAGATTTGTTTGAGCCAGGTGGGAAATTAAATAAATGTTCTAATTAATGAACCAGAGTAAAATAAGTGCTGGGGAGAAAGGACTTGTTTGTGTGCTCCCTTACCAAACTTAATCCTCTCACATCATCAGATAATCACAATTAATTTGTGCTACTGGCCCATATGGATGGTGAATATGAATGAGTATACAACAGTTGCACCCATTTTAGTACGCTGCATCTTACATGAAGGTCATACCAAATCCATAAAACCAGGTCTATTGGTCAAAAAGTCATAGCTGCCTTTATCTGATCAAAATGCAGCAGTGCATATATGCTGTTACATACAGTAGGTGCTCTTCAGTGAGCTCAGAGCCAGAATAATATGTGTTAGACCCGTATGCATGAACAAATGGTGCACGACTATGTTAATGGCAATGAAAAGCCTCCAACCTTTCAACTATTTGATGAAATAAAAATCTTTGTATGTAAAACACGCTGCACTCCAAACTAGCTACATAATTTCGTGTCATTGACAGTCTTTTTGAAAGAACCTGTTAATTCATCCACGTTTGTTCCAACCTTGGCATGCCAAATAGTGTATTGTGTATGTATAGTACAAGTAATAAAAAGACGCTGAAATGCCTTGTGGTGTGTGGTAACTGTGCGAGGAGAGCGGAGGTAATCTGCAGAGACTGTGACCATTGACTAAGTCCTAGTTATCGGCGCTCAATTGCTCTTCCTCAACTACGCGGATGTTAGTCACAGTAAATTGAATTTGAATTGTGAGAACTGAATGTGAAAATATATAGAGAGTTGAATTTCCCATACATTAATTTTCAAATTATAATATTCAGTTTTATAATGCAATGATTCAAATTAAACAATACTAATTCAAATTATGTAATTCAAATTCAGTTTTTTTAATGCGATTTTTCAAGTTTAGTAAATCAAATTCAAATATTCATGATTCAAATTCAGTTTCCAGTGGCACATATTTCAGCCCATAGTCCTTGAGTGCTTTGAAAGGTGCCTTTAAATAAAATGCATTATTATTATTATTATTATTATTATTATTATTATTATTATTATTATTATTGTTGTTATTATTGTTATTATTATTTTTATTGTTGTTATTATTATTATTATTACCTCACTGTTGGACCTTATCAAATGCTGCTTGTGGGTGTGGCCTATTTTAGAGCTCTGGTTTCCTTTAACTCAGCCTCCATTCAGCTATTATTGCCCTTGCATGGTATGACCTTTTGATATATTGCGCTATAATTCAAAGGATGTGTGTAAACCAGAAAAGTTTGTTAGTGGAAGTCAGACCCAGACCAGAGGCCTTGAGCTTTATTTAAAAGATTTATCTCAGAACTTGGTGTTAGAGGCTGTTTTTTTTTTTTTTTTTTTTTTTTTTCTCAGGTTGCTGAAGCATCTAAACAAGATGCTCTTTCCTCATATATTTTCATGTCACAGCCCATGATTGGATTGATGGATTTGCCCAATCCATCAATTTGGAAGCCATGAAGATCCAATTATGTGATTGGGTATTGTACTGTGCATATCTCTACGGGTGATACTAGTAGGGTATGACAATCCAAAGGTATTTAAAATTCAGTGTAAAGTTAGAACATTGTATGGAACTGAACCTTAAATGAGACTTGGAAATGCTGTACAGGGGCTTGTTTTCAGAATTACATCAATACATGAATAATTTATGCTTTTCCCCCTTTCAGTTTTAGAGGCCAAGGTAAAGCATTTGAATAAAAACGAAGGTCACATGAAAAGTATTTCAAAACCACATACGGTTGGTAATCTGTAGTAACAAATTACAACATTTATACATTCAACATTGCGCTTCTCCAGGGATGCTGCTGGTCCCTTGGCACAACATTCAGATCCACTCATCCACATCAAATAAATGATGTATTTGCTCTCAAAACTGTGAGTTTTATATCAGTCCTCTGTGATTTGCAAACATCTGGGTGTTCAGTTGCTCGTAGGTTTCCTCTCTGACAACATTTCTATATTATTTATGATGTAACTATAAACAGGGCACAAGAGAGCGAGCCCTTTATACTGCAAATGCACGTCAAACAGTCAAGCCAATATAAATAACACATGGTTTGTGTGTCTTATTTCAGAGGTTCTATTCTTCAAAGGACATCAACTTGCAATTAATATATGGATATCCAATCTGGATAAGGAACAATACATGTGAATGTACATACTTTGTGATGAGATCGCTAATGCACGACAACATCTGAAGGTGATCAGACTCAATTTACACCAGTCACTTCTTGCCTTTTAGGGGGTGTGGACTTAGTGCACACAAAACAAAACCAACAAAATTTCAATCCAGATGAAGATGTACCACCGTTTCACAAATATTCTCCGTCCACACAACACATCTGAAAATGCATATCTCATGGGCATTCACGTACGCTGGGCATGCATGTGCCATTGTTAACAGGAAGCAAATTGTACGGTCTGGTTGGTTGCTTAGCTACTGAAAACACGAACAAGGCCGGCCGTAATTGCTTTTCACAGCATCTTCCTTAAAAATGCTGCTGTGCCAGCAAAAAATTGCAAGCGGATGTTTTTGTCTCTTATCCATCATTGTATTATCAATATCTGTGTGTGTCTCTCTTGATATAACTTTAAATAGTTGCGTAGGGGCAGGAAACAGGAAGCCCAGCCCAAGGAGCCAGGAAAGGGGCAATTTTACCTGGGCCATTGTTTTTTGTTTGATTTGGAAGGCCAATTTTTAATACAAAATGTTCAGTGGAACAGTGAAACTGTGTAATCACGAAGTGTATATTTTTATCTCATGGTATGAAATTAAAGGGTTGCTAAATTCTATATTTTCCCCATGTTTGGTGAGCTGCTGTGAATTGGATTGATTGCTTAGCCATATCAGCCACAGACTCAGATTCCAGTAACCGCATGTCTCAGATTAAGGAAAAGCTGCTAGCCTTGAGGGTATTTTTTTAGTAAGTTTTGCAAAATGTTTGGTTGGTACAACGTGTCCCTTTTGTATATTCATTTGCCTCTGTTTCTTTTTAGTGTTCAAACAAAGACATCCTTAGAGAAGCCAACCACTGTTTTTTTTTTCCGTGTTAGACTTTTAGTGTGCTTTTAACTTGCTTTTTGAACAGCCATTTTCTGTTTCATTTTCTCAGTGGGGCAGCTGCTGTACAGTATTTGACGGGGTATCCAAGGGTAGAGTATCTTGCATGTGTGTTTTGTTGTGGTTTAATTCACCTTAGCTTTCCGTGAAAAAGTAACCTGAGTGTGCAGACTGTTTTAATTCTGTGTAGTGGTGGTTTTACCCATAATTTACCACATATTTCTTGAAAATCATGTTTTTTTTTTTATGCATGACTCTACACCTGCCCCTCTGGTAGTGCAGCTTACCCCTCCTTTATTTTATTTGTTGGTTGATTTCTTAGTGTTTGGTTTATAATGTAGCTGTACATTTTTTTCTTTATGGCCTGTATTTAGAAGGTTTATAAGATTCCCTTTTTTCTTTTTTTTTTTCCTGTGTTGTTAAAAAAAATCTATATTTTTGGTATAGCGGTCTCTGGTTCCAGTATGTTCTGGGTCTCACGTATTGAATAATGCCAACTTACATGGCAAATCATCCATTCCATCAACGTACACAATTATATAATCTAATATCAATTACACACACTGAGATCACATTTGCCAATAATGCCATAAACGCTAATAGTGTGTGTCTGTGTTACTGTTTCCATGACAACATGTGTCAGTGTCAGTTTCAGCTACCTAAAATGCCAAAATGCATAGACAAGACAAGCTTTGTTTTAGGAAATACTCTAGAATGTGTGAATAAGGCCTCAAAATTAGGAAAACTTTAATGTCCTCTGAGAGGCAATTTGTGGTTCAGCACATGACCTATAGAATATAAAGTGCATGTCGACAATGGTCATTAAAATTCGGATTTGTAAGAATTCCCAACTCACTTTTGGGATGGCAGCCAACCTGACCTACAGTCCCAAAGCACCCGTATTTGACAGTTAAATGAATAGTAGTCATGCTGCACATCCCCTATGTATCCATGTATTTCCTACATTCATATAGCTTATGCATCTTGGTTAAATGAGTCATTGCCTTGGAATGAGTAATTATTTGCTCAGATGGTTCTGATCTTGGGGTTATCTATACCTCTGACCAGGATGAGTGGCTGAAACTACCCTGAACTTGGATGGGCTGTATCCATGCATCTGCCTTCTCAGTCAGCCTGGTCAGATACAGGTAGCGCAGGTCAGCCCGCTGCGTCCTCATGTTTTCCCCACAGTTTTTCAGTTTATTCCTAATTTAATGAGCTATCTGATGCATCCAGGAAACATTTTCAAGACCGATTGAGGCTGCCGGAGAGGGATTCTTACCAGGTGTTGAAAAGGTGTAAATGCATCCATCTCTCCAAGAAGTATACATTAACTTCACTCCTCCCGGGGTGTAACAACCGTCTGTCTGTGAGCAGTTTGATGATTTCTCATTGCTTTATACATTCAAAGTCTGTTTCCTCAGTCCTTGAATGGACCCCAAGTAAAACAAGCTTCACAAAATCATGACATACCAAGGTTAGGGATCAGGGTTACAAATGACGGAAGATAAGGAAGATAATCATTATATGAGTGCAGTCCATTTACATTTTAAAAACGTATTATCCAGCTGGGTGATACAGACCATAAATTATGTGGGTTGTTCTCTAACAACTTTTGAGGAAAAAACAACAATCTGAACTTTGCTATTATTTGTTTTAAAGTGTGGAGGGAAGAGCATGGGAATCTCTGCCAGAGATGTGATGTAACAAAATCCCACACAGACCTCACAGATATTCCTCACTGTTTGCTTAAAGTTTAATCATTAAGATTTTATTCTCTGCCTCCCATTTTGCATCTGAAAGGAGCTCAGCAGCTATTTTTCATGTCAGGAAAAGAGCGTAGCTTCAAAGAAACGAAGCATCTTAAACAGATGGGAGTTGAAGCCAAAGTCTCCAGGGGAGTATACAACTAATATTCTTAGTTTATATGGGACTATTAGAGGTACTTTAAGCGGCAGTGACAGCTGACAGAGAGTTTGGCACAGCCAGAGAGAGATGAGACTGACAGTAGTCGGTGAACTGCAGTTTTGACTCGGTCCTCATGAGCGAGTCGACACTTCCACGCAGTGATTTATTCTGCCTCAAATGATGCAGAAAATTACTTCATCAGAGCCACTGTGTTAAATACTTGTTTGTTGGAAAGTGCCACTGTTTTGAATTAAAGTCATGACAGGAAGTTTGTGCTACCAGGTAAATATCGGCTATAGCAGAGTGTGAATCATATTTCCACTTACTGTACGAACAAAATCCACTCTCCAAACAGGCGCTTACTACTGCTTACTATTACAGAGCATGTTCCACTTTCCACCGTCTTACAAGTAAGCAGTCAAGGAATTTTCTTGATGTATTTTTTTTTTATTTTTTATGTTGATTGTGCTTGGATAATTTTGACAGCTTTGACAGTAGTGCCAATTACTTCTGGGAAATGATAAATCACCTTCGGTTGACGTTCAGTTTCTGTGTCCGAAAAGTGCTGATGTTGCAGCTGTGAATCTAAAACGCATCTGTCATCATACACCAGACAACAATATGAAACACTGTGGCTTACATTAGGAAAGGCTTGTAGTGTAGATGAAATATTAAAAAAAGTAAGCGAGTAAGTTCTTTTTGTTAATATTTAACCGTGATACCGTGACATTTTCCTAACCTTAACAAAGTGCTTTCAGTTAATTAAACATAACACTAATCATGTTTTGTACTGATACTTTCATTGAACTTGTTGATTAACCATGTTTTTTTTTTTGTTTTTTTTTTTTTTATTCAGTTTCTTTAACAATGTTTGAAGCTTCACTTTATCATAAATAAAGTTTATTTTTTTTTTAGGGGACTGAAAGGGATATTCCGGTGTAAGTTGAATCCATGGTCTAAATCACCGTAAAACTGTGTTAGACGCCCTCTCGAGAGATCAAGTTAGCAGACCGCTAATTTACGGAGTTTTATCAACCTCAGAAACGACAGCACGACAACAATACACTGCAGTAAATGGATCCAAATATAAACCGCCACCAAAAAGCCACAAATAATGCTCAGAACAGCACCAAACTTCAGCAACAGTACAAATAGGGTCTCAGCACATAGTCCGGGGCATTAAAACTCCACTAGCTTAGCTGGATTTCTACTGAAAAGCTGACAAAATTTGCCACTCTTCTGCAGCAGCTTCCTGTTGACGGGAAGTCCCGACGAGTCGATTACCGAGTGCAGTAGAGTTCCGCGGCTCATGGATGAAAATGTATGATTATGACTCCATGGAAAAGCAATCAAAGGTCATATGTGTCTTACCTGCCAGTTTATAACAGTTATTATCGAGAGCGGACAGGGAAAAGAACCGAATTGAGCATTTCTAACCGCACTCGGTAATCGTCGCAGCGGGGGTTCCCCGACCCGGAAGCTGATGGAGGAGAGTTGCAATCTGATTTTAGCTTCCCAATTGAAATCCAGCTAAGCTAGCAGAGGTTAGATGCCCCAGACTATGTGCTGAGACCCTATTTGTACTGTTGCTGAAGTTTGGTGCTGTTCTGAGCATTATTTGTGCTTTTTGTCCGTTGAGCTTTTTGGTGGCGGTTTATATTTGGATCCATTTACTGCAGTGTATTGTTGTCGTGCGGTCGTTTCTGAGGTTGATAAAACTCCGTAAATTAGCAGTCTGCTAACTTGATCTCTCAAGAGGGAGTCTGACACAGTTTCACAGTGATTTAGACCATGGATTAAACTTACACCGGAATATCCCTTTAAGTGAACATCACCTTTTGCAATCATATTGACATGAAGTTTTGAACAAGAAAATGTTGTCAAAGCATATATGTTGCATACATATAACAAAGACAGCAGAGAATGGATCAGAAGCAGAACTATATGGTACATAAAGCTGAACAATTTCACCCATTTTCCTGAAAAGTTTTCTTTGTGATATTCCAGAGATCAGCTGTTTCACAGATATATAGAAAAATGCTCTATTCTATCTATAAGTATGTTATAGGCAAAAATCACCAACTTCTAACTATCTCATAAATAACTGCTTCAGTGAAGAGCCCTCTGTGTATTTAAACACAAAAAAATAAAAATCGGATCCTTCAGTGAAAAGATATGTTACTAAAAACGACCATTAGTCCTCTAAACCAGCAGGTTTAATGCCACTCCAGAGTAGGAGACATTATTTTTTGTGTGAGCTCGGTCGGATAGAAATTGAGGCTCACTTTCTGTTTACTTTCCTGTCTACAAGGATGTACGGGATGTACATTTGACTGAAATGTCCTCCATTTATGTTGATTTCTTTTGGCTGGATGAAATGAAAAAATGTGTGCTTCAGGAGGGAAACCTTTGTTGTAGCGGATTTATTTGCCAAGTTTGGAAGAGAAAGCAAAATGTCTTTTTGACCAACCTGCCAAATAAGCCGTACCCAAATGTGTGAATGCTGCAACTGTACTTTTAAGTGTCTTGTAAACCCATGAGAGTTGGACACTTTTTGTGCATGACACGGAAAAAAGCAGAAAACAAATCAATCAATGAAGTAGCTTGACGCTGAGGGAAAAAAACTTTGGGAGTGGAGCTCAGGTCACGCTGTCACTGCAGGAGGGTGAAAGCATAGATTTTCAACTGCACACGCATGTGGGTATAAACCCAACAGTGACGGTGACTCTTACAGGATGAAGCCTGTATGAAAAAGAACTTGTTACTGATGAGAAGAAATAACATCCCTCCCAGGGAATAGAGGGAAGATTCTATTTTTGTGGAACTGTTTAGAGCAGCTAAAAAATGCAGCATTTCACTGCCCTCAAGAGTCTACTACAACACTGACCACACTGCTGAGTAATACCTTTAACCATGCCGACCAGTGTCAAGGTGCACTCAGATGCCCCTCGAACCACTGTACTACTGCGGATGTAAAACTGAAGACCAACAAAAATAAGATATTCAGCTGATTTTAATTTGCGGAAAAAGAAAAAAAAAAAAACCATGACGAGCAGTTCTATATTCTGCTGCCAGTCCTACATCAGCAGAGGAATATGAAAAAGCTCTTCTCTTAGAAAGGAACGAGATATAGACGTTTTGGGGTAAATCTGTGGAGGTGTTCTCTCTTTTTTAGATTTTATGGGCATCCTATGTCGAAAGAAAAAAGTCTGTAGATGATAAGCAGTAGTTAGTCATAGTCGTCGGGGAAACGTCTCTCTCTCTCTCTCTCTCTCTCTGCATCCTCCTCCCGTAATCCCATTTTGTTCTGTGAATTTATGGCTCGCCTAATCAGTGACCCCTAAATGCATCTCCTAGCAAGGCCTTTTGCTTTATCTTGCAATTTCTATTTTGCCTGTTCGTTTCAAGCTCGTTTTCCACTCCCGTGTTGTCCCTTTGAGCTGTCTGTCACTCATGCGACTCCATTAGAACACGAATATAAATGCGTGCTTTGGATAATTATACTAAATGCAATTCATCTGGAGTAGCTCCATCCTCAATTTGATTGTGATTGTTCCCTGCGGCTTGTTAAGGCACAATATTTTTAGATCATTGTTCATATTTATGAGCACGTGCGGTGTGAACACGGTTCAAGCATTTCATAAGACTGGAGGGGCTTTTATGGGATGCTGCTGGCATGCTCGCTGCCTCTGTCGCCTTTTACCCAAATGCACCTTAGACCTATAAATGTCCTGACCATTTTCGGTGTCAGCGTTATGGCGGAGGCAGGACCTAAAGTCGATTCTCCATAGAAGATGCGCCGGTAATTTGCCAGCGTGAGCCTTTCCCGGCATGCATTGAGAGTGAAAGGCCTCGATACGGTGGACAAGCCACTGCAGATTGAACCCAGGCTCCGAGTGAAAAGGAACCTCTCTCTCCTTCTCGCTCTGCCCTTTATGTAGTAAACTGATTGCCTGACCTCTGTGCGACCTCGGATCGTAACTCACCATTGTTATCTACGGCTCTACCACTCCTGTGAAACCCCCTCATTCAGACTCCTTTCAGCTGCCAGTCAATCGTTCCCATTCTTTTTGGAAAGATGAGACACATTTGAACGCTTGTACACGATTGTACATGTGCCTGACACGTCTCCCTTCGCTCAATACTTAAATAAAACTCCCATTGCCTCCTCTCTGAAAGACACCAAAAAAAAAAAAAAAAAGCTTCCGAATGTGCGGTGTGCACAGTTTATGTGTGGATTGTGTGCTGTGTTATCCCCTTTTTGTTTGTTCAGTTGCTGTAGAAGGTGTTTATCGTCAAGGGGTGATGATTCGTGTACAAGGATGATTAGTTTAATTAACAGGACTGTGAATGCTTTCTGACATCCTGGCTCTAATTGAACAAAGAAGATTACAGAGATCTGAAAAAGAATTCCTGTAATTATTATAAAAAACTCTGTTTGCAGGGGATAACCATTTTATTTTTCATGCATTTATACAAATGCTTGATACGCAATATATCTGAGGGCTTCTGTCATTTCAGACAGATTTAAAAAGATTCCTGGCCAAAGGCAGCGCTCATTGGAATTGCAAATCAGTTTTAGTTAGCCTCCCTGCTGGGTGCCAGCAATGTTGACACCGCAGATGGCTTTAACTTTTTGGTATTTTAATGGGCATGATATGAAAAATCGGGATGGCAGTTATCCCATTTGAAAAAAGTCCTTAGTAAACTCCCTCCTCTTAGTTCAAAGATGGCCGCTGATGTGAACCCCTGTTTTCAAACGCCAACACGATTAGCCTGCCAAGTGCTGCCTAGCTAGATCTACAATGGAACACTGCATAGCTGGATAGCCAGAGGCCTTATCTCTTTACGAGGCACAGGAAGTGGTCACCTGCACTGTTGAATCAGGTGCTTGCCCTTTTGATGGGGAGTCCTGCTTTCCCCGGTCTGGAAGGCAGGACTCCCTGTCTGATGATCTCTCTGGAGGCTGCTGCCTGAGCAGTTAAGAGTTTTAGTGGCCATGTAGAGTGTGCTGCTGACACACTCCTGTCTGGTCAGAGGAAGGAACAAAACACAAGCCCTCCAGTGAGCCACTCTTAACTGTCAGCGACTCAGTGTGACATTTATCGCAGTTTACTGTTGCACTGTGCAGCAGTTATTGGTGGTCAGCCAAGTATCATGGCAGATTTTCTGTTACAATCATGCAAGGGGCGGGTAATAACAAATCACAAGTAACACCCATGAGCAAAAAAGGAAAGAGTACCTGTCCTGTCCCTTTTTTCTTAAAACGGTACTCCTAATCTACTATTTTACTTAGCTACATCTTCAAATTTTACCAATTCTGTTATAGATACCAAGTTACCAGGTGCTTAAAAACAAGCACCATCTGTGTTTTGACCACAAGGTGATATGAACAAAGAGGCAGCTTCCAGCCACAGTCCCTGGCCGCACATACAACAGTTACATGAAGTCCTCGCCTCCCAAAAGGTAGCAGAGATAGGTAATGAAGTTGGGCCTGAAAGCCTGTTTCTCCCACCGGTCCAGAGCTATAGCTGTGCTCGCTGTGTAAAAAGCAGGGATCCTTTAGTGTTCATATCAGTTGTGCGGCTACCTCAGCTAACATGTTAATGGTAGCTCCTGTTAGCAGCAGCTGGCAGTATATCTGGTGGTATGCTGGATCTTCAACAGGTGGACATTTTTTACATATCGCACCTTTTCATCTTTAACATTATTATAATGACATCACCCTATCTTCATGCTCGTAGCCTGTTGGTTTTTTAAATGGGTGTGCTCTAGAAAACTGTAAAGTACAGCTACAATGTTAATGTTACGGGACATATTCCGCATATGCAACATTTTTCCCAAGTCTGTAACACCCAAGAGAAAAGTCCCTAATGATTACTTTCATTGAGAGACAGATTTTTTTTTTTATATATGGTGAATTTTTCTCCCTCCTCTGCAACTTTCAAAAGTATTGCAGTAAAGGCATTGTGAAATAGCATCCAGACATTTTCAGTGTGGCTAAAATGGAGATCAACGACAAAACAATGAATTCAAGGTTTTAATCTTCGTTCTTTAGAACCAAGGTCACAACATTATACCAAAACAAAATTATATTATTCTAATTTGATTCAATATATTACATCCACGTAACCTTCTTTTGTTTACGCTTCAACATCAGATGGTACTCACATCATTTATTTTGTATTTCTAAAAATAAATGTTTAATTAGTTTGAGAGTTAGAGCAGGTTGGTGGGTGGGCAGCCTTGTTATCACTTCAATCACAAGCACTTTGTTATGAAAACAACACCAACAGATATTTATGTTTTTTTTTTTTTTTAAGTATTATAGTATTAAGTATTATAGTATTATAGGGTTAGGGTTAAATAGTAAAGTACGATCCATTTCAGTATGAAATGTTATTGAATATTCCATTGTCATACATCCCCATCAGTTGAGACCTCTAATCCATCATTGTCATGAGAACAATGCATGCATTCATTTAGAGGAATATATTCCCTTTTCCTCGCACCTGCAGGCAAAAACTTTAACAGTTGTCAGCAAGTCCTAAGATGCTGTAAAGAGAGCTCAGATCAATCCCCTCTGTCGAACAGAAGCAATGCACATTGGACTCTGTACATGGCTGAGAAACTTGTAATATGCCCATACTTTAGATGGATTGAAAGCACAGAAGCAAGCTGTGCAGATGTGGTGACACAATGAGTTGCAAAATGTATTACTTTGACTCACAAACAACATAACATTAACAAAAAGCTCTATTGAGAAGATAGCTTTTAGAAAATACTGCAGTTATGATAAAGCTGTTTTAATTAGTAGCCTTAAAGCCACATTTATCTTTTAATGGGCTGATTTGTGTCTGGAACTCAGAGACAAGCAGACCGATACACAGCTCTGACAAATTCTCACCTCATAAAGTTGATATAGCTAAGGTGTTCGCAAAGAATATCCTTTTTGCACATCCAGCTGACAGTGAGCAACATTAGCATTCATTTAGAGTCGTGTTTCTGTTCTTAGTCAGTATTAACTTGAGCTCTGGAACCTGCTGCATGAAATTACATGGAACCAAAAGAATGAGCTAAAAGAGGTGAAAAACCTGTATGTGTATTGTGTGATGTTCTTGCTCTTGGGGAAATAAAGAAAAAAAAAAAACTCACCAATGAATTTATTGCAGTCCATTTTTTTTTTGTTTTTTTTTTACATTTTTTTTCACGTGCTACATTAACCGGCGATGAAACAGTCTCAATGTTTTACTGCTGGCTATAATGCTGTTCTTAACACCTGTCATGTGGTCAGGCTTTGAAATGAAATACTATTTTCTATGGCGGAGTCCTGTGGAAGAATTGAGGAGTCTCAGCCTGAGGGCTGAAACTGCTCTGTAGTCAGGTGGCACAGTAGCGGATACTTGTGTATTGCCAGGCGGCAGCAGAACAACTGGATTATTCCTGAACTACTTGGGAATGCTGATAACTTCAGCTTCTGCTCAACAAAACTACTTTTATCAAGCAGCTGAATCCATTAGCTGCCGGATTACATGTAACCCCGTTGTATGAATGGTACTTAAACAAAGTTTGCTCCGTTTAATCATTGTCATACTGCAGTCTTTAGTCATGCATAGCCACAAATACATACATTACTTAATTGCCTTGTACTCTGCAAACTGCTGTGTTAAAACAAAAAAAAAGGCTTTCACTTGATGTGAGTTAATGAACAATGACAATCGCGCACACTAGCCGGATCAAGAGCCTAAGAGGCAGTGATACTCATACAGCTTTTTGTCCACAGGGGCCAGAATCAGCAAAAACTAAGGTTCCTTGAAGCTGCTTTAAGAAGGTCAAACAATCAATGTGATTATTAAAGATTTAACACAAATACCCGAAAATATAGAACTTTACTTGAAGTTTAGGATCCATTAGCATTATATAAACATTTATGAGATCTTTTAGAATACGCTGTTCTGTATTGCTAAGCAGATGAAGGTATGTATCAATGTATTTTTAATAACGTTAACACCTCCTGTTAAAGACAGACAAGGATTGACAATATAGTATAACACAGTGTAAAATAATGATCAGTAATTAAAAGTTGTAATTGTTGACAAACGCTACACGTTAATAAAACCTCAAAATCCCATTTTAGCAGCTTACAACTACTTTATTAAATGTTAAATGCTAAATTGGTGAAAATGTGTCAATCAAATGATGTGTTATATATCCATGAATCTCTGCTGGGTGAATTTAGCTTGTTCTTCATGGTGCTGCAGCGTGCCCAACAGGAATGAAATAATCATTTGCATGTGCGTGGACCATACATGTCGCTGTGTGCATGCTCTCACCCACATCAGCACATTTGACTGTGTGTTACACAGTGAATACATGATGCATAAGGGCAAAGCTGCACTCCATATTTCATACCCTTCTCAGTACTCTGGTGTCATGTTAGCCTCAGACTGCTGAAAAGAGGCAAATAATAAGGGAAAAAAAACAGATCAGCTCCCTGTTTTGAAAAGGAATCACCTTTTTAATTTACCATAAGATGTCTCTCAGCACGCAGCAAGATTTCCTCCAACGTTTTTCTGCTTCATTAGCACTCCGCTCTGTTTTCTGTCAAGCTCATCAGTTTTTGCGCATGTCAAAAGCTCTTATTTTCTAATGGATTTTCTGCTAACAGATTTTCTATTTACGATAAGAGGATGCTCTTAGTCTTTAAAAGCCCAATTGAATGTTGATGGAGGCAGCTGTATTCCAAACATGTTCCGGAGAGTATTTTTGCATCGTCTTTGCCCTCACTTACTTTATTTTCTTTACCCTCTTTGAATGATTTCCTTTTTAGTAGAATGTGACGGAAAATATAAGGCTCGTATTAACTTTATAAAACAGACAAATAAAAGATTAACGCCTGGTGTCAATCTGGTGGCATAGTGTAACTCAGTGCTGTAAACTTTTAGAACAGTTTTTTACACAGCCGTTCAATGAATGATATGGAGTTCATTTCCGTGCTCTGGCACTTCTTCAGGTGCAGTAGACTTTAAAGAGCAGCTATATGAGTTGTCACCTTGTGAATATGGTTTTATACGTAGCTCAATGTAGTGCATCATTCACACCAAAATGCCAGAGGGCTATATAGTTATCTATGGGAGCTGTCAATGCAAAATGATTTGCCAATGGACTTTAGCAAAGCATTTCATTTTTTTTCATCTTTCTTTCTCTTCTTATTTCTCTTCTTCTAATATGATGGGTTGTATTGTTATTCTGTTCTTGTAGGTTTGTATGACAGGAGCAGGGGTTATCGATAAGTGCATGGATTAAGGTAGGAGGATATAAGGTTTACAGCTCTTGGTTCATGCCAGTGCAGTTTAACTAAGTGATTATATAAGAGGTTTGAAGTCAACTTTTGTGGTATTTTCTGTTTCAAGTAATTTGAACTAGGGAGTCCACAGTGGCAATGACAGCTAAAGTGGATTTGACATCTTCAGACTATTGCCCTTCCCCTAAGTTGATGAAAGGAGTTCAGCGGTTGCCATCACAGTGACAATGGTGTTATCTATGTTGATCCTGTGTTAATTAAAAAAAAGCATTGAATACTGTAGTGATATAGGGGGAAACAGATGCTCCCTCCTCCCACTGAAGGATTTCAAATATATGGTTTGGCACAATTAGCGACAGCTATCAAAAGGTCCAACTTTTATACCAAAATCATAACATTTTGGGGATTTCTCTTTTGTCTACAATCTTGCTCTTAAGCTTCAAAATGCTCTTGGACCATTAAACCAAACGATACTGAAACCCTGTGCTTATTCATCTGTCCCTTCCTGTGGCATGTTGATAGTTCACCCAAAGGTGCCCATATATAGAAAAATAATGGACTCCACTCCACTCGAGACTTTCGCCAACCGAGTCAGCTAACTTCTGGTTTAGTGCTGAGCTGACTTGAATGAGGATCAAAAAATTTGATGGGACGGTTCCCCTAGACTTTCCAACTTGTACTGGACCAAATTGCTCAAATTTGTATAGTAAAGTGAGTATTTTCCAGGGGGTTATGGGGGTTTTACTACAGTTTTACAGACACATCTTTCACAATGTCCCAGCGCATCACATGACAGTGTAATTACACGGCTTGGCCACGACAAAAACTTTCCTCAAGGACTTGTGCTCTTTCTGGGGGCTTGATCTCGACGATGAGGCCAGCTGTCTACTTTGCAGAGGAGTTACAGTCAAGCCAACTGCGTTAAATGGTCCTCCTCTTCTTCGTTGGTTTTGCTGGTGAACTAAAAACCACACCGCCATCTGCTGTATCGGAGAATATAACATCATGCTTTTCACTGACGGGTGCAATGTCTTGAGTGAGTGACAACGGGACACGCAGCTCCTAAAATAGAAAATCAATATGTGGCAGCTGATAATAATGGACCCTCATCTGGTGTTTGTGTTGGACATCAAGACACCTCATCATGTCTCATTGTAAAGCTGGGCAAGTTTTGTACAAGCCAGATGTGTATTTCCAGAGGAAAACCCAGTTCGTGAGCTCTTAAAAAACTGTCTCATTTAACTGATTTAAATGGCAGAAAATAATTTGCAGTGTGAATCAATTCATTTTCCCATTCCTGGCCAATTTGTGTTGATGAATTTGACAAACTGCATTGCATTTTCATCATCTGTGCAACACATCCTCAGACTGAAAATCACAGAAGAAAATGTTTGCAACTTACCCTCAAAACAACATCTATAATAGTCAGAGAGTACCAGCAACAAGCCTAAGAGACCTCATTGTCATGTTGTCAATGTTGCAATGGTCACAGTTTGGTTGGTTTTAGGCACCAAATTACAGGGTATAAGAAAAGATCATGATTTGGGTTTAAATAACAGACTGAAGTTATGTGTTTTCACATTTAACGCTCAATGTTCTCCCTAAGTGGACTTTGTCACCTGACCCTTTGTCTGTGTTATAATTACTATGGCCTTTAGCTGTAGGTAGCCGCATAACAGTTAATAGTACATATGGGTCATAATAAGTTGTTTTCATGGTGATGGCCTATAAACCCGTGTTTTGGGGATGAGTGGTGAAGTGTTTCCTGTAATCAAGGCTGAAACTTTTCTCTTGCTTACTCCCGAAGCAGCATTGACTCTACTACGGTACAATGGCAATGGCAGATTTGTCCACCATGACAAAAAGGGGAAGAAAAACAAGAGTTCTCAGGGACAATGTCAAAATAATTAGAATAGAAATGAAATAACATGGACCCATAGGATCATTACACTATGCAGCAGACTAGTGCGTTTATATGTTGAGTAAGATTGAGGGCATCAAGAGAAAAACATTGAAAAAAGCTAATTCAGAGAGTGGGGAAACCATAATTATGGAACAAGTGGCTTCTCCCAATGACCAAATTATCTCTTTCATACTTCTCCATGGCTATATGTAGGATTTTTGTTTCCACAAATCATGTTGTCTCTTCATCCAAAATGGACTATCAAAATGAGTTTGAAGCAGCACATTAATATGAGGGTGGACTGCTGCAGCCACTGTATTTGAGTCAAATATGAGAGCAATCAAAAAGAACTACCTCCTCATCAATAAACCACAGCGATCCCATCCATCTCTCCAGAGCTATGATGGATGGACATGGACCAGTCTAATTAAAGGATGAATTATGGAATGGATTCAATTCATCACTATTCTGTCATTACTATTAAATTCAGTCGGTCCCATGTTTCTGTATCTGGGTTGCACTGCTTTTCTGCATCTATCAATCATAAATCAAGGAAAAATTAGTCCCAGCCGGGGATCTTATGTAGTTTATCTGGGCCACACTTCTGGTCCAACAATTCTCCGCTTTACGCAGTTGTGTTAAACCCGGCCTCATGCTCAACGATCCCCAGTGTAAACACTGCTGAACAAAAGAGGCGTGGCATCAGAAAAAACACGGTGAGTCGATTGTATGCTCGCACATCCTCCACACACAGGAATATGCACTTAAGCACACACGTATCGACACAAAGACGTACACAGACATGCATGTATGCACACAAACAAACAAACTTAAACATCCAAGGCCCTGGATGGAGAGTGGAACCACTCCAAGGTTGAGGATATATTGATTGGGTTACCTGACTCCAACATTGCTCAACAGACAAGCAGCAGTAGCAATACAATTTTAAATCAGTGCCTCTAAGCAAGGACTCACTGCATTATACAGGTTTTGTGATACTCCAATTGAGGTCAAGAAACATTTTCTGTTCATTGAAAGACAAAGCGAAAGATGAAGGAGGAGACAGCTGGCACTGATGATTGCCACGAGGCCAGAGGTATTGTAGAACTCTTCAGTGCCTCTCCTTTAAACAGAGGACACTGTGATTGGGATGTGGGGGACATAATGAGCGCTTGTCAAAGGGCTCAGACAAACAAGCCAATCAGATCACAGTGGGTGAATATGGAACGACGGCTGAGGTTGCTCTCAGTACATGTCCACTACAGCATACGTCAACACATTAAATTCTTATGTTAGTGTGAATGTGTATTTTCGTGTGTCTCTGTGAACAGAAGTGTGTCCATCTTCGTGAAGTGGGAAATCTATTACACAGCAGAGAAAGGTCTTGTTCTGCAAACGGGAGAGAGGGAACGCTGGAGAAATGCCGAAGGCTCCCTGCAGTTCTATTAGTGAAGCCGCTGAAGGAGTGGAGAGCAGTGGAGGAGCCCGCTGCAATCTTTTTCCCCACAGAATGATGTTCTGTCCAAAATGGCTTGAATTTTGATGCTTTGTAAGGTACTAATACCACTACTTCCTAAATAGCTCTACAGCACCTTGTAAACAGGAAACTGCCTCAGCTGACAGCACATTAAGTTTTAGATGTATTTTAGATGTTTCTGGGTAAAAGTGGTTGTTTTTTCGTCATACGATTACTTAAATCAACTGGAAATTTCACCTTAGTGCCACTCATTACAGTTACAGTGATTATGTGTATTACGTCAACTATTAAATGCAGTTAGTGAGCACCACCAAGCAAACAACCGCAAATAGAAACACTAATCAATTATGTCTCCCAGAAGGACATTAATTATGGGCAATGTTTTCCTTATAAAGAGTTTATCCTGATCTTACTTGCAAAAACAAAATTATGTGCCAACAACTGACCTGATGAAGATTTATCACAGCCTAAAATAGAAGGTAATATCTATCCCAGTGAATCTGAAAAAGAGAGTGAAGTAGATTTGGTTGGCGCAGCCTGCACTACGTACGTTGTAGTATAAAATAATCATAGCACGTAGATAGTGGTCAGTATAAATTAACCACAGTTAGTAAACAGTGACTAATGGTAACTGATAATAACTGCTATAATGATAAAAGTAAGAAACAAAGGGTTTCAAGTGTGAAAGAGTTCCTGAAACATACTACTGGGCACCAGCTAACTGAAAAGTACATCTACTGATTAAAGCTGCTATAGTCAGAATATAAGCTGCTATAGTCAAATTCGAGAATGTGACTTAATTTCAGTCAACTTTGATTTCAAATCAAAATCGTGACACCCTTACTGATGATGTATGCCTGGTGAAATTGGGCTATTTGTCCTTTTTGTGTTAGCTTAAATAATTAGCATTTTGTAAAATGTAGAAAGAGTTTTTATAATAAATGAATGCCCTTACACAGTTTCCACATCGATCAGGAAACACATGTAAAGCTGCTGAGTAATAACCCAAACAAATCAAAATGGTTTCATGTATTTTTTTTTATCTGACTGCATCATATGAAAATCTTTTAGAGCAGACGTACTGCCTTGTGCTAAAATGGGCTAAGCTTTTTTGTTGTCTTTATTTAATCCCATTTGTACATTTGGAACTGAATTTATTATCTGATTTGTTATGTGTATTTCATTTGGGGCTTTCACTACAAATCAACAGATGCAATTTCCATCTCAATCAAAGGATAAGGACAGTTGGAAGAAAAGAATGCACACAGGGATAGAAGTTTTTAGAGGAACCAAAACATGTTGATTGTTAGACTTAAGTAAAAGATAAGGTCTATTTATTCATAGTAGGTGGGTCTGAGTGATTAAAATAAATACAACAGTAAAGCAGGTGATGTGTGACTGGTGTTTCCAGCAACCATCTTTTATTCACACTTTTTTAAAACATTAATTTGAGGTGATTTGTCCTTAACCCTGAATTCATAATCGTGAGCTATGTCAGGGATCAACGCAAAAACACATGCGGGAAATGAAAAGCAATGAGATGGAAATCTATTAAAACATAGAAAAAAAATAAAAATAAATCCACACATTGCCGTGTATGCAAATTCACACATGCACAGAGGCACATAAATACGAAACCAGCTTCATGAATAAACTTCTGCACACACCAGAACTTTTTGGTGTAGTTCAGCAGTTCATGCATATACTGTAACATCAGTAGAAGTCTCACAGGAGCCATCCGCAGGCTTTATACTGTGATATTTAGCCTTTAAGGAGGCATGGGGCTAGGGATAAAGCACCGGATCGAAGGTAACAGAAAAGACAACAGTATTTGCAAAGGATTTGCTGAGGTGAGTCAGAGGTTACACCTCATGTGGATCTGTTCTGTTCACCAGTGAGTCTAACCTTTGCTGTGCTCCATTAGCAGCAGAGTCTCTTGGGGTGGAAGAGGGTGAAAGAAAATGAACAGCTGGACTGATTCCCTATCTCTTTGCAGTTTGATGCTCGGGGGCAATTTTGCTAATTTTCATACACAAAGCGAGCTGGATGGTTTTGTTGACATTCCACATTTCGCTTGAATGGTTTTTCTGACACAAGCGTTCGTTTGTGCCCGCACATGTGTGCATTTTGTCAATGTGTCTGGTGAGCGTGTGACTAGAAGGTTGCCTGTTGAAATCAAGTGCGAGTGGGGTGTAAATGAATTATACGCTCCCCTCTCTCAGCGGCTAGCATTGAGGTGCCCTTGAGCAATACACTGACACCCCAACTGCAATAGATCTGCATTAATGTGGTCGTGCTGGTCAGCTCCCAGTGGCCAACTGTGATCAGGTCAATTCAAGCTGGGCATCAGTTGCAAAATGAAAAATGCACAGTTTCATTTTCTTTGCATCATACATCCCACAATGAAATTAATCTAATCTAAGGTCAATATTATAATTTGGATCAGAACCACCCAAACCTTTGTTTGTATTTCTCAGACTGCCCTTAAGATCAATTCTTATTCACTCAGCCTGTCCACTAGTCATACAAAAAGGGCTGTTTAGGGTGTTTAATGTGTGTATTAGACTTGTTTATTTTAACTTATAATTCTGAAGTTAATATTGATCACACTGTGTACTGGATGTAAAAGACCAAAAAAGACACAATACATTTATGGATTGGTTCCTTTAGAGGAATGGTACAGCAGAAGACTGTTGTTGTGGATTGCGATAAAAAAACACACTAAGTTGATCGTGGAGAATTTTTCTTTATCAGGTTAATCACGAATCTAGATTACGGTGAGAAATGTGTCTAGCTAGGTGATGTACAGTCCTATATTGGCTTCCTGATTTTTTTTTTAATTGCCTAAGCTTGTAACAATGTCTTAAGACATGGCTTGTATATTGTATCCTCTTTTATTTTTTTTCAAATAATGATAATAATAACTCTAATAACTGTATGTAAATACCACGGACTCCAAACTAAAGAACAACAGGGTGATGGGATTGCCAACATTTATTAAGCCTTTAATGCACTAAGATACTGTATGTATTAAACTGGGATTCTTGTGGTTGTTTTTTCCTTTGGACACTAACCAGACTGATGTTGGCAGCCATGTCGTCATTGTTGTCTTTGCAGCAGCACCGACAACAGTAAGAACAAAGGAAAACACTTGGAGGGGTTCAAAACGTCTTCATTTCCACACTAAAGGAGACTGAATAGTACTGGTACTGGTAGAAGGATTTGTCCAGCTATTTCCAAGCTATGCCAGATGAGTCATAAAAAATGTTAAGTATAAGAATAAACTTTTTATTAAAAGCTTCACTGGGTTAAAATTATTGGGAGGATCAGCAGCAAAGCTACATTGCAGTCCAGACTGAGCTCCCCTCAGCTGCTGGCACAACTCCTTAATCTTCCTCGCTCCATCTCCCTCCCCTTACAGTATCATGACTTATCTCTTCATTGTTGGATGAAGTGAATAGAGATAATTCAGCGTGATCAGGTAATGGTTCTCTTCTGATGGCGCACTTATTGACAGGGCCACACAAAAAGCAGCTAAGATTTAGGAGGTGGCCGGTAAGGAGACGCTCAGTGCTAATGAAGTGTATCCTTCACTATCTATCAGCTGTCTTGTGACAACTATCAGCCGACAAAATCAATACAGATGTGGTCAAAGATTCAGCAGTGCTTGAATGGGAGCGCTCACCTCAATCTATCTGTGCCATTAACTCCTCTCTTTGTGCCCCTCTTGGCTGATGGGAATATACTAATTCCATATGAGAAGAGGCTCCCCTCTCCTCTCACGCGATGACTTCCTCTTATATGTATTTAACAAGGGTGAATCCATATCATCCAGCTGCCATTGGAAAAGCTTTATTTTAGCTGCTTGGCACTCTGGAAGTCTCATATTTGAGGATTTCTAGGACTGAGTGTGGGGCTTAATGCTGATTTTGCCTGTGCAGAATATGCAAGCCATAGATTTTCATCATAGGGATTGTGCTAAAACGACATAAAGCAGCATCAGCCTGACATTGCTATGGCATATTAGAAAGTAAAGGTGTGGGTACAGAGACGTGACCTTTTAAACTTCAGGCAAAACCTCAGACATAAACCCATCACATAACCCAGAATGAATCAAGACTAATCCTCAGACTAGGTTTAGGTTTAATAGTTTTGTAGGTTATCCTTTAAATATCCACAGACAGAAAAATAAAATGTGCTTAAGGTATGCTTCAAGTTAACAACACAAACAAGTATTTGTTCAAATGTATCAGGCAATAGGTTAGTAAATAAATCTGACGCCCTGTACTTAAATGACAGTGTGGCTGTTCAAAGTGCGCTCCATAGGTATGACTTAACAGGTTACATGTCAAACATGTAGGCCTATCATTAATTAGAAGAAGAAACTGGAAATGGACTGTCAGTTAAGTAGACATGTCAGCGATCTATTGCTAACAGTGCGTCCAATCTTGCAGCTTAGGTAAATGTTTAAATGTTAGCAATGTTAGCTTGTGACACCATATTTAGCAAAAAGTGTAATCGCATATGTCACATAAACCTTCAGTTAATGTAACATAAATGAGCTAAATATCTCATTAACATCTCTACGTTAGCTGATTAACATTAACGTTTTAGCACACCGCATCAACAACCGCCGATACCTCTAAGCTAAGGTCATGAAAACAGAATCACCTCTTTGATTTGTGTCCAGTTAAGCTGTTTATTAAACACTGACTGCTCTTGTCACTCTGCTCCATCTCCCCAGACGTGTCCAGAGTGTTCTCTGTAAATTCAGAGTGCTGTTTCAGTATGCTATTTGTTTTTTTTCAGAAAACCGCACTGCACAGTTTGTGTCAAAGAGTATGATCTGGTGCTAGAAGTGAATGTTTATGAACTCACTCTATGACAACAGTTAGAACTAAAACATTTTGCCTAATAAGAGCTAGATTATGATTGTGATATAACAAATCATTTTATCTTTGTCAGATCTTGTGCACTTCACTCCAATCTCTACATCCTTACTCTCTGCCTTGCTAAGGACTGTAATACTCAGCTGCAAAACTATCTGATAACAAGTGATCCCACTATCCCTGAGATAAACTGGGCTGGGTATTGCCATGGAATGATACCACTGCAAAATCATCTATCGGGGAATACAGTTTCAATGAGACTTGGCTCTTGTAGCAGATTTGTTAGCATTTTGGATTGTGGGTAGAGGCAATTGCAGTTTCATACTAACACTTTCATACTGGGCACTTGAATAGCTAGAAATTAGAGATTTGTGCTCTCTACAGTGCATCGTACCCTCAGTCTAAACCACCAATATCATTTTGGCCATATTTAAGGTTTGTTGACCTTTCTACGGGTTTGATCTGTTTGGAGTGTACATAAATTTGTGATTATGTCAGAACTGAGCAGGTACAGGGATTGAACAGTATATATCCCATTTGTTGCAGTCTAAAATAGTGTCAATATTTCTTAGAGTACATTGTCAATTTATTTATTTAATAAAAAAACAGAAAAAGGTCTCCAGGGAACGATCAGAAATGATCCTTATTGTTTCAGCTGGCTGGGGGATGCGCTGATGTCTTTTAGATTGTGTAGCAGTTTGAGAGTGCCAGCAAGAGTATAAATCTGACAAGAGAATATTTAGTTTAGTTTACAAGTCAGCCCTACAAAGGACCCATGTATTTCAATGCATGGTAATAACTCCACCTTTCCAAATCCCACACCACTGCCAACATTCCTTCTCAGTGGCCGAATAGTTGCGTTTTGCTTGGTTTATGCTCCTGCTGCCATATACCTAAATCGATTGCAAGTCCAGACTTCTGGACTAGCACAGTTCCCAGACACACGTCACTGGCATTATCGTCAACAACAAAAGCGAGATCAAAGTTTGGATGCCTTAGGATGAGTCTCCCAAGGTCATTTCGATCAACCTCTGGGAAGTTGCTGGTGCATTTCTGAGTCCAAAGGGCATGACCTTGAATTGGTAGAGTCCAAACTGCTGTTCTCCTCCATCAGGCACTGCCAGTAGCCACTGTTTAGGTCCATGGTGGAGACAACAAAAGAGCCAGCAAGTGAATCCAGAATGTCCTGTATAGCGAGCAGAGGGTACGCATCGGTGTATGTCACTGCGTTAAGTTTAATGTAATTCACACAAAACCTAGGCTTCTCATCTTTTTTTGGGAATGAGGACCAGTGTTTGATGATGTTAGCTGCCATCACCTTGAGTTTAGCTGGGGAGACAAGTTAGGATGTTTGCTTAATCGGAACGTCAAAGTGTCAAGGTAACAAAGATTTTATATGTCAGAACATTGGTCCGTCCCAATGAGGAGGCGCATACATCAGAATTTCGTTGTAGCAGGTCGCAGACCTGATGTTTAGATGTTTCCAGCCTCATCACATCCCAACAGTCGCACGCTGTGCCATAAAGGAAATTGTGAAGGGATACGAGAAGTTACTTATCCAATAAGGGTCTCAAAGCCAGATAGTCCCAACACTGTAACAGGTACATCAGAGGGTCAGTACAATCTCCCATTCTGCCAAAACAAGGAGACTGTAATTTAATTGGGCTTTCTGCTGGAGATGGAAAAGGCTCTGGACTGTGACCCAGTTACATGCTGGAGTGCATACACAGCCGAGCTCTGACCTCTGGTTGTACAGTGTGTAGGGAGGCAGAAGAAGGTGGAGGTGAAATGACGGCAGTTTGCACTGGAAGACCACTGCAGTCTAAAATACTGTCAATATGTTTTAGAATGCATTGTTAATACTGTTTTTTTTAATAAAAAGAAGAAAAGGGTGTCCAGGGAAGGGTCAGAAATTATCCTTATCGTCTCAGTCATCTGGGGGATGCGCTGATGTCTTTTAGATTGTGTAGCGGTTTGACTGTGGCGGGATGCCAGTTGTAGTATGAATGTGACAAGAAAATATTTAGTTTAGTTTATAAGTCAACCCTACAAAGGACCCATGTATTCCAGTGCATGACCCCTTACTAACAACCAGAAATCAGCAGGCAAGAAGTCAGTTTGAGTCTCAGTGTAAGTATGCGTCAAATAGACAATCTTTGATTTTTCTCAGAAAATGGCATTTCCTTCTGTATTCCGGTCAGTGCGCAGCTCCCAGGCATCCCAGCATTCCATGAGGCTGGGTGGCTTGCTGGGGAATTTACAGAGCAGAGGTTGGAGAAGATGAGTGATCCACTTCTGCAAAACAGGTAAATTGGATAATTCAGACTTTTAGGCTTGTTGCCAGGGGTCGGCAAAACTACAACACACTGTGGGGACAGACTAGCCTCTTCCTGTAGTGAGTAGCTATGTGCCATTTTAATATGAAGCCAGCATAGTTATTACCTGAGCTGTCTAGTGGGTGTGTGTGTGAGTGTGATGCAGAGGGTGTGCGCTTAAAGGAACCAGTCGCTACACTCTCCTCCCCCTTAGAAAAGGCTGCGCACCAGCACGCATTTTACTGTCTTCCTATTCTTTCTCCACACTTCCATTAAACAAACATTTGTTTTCCAGTAGGCTGTCGCTTTCCGTTCGGCCAGTTAATAGGGACCTGGCTCCAGAGGCAGCCAGTGAGTTGGCTTGGAAACCTTTCCTCTTTCCTCTCACTTTCCTCAACCTCCTGTTGTTTTTTAGCAATTATAAGGACCAAAGACCACACATCTAATAAGACCGAAGTGACATTTGCAGGTGCGGTTACATGCTGTTGAATGAGCTGCAGCTGAGCAGCTAATCAGCTATCCAGCCTGTTAGCAATGCACTTTTCCCCTGAGAAGGTTTGTTTGGTGCTTTTGTTCAACAAGTCAAGGTGAGTTCATGTCTGTAAGTTTGATAGTGAAACGTGAGCGAGAACGGTAATGTGGGTTAATGTGTTCAGAGGGTGAGCTGTTTGAAGCTGCTGTCTAGTTCACTGCTCCTCCAGGAAACTGAAAACAGAGTTTTTTAATATCTTAACCCGGGAAGTAGTCTCTCAAAAGGTCATTTTTTTTTAAGTGACCCAAAATGCTTTGATGGGCCAAAAGCTAAACACTAAGCTTCCTTTCCTTTTACTGTGTCCCTGTCTGCCTATAATACAATATAATACAGCAATATGCCAGATTTTAGTGGCTGTATCAAAACAAGCTCTTTTTTGTCGCAGACAGACATATAATGGTTTCCCATTAAATTAACAGGGAACTTGGGGCCATCATGAAACCATGGAAAACATTCAGGAGTGCAGTTACAGAGAGGCTGAGTGGACCGGTTATATAATGCATTGAGAACAGCCGAGCAGAGAGACTGAACCTTGATCAGCTTGTAGAGGTCGCAGGACGACATTCAGAGAGAGTACAAGTACACATTGCTTGCAACGACTGTAAGTATTGCACAAAGGAGTTTGAGAGGAAATGTATGTGCGTGTGTGTGTGTGTGTGTGTGCACCTGTTGTGCAAAGAATTATTTGCTTTAATTTGTTTTGTTTTTTTGTTGCAGCAGCAGAAAATCTCTGTGTTGTCTTGGTAAAGTGTTAAATTCTACTGTTAATTCTCTAGGAGTGGCAGGTTATTTTATTTCTGTAGTCCGCGTTGTTGCAGTCATGGTGTCGGTACTGCTTTATTTTTATTGTCAGTTATTTTCGTTTAATTTGTTTTTAGTTTTGTCCTCTTTTCTGGATAATTGTAGTAAGAGGAACTGAGGATGGTGGTTGTACGACAGGCTATAGGTTTTATCATGACATATTTTTTCTTAAAGCGGTGATACACAACTTTTCAACTTCGTGTGTAGGGCCTGAGAGTGTCTCTATTCCCTTTAGGAGCCAGATGTGCAGGGCCAGAAAAATATCAACCAGTGGCACTCGTCTTCAGTGAGGGATGGGGATGTGAACCTCAGCTGCTGAACCCTGTGTCGCGCCATTTCATAATCATCTTTCCCCCCCCAACAACTCTGACTACATATGAGAAAATGAAGTGAGTAGGGGGAGGAGTGCTGCTGCGTCTCTCTGTTTGTGCTTAGATCTCAGTCCTTGGATAACACGGGACGGGTCATAAAGTCATCCTGATCAGTAACGGTGGGATGAGAGGGTAAAATACTTAATTAGGAAGATATAAATTGCATTACCTGCAGCGATCCTCCAGCTGCAGAAACCATATCTGTATGTGTGTGCTACATTAGCATGCGCACTTCCGCTCGAGGAACAGCTGACAAACATTATTATTCAAAACTCCAGACTCGTTTCTCAATTGGAGAGTTTATAACTGCAGCTTTTAGCTTTGCTGATTAAATGTGCCACGTGATTTGTCACAGCGACAGCGCTCAAGATAGCAATCCGTCATCAGTGTGCCTCACCACACCTCATTTTAGGACCGACACGCCCAGAGGCGCTCAGGTGGGCACAGGCACATTAGCTACTTACACAACGTGGGTGCCTTGGTCTAAAACTAGCAATGGCACGTGCACTGCGCTGTGCGAGTGCAAGATAGAGCCCTAGGTGTTTAGTCTGTCATTCCCATGTTTTTAAATGCTATGTTTACATGAACAGGCATTTTAAAATTCCCCTCATGATGAAATCAAACCCCTTTTTTTGTGCATAACAGCTAATCCCATTAAAACTTTTAGCCACATCACCTCATAAATACTTTAAAAGGGAATCACCGAGGTATTAGACATTACAGTGGGTGGGAATTTACTTTAGGAGAGGCCCAGCTGGGTGGTTGATGTCATTAACTGCAATATTTCAAAGGAAGAAAATACATCAAAGTGCTTCGCTGGGTCCTCAGTTCAAATGATGACTGAACCCAGTGTGACATGGCTCTCACATTTGACTGAACAATCTATCAAAAACATCATCCGCTCCCTCTTGAACTACATCCAGCCAGAGGAAATGAAGCCATTAGAGGGTTCCATCACAAGAAAAAATAAAAAAAATAAATAAAAAATATAAATGACTGGATTAATCTCCTGCTGCATTCCTCAACATCACAACATGGAGCTTTCATTTGATAGGAAGCAAACAATAAAACTTGAATAAATCTGATATAGGCTGTAGCAATCAATAGCCAGTTGAGGCTGGCTTGACACCGCAATGATTATGTTTCTGTTGAACTTTTTCATCATTTCTCACTTACACTTAACAGTTGTGGAGAAATCGTTTCCATCATCTGTTAAAATTAATACAGATTCAAGCTGCAAACATGCCTCCTTATATATTGAAAAATTCACCCCGCTGAAAGAATGCAGCGTGGTGATGTTTGATCGGACGGATAGTTTTTCTTCCTTCTTTTCCCCGCCCAGCTTAGAAGGGTGGTGAATCAATTCTCAACTCCTCTGTCTTCTTGCAGTGTTATCATATCCTGCCGAAATAAGGCCATCTCTCCAACTCATACAGAGTGAATTGTGGATTGTATATAATTACTGATTCCTACTGGAATATTTCATACAGAGCAAGATAAATTAAATGATAAGAATCTCAGTCTCCTCGGTGCTTATTTCCTTCTCCAGTGTGTCGAAGACGAAAGCACTGACATTACATTTCTTATTTTTTATTTCATTTCGGGGGCACGGGAGCACACAGCACCTACCGGCAGGAAAAGCAATTATTATGAGTTGTAAAGACATTTGCAGACAACAAGCAATGTTAAAGTTTGAAAAGTAATTTTTCTTTTCATCATTGTGATGCCTTTAATCTGATATTTGGAGCAAAATCCAACCCATCATTAGGATATTTACCTAGAAACCAAATGTGCCTGAGCATAAATAAACATTTTATTATCTCCTCCTGCCAGCAACTCCACACTGAAATGTTACATATAAACCACCACAGTTATAGTTTCTGAACTGAAGATTTATCACAAACTCGAGGGGGAATGGTGAATTTTGAATCAGAGGTTGCCTATGACTTTCTAATTCCAAGCACCACCCGAGGCCAGTCTGTCATTGTTAGTCAGAATAATGGCATAATTGCTTTGATATTTGATATTTGAAATATCAAAGCTGTGGGTCTGTTCCGTAGGGGTAATGACTCATGAAAAAAATACAAGGGTGCGGCGCTTTTTTGTCGGTTGTTTTTGCCTGCATATCTTTTTCCTCAAGTGATTTTTTCTTTTGTCTGCCTTTGAAAAATCACTTCACCTTTTGTGATTGAGGGAGAGGGAGCTGTCTCTGTGCGTTGTCATTAATCAAACGACCGTAAACATGATGATCCTGAAGCCTTGCCAGAGGGAAGTGGATTCATTCAGTAGCAAGCAAGAATTTTCTGACTGTACCTCCTGACTTATTTGGGTGGACAGGTAGATGGATGTATGGGTGGACAGCCAAGACAGTCAGCAGGACTCATTTCCTGGTAACCTTAACATCTGTATGCCAAGGGTAGCGTTACTATGTAAACATTGATTCGAGTCCAGTAGGCTAAATGTCAGTTGCCTTGTACAACATGCTCAGAAAGGATATATTGACATTTTCATTCCTTGCAGACTCTTTAAAATTCCCTTGATGCCTGTTTGGGATATTTAAATAAATCTTTTGAACTGACAAGAATGGAAACTGTTTTCCCAAAGCAATGACAATGAGATTATATAACTGTATTTATAATTGATCATTTGTGGTGCAAATGGCAAGAATGTCACCATCTTTGATGCGATTGCTTTGGACTGCTTGGTAAGATTTTAAGCCGCGCTTGCGGTGTCTGTCTGTCCACTTTGGTTGAGACAAAAATATCTGAACAATGGGTTTCCATGTAATCTGGCACAGGCACTAATGTTTCCATGAAGATGATGCCTGCTGACTTTGGTCATCCCCTGACTTTTCCACCGCCAGCAAGTAAAGGTGTTTACTTAACCATTGGTAATTATCAATAAATATGACGATGTGATTTTACTTTACCTCTGTTGACAGCGTGAGAGAGCGGTAGGGGGAAAGAAAGGGAAGGAGGGAGGGAAAGAAAAAAAGAGTGAAAAAAACAACAGTCCTTCACATGTTGTGTGTATTCTCTTCATGTATGTGACATATTCTACAGATATAGACATTAAAACTGTAGTGAAACGCTGCTATGATGTCAATATGACTGTCTAGAGGTCTTTTCAGGTATATTTTTGCCACGAGCTGTGCATGTCTCGCAGTATAAACAGGCAGTTTCACCGGCAGTGTGGCTGCTCTAACCTGTTAACATGGATGCAGGAATGAAAAGCAAGACTCACCCAGTCAGTGTGTCCAGCATGTTAGTCATTAATTCCGTTTGTGTTCCTTCACTCCACGTTTTGTGATGAGACAAAGTCCCCATAAACACCTATTGCCCTGCAAATGCTGATTAAAGTTGCTGTCTGCATGTTTAAATGCCCAGAAATAAATCATCAATCAAAATCATTGGTGTACCGATTCTGAGCGAGGTTGGACTGCAGGGACGGAGCTGGCTGTGGCAACCGACGTTGGGTCAGTGCCAGAGCAGAGAAGTGGCCAGTAAGTTCACATATTTTACCTCTAGCCTGAAAGCCTGAAAGGGTCAACAGAAACTCAGAAGCTTTAGACAAGTGTTAGAACCTTGGTATTAGCATCGGCTCCCCAGGGTTGTGTTGCTGAGAGAGTTCCTAGATAATAAATTCATTGACTTCGGAGATCTTCTGAACCTCTGCCTCTTTTTACAGTAGCACCATTACAAGGTTGAAGTTTCTTGCTTTTTTGAAATTTCTTAACAACTTTTGGATGGATAGCCAATAAAATGTAGTATGGAAATTCGTGTTACCCTGAGGATTCTTTGTAAATAATGTAGGTATTTTCCCTACTTCATATCCATAATTTGGTAAAAATAAAGACATTTCTTTCAGCCTTAGCTGCACTTTTTGCTCAGTGCTAATTGGCATGTGTTAACATGCTAATGACTAAGATAATTAACATTAGGATGTCAACATTGCCGTTGCAAGCATGTTAGCATGCTGACATTGGTGTTAAGCATTTCTAAACACGAATGATATGACGACTCCATACACACAGGCTTTCCTATCAATGATTGGAGTATCTGGTTACATTCTCACATGTCAACATGTATATTTTGGGCATTTAGCGGACAGTAAGACATACATACATGCATGCATGCAATATGCCTACCAGCATCTCAATATCTTGCCCGAGGACATGTTGTCCTGCAGAATTGAACCAGTGATCTTCTGATAACAAGACGCTGGTTCTACCTCTGTGTCACAGCCGCCCATAATCATAAGTCCTGCTTTTCAAAACCCAAATAGGCAGATTTAAGAATGGGGGCCTCATCATCATACATATATGGTTAGCACTTTTGCTATATCTCAAAATATGGCAACACAATGTGACAAGCATGAACAAAATTAACTAAAATTTAGAGATTTGTGTTGATGTACAGAAATAATCACTAGTAAATTGACATTTTTCTCAAATTGATGTAAAAATACATTAACTGCCCCCGACAACCACTGCCGGGGATGGTGAGATGGTTTAAATGACAGCGTTGGGATGACCATGTCACCCAACCCCGACACACACCCGCTCTCAACAGGAAATTGAGCGATGTGAACGCAACATCAGGCTTATGAATCAAGTGAAAAGTTTATCAGCTGAGATAAGCTGCAGTGTTGCTCTTGTCTTCCCTTAATGGTGATCAGACAGACAAAAGAGATGCCAAATATAGCCGAGGCGTGAATGCAGTATCCAGGCAACCGGAAAAAAAAAAACTTAAGTGGGCCAATCCTCACCTGCTCAGGTAACTTATGAGAGATTTGATGGATGGGGTTCAGTCGGACACGAACTGTGGCAGATGATCAGAGTTGTAGAGACGGATAGAATATACAGCAAGCTAAATAACCAGGTTTCTCTATTTGTGGGTGTGTGTACATTTTGCTTGCCAAACTCTGTGCTACTTATCGAAGCCATCAGCAAAGTTATGACGGATAGGCGACATTTGTGGCAGCCTGTTTACCGTGCACCACTGGCACGCTACTTTGTCTGCCACTAGCAGAAGTGATTAAAGGGCAGCTGTCAGGAGATGCGATTTTATCTCCTCCCAACAGGAGTAGAGCAGAGCTGACAGCAGCAACACTTACACCTTGCATGGGATGGGCTCGACCAAGACAAATGGAATTATGTCTTTCTTCCATTTTGTCAAGCCCCTTATCTGTCTGAATCGATGCAGCTTTCTCCTACCCGGGGGGAGCGGGAGGAAATGTGAGCGCAGTCATTGCAGGTAAATAGTAATTGGACTCTTTCCACTCTCCTTTTAAGTCTGGAACAAAGTGAAACTTCTTCCTGACTGGAAGAAAATCTAGCATAGAGGGAGCGGCAGAGATAACAGTGAGGCAGCTGAGTCTTAAGCTCTACATCAACAGTGTTAGTGTATGCGGTTTTCACTCCGTCAATGACAAAATGTCACTTTAAATCTGAAATCTGTCTGTGTTGATATAGTTGAGCTGTCTGTGTGTACTTGGAAACTTGTAACATAATCACATAATCATATAACTCTTGCAGAGTATCGGCTGTATATGAGAGCGGTGGGCCAAGTGAGTGTTTAAACACACAGATTAAGACACAATACAGGTTCAAGTGATGCATATTCATGATGGGAAAGGAGGGAAAGAAGAAATGTGCAAGGAATATCAATTAGTTACTAACCTTAGAATTATATTTAATTTGATTATGTAAGACCTGGCCGTTTGTCAAATTCATACTCCACACTGTTAAACAAATTGGTGAAAGTATATTGCCAGAAAGTCGGCATGTCCATCCCTCTAGTAAGAAACAAGGAAATAACAACCCAGTCTCACATGAAAATGTGTAATAGCTACGTTGGTCCACAGGTCAAAATGTATTAGTTTCACAATAACGCCTCTTAAATTGTGAGATGTCTGAGATGCCTATTCTCTCCTATTGACTGCGTCCATGTCACGTGGCTGTCAGCTTTCTGGCTGCGAGAACAAGAAAACATGTCTGCCATTCCTTTTATTTCCAGTGAAAAATGCAACATTTTAAGATAGGTATTATATTAAAAAGTGTTTTGATTAAATTCTTATGGAGAAATATGCACTTTGTTTTCGTAATCCTGCTCAGTAAATGTATGTGGTCTTTAGTTTGTTAGTTTTTTACAAAGATTATTGCAGGGTTTCGCCAAAACATTGTGGGGCAGTTACGTGCGATATCATCGCTATGGTGGTTGCTATAGATGGAATGTCTAAAAGGAATGGCAGCCATGTTTTTTGTCCTCGCAGCCAGAAAGTCGATGGTCACGTGATGTGGACGCAGGCAATAGAAAAGAATAGGTCCAAAAAATGTGTAGACATCTCACAATTTAAAGCCCCTGTACAGACTTTTCATTTAGTGTTGATTTTAGCGGCCCCGCTGGACGAAAGCAGTAGTGTTTTGCCGGAATGAAGACTGCATTTCCCATGAGCTCTAGCGCCCACTGTCGTGAAGACGTTTGTCTGGCCGGCGCGTGTAGATTTGTTTTGGAAACGTCGGAAAGACGACGGGACTTGCTTTGAAAACTTTTTTTTATTTTTTTTTAGCAGCTATCTGCAGCGTGCATATGGACGAGGTAATGTGTCTATTTGTATTTCTACTTAATATAATATGCTGCCGGTGAAACAAAGTAATGCTGCTGTTGCGCTGCAGTTTCCCAGCTATAAATATTACCCACAGTGCTACAGAGCTAGCGTTACAGCAAAGTCACAGTGATTGTGATGGATGTTTTGTTCGAAGTAAGAAACTGAATCATTTATAATGACAGAGGATATTACCGATGCATCGTTGCAGGTCGGCTGGGCTGAAGCATACACACAGCTGAAATGGATGCGTGATCTAAGACGTTTGTTGTCGTTTTCACGAGTGTAGTATCTAGAGCTAATCTAGTGGTAACGTTAGCCAACTTTGTTGTAACAACATAAATTCATGTATTGCTGTAAACTACGTCCCGCATTACATTTCATAAATGAAATAAAATTTCCAAACCTGTCTAGGAGGAATCGGGCAAATTCTGGATCCGACTTGAATCCCTTCAAGCCCCGCAACTCTCTCCATCTCTGGAAGGAATCGCCAATGTTTATCCGTGTTTTAGCCCTAGCTCGATCGGATTCCCTCTTGGCCTTTCGTTGGTCTTCGGTTCGAATTCTTTTTCTTTTCTTTGTCTCATTATCAGCCATGACAAAAGTTTTAGCTCGGTTAGCACTGGCTAGCGTAGCAACAAAACAGCTATGCCGTATCCTGAATGTCGTCAGTTCCGGTCTGACTGCCGTAAATCGTCTGTCAGTGGTCCGACCCGACCAAGGCCTTTCAGAGGTATAGAATTAGACTACTTAGAAATAGCGCATCTTCACACTGATGGGCTCATTTGCTGTTGTAGGTAACAGACACATCAGCAGAAACCAGAGACTTTGCTATATCCAGTTAAAAACTCCGTACAGGGGCTTTAAGAGGCGTTATTGTGAAACTACTACATTTTGCCCTGTGGACCAACATAGCTATTACACATTTTCATGTGAGACTGGGTTTGAAATGAGCAGTCCCTCCCTTAGAGAGGCGAGGTCCTTATCTTTTCAGAATCCCCAAGGGACCCTATTTCTGAAAAATACGAATGAATATGAATATACATTTTTGATCCCATTTGAATTACGTCAGGAATATACACATTTGGTATTTGTCAATTCAAAAGTTAATTTCCCAAGTTAAGAAAGTCGCAGTTTTACAGCATTGCCAAAAAGTGTAAATCACAACAAGGCGAGCAGTATTGACAGAAGTTCTTAAGGAGAGAAAGTTCTGTGAGCTAGCTTTTGTGCAGAACCAGGGGTTCTGGGGTTTTGATGAGAGTTAAAATAGAAGACATCGATTGCACAACTGTTGGGTTTAAAGTCTTTCTGGTTACTTATTTTTCCCAGTCTTGCACAAACTGCAATTTTCCCGAGTGAAAAGAAGAAAAGAAGAAATGTGTAATTCACAGCATAATTCTTCTCAAATAAGGTCCCATCGTGATCCATCAGAAGGGGAGGGACTTTGCCTCTCTATAGGACTAGAGGAGCTTTTGCTTGATGACTAAATGTTAGTATTAAGATTTGTGTACTTACCAGTTTCAGAGGAAAGGTTGCCAGTTCATCACCAGCAACTGTATTTCTTTTCAGGCCAAGAGCTATCTCCAGCAACGCCAATGTTGATTCTTGTTGTGCTTTCATTTTTGTCTCTTCTTTTCATTTCCACTGAATGTGGTTTCTTGCCAGGAGTGGGTGGTGTGTTGGTGATAATGATCGCTTGCCAACAGCTTTAGTCATTGATATGTTTACTGTTTAATTAATTGACTGCCTTTATGTCAATACTTCAGGGCAATACCTTCAGCATGATTGACAGGAGGTTAGAATACACCTTCAGGGCAGTGCTACTCCACCATCCTCTAATGTTGCACCGAGGGCAGAGTGGATGGCACAGTGAGTGACTATTGCTGCTTGTGGTACAAAGGGAAGGGCTGAGGCTGGGTGATGCTATATTAAATGGATATCTTTGCAAAAAAATACAGACATCTTTGACATAAAATATTTTGCTATTTTGCCCTGTTTCAGAGCCATATACACAGTGATTGTAGATTGATTTAAATTTTTTTAACTTTCAGAATTACAAAACGGAATTGATTTCACTCTCGGGACTGCAGGGACTGCAGCAATCATTCACAGGTTCTGAAGTATGCCTCCTTTACTCATCAATGATGGCTTGAGTTCAAATTTTCCTCAATAGTTTCACATTCAATCAAAATTGCCAAAACCGAGTGTACTTAATCGGTATGAGTGTGGAAGTTCAGTGTTGAGCACAGGACTAGAGATCACAGCCCACTTCCTAGTCATTGTTTTTTTTTTTTCCTGGGCTTCTCCTACCACTAAGTCTCCGTGACAACTAAACAAACTCGATCTGCTGTTGATGACACGTGAGGAAACATTGGCTGTGGTAAAAAGCCAGTAAAGTGAATGTTGAATTAAGATTACTCTGTCAGGAATGTATCTCTGACATGCCGGGACGGCACAATCTCATGAGGTGGTCCTACATCTGCATTTGTAAATCTACAGCTGAAAACTTTGTATCCCTCAGTTCTCCTGAACCAAAAATGAAAAATAAAAATAAAAAAACCATCTGAAATATGAGTTAGCTTTATGAACTTGACAAGGACTGTTTATTATGAAATGAATCTGCAAAAATGTTTACTGTGAATTTTTTTGTTTTCCATACAATTTCAGCTCCTGGCAACTTAAGCGTGACTCATATCTTAACGACTATGTTTTGGCAGCTCGGAACACCTCATTAAGTTAACGGAAAGATCGTGGTCTTTGGCAAAATATTTAACACTTGAAGTACAAGATGCGGAAGCGGTGAATGTGACCCCCTAACCCCAGCAAGCCCTTTCATAGCTTAGTCCTGCAAACATGATGGATGTGGAATGTAAACCTCCATCTCTGATGTCAAAATCCTGTAGATAGGAGTTCTGGATGGGGGCTTGGCTGAACTTTGACTTCAGTGCAGTAAAAGGATGACCCATTTGCACATTTCGGGAGATTGTGTTGGAGATAAAGCTTAGAATTCGTGATCTCTCCTTTTCTGTTTTTCAGAAATCTACTGACCTTTTAGAAAAATGTCTCATATTTCCTCTTTCAGCCCTCCCAGGCTTAAAGTGCCCAATTTGGCAATCCTGAAATCCTTTTAAGCGAACAAGTATATGTATTCATGGCTAAATATAATTACACAATCACAGCAAACATTAATCGTGGATGCTGGGAGTCCTTTGAATGTCAAATGCAAAGCAGAAAAGTGCATAACTTTCTATTTAAATGATGTTAGCAGAAACACTTTTATTTTCTGTATAATCACAGCGTTATCGGGCTCCAACCATGAACTCCTCTGCCATTTGGTTTGCCCTTTATATTTGCCAGAACTTCTCGCCTTTTTAAATGCAGAGCGAAGATGAGCACCCCCAGTGTGTGTGCGTAACACAGCACAGGCACAAGCACACATTCTCACCTCATTCGTTCACATTAGCTGCTTTTCACCCTGCTTATGCAGAAAGCCTCCATTTCCAGGTGTAAATTTTTTTCATTACAAGGGGAATTGAAAAGGAGATGGGGACTACTTTTTTTGCCTTTCTCCCAGTGATGAGTTCATGCATTTGAAGAGGAGCTTTGTCACCCGGGAATTAGCACTCTGTGCATGCACCATCTCTGCTCTCTCAGACGGCCTTTACATCATTCGAGCTTGAGAGAGCTGGGAGGAGAGCGTGCCTCGTGCTCAGAGAGGGAGAAGTAAAGAATTAAGGCAAGAAGTAGAAAAAGGAATCCTGTCACTGACGTATGAGTTTGTGTGCAACATGAAATAGAACTAATATTCTTTACACAGATAAATCTTTGCTGGACCGGCGCAAATACATACTGAATGAGGTGTTTGTCAACGTATGTTTCTTTCATTCATTCCATTTGAATAAGACAGGTCGTATTTAACCGCCGGGCTATCTCGGGAGTGCCTTGAAGGCAGCACCTCGATTGAATTTAACACCCTGCGGGCTGCACTGTTCCTCCCACACATGTCAGCTATGGCAGACAGCCTGTATTGCAATAAATGAAATAAATAAATACAGCACCCGAGATGAAACTTCAGATGCCTGAGCACATGTGTGTGTGTGTGTGTGTGTGTGTGTGTGTGTGGGAACGTGTGTGAATATGTATTTTGCGCACGAGGCATTTGAAAGACTGTGTGTTCCGCCTGTGCCTCGTCGGTGCATATGTGTGCGAGTGTGTCCGCAGCAGATACAGTAGGTGTTGAAGCCAGCTGCTTGCTTATGATGGCACTGCTCATTAGTTGGCTGTTAGGGCTATTCTGACTCTGGACTCTGAAGGGCCGAGCACTTAAGAGGATTTCACAGTTGGCAAAGGTGCTGGTAAGACTCCTGGCGTTTGCCGGTATGCACACATGTGTGTTTGTGTGTGTGTGTGTGTGTGTGTGTGTGTGTGTGTGTACATGTATGTGTGTGACAGTGCCAGTACTAAAAAGGAGGCCTTCTGTGGCGACACATCAAAGTATTCTCCCATAGGACTCCTTCTTTTCATGTTGTGAGCAAAAATCTCTGATTAAGCCTTTTGAAGATGTTTTTTTTTTTTTTTTTTTTTTTTCCCCCACATCGACATCATATAAAGCCTTTGGAAAAAAAAGGGGTTTTGAATCATCAGACTGCTGCATAATAAAACAGTATTGTCCTCTAAACAATCAGATTCCCTTTTCACTTTTTGACACTGTAATTTGCAGGCATGATCCGACATGAATGTTCAGATTATCGGGCTCCCGAACTCCCATTTCCTCATTATTGGGCAGAGGAATCATTTACAGAGCTTTTTTTTTAAAAAAAAGTTAAAATCCAGAAAAGTACACTAAATAAGGAGGAGCGTCCCCCCCCCCGCCTTTCCACTGAATGCTTCTTTGCTTCCAGTGTGGACCCTTATATCAACTTCGCTAAGTCTAATCTATTGATGCAGGGTGGTTTTACATTCATCTGGCATTGACATTATGCTCGTGAAAAGCAGGGAGAGCTTTGTGGATTTATCTTCGACTCCCACGCAGTTCTTGGCTTCTAATTTTCTGATAACGGCAGAACACGAGTCGTCTCCCCCCCCCCCCCCCCACCCACCCACCAACCCGAAAGACACAACTTGAAACTCGAATGTGCAATTACAGCAGAATGAAAGTCTGGGGCTCTTCCATAACATAAGACCACAATGGAAGCTCTGAAAAAAATCCCGCCGCTGTTTTGTGCAACTGCATTTCTTGTTACAGGATTGTACGCGGAGGAAATAGATGTGGTGTTGATTTTGGGGAATTATTTTTCAGTCGCTGTTATGTGTGAAACTCTCCCCTGAACCGCAGTGGCTCAACCTCCAAATCCTCGGAAAGCGTGCTGCTAGAGTCAGTTCCTGCCCTGACTAGCCCTTATCTTAGGATACAGGCTGTTCTAACGTCTGACAAAATCCAGACAGATTAGCCCTGACTAGGAGTTAAACGAGTCACCTTCAAAGCCTCAAAGTCTATTATCTGTTACCACTGAGCAAAAGGTCCTCGAGAGCGCAAGCTGTGTAGTCCACGATTTTGGAGAGAGATCACAATTTAGATGCAATATTTTTCGGCAATGAAAATGACGGAGAGGCTGCCGATAAAATACCGACAGGGGGGATTCAGAGGATGACGATGTTCAAAAATCAGGAGGTTATATACCGCCCGTTTTTATTTTAGGCAAAATATCAGCTGATATCCTCGTTTTATGCACGTTATCACTGCTGCAGTGACAAACAATGTCTTTGTTGTTATTAAAAAAAACAACTCGCATCGCAGTGTTGGAGGACTCGAGCCTGTAGAGCTGACGTCCACACCCAACATCACAGAAAGACGTTGGCTCTGTTGATTTCTTTTTACAACGTTCAATCAAAATACCATAAAAAAGCCACGAAGGTCAACAAAGCCGGGCCACACCTTAAAATGAATGACAGACCACGGGCCAAAGGCAAGCGCCTATTGTGCTGTTAAGAAATGGTGAGGTATGGAAGCCCAAAGACGCAAGAGAAGAAAGAACAAATCTGGTGATCCATATTCAAAATCTTATCTGAACCACTCTGCCTCCTGAGTTGGCAGGTGAAGAATTTTTTTTTTTTTTTCTAGGATAGTCTCTTCGCATTTTCTTTGTTCTCTAATGTTCATGTTTTTGTTCCTTTCATCAAATGTAACTGTTGCTGTGGAGTAGAAAGTTAATCAGGTTTCTTTATCCGATGAACAGTTAAAAACTGTCAGTTTTTGTTCCGACATGTCCTCTAGCATATTTGTCTCCTATATTGTAAATTACAATATTGATACTGTAGCTCTTTCGGTCTCCTCAGTGTGTTCGGAGTTTTCTTCAGAGTGTTGTGACAAGTGATTAAATCACATAAAAATGTTAAAAAAATTTGCACTTGAAAACAACATCTGTCACAACTCTGCCTCCGTGCTTTCTTCTGAACGCAAAAGACACATCTGATCTGTGCTGTTGTTTTAACGTTAAAGACGTTAATTAAAAGACACTGTCAGAAAAACTGTAATCACGCATTGACATGCTCTTTTCCTTCACTGCTGAGAGCAGCTTGCTCTTACTCTACTGATAGATGTTAAGTCATTTTTATTCTTTCCCAGGCTGCCATGCCTGTTCTTATTCCTAAATGATGACCATCTCTCCAAAACTAATCGATCGCTTCAGTAATTGTGTTGTTAATTACACTAGACCAGAGGCGCCTCCCGCTCATTTCCCATAACCATGAGGAATTACAGAATTTGGAATTTGATTGATGTTGGTCGCGATCAGCTCCTTAATCCTGCATAGTGCTCCTCGACTGTATCGCGCCGAATTACAAATTGCCCACGTGCTAATGAAACGTCATGAATAATCCAGAGGAATGAGTCGTCGTCAGCGAGTCCTCGTGCACATAAACACGAGCCAGGCCTCCCGCCTCTGAATGTGTGAAACCCACGTTTGGGAAAAAAAAAAAAAAAAAAACACCAGGAGAAAAGTGTCTCATGTAGCGATCACCATTATTTAAAGATTTCTCCCTCGCCCTGGAACATTTTTAATCACTGGTAAACATGTTGCAAGCAATCGGGGGAAATAATGAAGATTAAGTCAGGAAGAAATTGAGCAGGATTTAAATTAAGCCGCTGACACTCCTGCATTGTGGTGACATAGAACATTAATTATTACAATATAAAAATGCCCTGAAGCCTGCTAAACACTTTATCTTTGTTGCCTGCAATGCTTCCATCTCCACATTGTGCAGCGCTAATTTAGCAAGAACCCAGAAGGCCTTGGAACAGCGTGCTCACTAATGAATGCAAAATAATTGCCCAGCACCACCTTCTCCTGTTCAAATTATTGCCTTTTTTGTGTTGGGGGTGTGTCTCTGTATGTGTGCGTGTCACATACTCATTGATTAGATTCCTGGCTGCGTTTTCTTTTAATGACTTTTAATGAAAACCTTTATGCGCTTCATCATGATCACCTGATATGTGAAAGAACAGTGAAAGATTTAAGGAGTATCATAGCTACTAGTGGCATGATCATTTCATTAATTACAATAATGTGATTCACTGTGTGTCAGAGCTGGGAGAGGGCAGCCAAGACTTCATCTGAGAAAGCTTGTCCGCTGGAAATGAAGGGGAGGCGGAGCCCGGTTAGCCGAACACTGGCTTTGCAAGGTTCTCACGCTCAAGTGGACAATATTTAACAGATGTGGTGGCAGCTTAAATGTGCACCTCAGATATATGGTCTTACTCACAGGCACCTTTTTTGCACTTTTGCCAGTCGCTACTGTGAGCCAATGCTGCCTGTAAGTGTCCTTTAAAGTGCACTGAACAGGTTAGTTCTGTCTAAACTGAGAAGAGTGTTTAATGTGCTCAGTATGTGATGAGGAAACCCGGATTTTAAAAATACTGATGTTTTGAGCTCAAATGCCACCTCAGCGTAACTGATCGTGCAACTGAATTTTTGGCCACCAAAATGTGGCCCTTCATTTCTCCACTTGTTTCTATTCTATTTATTTAGTTTTACATTTATTGATTAATTAAGTCCGTCGGGATGACTGTTTAATTTTTCACATGGATTCATTTTGGCCTCAAGAGACAATTTGTGTAATTTGCACTTTATATGCACGCGTCCCACCTCTAAAATGCGCTTTGCACTCAGTCTCAGAACGCCAAATAACTTGGTATATTTAAAAAGACGTTTGTGATGTTATTACAGTCCGAATGCAGTTGCTGCCGTGTGTTGAAGTAGTTCTGGCGGATCATGCTAATTGCTTATCTTATTGTATCATTAGCAAAAGTGTAATCACTCCCTGTCAGCACAGAGTTTATTAGACATACAGGGTTTCCATCTTGGACGAGGCATCGAATTCACAATATTGAACAACATCCAGAGCCACAGGCTGCAACAACTAATCAAAAAGTGATCCCAAGTTAAACAAACCTGAGAAAATGAACACATCAATAATTGATAATAACTTCCTTAAAGTTGGACAATTCATAATCATATACTGAATCACTGAAATGGAAAAAATGCAAATTAAAAAAATATACTATATACTGAATTAGCACATTAATGATTAATAACAACACGAATATATGAGGATTCATCAAATACAAATGAAAATAAAAAATGTAAAAGACGGTCCCATTGGACCCATGACCACAATGGCCTCAATGGTAGCTACAGCCCTTTGTAGGATTCAGACTCCGAAAAGTTTGATACTAAACTTCACAAAATGCAACCGATAAGTATATGTTTCATACCTTATACAGGAGAAGGTAATTGCCCACATTTGTTAGATTTCATTCACCATGTGTGTAATGCAGGCTCTCCACTATAAATGTCTTGATGTCCGTTCTGACATAACCCTGTTGACGTCCTTCAGGTTACTTTATCCAACACTAACTGTACCGTGTACTGTTTCTTTCCACCTGACATAGTTCAATATTCACTCTCTTTTTAGTTTTAGTTCGGTGCCTATCCTCATTTGCCTCTTTAGCTTTAATTCTTCATTGTTAGTCACCAACTTTGTCTGCTGTTTGATGCCGTACAGGGAGCCTTGTTTGCTGCAAATTGTCGCATGCCGCTACAGAAACATTTCGCAGATGAGACGGAACCCCATACAGCAAATGTGTCTTGAAACCAAAATAATGGGCAAAGACGAGCTACAGAGCTCAATATAGCCACACAATAGGTGATGATTCTCCGTGTTTTTTCATATTTAATATGAAAATTCATGATAACTTGAGTTTTGCTGGATTATGATAGAGGGATACTGTTGCCAGATTGCACTGAAGAGTGCATGAAACTGATTCATCTGAGAAACGTTAGGTGCAACATTCCTGTCTCCGTCTGACAGGCGTTTACTCAGGTTTGTTCTGAGTATTCTGAGGCTCCAAGAGATCCTGACTCCAGGCATTACACTAAAAGCAAACCCATGTTTTTTGAAGTCATTTTCCTAACCCCACCACATAAATTTAATAATTTGCCCCCTTGGTTGACGTGCTTTCAAGCAGTCATGCGTGCCATATGACCCTCGGCAATAACTCCAAGAGGGCTGGAAAGGTGACCTCCACGAATTGCATGCATACGACTAGGCATTGTCAGTAAGAGGCGATAATAGTATGCACAGTTGAATTCCCCATCATACCCAGAGGTATGTATGTGACAAATGGGATATGTTTCATGGCGGGAAGGGAAAATGGCAACGGATTGGGGACATGCAGTGTGCCCTCATCAAAATACCAGACAAATCTCATTGCATTTAATTAGATTAATGTGACACTCTGAACAACCGTGAGAGCGACAACTTGTTGCTGGTGAACGTTGCCCACCGCACACTTGATTAAAGCCGTTTATTGTTAAATAATCGCAATCAGACCTGACAGACAACATGGCTGTAACTCATTAGTGGGCGAACACAAGATAACTGCATACTAATGCATGCCTTTTTCCACAGACATTTTGCAATTAAACTGGTGTCCACGTTGTTTTAAACAACACCGAGAGAGTCATAAAATAAAAGAATGTCAAATGTAATGAGGTTTCCTTTAGCACGATGCTCTCGATGCTTGCTTTTGTTTAATCAAGGATGCCCTGCTCAACACTCACACTTAGGAGCGCTGCAGTTCTCCCACAGTCCTTAACTGTAGGCCAGTGAGCAGAGCTCTGGCTTTGAATGCCTCCCTTTCTTCTTTTCAGTTGAAATAAATGCTGCGTATTTGATGTGTGTAGAAAGACGGTTGTGATTAAAGTAAAGGAAAAAAGGTCTCAAAGCAAGAAATCTGTGGCATGCTTTAATAGATAAATTCATTCTATTTGCAAAGTTTGTCAAGAATGGCACACCGTGATTCAACCAGGAATGTATTTCTTCTATGTAAGGAACCTGGGGAAAAAAAAAAAAAAAGTACTGTACAGATAAAACCCAACTAATCTATTTTGTATGACCTTTGATGAAGAAATGCATCTACAAAAAGAACAGATCACACTTCAGCAAAAGAAATGGGTGGGTGGATTCATTTATTTAACGTTGGTCTCCAATTCCAAACATGATTAAAGGCAGACTTTGCAGAGCTCAGTGCCGGTCGCATTAAAATACTCACCATGGCAAATAAAAGAAATTGCAAGTGAAGTGTCCCTTGAAAATGTTACAGAGTCTGTATTCTTTATTTCTCGTGGCTTTTTATTCCATCGGAGGCTGCTGTACAGTGACTGACAGGACTAATAATAGCTAATGTTATGGTAATGTCAAGTATTCAAATGAAACGTTTACATGCTCCTCTGAATATCAATTGTGCTGTAAACTGGCCTTTAGCTTTAAAACAACTAAGATACACTGTGCATTATGTCAATTAGACTTATGTAGAAAAACTTTGAACAACAAACTTCATCATCCGCAGAACAATGCATTGTAATTATAAATAATCAAAACAACACGGTCTGGTCACCATATCAAATAATGTAGAATGTACTTGTTTAACAGGCTCACCCCGAATTAACACTGAAAACACATGAAAGATTAGCTAAAGGACACCAACCCAAAATACAAGTGCCTCCATCACCCAGATTGATAACCTGTGAAGCTGAGAATGGAGAAATGAAGGAGCTGTCCGCTGTTTCACTTCGATACATATATGAAAAAGTAGAAAAATGTTCACCAGTTACCTTGACAAACTGTATTTGGAAAGTTAATCATAAGACTGAATGATTTTGTAAGTTATTTCACATGCACACATTGCAATGCTGATGCTGTAGCGATGCATTGTGCTGCCCCAGCAAGAGCTTTCAAGTCTGGAACTGTCGACTGATGAGCCTCCCTTCTTTTATAAGCTCCTTGTTGATATGCACAAAGCTATGTGCTTTACATTCCTGCCAGCAGCCATTCTGTTTTGTACATATTTGTTTTCTAAAATCAATAGGAGAAGAATGGATAAATTAGCATGAATGGAAACTATGCTACCTTCAAAACCACTTTTAAATAAGATCCAAGGGGAAATATATTACTGGCAACATTTTTGCTATTGACGAGAGATCTGAGTCAAAATGCTCGTCTTGAGTATTTACTGTCAGATTCATCATACCGGCCAACGTGATCTTGTCCATTAAGACAGCATTTCAAAATGACAGAATTAGAGCTGGAGTCCTCTGCAGCATACCTTGTGTAGTGATCCTGTGTGTACATAAAAAGTGGCAGCAATTTCCTCCTGATCCTTGAGGTTACAGTGTCCTTGGTGCAATAATCCATTCAGCTGTTAAAGAGTCCTTATCAGCCATGCATACTCGATTGGTACATGGTGTTCCAGACCAGAGTCAAAATGTGACAGAACTTTTTTTCACTTGAAACATTGCTTTTCGGGCTTCATAAAGAGTCTTCGGTACCAGTGAAAACAAACACAGCAGCAGGGCAGAGTGCATCTCTCTGAGGTAGGTTGCACTAATGGTGGCTTGACAAAAACTGGAATGAGTCAGTGACCATGACACAGGCCCCATGGCTGTGAGACTATAGGAACTTCACAGGAAATTGTAGAGATATTGCAAAACAATACCTGACAGTCCAGTCAACATTACTGAACTTCAGCAACTCTCACAAAGCCAGGAAACACTGAACCAACAAACTTGAAATTTCTGTAGTCATCAAAATGTGGAAGAAAATCCCACTATTACACTCTGTAATGCTGTCGTTCTGGAGATTTAACACGTTCTACCTTGCATTTCCCGGTCCATCCTTTTATTTGGAGGTGCATTTTCCTATTTCTGTGACTAAGCATCTAAATCTAGCCATGGTGCAAAACTAAAACATTTCTGCAGCAGGTAAAATAAAGTTTGATGAGTGAAATGCGTTTGACAGTCTGAACATCCTCAGAACTGTAAAATGGCGCCTCACCATTTTGCATGTTCAGCAGTCATTCAGGGAGAAATCCATCACGGTTGAGGAACAAAAAACATTTTCTGCACTAGAAGTAGCCTCAACAGGCCAGTCTGCAATGCCACCCACCAGACATCTGAGTAAGATACATGGCTCATTTTGTGACAGGCAACTCTCTTGCTGATTGCTAGATTGCTCTTTTTTCACCTAAATGTACAGTGAAAACCTTCTGGCCAGCCAGGCTAAGATTTTAGGGGGGCTTCTGAGAGGCATTTTAAAAAAATATAAGAAATCAGCAAGTGAGGTAAAGGTGAGAGAGGTTGCGGAGAAAGCGGACAGCCTTGCAGCAAAAATGTAAATTGAACAGGGCGATCATTTCTAACACTTTCGGTTGGAAAATCAGTCAGCGAGCCCTGGTGCTGCTATAAATTCCAGGCCCCCTGACAACGGCTCACTCGGGGTCTTGAAACACTAGATTTCTATAATCCAGCTCAGGGTCCCTGAATCCTTTGGGGTTTTCTTCCCCTTCTGCACTCTTGTTGGAAAGCCTGGTTAATTAAACAGTGTTACTAAGCAGAAGTGAGGTTTTCAGATGAATTCAATAACTAGGTAGCAATTACCACAACCATAACTGCTTAACCTTGCATCATGTACCTACTCGATAACCAAAATATGACAAACATATTAAAATGCAAATCTGTGCATGCCACAGGATTCTTGAGATTTCATGGCAACCTGGGTATGTTACCTCTATTTAACTGTGCAAGTAATCATTCCCGCCAGCACTGAGATGTTCACAAGAATAGAGGGAAAGCATGCATTTTTCAACATGTTAAATGTATATATTGTTTATACACATGTATAGAAATGAAAAATGAGATATTATGGTTCAGGGATCGGATAGCTTACACTCTGGATATATTTACTGGCCACCAACAGCTGGGAAAGGTGAGAGCTTTCTTCAGCCTTAAACAGCCTTTTATTTCCCCACTGGACTCTACAGTCTTTTAACAGCAGAGAAATATTACATCTCTCAAAGCCAGCTTTGGTGGCATGAAGCTTTATTACATTCACAAAGGGCAGAGGGTAGAAGATAGAGTTTACTACAGCGGATACAGCAGGCTGTATCTTCTACCAGGTCAACAGTAAGTGTCAAGAAATGTGTCCTGAAACAGTCTGGTTTGGTTGTCCTACAGTCTTTTTCAAGCTAAGGGATCCACATGCAGTGTTGGCAGGTAAAATATCATATGTAACTAGTAAATTAAGTTGGAGTATTGAGAAAAAAAATATGTAATGAATTAGTTACTTAGGCGTAATATACTGTGTGTTATGTTCAGTAAATAGCTTAAATGTTGTAACGTTGTTTTGGCATCTTTTTGCAAAGAGAGAATGGCTAATTTTTTAAAATAACATACTACATTGGTCAACAAATTTAAGAGCATCAATGGTAGAACGGCGCAGAAGGAGGAGTGTGCCGTAAAATATTGAGTGCTGTTGGATTGGCTCTCTTGTTTGAATTTCAGCCTGTCCTCTTGAGAAGAACAACCAAATAGGTCAACTGTGAAAGCGGCTTGTTACTAATGTTTCTTGTTAGGCGGCGACCTTCATGGACAGTAGTAATTATTATGGCAGTAAAGGAGGAAGTCAGTATAAATGGGCGAGAGTCTGTATAGGGAGAGGGTTGTATACGGAGAAGGTTAGGTATGAATGGTTGGGTCAAACAAGCACAGTACTTTTACCCAGGAGACCACTGTTTGGGTCCAGTGTGAAACCAAAAGTTAACGTTGAGGTCTTATTTTACTTACTTTTATTGTGAAGTTACATCATATAGAATGTTACTGAAGTTATGTGCATAGCAAAGGTATGGTTGTACTTGAGGTCACAGAAGCGATGTTAGTTATTTTAACCCAACCCGCTATGTTTTCCTAAACCTAACCAAGCTGTGGTTAGAGCCGTTTCTTTCCTTAACCCAACCAAACAACAAGCACACGACGAAGTCTGCTATGCTTGATGCTGGTATGCTGAAGTCATATCGAAATGCTAAATGTCATGCCAGTTAGTTTCCATACAACACATTATGTACATATCACAGTAAGCAGCAACTACAGTGGTCAGGTGACAGACACAAAAACAACTCTATTGTATGTCTGCTACCAAGTTCCTAAGATTTCTTAATATGTTTCTCGCAGTGATCAGAAAATGTTCCATAATCTCCATTCTAAGCTGCTAGGAGCCTCTAACATCTGAAGAAACATCCTTCAGCTGTTGTAGAGGTCATCTTGTCTCTGGTAAAAATCTCGGTCTGCTCAGTCAAGTCTGAGTCACTGCACATATTTATCAAAGTCCACCCACTGTTCATCAAGAAATGTGTGAAATGTGTCATGTTGACAGGTATTGGTTTTACCCAACATCAGTTGAAGCATAGCCAGTTGTCTCCTCGCTGATGTGTCACTGTAGGAGAAGCTGAAGGACTCAAAGGAACTGCTCAGAAGTTCTTTGTTAATACAACCCATTTTACATTCTGTAGGGAAGTAGAAAGTAGTCTTACATTCTGCCATAAAAAAAGTTTTAAGGTGGAGCTCAGGGTGGTTGGATGGTGTACAAAAAGATTTGAGAATACATGGTCTTTATTTTCAAGGTTGTAAATGGCTGAAGAAGAGAGAAGTTCATCTCTCATTTCTCACCATCAGCTAAAATATTTTTTTTCTTGCTTTTATTTTTGATGTTTTCATAATCATCATAACCTTTTTTGTTGTTTAGGTATGATGAAAAATTCAATCTCATACTGAAGCTGCTAGATTCGCTCTGTCGTAAATCTGAACTAAATCCAAGGGATTCAAGGAAGTAGGGCATTAAGATGGACTCTGACTATGGCTTAGATCAAATTAAAAGTAAGACTTCAAATAGATGACCATAATAATCCATTGCACAAAGTTAACAAGTTCTTGACTATCTTAAGGACTGATTTGCCATAAATTAAAGAAACCACATCAAACTACTCAGCTCAGTCATACCAAGGGTAACTCTGTGCCTTTTGGAAGTATTTTACAATTGCGTGGACATATTACTCAGGGAATTGAGTGAGCAGTAACCAATACAAAAACATAATAATAATAATTCTAGTAGCATAAAATCAAAATGCAGTGCAGGTCAGAGCTAAGATGATATATCAGGGCCAGTGCTGTAGCACTGCTGCAAACTTGTCAGTCAGGTTCAGAATAGTTTCTTGTGTGATGCATATTATCCAACAAGGTTTCTAAACCCAGAATTATTCAAGCAAGTTTCCTTGAGACCAATGCTCTCTTTTTCAGGAACTCACTTAAAGCAGTCACACAGTTACACATTTACACATGGAAGCTGCTCAGTACAGCCTCAGTCTGATCTGCTGTCCACTGCGCTGCTCCATTTGGTGCCACTGGTCAACATGTGTTACCCACTGTTATCACTGAATCATGGCTTCCTTTACGCATGAAAAGATTCTAAATAAAACTAAAATGTTGTTATGTATTTTGCATAGTTAGACATGTACATTATCCAAAAATGTGTCCAACAATGTTCAAAAACCAGAGAAATTCACAAGTTTAATCAAGGTAGTAGGCATGTGGTCATGTTTCATCTGGCTGCCTTTCAGAGATGAAGTGTAATATGAATAAAACTAAGTAATTACCTCGTTAACATTTGTGCCTCAATCAGGTCAGATAGATTTTCATCAGCAATGGTGGTTTAATGGTGTCCTCACCACCAGGAAAGCAAGTTTGACCTTGGGATCATTTGTGTTAATGCACGTTATTCAAAAGCAGAGTACTCAGATTACTTTTCTATCTTAACATAACGTGTCAATTCTGCAATTCAAGTGATCCATTTTTTATTTGAAATTGTTATCTTTTATTTCCTTTTGTTGCCACAAAACTAAAGTAAATCCTTGAAGCATTTGCACTGTTTGTTTCTTCCCTGCTGCTCAGCTGTGGCTGCATGCACTACCTAGCTAATTCAGTGTAGCAAGATGGCAGAGAGGACAGCGTGGAGTTTGTGGAAAATATTCCTATTGCTTTTCATTTGCGGGCGACAAGGACAAGCACAGCATCATGGTGAAATGTCAGTTGTGCCTGGAGGATGAGTGCTTGTTGTGTTGGTTTCATTGAAACAGCTGTGCCTGATACTGTATGACTCTGCTCAGTCCACTGTCAGGCTGTCTGCTAAATAAAGAGTAAATGTTATATAGCATCTGTCATTCCTATTATAAAGCTGCAGAGTTACCTTTTGGGCTGTAAAGAAGGCTTTAAGATGACGGTAGAGTCAACACATTCAGAGGTACATGTACAGTTGGCTGAACACTGTCTGGACAATATGCAACCATCATTGTTGGTAACTACGCTTACCAAAAACTACTTACACATTACTTTTCTCAGTTGATAAGGCAGTTACTTTACATTTTAATGGCAGTCATCTTGTAACATGATGAGATACTTTTAAAAGAAACGTTACCCAAGACTGTTCAAAAGAGTGTTTATTCGCACCAGACAGCCATATTACTTTACTGTACATAAACTGTAAGCTAACAAGCAATGGCACGTACAGGGACTTTACACTGCATGAAAAGTGGGATTTTCGTCAGTATGTGGCACTGTAGATTGACGTGGAATTTCAGGTTTGCGACTTCAAGCTGCAATTTGCAGGCAACACCGAAAACTGACGGAAATTGTCGGAAATTGACGTGGGCCTTGCTTGGCAGTTGTCCCCCCATGACCCCCCTCCCCCTGATTCTAGGGGAGAGGGGTGAGCTATAAAAATGCAAATCAGGGTAGCAGGGGGAGTTTTACCCCAGGTGACCTTTTTCTAAAAGGTGTTAACTTCATTTTAAGAAAATCTCTGGTATAAATAGCTGAGGCTCAGTATAGCCTAATTATAGACCCTTATATTTTAGCTTGAATTGTTTTATTTAATGAAAGTATGCTAGATTAATTACTGTGTATGTCATACACAGTAAAAAAGATTATTCATTCTTTTGTTTCTCTCTCTCTCTCTCCTGGGAACAAGTTAAAGATAAAACGCCAGTTGTTAAGAAGTTCAAATTTGCATTAAATATTTTGAGATAACCAAGATATTAAAATGTAAAAAAAAAAAAAAAAAAGTATTTCTATAATTTCATGGGTTCTGAATGTTTTAAAAGCAGTTGAAAAGTAATTCTTATTGCGTGTGAGAGTTCATGACCTGTAAGAGTTTTTACACTTCCGGGTAGACCAGAGCGTGAGTGACGAGGAAGAAGGAGCGGAGAGTTAATGGCGTCGAGCAGCTGACAGTGGACTGTGTGTGTCATCAGTGTCGTGTTTTATCACTAACAGACTGTGAACTGTTGTCGAACGACGTGCTGTGAGTGTGTGAGTTGGACTCTCCATCGCAGTCAAAGTGTTTGTGTTTTAATGGACACGAAGCAAGTTCGGCTAAGCTAGCTAGCAGGAGCTAGGCTAGCGGAACGCAGTGTTGCCAGATTGGGCGGCTTTCCGCCCAATTGGGCTACTTTTGTTGACGCCATGTGGGAAAAAAATACATTGGGCGGGTGAATAAAATTTGGGCTGCTTTTGTCCACATTTGGCGAGTTTTTAATATTGTGAAAACAGCACTCTGAACTGCAGGAGCCCATCAGGAGCGTCGGAGGAGCAAGTTAAATAGAACAGAAAAGCGCCAACCCCACCCCCCGGCTAACGGCGAGGAGCATAACTCTCTCTCTCTCTCTCTCTCTCTCTCTCTCTCTCCCCCCCCCCCCAGCCCCCCCCTAACAGCGAGAAGGAGGAGGAAGACGGCACAAGATGGTGGGGTGTCTGAATGAATTGTGCGACCTCCGTCCTTTCGCAGCCGGGAGCTCACCGAGCTCTGCGCCACACTGCAGTCACATGAGAGGCGATTCCGAAGTACAGGGCAGCGCACCACAGACGTCTGCAAAAACAGACACTTCGCGATGCTGTAGGATTTTGGACCTCTTGTGAGCTTCCCGTTTGTTGTATGGGCAGATTATGCTTTGTACATGTTTTGTGTCTGTGCTAATAAAACTCTTTCTTTGAATAAACAACACCTTCATGGTAAATGTTCCTTTCCTCATTAAATTCATTCATGTCCTTGATGATATCATAAATATAAATGAATGAATTACATATATATATATATATATATATATATATATATATATATATATATATATATATATATATATATAGATACCATTCGCACCTCCCCGAGCTCCACTGACGTCATGGTTCGTTTCCGACAATTTTCAGCACAGACAAACGCCACGTTCACAGCCTGTAAATTGTTGCCTCTTGGAATCGTTAGTAAACAGTTCCAGATTAGTGCAGAGTCAAATGTGACTCAAGGTGTCAATTCTTCCAGAATATACAGCTCTGCACCCGCCTCTCTCCTCCAAAGCCTGCTGGCTCTGAGCAGCTGAGTGGCAGATTGGACCTCTACTCCCCTTAGTGGCTAAAATGACATACGGTGCATGAACTTTCATTAGATTAATGTAAAAGCAACTATATTCCCCATTAATCCCGCTGGGTGGGCTCATCCCATTCAAAGCGGGTTGGTACCACACACGGGGATAAAGATAATTACACTGTGCGAATATAGGCATGTTATACCGCCCTAGATTCCAGAGTTCAGCCATATAGTTAAGTTTAGGGGGTCAAGTGATCTAAAAAATCAAATAGGAATTGTTTTAATAAAATGAATCCAAGTTGTGAATATTGTCCTGTGACTGACTGGAAACGTAGTTTCCAAAACAAAAATAAATCTGCTTTCACAAGGACGCAAGTTTTCCCTTCTTCCTGACCGGTGTTGTTGGGTGTATTTCTTTTTGTTATGTCGCTGCGTACAACATGAAAGTGACCCCATTACTTTTTGTTTATTTTTTACCCCTGATTGCCCCTGGAGTACAGAAAATGCTCCTAGCTTGAAAGGCCATTGGGCTCTGTCATGTATCATTCGCGGCCACAATAGAATGAGGTATAATTGGCTATCAACATGTCAATCATATGTGCTTTTAGCCAATCATTTGACCTTTCCAATGATGGTATGTATGAAAAGTTAAGTCGCGTTTGAACCAAGCTACATTAGCAAACTTCTTAAATATGACACTGTCCCTCCTGTTGCATCTTGTTGAATGTTGTAAAGTGTATGTTTGTAGTTGTATGGTTTCTTGTATATAGTTTTACAGTACATTTTTTGTATACAGTTAGCACGGAATAGTATAGTTAGGAGTGTATATAAGTAAGTTTTGTGCAAGTTTTTTCACAATGCATGTCATTTTTAAATAAAAGAAAACCTTGTTGTGAATTCACTTCGACGTGGTTTGTCATTATGTATCACATACTAGCATTCTGTAATGTTTTCAATGATGGTAAAAGGTTTTATAGACATCAAAAGGCTCTGGTAGATTTTCCATTGTCACAGTCAGTAAAGGTAATTCTCACATTTTTGCCACTTGATGGCACAAGTGACAAAACAATTTAAAAAGTCCCTAGCGCCCACAAAGTTTGGCCTAGACGTTCCAAATTGTTGCCAGCAATATATAAAAGGTATGTGGTGATGGGGCATAGCTCTGGCATAGGGCATACCCACGTTGTTATTCAAATGTCGCTTATTATAAACGAGGACAACAAAGAATGTTTTGGGGTCATGTTTGAACTGATGTAGATTTGGTTGCGTTGAAGCACATTAGCAACATTGTGCATCTTCAGACACTAGAAATATCACACTTGCATTTTAACCTCACAGTTCTTCTGTTATAAGCTTTTCCATTCAACAAAATAGGTGAAAATTCTTTAAAATTATTTAAGGGTTTAAGACCCATCCAACACTACCAACCAGTATGAAACATCCTTGTGGAACCACCCTGGTGCGTTTTTTTGCTAACAAAATGCAATATGTCATTAAGACATACAGTATTTTTTTCCTTATTGAGCCTATATTATCTTTTTTACCACTACTTACTCTACAGTAGATGAAAATCAAACTGAAGTCAATATTGACATTGAACTTCAGAAAGCAACCAACCCAAGAGGATGCTATTTGTGTTGGAAATATGAACACCTCTTTTGCCAAGAAAACTTGGATTTTTTACGCAACAAGTCAATGAATCATACCACCAATGTCAAAGTGCATATCGGCAAGTATATACATCAGCGCAAAAGTCAAGTGTTCAACATAGACATGGTAGAATAGCTTCACTAACAACATTCTCCGTATGAGGTTAATTACCATTCGTATATGTACAGATGGTACAATCTATACAGCTGAAGAATAGTTGGATAAGAAAGGGGGAGTACATTAGCACTTGACATATGCATTTCCCTTTTGTAGCTCTAGAAGAAATCAGTGAAGCAAATCTAAATGTATATTATATCAATGTGAATGTCATCAACAACCCATGAAAGAGTAAATGCTAATAGAAAATGCATAAACAGACTAATAGCAGTAGTTCGCTGAACACTACAGGCATCCAGATAGCTGTGTATCCATGGAGTATTTATGAATGCAGGGCCATTTTACTGCCTTCTTTCCGGCATACACACCAGTTAATAAACAAACACTCATTAATCATCTTCATGCAGCGGAGTTCAGAGTGTGAGAAGAAAATATAATGACAGTCATGGCACCTGCCGTCATTCCAATATCCTTTATAATTTACCTTGACCAGACTGTTTTGAGCAGAGAATCTGTTCCAGTCATGAAGTTGTGCCACCATGAAACAGCTTCAAATTAGGATTCATGGGGGAGTTCATTGGGATTTTTTTTTTTCTGCGGAGGAAGTGATAATCAAAAATTCACAATGCATATTCTGTGTTTGTTCCTTTGACAGAAAACAATTGTCCTGCTGTGCTCCCTGCGTTTGGAAGGCAGCTGTCCTGGGCATGCAGGATTTGAACTCTCTCCTTTTCAGTCTCTTGTCTCGGCACACACACACACACACGCACGCAATCGCACAGCCTCACCACAATAATCTGTACAGTACATCACAACGGCAACCAATCCCTTCCTCACCACCAGATTCGGCGTGATAACAAACCTGTGAGCTGCTCGTCATGACATCAAATGGATAAAGATTACCAGCCAGCAAAGGGGCAAAACAAAGAGGAAGGATACAGTAAAGACAAACAAACGTAACACGAGAGCAAACCTCAAGCCTGAGGGGGGGGGGTAATAAATCATGGCAAAGAGGATAGTCTAACTTCCTCTCCTCCCTTACAGGGCACTGCTGCTAAAAATGCTTGCGAGGCTATTCCCAGCAGGAGGAAACTTCTGGAGATTACTGTGTAATAAGCCTGAAACGGGCTGCGGTGGAATTGAGACAGAGCGTTCACCCTTCTCCCAGGGTCACAGGACTCATTCTCTCAGGAACAGCCACTTGTCTACCAATCTCTGGTCAGATGTATTAGTGGTGAAGTGGAAAAGAGAAAAGCAGAGAGGGGGTCATTCATGGGCCTTCAGGCCGGTTGCCTGCCACTACTCAATCGACATATTTCAATCATCCGATGTCGACCCAGAACTGATGGATTTAGAGCTAATTTTAATTTTAAATATGTGTCAGAGCTTGACATCTCCTCAGTCAGGCCAATAAGATGATTTTTTTTAACTGGACTGGTTTTTGCTTGGACTCTGCTCATGTCAACAAATCTGCAATGATCATTACCTGTGTTTTAATAGTTAATATTTTGGACATACCTATTTACCTATTTAAAAAGAAATCTTGAAAATCACCACACAAACTACAGCTTTCCTACTGACCACATCACCATCAAGGTTCAGAGTATTTCATAACGGACTGTTTCATTTATTTGCATTTACTCCTGGTTTTACCATGAGATCTGTATCTTGATATGTTATGCAGATAATGACATTTAATCACTGGCCTTTCTATCTACACATGGTATTAAGCATGCCTCTTATCTCAAATCTGCCCTGATCTGCTCACATCTTTATGCAAATAGGGGCGGCAGAGCTGGAGGAGTGTATGTTCATACATGACCCAAGTCAGAAGAAGTAGAAGAAGAAGAAGAAGAAGAAGAAAGAATACGAAGAAGAGAAGAAGAGTACACCCTCAGTGCACACGAGGCAATTAAAATGTGTCTTTTGACATATCCCTCCTAGTTAAACATACATACAGTCTCCCCTATACATAAATGCATTTCATCAGGTCAGGGTAGCAGATGTTGCTCTTTGGGCTCTACTCAGTTTTTGTTTACAGAGGAAGAGGTGTCTGGGCAGCTTGAGATCTCAGGAAGAGGCAGTGCTTTATGACCTTTCAACTTGTATACTTTTTTGTTTTAGTTTTAGGCATGTAGCTAAAATGTACAGGTGACAATTGAGCCTGTTTTTGCTACAATCAAAGCAAAGCCAGAACATCTTAAGAAGGTTGAAAACCCATTATTTGACTATGTTTCTACATCCTATTCTGACAATTTTGGATATTCAGGCCATGTGTCAGGCCAAGCAGGTCAGGCCATGGCATTGGTTGGCAGTCTGATAAAGAATCCACGGCACTCTGATAATGATTAATGTCCTTTACTGGATGAAAATAATTAGAAGCAACCTAGGAATTTGGAGTCCGAAGGGTCTTTATCGGGGCATTAAAATGCAATGAAAGAAGGCGCTTAATACATTTTTTAAAAGTTGTTAATTCTACAATATCATTTGCAATATGAACAGCATACCCAATCACGGATATATATGTATGTATGTATGTATATATATATATATATATATATATATATATATATATATATATATATATATATATATATATATATATATATATAAATACTGCGATTAGCTAACACTGGACATGTGGTATAGATTTATATATATATATATATATATATATATATATATATATATATATATATATATATATATATATATATATATATATGTATATATATATATATACCGTATATTCATATATATGTACCACTGTATCTACCACTGTGGTATCTACCACTGTGTATCTCTTGCCAATGTACGAAAATAAGGCACGCATAAAGTTTATCTCACATATGCAGTGACCTGAAAGAGCAAGCAAACAATTGATGAAGACATATGCTCAATTTAGAAGATGAAGGTATAATGACGGAGGGATTTGATGCTATTCACCAGTTCTAAAAGAATGCAATTGTCGCCCCCTTGAGATTTGCCCCCTGGGTTGGATTTAAAGCTACTTTCACTATGTTCACATTGCTTTAATCTCCATAAGATGGACAGGCCATGGTTAGCATGACCCATAGCGTGGCAACAATTATGAGTTTAAAATATTTAACAACACAGACTGTATCCATCAAGTAATGTACAAATGATTATTGCACACGTGATGGAACCAGTATATCTGGACTGCATTCAACAGCAACGAGGGATGGTGTCAAAATACAAGTATATGATGAAACTTTCTCTCTCTTTGCCCTCTTGTGTTTGCAGTCGACTGGATGTTGCTTGTCCTCAGTTATTCTCACTGCACTTCATTCCTTGTGCCTGCTTTTTGTCTCAGTGGTAACTTTATTTTCCCTCTGTCTATCTGCCTGCCTGTCTCTGTTTAAATCTCTGGCTTTCACTACCTCTCACTTTCTCCCTGTACAGTATATATCATGTCAAACCAAACAATCCCCAGCAAGGGGCGGTTGGAGCGTGCTCCTTGACAGATTCTCCGTTATAAGGTAGGTTTCCTGGTCACAGCGGTTGATATTACAGAGATTCTTTATGGTTTACTCTCTGCTCTCTGGCTCTCATTGCCTCTATGAGTTGTTTTCCTGAGTGCAGTTGGATGAGGTTTGGAACAAAGCACAGAACAAATACTGTAAATGTTCTCACAAACACTGAATACATAGCTTTATCCACTCAGCTTTTCTCTGTGCAATCATGGTACTGGCTTTCATTATTGGGGAGCAGTTTGAGGAACTCACTGACATTTTGGCTAAAGCCAACAGGCAAGTTGGAAATAGAAATCTAAATTGAATACTTCAAAGAGAGTGAGGTAATAAATCCGAGAGGGGGGAAAAAAAAAATGGATTTGCTACAGTGTGGCAAACAATGCTGACGCGGTTTGACGAGCAAAACCTTCACTGGAGCTGATAATGGTTTTTCTTGAAAAGAACAGTCTGAGCTTAAAAGAATGGTTGATTTTCCTTTAAAACTTCTTCATTGTCGATGCACACACTGACAACAACAAAAACTACTGGACAAACAGCTTCTCCTCAAGGTGACGATCAATGACATCTTTGGTTTTCTTTATGTTGGTGAAACCTTTACTGATGTTGCTGTCACTGCTTTAGTGTACTGCGCTGCATTTCCCAGTGATCGCTTGTCAGAGTGTCACCAGTGGTTTGACGCCGCTGGATTGACAGCAGCTCCCAAAACCCCAAACAAGCATGTATTAGCTGCTCCACAGAGACCAGAGACTGCAGAATAACAGATATTCAGACAGAGCAGGAAAGTGACGATGATGAGAGAGATGGTAATCTGGGCACTATTGAACTGTATCAGGAAAGTAGCAGAATCATGGGGTACAATTTAAAATCAGTGGCAGCGGGCAGATCACAACCAGTAGTACAAATACATTAAAGCCAATAACTCATATAACTATACATGTTTAAACAGTTACACCAACGCCACATCATTATACTGAATTAACATTCAAATGTGCTGCACAGATTGAGACCAAGTTTGTGTTGTGGTTTTCTTACTTGCACTTTGACCACAGCCAATTGTGTGTCAATAGTTAACAAACTTTCAACTTAATATAGACACTTGCATAACTAAATTCATGCACTAAATACATACACATCAGCTCGTAACATCCATCCTCATGATCCTTTGACATTATTAAGTATTCAACATGTTTTTTGATGACAATGTGAACATTTGCTGTCAATCGGTGACCTTCAGCTAGCGGCCTGCGTGCCATATTCAGCCCATCAAAGCTTCCCACCCGGAATGCAAAAATATGAATGAATTAAGAAAAATGTGCGCGGTGATCGTCAATTAGCTTGCCAAGCCCTGGCAGGGAGCCCAACAGTCCGTAATTTATAGTTCAAACACTCTGCAGAATCGGATTATTCTCCAACTCCATCCTCTCTACTCCGTGGACCCACCATCAAACTTGCTGGCTCACAGACCGGCCAGTCCCTGGAGCCCAAAGCAGTGCACTATGGGAGGTAACTCCCGGGTTGTAGGAGAATCACTAAGCTGGTTTGCTACATGCCGCAAGAGGCATCATTTGTGTTGCCCAACTGTTGTATTGAGTCTTTTTCAATCCAAAGAGGTTTTATCGTTGAGACAAAGACTCTTTCATTGTTGGTTTAACTGTCTGCTTTGTACTGAGCACGGACTGCATCCTTTACGAACTGAGAGCATTTTCTATTTAAATAAGCCACAGATTTATTGTTATGGATTCCCTTTGTCTGTTCACGGTGATGTGAACTAATATTAACTTTGATCTTTTGAGAAAGTGAAATTATTTAACAATAATAGGCTTATTAGGAAATTAGGACTGTTTGTCCTGAAAGTCAACAGTACTTTTTTCACTTGGAAAAGATTCTCGCCCTTGGGCAATTGTAATTGATGACCACTGTTCTAGATGATGAATTTGAACCTTTTACTGCCCTTTTAGCCATGCCTGCCATCACTAAACATGCCAACTACGCTGAAATGTCTATACCAAAAACAAAACAATAAACAAATGAAGCAAATCAACAGGCTAATCTGTGTATGTATGTATGTATGTATGTATGTATGTTTATATGTACAGTATACATCATACAGTACTTAGAATGACCATGACCTGCAGGACTGAGAACATTCATCAACATATGAACATCTCACTTTCTTTGGATGGTAAATATTGTCTTTCTGTTTAACATTTCCTTCTTTGTGACAATAATGTTTATTCACTGGGTTTGTTTATTAAAACTAAAGCATCAAAATCACTATGTATTACTATTAAGGTGGTGCAGCACAGGTTTAGGAGCCCTTTTATATGCAATACTCCAATACTTTGGTTATCACTGCAGGAAAACTGTTGCTACACCGTTCACCAAATAGGGATGAAAGCAAACCCTTAAACTAAGGCAAAGAGCAGTATCTTCTTATTGTAACTTCAATATTTCAGATCCAACATGTTTGCACAGAAAGCTAAATCATGTGTGAATGTCCAAATATTTGCAGACTGCTCTGTATATAGTGCAAATGAACCTAGGTGAATGTAATTTCCCTGGAAATAGACCAGCAAGAACATCCAGTGTCTGTGCCTTATAATTACAGCCCAAAGAGGAGTCTTGCAATCACAATTATCAGTTTAATTATGTCTGATAGCTATCAGGCCCTGCGGCTTTATCAAAATGATCTGCATTTAGAGGAGTGGTGGAGGATTGGCTTAATGAATTTCACATTTGTGGCTCAAGCAAATTATTAGCAGTGACACCCTAACATCTAATAATCCTCTCTAACAAATGGAGCTGAAGAATGAACAGCACAGAACATATCTGATCGATTAACTCACAGGTACTACTGTATTAGCTTTACATGGTATCGGCGTCCATAAAACAAGATGGGCAAACGCATTCCTTCTGGTAATTGAAGTGTCTTGATATGCTGATGACTGATTACTGGCTACAGGGCACTTCAAGTCGTCCCGTAAAACCCCTCCACTCTGAACACCACCTCCACCATCTCGTGCATGCTTTCAACACGTTTTGCCCGAAAGCGAGACTCATAGGAAAACCAAATGAGGGCAGGTTTTGTAGCATCATCCATATTCCTCACACATCCCTGTCGCACCTCAAAAAAACATTTTCATTAAGTGAACCCTTGGCAAGAAAACAAATCATGTCAATCAAAGTGTATGCTAATCACCCAAGTTCTATGTAAGATGTAGGACTTTCTCCACCCAACAGACATATTCAGCTAGTTGGCAGTGGTACTGTTGAACTGCAGAGGGAAAACAGAAGATTGGTTCAGGGCTCTTCCATTCCTGAGTTGTCCATGCACTTTGTATGAACCGAACGCTATATAAAATGTAATTGTGTGATTTAAACAGAACTCGGGCTTTGTGGGAATGACTGTGAGCAGGAGAAATACAGTACTTGGCTCAAGGTTCAACTGGAGAGAGCACAAGGAGCTGACATCATGTAACAATAACTTGTATCCACTGACCATGTTCTGTTTACGCTTTAGTCTTTGTTGTAGTATTTTTGCAATTCAATCACCAGAATAAATGTTGGCAATATATGTTTTTGCAAACCAAGGATATATGTTGAAACTCTACCCTTCCGGTTATTCTGGGGTATAGACACTGGTAAGGATTAAAAGATCGTGTTTTGGCTTACCTAGTGCAGTTGTCACAAACTTGGCTGTGTAATGACTCACAGGTTCGTCACTAATAGCCAATTTTGTGGCCACTGACAGGTGGAAAATGTCAAAAATATCTGGTCAAGTTGCCACTACCACTGCTCGAAAAGGTCTTAAGACATCGGGACATCCTCCAGATGTGTCAATGGCAACAGAACTGGATATGTTTGACGAGACAATGACATTTTGACACTTACTGTCTATATGCAGTTTTGTTGCGACCAACACATGCAAAATAACAACAACAAAAAAAACAGTTTTTTTCGATGAGATGATCAAACATTTTGTTCAGCTAACCCAGGTGGAAAATGTCCCAATGTCTCTTCATTAATATCTGGTTTTATGGCTACTCACCTGGCTGGAAAATGTCTCGCGAAATCTCCTGAAAAATATCCAGCAAATTCAGGTTTACAAATATTGAAATGCAGCCCATTTTACATTCTTGATTCCGTATTTGCATACAAGACACATTCACAAACTTTCTAGCCAGAGAAGTCGACAGCTCTCTCTTGGCCATCACCATAGATACCAGCATGGACATTTAGGAGATTTTGCCATTTCTTTCAAAAAGAAGCTTTGTAGTTTTAAAGCCAACTGTCAGCCTGAAGCTAGAGAAGGTAGAGTAACAGTATGGCATTAAATCCTGGTCACTGCTTAATTAAAAACGTCTCCAAAGGGAAACATGACCTGCTCTATTTTATTAAATCTTAACAGGGTTATATTATGAATAATTAAAGGGCTTTCCTCTAACACATAACAGTTTTTTTTTTTTTTTTTCCCTATTGGTGATAATTTGGTTCCTGGAATTCTACATTAACTGTTTAAATCAGACATGAATACATATTAAGCAACGTAAATGGATAAACATCTGTGGTCATGCAGGAGTGCAGGGTCATTTGTGGCACCTGCTGATAATCAGCTGGTCTCCCAGAGGAGCAGCTACTCATGCATTAACATGAGAAAGCCGCCTGTTTAAACACCCAGCGGGATACATTTAACCGCTTGTGTATGATTGAACAGAACACGCACCACCTAGCACCAGCTCAGGTTTTTAAATTTCATCACATTCATGGACTGTTTAGTTAATATTGGTACCTTTGTACCTTTGAATCAGCCTACAGGGTGTTTTGTGTGTTTACATAGTATTTAGCTTGGAATTGTTTTCTATATTCCCAGGTGGCTTCAGAATGGAGTTTATTTGAATAAATCGCCAAAAAGGCACATCTTATCTTTTCTTAAATGGCACATATCCCTTTTTGTATTTAAAGTGTTTTCTTAATTTAGTAGTGACTGGTTATTGTTGGGACATTCATGTGCAAAATGTATGGTCTATTAACTGTAAGATCATTTGAGACATAGCCAATGGTATAAAGAACTAACAGCACCCGTCACTAGTAGTAGAGGGCAACACGAATATCCTTTGAACATCAAAACATCTCAAAAGATCTCAGTCCTAAGAGCCGTCCACAAAAAGATCAGTCACAATAACAGTATTAAAGTGAGCATCCATACTGATGAAGGATAACGCAACGAAAGTAGTCCCAACGTTATCTTTCACCTCTGTCGTAATTTAGTTAGAGTAAGAATTCCACCCATTTGAGTTAGAAGGTTATCGTTCTTGGTGTGGATGCACAGAGGGCTAGAGAGAAATGCATTTTCTTTTTATGAAGGCTCTGTTTCTCATTTTAAAATGCTCAATATACTGCAAGTTATTATGATCCAGTAATTCAGCTCTTGTTGACACCCTGAATTTACAAAATATGACCAAAGTGCATTTGGTCTTTGCACTTTCCTATTAAGAAGTAAGTGGGTAAAAAAACAACAACAAAAAAACAACACAACAATATAGATTAAAAATAATGTATGTGGGGATGTGGCGACAGTCACACTGACATCTCCATCAAGAGGCTGACAAACGCAGGGCAGTGGTGGGCACTTTTGTTTAGTTGTCACAAGAATGCAGGAGACAAAATCTCACTCAATTCTTTTCAAGAACCCCACTTTGATTCCGAAATACTTCCCATTTTCTTATTACTAGTGCACTGCTCACTTTTCAGCTGTCTCAAGGAGCATACTAGTAGAGGTATAACATAATATAAATTACTTAACTTAACAGTAACCATTTCAGTGGTATAGAGCATATTCATTGAAGTTCTTTATGCTAGTTAAAAGCCATCTTTTCAGTTTTCTGAATAGCATCATCATGAGGAGACAGTCCTTCCAATGCACTAACCAATAAAATGTCTTTAATGTCTTGTGTTGAGTGCTGCAATTGTGTGGCTCAAATGAGTTGTTTTTTTTTTTTTTTTTCTGTTCAAGTAAATTAAAAAGATCTTATCAAAATCTCTTGAAGGTAAAGAATGATGAGTCCAAAACACTTAATCATGACAAAAGGTCAGGAGTCAGACAGTCGAGCCTCTCAAGTATTTCTTACTGAGTTAATTGGCAGTGGGTTGTGCTTAATTTCCAGTCTATACTTAGGAGTAATTAGCTGTTATAGCTGCCAAGCTATAGAATATCAATATGTTGTCATCTTTTACTTATTTGCGACAAAGAGGCAATACTTACCCTCCCCTGAAGCTAGTGAGTTCCTGAAGGATCAGTTCAACTTGTGTTATACATCTCCCACTCCACTTAAAAGATAGTTTGGAAAGCTTTATCCCAGTCCTTATTTTTCTCAGTGTTCTTACTGTGACAACGGATATTCTTAAATTTTTAATTTCATTACACTGTAGAGCGCCTTTTTTTCTCGACTCTGGCAGCAGCACTGCTCTCTAATACACACCCAAAGGGGCAAACCCAAAATCTCCACCAGTTTAACCTAAAAGCAAGTAAATGTTGTTTTAACAAACTGGGCACAGATCCCCTAACAGGCAGGCGCTAAAAAGCATTTTCTGCATGCTTTCCTTAGAAAGTAAAGGAAGTACTTAACATTAAAATGTTGTCGCTGTGTGATTTTTATCTTGTTTGTTCCGCCCCGTTTTCTTTTCCGCGAGGGTTGCGGGATGTTGCCGCTTTTCCCCCCCTAAGGGGTTGCGGGGCTTACTGGGGCCAAATCCAGTTTCACTCTATGGGCGTAGGCCAGGGTTCACCCTGGATGAGTCACCAGCTCGTCGCAGGACCCTTACTGATGGCAGTGGCTGCCTTCACACAAGGTGCCAACTGCACATCAGGAGCAACTTTGGGGTTCAGTATCTTGCTCAAGGATACTTCGACATGTAGCTCAGTCCCGCCCTGGGGAGCCGGGATTCGAACCAGTGATCTTCTGAACACCAGTCAACCAGCTCTACCCACTGAGCTACAGCCGCCCCTAGTTTAGTCTTGTTTGTTATTTTCATTAATTTAATCTTAAAGCAAAACTCTCGTCAGAATGCAACCTAGGCTTTTTTTGTGAATGTACCCGAGTCAAACCTTCGTGTAAAAGCGTAATTACGATGAAAGAGGCACTTTTAAGACTTACCATATTTTCGTTTTCGGGTCAGACATTTTCAATGGGAGTGCTCGAGAAGGCTCGACACAACATGAAACTTTGCTCGTAGTATCACCAGGGTCTCTACACATGAACAGGAGCATTGAGAACATTGTTTGTGTACACAGAGTTTACTAAAAAGAGAGTTTTTGAACAACTCACCTTAGCAGTTGCTTGTTCCGCTAGCCTCCGTCCTGCCAGTCAAGAAATATCGATCTCTGAATGCGACGTAACCTGGAGGACAGTTAAAGCTCCTGTTTGTAAGATGGTAAAACTGACGCTTTGGGTTTCCCAACTCGTCAGACACTGACGCTTTAGGATTGTAGGTCGGGTCGGCCACCATCTGAAAGCGTCAGTATCTGACGAGTTGGGGAACCCAAAGCGTCAGTTTTACCATCTTACAAACAGGAGCTTTAAGGTGGACTGCTCCTAAAGCTTAGTTCCATATAAATGCACAGATAATTCATTGTTTTGTCATTAGCAAAAAACATTATTGACCTTGAAGTTGAATAAAGAGCCTCATATAAGAAACAATACTGAAATTAATAGCCGGAAAAGTCACGTGAGATATTGCGTGGATAGTTTTTACCGGAAGACAGTAGCGTTCCACCTTAACTCTCCTCCGTGTTACACCACATTCGGAGATGGACGGCGGCTAGTGGAGTTTTAATGCCCCGGACTATGTGCTGAGACCCTATTTGTACTGTTGCTGAAGTTTGGTGCTGTTCTGAGCATTATTTGTGGCTTTTTGGTGGCGGTTTATATTTGGATCCATTCACTGCAGTGTATTGTTGTCGTGCGGTCGTTTCTGAGAATAATAATTCATTTAATTTGTATAGCACTTTTCACGGACCCAAAGTCGCTTACAGAGATATAGCAGACACTTGTAATACACAGACACACATGTAGTAGACACAGATAATACACCAAGTAGCAAACAAGGATAACAAAAGACAAAGCATGACAGGGAGACAAAAGCAGTGGTGGGCATGGAGTAGATAATGCTGATCCAGACAAACAGAAACAGGTACAACAATAGTTAAGAGGTGGGGGGATGGATTCAAGTTTGGTGAAGTTTTGCTGAGGTTGATAAAACTCCATAAATTAGAGGTCTGCTAACTTGATCTCACGGTGTGTTAGACCATGGATTAAACTTACACCGGAATATCCCTTTAATGTTTTAAAAGTAGCTCTCGTGCTCTTGCAAAAGTGCCAGTAGCACTCCCATTGAAAAAGAATTTGACCCGAAATCGAAAATACAGTAAATCTTAAAAGTGCCTCTTTCGTCGTAATTTTGCTTTTACATGAAGGTTTGACTCAGGTACATTCACAAAAAGACCCTAGGTTGCATTTTGGCGAGAGTTTCACTTTAAATTTCACCAGAGTGCAAGACGCAAAGTCTCTGGAACTCAGATGTGTCAGGGCGGCGGCCCTCGGAATCCCCGTTTGGTTGCAGTGCCTTCCTATTGTTGAGGCCTAACAGTTGGCAAGTATGACTGTATATACAGTAGAAATATATAATTTATTGTTCATTTACTTTTGTGGCACTACTTTTATCATCACACCCCAGGGTTGTGAGTTTGTCTTGCCAACTAACAAAGGTTGTGGCAGTGATTTGATCGGTACAGTTCACTTCAATCCCAGAAGCCACAGAGCGAGGCAACCGGCTCGACGTCTCGCTCATTAAACCGTGCTGTGATTTATGTCAAGTGTTGAAGTTATGGGACTAGCTGCTGCTATGAGCTCCTTTCTACGATGTGGGACGCTGCACTAAATGTGCGGGAGCTTGTCGGTTGTTCTCAGTATTTAAAAAAAAACCATCAACATATAGTGATGTTACAGTGCCAACAGCTTAATTCTTCATCAGCGGATTACGAACTTGAATCCCAGATGGCTGAAACCATGTGGATTGGTTGGGTAAATTGGTAAACATGTTTTTTTCATCAACATTCATAGGACAGGAATGATTTTCTCCAGTCGAGTGGGCACCAGAAACATTACCAATCAATGGCGGGTACCACGGGAAAAGCCCAGAGGCTTTGGTGGTAAATGTTTTCACTACAAATATGCCTTAAAACTGAGGAGGTGTGTGTTCTGTGCTCTGTTATCTGCTCGCGGGCTTCTTTGAAGCTGCGCGCATTCTGTACAGTCTAGTCCTCTGGGGTTGGATCCGCCAGACTTTGTACTCTGACATATATTTTTGGAACTCATTATCTTATGTAAAATGGTAATGTATGTTATTAGTTTTGTGCGGTGGAATTGTGGGAGCGATTGCCTCTTGTTGTCGACACCTTGAAATGCATGTGTATTGTGTAATGTGGCCCAGCTGGACCTCTCCTTTGATTAGCACCCGGTTATTATTTAAAAAAAGGAACACCTGCTGGCAATTAAGCACGGAGCAAATCTGATGAAGCAACGTGTGAAAGGTGTTGGTTTTGTTTGTGATGCATCAAAACTTAAACAATTCTCAAATTTCAGTTACACTGTAATTATTATTATTATTATTATTATTATTATTATTATTATTATTATCATTATTATCATTATTATTACAGCCAACTCTCTGGACAAACCACGGCTCTACCCCAGTACTTTTTGATTCATTCCTTTGCCTTTAAACAGAACACATTCAGGTAATGGAAGGTCTTATTAAAGCAGACAAGTTCATTTGTTTAAGTCATTTAGGGCACATAGGTCCCTAATGGCTAATGATTTATTACAGGAAAGAATTCAGCATACAGGCATCCTCGGACCTACCCACCCTGCCAACTGCAGAGATGTCATGTTAGGAAATTAGTGTCAGAGGAAGTTACTGTTTTGGACTTGTGGAATTAATCACACTGGGGAGACAGTGAGGGAGGAGTGGAGGGTTCTGTCACACCGCTCTCCTGCACTCAAGGTATGCCAATTTCTGGAGAATACATCAAAGAGCGAATAAAGGAAGGTGCGGGCCACGAGAGCTGGCAGCCTGGAGAGGAGTGCAGTGGGAATGGCAGGTCTGCAGAGTTGAAGGGTGATTAAGAAGGGTGCCCTGACAGAGAGGGGGAAGAGGGGAGGAGATATAGAAAAGACGTTGTACTACAGCGCTCATCTCCAACTTTGGACTCATTACAGCAGCTCTGTACGAGTCCTTTGAAATTTCACTTCTCAAACAATTCGCTGAAAGTTGCCCGTGTCTCCGCAGAATGGATCTTTGATTACCATTACAAAAGACGCATATAGGAGAGTAGTAAGACGCAGAGACAATGCGAAGGCTTAGGTCGCCTCTCGCCTCGCCACACGTCACCGGAGCAGATGGGCCGTGTAGCTTTTATTTGGCGCCCTTGTTCGGAGCACTGCTTTTCAATATTCATGTCTCACTAAGTGAAAGTCAGATTGGCCATTTTACTTCGGCAAAGTCAAAAAGTCGTATGATCATTTGTCATGAGCTTGTAGGAGAGTCACCGGCTGGGTCAGCAGATTGTGCATAACACTGTAAGTCCTTGGCATTGCCGTTTTCTTAATCTTTCAAGTAGAGCAAGTCTTCATGAGGCTTAATTCATATTTCGGTTAGAAAATTTCATCACAGTTTGTCACTATGAGCGGAATTTAAGGTCAACACTTCGGAAGGTGTTTGAATTAGCGCCAGCATTTCCATTGAGGCATGTAGGGAGATGATATCTTTTTAATTAATTTCAACTTCTTTTTTTTTTTTTTCAAAGAAAAAATATCCCCTTAACTTTCTGTCCGCCTCGCTCGCTCATTCACTCACTCACTCACTCACTCACTCCCCAGCTCCAACTTACATAAGTGCACTCATGCAATATTCAATTTATCATTTACTGGCAAAGTACAGAGTCACAGATGTGACGCCGAAAAATGTGAAAATCACTCGGCAGGAAGGTTCTCACATGCAGGCAGGGGGAGAACACAGTGCCAGAGATCTCTCCTCTCCTAGAGGTGATGTTCTATGAAAATTTGATTTGTGAAGCGGCAGGGCTGTTTTAATGTATAAATGACGCAGTCACACTTATGGGGGCCCTTTCTTGTTGGTGGCTCGGTAGAATCAGACCAGCGATCAGGGATTTGTAAATTAGGTGAGCTATGAAAGTTTGATCAGAATTCAATGGCTCGTTAAAGGGATCGGTTAATTCAGGGGAAAGGCAGAGCTGATTTAGTGGGACAGCTCTGAGAGCCCATTATCCCCTGTCACTCAAAAATACACACATATTCTTGCACGCCGGTATACATAATATGCTCCAACACATAGGCACAGAGTTCTCCTACAGTATATTCTGACTATGAGCAGCAGTTTATTCCAGGCGCTGGTTTGCCCCCTGCTGTGTGCAGGCTCGAGCTGCTTCGAGAGCCTCTCTGCTGCCTGGATACCACTGTAGCCCTCTGTGTGCAAAAAGGCATACAATTATCCAGAAGACATAATGAAACCGTATGCGGAGAGGTGCTCTTATGACATTTCCCTCCACCCTTAAAAAAGGGAAGAAAGATTCCCTTTGTTGTCTGAAAAATAATTTTGAAAAATAATAGTTTTCCCCTATTCTAAATTCAAGTGAAATTTGATGGAAGTCGTATGTAAAGGTGTGGTTTCCTTCTTCGTGGCAACATGAGTGAATTATGACCTTACTCTATGCCAATATGATCTCTCATTTATGGAGGATACAGCAGGCGGACGAGGGGCTGGAGCCGTGAGCAGCTGAATGGTAAACCAACACTGCCACCCTTAGGCCAAATGAGAATAGCACACAAACAACACCAGACTCCAGTGTAGAACTGATGACGTTTCCTGTGCACTACATATCCAAACTACAGTTTGCCTCTTCCCAAACTGCCCCTCTGCCCCTGCTGCTGAAGTGGCCAAGCTAATTTTGCAGGTGCTGACAAGACGATCTAAGCAGAGGTCTCGCATTATCATGGACCACTATCCAAAATTGCATATCTCTTAGTGGTGTGAGCCAAGTTGCAGTTATTGGTACGTATTCAGTATACACTTTTCATCAGAAACAGCCACAGTACATATACAAGCACAAAATGAAACGAGTCAACATGATAAATTCTGCTGCAGTTCTCTAGGAATCAATCACTGTTTGCAGAAGCTTGTATCAAAACTATGCGAGTAACTACAAAATGGATAAATTAATAAGACTGGATGCATCTTTGTCGCTGTATTAGAACATGAATCTATCATCAGCAGTTGCTTCATTTATCACCAATTTGATCCCACTGCTGCAAAAGACGAGAAAAACAGTAGAATAGAACAGATCGCGGTGGGATAGTTGAAGGACAGGTTTGCCGTGAGAAGGAAAGATTGACAGAGTTGATTTAACAGTCAGGGTAAATATTTAGAGTGCCTCTCTCCAACATTTTCTCAGAGCTGTATGTCTGAACGTCAGAGCCACTGCGAGTGTTAGAAGTGTTGGAATCAGGACAGAGCGTTAGGAGAGTCATGTGGTACCCTCTGTGGACTGACAGTTTTCATTATTCTCTCTCTCCCCCCGCCCCATTACTCACTGTCTTTCCGCCTCCCTCCATCTCTCTCTCTTCCTCTTTCTCACACACACACACACACACACACACACACACACACACACACACACACACACTCAGGGTCCAGAGACATAAACAGATTGTAGCAGCTGACCCGAGGGCATCTTGAGATGCTGAGAGTAATGACACCCGATGCCATGATCAGCAAGGTGAATGTGTGTGTGCGTGTGTGTGTGTGTGTGTGTGTGTGTGTGCTGAGAGTGATAACCTACTCAAGAAGCTGCATTTTCTTTAACCTGTAGGCCTATTGCATTTTTTTGGTCAGATCTCACATTGTTGGAATAATGATAGGTCTCATTTTTAAAGGGTAACTCCACACATTTTCTACATTAAAGTTAACAAGAAGACGGCAGATATTGATACTGAATAGGAAGAAGAATGCTTGGAAATAAAAAAAAAAAGGTGATATCACCTGTTCTGCTGTGTCTACTTGTGTTTATAGGCTTTTTAGTGACGAGTTGGACCAGTGGACTGTTTTTCCAACACCAGCTGCCTACATTACTCACAATGCAAATAAGCCAGAGGCAGTTTATGTGATTACATGCAGCTTCCTCTGAGGCCACAAAAGGTTTTATAAAAAAATGTTTCACACATGCAGTAGTAATGGACCTGTAAACACACTCTGATGTGTACATTTGTTGGAGTTGCTATTTAAGGGAGACCTGAGCGTGTGTAAGCGTGTGTTTCTACATAATTTAACAATTCAAACATGATAAAACAAATGCACTACTCATTAAATGAATGGACATGACACTTATATTTAACGATTGATCTCCCTATGGATGACACGTATGGATGTACGATTTATTTTATTACAGTTATTTTACCAGATATTATTGGACTTATTGTAACGCACAATGTCATTTGACATTATGTTGAACATATGACAAAGTAATTTGCTGTAAATCAGGGTCAAAACTGGGCCATAGAACGAAAACCTGCAATAAATTATTGGCGCGAGTTTAATAATCCAGTGTTATAGTCCACCTGCCGACGTGTCCAACTACTACATACTCCAAGCCTCTGAACCATTTGCATTGAGAAAACACTGGAAGCTTTTCACATATCTGCTCAACCTGGTTTGATAACACAGGGGACAGTGTACTTGCATGTGTGTAAAGGTTGACCTTTTTTTTTTTTTCCCCTTCAGCGGCAGCCCTTGTGGAACCTGACAGATGGTCCAGTAGATTCAGGAGTTTAACCCACAGCAATTAGAGGAGCATCCCAGTGTTTCCAGTCTGTTTCCCTTGAAACCAATACAACAAAAGCAAAGTCGGATTGTGAATGAAAATATGTCATCTTTATCGATTAGAAGATGGAAAATGTGAATATTTTCGCCACTGAAATGAAACCTGTTGTTCTCTGTTCTACTTTTTGTTATGACCACCATTTGGTCTTTACCGCGTAGCTCTGCTGTGCTGTCCTCTTCCACCCCCCTGGTCAATCCTCAGGAGAGCTCCGGGCTAACAGTGGGTGTATCAGTCCATGCCTTTGACTGCCCTCCACGTTACAAAGCTCCTCACAGAGTGTGCTGGCAAATCGATAACTGTGTTCTCCCCATTGCATACAACTTTGACAGTTGTCCTTCCACACTGGCTGTCATACAGGACCTTTTCCTCACTGCTTCCTGAGCTGTGCTCTGCCAGTCTGGTTTAGCATTCTCCTCAGCACACTGTGGACGGGATAATCCGCCAATAGCACCGCTCTTGGAGGTCAAACCTGTGTGAAAAACTCTTTGCAGTGGTCAGCCTAAATCTTTATGTGGGACTTTAATTTCTGACCTTGGTTGGCGGACCTTGTTTTTTTTTTTTTTTTCTGAAAATTCTATCCACATTTTGTAAACCCCAGAGTGACAAAATAGCCAAAATAAATATTTCTTTTTCCAGATGAATCACAGTATTTGCACCCAGGGCTATCCAAATGTAGCGTTTGTTTAAGGACGGTCCCATTAGTGTTGGCCATGTCAGGCAACGTCATGCTACCTGACACTATTCTAAACCAGGGACGAGCCGCCTAACTTGGGTCAGCTCCAGATCTTCTGGCTCACGGGGCCCAGTGTCTCACACCTCTCCCTGCCGCGATATGTCATCTGCTGGCTCTGACAGGCTGGTGGTAAAGCTGCTTTTACCGTGGGGAGGCTTTGCTTTTCTGGCAGCTCCTGTGTCACTAACTACAGGCAACTCCTTTTGTTACAGCTTCAGCACTGCAGTGAGTCAAATATTTACAATAAATGAGGAATGCATAAAGGAAAGGTGTGCTATAGCGAGGAGTGCAGGGAGCTTTGTGGTCACGGGGGCTGCCAGAATCAGTGCTGTATCTCATTCAGCACATTGAGGCACCCGTACCAGTGTTTTGGCACCAAGGAGCCTTTGCACACTGAGTAGGGACATTGTTACCTCTCGATGAGTCTGTTTATTCATCATACTGAGAAAATACAAGTGACACTGTCAGGCACGGAGCTGAAGTGCAGGGCATGGAGGTTGCATGCCAGTGTTTTGTGTAGAGCAATGGTTTTCATTGAAGCCACTCTGACAATGGACTGCAGAATAAAGATGAGTTTACTTTCATTGAAAAGCCCTTTGGGGAGGGCGGGCTCTTCTTGTCTCTCGGGTCTCGTGGCTGTGAAGCCACATGTTCCAACCTTCAATCAGCGCCTGCAGCCTTCACACACATACACCACGTTATGCTGATTGAAGAGACGGAGATCGAAAGGTCCTTTTTTTTCTCCATGTAAAAACCGATGAAGCACTTGTCGCATAATCACGAGCTTGGTGAGGATCTGCCTCTTTTCAAATACTTGGGCCTCTTTATGTGACCTGCTTGACTTTCTCCTCCAGATTTTATACAACAGGCCTGCATGAAAGGAAAACAAAGGTCATTTGGGAATATATTGCGACATTGTGTCCAATTGTGGCAGATTGATTTGCCTTGAAGACAGACAACAGAGGGGATCAATGGTCATTTTAGTGATAAGAATAGATTGGGAGTTTGCTGCCCATTATGCAGCGAGTGTTGCCCTCATTAGCAGCCATGGCAACAAAATCTGTTTAATCTTGCATAAAACCTTTCACATGTTAGACCCCATGCAGGGAGGCTTTTATTACAAGTCCTAGAAGGTCGCCATGCACTCGCTCATTAATTACATTCCATATCAAAGATAATAATAAACACACTGGTGGGCTGGACCGATTGCACCTTATGCTCTGTTCAAGGACGGCCCAACATGAAGTCAACTTTAGATGGATGGAGATCTGCAGGCGAGCCAAGAGCACCAGGGCTTGGCTTGTTTGTTTGGTTGTTTGTATGGCTTTTTTTTTTTTTTTTTTTTAAAGCTTTTCCCCGTGTTTTGCTTGCTCCTTTACCATGACAATAACAACAGATGAAATGAGCGGCAGGAACACAGAACGGGGCAGAGGACGAGCAGAAGATGAGTGTTTTTCTATCCACCTCTTTCGCACGTCGGGAGGAGTCTGGAGTGAACGCACAGCTAACGGCAGATTTTGCCTTTAATTAACGCGACTGTTTGAGAATATGAGGGCCGTCTCACTGGCTGTTTTGTCAGATGCCATCACGCTCCGTCCTTGGTGATGATACAGAGGAGCCCGGCTCTGAAAATAACAGCTTTGGTTTGCTCTTCCGCCAGTTGGCTAATTGTAAGCAGGCCGCCAAAGACACAGCATGAGCCCTGTCGCATCATTGTCTTTTTGTTTTTTTTCATTATTGTGTGGGTTGTAAGTAGAAGCTGTGAGCAGTGTTTATGCGGTGACACTAGCATGTCGCGAAGTGTTTTTTTTTTTTTTTTTTTCTGTGTGTGTGTGTGTGTGTAAATCCAAGTGCGTGTGTGTGCTCCTCCGTGTGCTCGTGTGGATGTGCTGTGCATGCAGAATGAGAACAGCGTGTGCATGCGTGGACAAGTGTCATCTGTTTTTTGTCAACAAACACCTGTTTGTTCTCTGTTAATTAATTGTTCAACACAGTTTCAATTTGTCAAGCAGTTTGCTCTCGGCAAAATTAGCCTGCTAGCTTGCTGACGCTAGCTAGCACATCCCCCTAATCAGTGTCCAGATGAATTATATGCGTCGATGTGGCCAGATGTTGCACCGACATACATCCTGCAGAATTTAAATAATGAATGACATCTGCTTATGTAGCACGGTGCAACCACACAGATGAGCAGAAGAGAAAAGGAAGAAGCAAGATTATTGTTACATGAGATTTGAAGATGACAGAAAACTAATTAAAATCTACACTACTTTAAAAAAAAAAAAAAAAAACTACCAGTAATACTAACAATTAATAAGATCTAATGTTCTTAATGAGCTGCTGACTTATTTATGTTTCTAGGTTATTCTTAACTCAGTGCAAAAGTGTTGAGATATTGAGTCTGCTGTCATAATAACAGTGAATACTGTGTTGTCCCAGAGAGGGGCACTGCAGCAATGCATACAGCTCTGACTGTTAAAGCAGCACTGCATCAGTATACAGCGCATACACAATATAAATGGAGCTTTTCTCCAGCGTGAGAGATCCAGACTGGAACATCAACAACACTTGAGCTGCGAAAAAATAATCTGCCATGAACACCGAATAACTGTTAAATAATGCACAATGAATTGAAACAACCATCTGCTCGTCCCAGTAAATTTTAATATGGGAATGTAAGAAGGGCCCGGTGACAAGCGGCTCTTCAAACGGGATTATTTCTAGTGAAATCGGAGACAGAAAGTGCATTCAAACATCCTGCGTCGCATGTAAGTTGAATACCAGAGGGCAACATTGCGACACAGCACTTAACAATCCAGTGCAGCGGAGTTTTTCTCTGGCCACTCTCTCTCTCTCATTACCAGGAAGCACTGACAAGCATGATGGCTGTGTTGACAATGGCGACGAAGCTCTCCGAGTCCATTAGCGACTGCGTCCCTCCATCAGTCAGAGTTGGTTAGTCTTTTGTCTTGGCTGCAGCTGCTTCAGGTGTGGTCCTTTAATGGCACAGTGCTCACCTCAGCTGTAAACGGTATAAAACGGCATTTACATTCAGAGTTTTTTTTAGTTTGATATATTCCATCTTATTCGTGATGTGAGCCACCCTAGGACTCAGGAAGGAAAGTGCTTTTGATAATGACAGATGTGTCATTGTCATTGTCTTTTGATAAAATTCTGTTACAGTCGACTACAAGGCATACTGTACAGACCTTGTAATACAAAGATGTCCTACTCGCAACAAGACTAGACTACTGTGACGCAGATAATAAAAGCAGTATCACAATGTTTTTCGAACATTTATTTATTTATCTATCTATTTATTTATTTATTTATTTGTGTTCTATTTTAAGTTATTCATTCCAGATGGTTAGTGTCTCAAAGATTCATTCCCATCAGTAATGAGTGCTGAGCATGCCAGTAAAGACAGCTTTGTTGCCCAGGGGAATCCTGCCCACTGTTTGAATAGTGCTTCAACAACAATCGCTTCATCAAGAAAGAGAAAAAAAAAAAAAAAAAACACTGTAAGAGTGAGATTAAAACAAGATACTTTCTGACGTTACTTTGCCTCAAACACAATCCCATGTCGCATGTGTTCTGTACAGAGTGTAGCTTTTTCAGCTCGGCCACGAAAGATCAAACATTTCCCTTGTTCTTCAGTAGGAAATTAGAATACCAAAGTTCAAACTATGTTCATGTGCTTGTTAAAATACATGAATCTGTGCATCCCTTTAAGGATTGCCATGGGAATTCAGTTTGTAAGAGGTTCACAGGTCTCAAAAGGCACTTGGATGATAGCAGCTCTACAGTGACAAATTTTCATGATAGAGATCAGCAAGCTGTGTGGTGGGTAATTATGAGAAACTGTTTTTCTGCCTCCTGTGTGTACTCAAATGCATGGACATATTCATATTTGTCAATGATAAGAAACATACCATACAGGCATTTCTACTATACCTGCCATGTAACATTCGAACGACATGTCGACGAGCCGACTTTCAGTTTTCACAATGTGGAGAGGCAGCAAGTTCGCACATCCAACAAGTCAAATACAGCGGCCAGGTCAGTGGCTCTACAATCGCCTCGAGCATCTGTTCTGCATGTGAAGGGGATTGGGTTCAAGTTTTCAATGATACATAATATGCAACATCTGGTTAACTTTCAAAATAAAGCTTGCTGACAGACAAATATTGTGGTATCTTATGACCTTTGGTTTATTAACATTATCAGACTGTCACAGTTAAGTTAGTTTGGGATCCAAAACTACTTTGTTAGGTTCAGGTACAAAAAATACTTGGTTTTGAGAATGGGATTGAAGGGAATGGTGTTGGAGTTAAGAGAGAAGTCTGCCAAGCAAGTAACCACAGTTTGAAACTGCATTTCAACATCTGTAAGCATTACCCCACCGGATATTGTTTAGGTCGTGTTTATAGTGACCAAAGCAGGTATTTTAAGCTAAAACATCTTCTTCTCAAATTAACCAAGTTTTTGTGCCCAAACCTAAACAGAAAATAAGCACAGCATTGTCACAACACAAAGTTAAACTTTAAGAAATGAAAATTTGCAATGCAAATATATATATAAATCAATCAGTATAGATCAAGGTTGTGTGTCAATATGAAATATTTAGTCACTGCTGTGTTGCGGACAGAGTTTTGTGTTTGTTTGATTATCTTGATCCGCATAGGTGATAGCTGTAATATACAATTTATTTTGGCAATAGAAAGTGGACAAAGAATAGAAAGATACTTTTTTATACTGTTTTTAAGTTTCAGTATTGACAGCCTTGAAAACACAAGTGTGGATGGAGTGCTGTTCGACATGTAAACACCATTTGTATCCTCTAGTGTGGACATGGCATGAGAGCAAAGTAGAGAGCCTTTTCTGAAAGCCATAAATCTGAGAAGCTTGCTCAGTAATCCTTGAGTTGTGGTATTGATCGATAATCTTATGAATCCTTTGAACATTTATCATGATCTTTTTTGTTAGCCGATGATAAAAAATCGTATGTATTGTACAATTAAGATCATCTGAGATGATGGCAGAAAAGCAATAACACAACACACTGGTCCTTTATGACTTTTATTTCCTATTTTTTCATACAGTACACATTATGCACCTGCTCAGCTTGATAGCTTCTGGGAAAATCAGAAGAATAGAAAATCACTGGCATGAGATGATACACCTCCATTGACCAGAAGAGAATCAGCATATTATTGATGCTTCTTGTGTCAAACAGAGTGTGCGAACGGCACAGCAAGCATCTCTTGGGTGTAGAAATAAAAGCCAAGGTCATTATCATCCACGTTTGCCCAAATATTAGGGTACAAAAAAAGCATGGTGCCTGCGATTAACACCATTTTCAGATTAAAGTTAAATGTAATACTTGAATGTCTTGCTTATTTGATAGTGTCTGTGAATGGATACAAGATGTTGAATGGAATATTTTTTCTAACTGCTAAATTTGCACTTGTTTCTCACAAATGAAGTTAATTACAACGTACCGTCCAAGTCTTTGTATGTTACCACCATGACTATGAAATTAAGTATGCTGGAACAAACACTCGCTTTTCCTCTGTTCCCTTGTATTTGTTTCAGAACATGACAACATGGTGATAACAGTTACAGGTCCAAAGGGATAATCCAGCCCGACCTCGTCAAAAAAAAACCACCAGATCAGGTCAACAGTGAAAGCAGTTCATCACGACCCATTTGAAACACAGTGACGTCCACAAATGGCTGTAGTAATTGTTTCGACAATAAAGGAGGAAGTCGGGTGAAGTGATGTAAAGAGCAACAATGTCAGCAGGGGAAGGATAGGAGGGATGGAACAATAACCAGACTTTCACCCAAGACACCGCCTTTAGTGTCCAGTGTTTAAGCAAAAGTCAATGGTGAGTTGTTTTAAATGAATACTTTAACTTTATTAACATATCTAAGTTCATAACTGAAGTAACATAAAAGAAATGTGAAACAATGATGTTTTCCTAAACCATACCAAGTAGTGTTCTTGCACAAACCCGTGCATCTGTAAACTGCCCGCTTGCCTGTTGCTAGTCATGTTGACTTTGAGAGTCAACGGCAGGTGACCTATTCGGGTGTTTAGGTAAAAGGACATGTAGGGCAAAACACACAAATCAAAATGGCTGAGTGATGAGGATTTATTTGAGACATGCTTTGAAATAAAACTGTAGCTAATCTGTCAAAATGGTCACCTTGTCTAAAAACTGCATGATCGCCTGGCACTGGCAGCTTGTTTTACGCTGTTTGCACCCCAGCAATGGAATTTTGGTGAGAACTGTGTTACAATGTAAGATCCAGAGTATCCGAGTAGGAAAAAAAACATTGTCTCCTCTGTTGCTGCATTTGTTGTACTCTCTCAGCTGGGCATCTATTGATGACAAGGGAGATTTAGCTTACTTCCTTCTAAGGCCATGCAGATGCCTCCCGTAGCACGATGATGCACTGGTCAACTGTTCCTCTTATTCTATGAAACTCAATGTGAAATCTCAACTTTTACCCCACATCAGCTTGTATATTCCTTTTTTTCTGATTAATGTCTCATTTTAATCTGTATCTGTTTCTCAGTTTTATAACTTCATTATTACTTCATTCAGTGTTTCCAACAGAATCAGACTTTAATTGTGGCGGTGGCTGTCCAGCTGGGTGCCATAGAGCGTACGCACACCGAGACTTCTGGTTTAGCACCGAGCTAACTTGGATGGGGATAAAGTGTAATCGGCGGCTCTTCTAGACTCTACGAATTTTATTGGATGGAATTGCCCAAATTCTGACGGTAAAACAAGTCATTTCGTGGGGGTTCTGATGCTTTTTTTACCGTCTTACAGACATGTCTTTCACTATGATGGCTTTTGGGAAATTACACGGCTTGGCAACAATTTTGTGGGGACTCGATCTGGACGATGAGGCCTCCTCCTCTTCATTGGTTTTCCCAGTGGACTAAAAACCACACCGCAATCCACTGTATCAGAGTATATAACATCATGCTATTTATTGATGGGTGCAATGTCTTGAGCGAGTGAGAACGGGACGAACAGTTCCAAAAACAGAAAATCAATACCTGACGGCCAATGTTAATATTGTGGCCGACCACCACTAATAAACTAATGCGTGGGAAACACTGTCATTTTAACTTCATTGTAATCCCGACAACCCTCATTACACATTTGATTGTTAATACAACAAAGCTCTCATATATTTCTCAAGCACTTGTTAGAACTATGTATAATGTCCTTTTACATGCTGATGGCGATCTCAACCCTTTTGACATTAACCATCAAAAGAAAAGCAAAGGCTGCAAAAATAGTCCAAACGGTAATCAACCTTAGTTGTTAGTTAACTATGAATCAAAATGTTGCTCCAGGCAACCTGAGATGTTGTGAGCATTGAACTGGATGATCCTGTGTCATACTGTCGCCTTTCGTCATTTGACAATAAAGTTGGGAGTCAGGCTGTGAAGCTTGATTATCAGCAAATGCACACACACACACACACACACACACACACACACACACACACACACACACACACACAGAATGATCTAATGAGGTTACATGGGACAAGCTTGCATGAATTAGTTGTTACACTGAAAGGTTGAGGAGCACATGGGTCAAAATGTTAATTACAAATTGTCTCAGTTCAAAGAGAATAAAGAATGTAATTAATCCTGGATGGGAAGCATTCACATTAATGTACCTGAGTGGCCCACAAACAGTGTCTCACACATTTCTCAAGAGCATAATTAAAAAAGTTATTCACCCTGGATTAATGTTAAAGCCAGAGGTGAAAAAAATACTAAAACATGACATCATCTATGACTGCATCCAGGTTAGGCACAACCTTACATGATTATGTTGTGTTTGACATTAAAAGCAGAAGTGCGCCAGGAAGTGATAATACCAAATCAGAGAATCGAACATCTGTTGAGTTCCTCTAGATTTATAATAATTATAATACATTTCATCAAAATATCACTTTGTTGAGAATGTATTAGTACAACACATCCTCATACCTAGATGACAGAATTGTTTTTCTGCAAAGTTACACTACTTGTTATGTGACACCACCGTTGCTGATAACAATCTGAAGTGACTCAGCTTCTTATTACAACCCATAGGCTTTAGTAATTATTCCAGCTGAAAATGAGGTAGTATATGAAGTGTGAGAAGTCTGTATAAGGAGGAGGTTGGTGTCCGGTCAAGAATGTACAGAACTTTCATCCAGAACACCACTGTTCATGTCCAATTGAAACCGGAAGTCAGCATTAAGTTAATCTAACTTGCCAACATAGTGAAGCTACAAATCATAATTAGTGAACGTTTGTAACATAAAGTGGAAAAATGACAGGGATTTTAACCCAAATTGGGCGTTTTCCTAAACCTAACCAAGAAGTGTTCTTGCCTGAACCTAACCAAACTGAGTGTATCACTCTTGTGCTGCAGTGGTGATGTTGTTTTAGGAAGATGCTGACAATCGACCAATTCAGTTGTTTAGGTATGAGAACGTGCTGGTAGAAACATCTGCTGACTTCCTTCCCCACTCTCTGACGTATCAGCTGATACTTTCCCAGAAGTTATGGCAACAGGTGACCAAAGGGAACGCACCGTTAGCTTGACGAAACGTATAGATTTTTCTGGCTTTGATTATTGTGGGAAACATTTGAGATAATGTGAGTACAAAACTCAAAAAAACATACAAAAAGGTCAGGTTGTTTGTTCTCATGATAATGCACAGATGTTACATACAATTCTATAGATATATTAACTTAACCCTCCTAAGATCCTAAACATTTTGTTTTTCCTCTGATTGCCTCGAGGCCTTATGATATCCTCCACACTAGGCATTTGAACATATACAATTGCTGATAACAACTTTCATTGAATTTTGAGTGGTCTAATCAACTATGTAACACCTGTGGTTTTCCAGGTCAAAACTGACCTGGCATATGAAATGAATGGGTAATACTAGATTATGTTCATTCATTAGATGGAAAACATCCCCATGTACATCCACACATCTACGTCCACAACCACAAACACCCTCCCACCCTCTCACACACACACACACACACACACACACACACACACATATATATTCCCCCACGTGAACTACACATTTCAGACTGAAGAATTAGGTGTCATTTATGGGAACCTTTCTCTTTCTCACACTTATGTGCCCACCTGGGAGCCACACTCTCCAGACATAACAATGTATCATACCTGTTCAAAGGCCCCATATATACAGATTTACACATTTCAAACTAAACAATTAAGTGTTTCTTATGGGAATCAATCTCTTTCCTGTGCTTATGTGCCCATCCTTCCACGTGAACTACACTTTATAGAATAGACTATTTTCTCATAGACAACCTATATAAACCTTTATTTGTGCCTTGCTCTCATTTTACTCTGTGACCACAATTAGTAGGCATTTTACTGTCAGAGAGGCTTTGGACTGATTTTTTTAATCAGATAAAGAGGAGGATGAAGTTGAACCAGATATAGAGGAAGATGTGTCAGTAATGGAAAACAACATCCGTCCTGATTTTGAACCAGACCTTTATGAGACTGATCAGTCAAAAGATGAAGAGGCCCCAGAGTAAGAGGCACGAGAAGAAGTGGCACCTGAGGTGACATTCCAGTCCAAGGGTGGCAACTTGCTCTGGTATTCTTCCTCCCAGGATAGAGGAGGCAGAGCAAGAGTGGAAAACATTGTAAGGATGATGCCAGGGCCAACACGATACGTAATATCTCGTGTTGATGACATCAATTCCAGCTTCAAATTCTTTTTACCAGAGTCGATGGAGGAAATTATACTGGACATGACAAACCTGGAGGGCAAGCGTGTGTTTGGGGACACATGGAGAGCATTGGACCAGATAGACCTCCAAGCCTACAAGGGTCTGTTGATTCTGGCTGGCATGTAATGCATACGTGGTGTGGATGGCGATCGACCTGGTCTGGAATCTGGAATAGATGAAACCAGTTAGCGACTAATGTGCCTATGTTTGCAAGGCACACTCCAACCTGATTGTACAATGCCACTCCTGTGTGGCACACACACACACACACACACACACACACACACACACACACACAGATGATGTGGATTTTTTCCGATGTTCTGTGAATTTAGTCTCTGTTTTGATTATTATTACTAGTGCATTGCCCGCAGGAAGTCTATAGAAAAGTGGGAGGTTAAGTAGCTGTTTCATGGATGGCCAAATGAGGCTGTGTTTGAAGGTGGGACATTAGGGATATAATTTGCCATTTTTGACTACTTTTGATTTTACCATTATATTTCACCTTAAAAACTATTTACCTTGTCTTGTTTGGTGTCATTATTTTCAGCACAACCTCACATGTGTGACTGTACAGTTTTTTTTTTTCATTTTGACATACTGTATTAACACAATTGGACCTAAAATCACATAAAACATAAAATCAGAGTAGGAAAGTTTGATTTTTTACTGTGAGAACCACACATATGATTAACAAACCATTGTTATTACTTATAATGCAAATATAAATTGTGGTTTGCTAAATGTGTGCATAAGTGTTTGAAATTTACAAAGTTATATTGACTATTTACATTTAAATGCAGGCAATGCCTCAGGCTCAGGGCTCTCTCAGCTCCTCCCTGCCTGATCAACATTCAGCAGTCTCCTCATTGTTTTGACTCACAACACAAAAAAAAACGACTACACTACACACTAAACACACTACACCAAACACTACATAACACACTAACTATACACTCCAAATACGCGATATGTCACAAATCTCTCAACTCTCAAAACTCGCGATCTCTATTGCGGACACTTTCGTGACAAAAGCCCGTTTTAACTGTTTCTTCCCACACGAGACACAACGCAAACGTGGCGGCAATGTTCATGAAAAAGCGTGGCGGACATTATTTACCGTAAGTCCGGTTTTGGATGTGCCGTCGCATCCGTCGACTCAGGAGGTGGGCTGTGGGGGTGGGCTAGCAGCTAACGTTAGCTACACACGAACATCCACAGATTCCTATTCCAGTTTGTTGTCCTTGCATATCCGGATCTCCTTGGACCCGAACAGACTCGGTCCGGACTTTTTTAGTCTCATTAATCCACAACAGTCAGTTTAGATGCACAGAACGGAACCGAACTGCCAGCAAAATCCCGGTCCAGCTCGCGCCGCTGCAGGTGTAAATCCACTTGTTTCTTAAGGTGTGTCATGGAGTCGGGCTCTGCAGTGATTGGCTCTGGTGCGCACGTGGCTACGGTGTGCAGTGATTGGCTCTGGTGCTCACGTGGCTATGGTGGCTACGGTTGACAATGCTAGCGGAATTGGTAAAGCATTTATTAAATAATTTATTAACGGTATCATTGCAGTCCAAACAAATCCGACGTCTCACACCCTTAAACCACGGAGCAGCCATGTTGTAAGTCTCAGGTCAGTCTGATCCTGATCCGCAGAGATATTTGAGGAACACACACACACACAGACAGACACACACAGACAGACAGAGATTCCTTGCTTTTATAGAGACATAATTTTCAGTGTCTATTCTTTGTATATTCGCCGCAGTTATGCATGTTTACAGCTAGATGGAAACATTGTTTACATCATTAAAAGGTGTTAAATAATATTTGGTGATGATTGTGTTTGAATTACGTTTTTTGTGGGAATGTAAGAGCAGTTAAACCAGACCGGTCAAATTTGACCGTGAACACCAAAGTAAGGGGGGAGAAACGAACATAATACAAGGGTTAAAGTTCATGATAAGTCAACATTGAATGTGGCTTCATATGCACCGGGCATGAACAGCAGTCTCCTGAGTGAGAGTCCTGTGTTTGTCCCGCCCCATCGCTCTACGCGGTCACTCTTACTACATCATCTGATTGGCTCCTTCACTCAGGCAGTCGGCCACATTTTTGGGGAGGACAGCCTTGTTAGTATGCAGGTTTGCAGTCCAGTGTCAGTCCAAACATGCACAATGTAACAGTGTGGGAAATCATATTGAAACAGCTTTGAAAACTGTTTGAACAGATATTAGAAAGATAGCGGCATCTATGGATGATGACTTTCATCTTGAGGCTATATTTACACAGCTTTTCGGCACAGAGTATTGGATCATCCTCTCAATATATTTTCTTTTTGCCCGTTCTTTCATCGCGGGGCACTTTAACAGCCTTCACTCTAGAACACCAAGACTCTCTAATGCATTGCTGCTCACTTCCTGATCTGCACGACTATGAATTTAGCTTTAAAAATGTGGGGGTTCCATAGTTTGTCTGAGCTCTTACATCCGAGTGACCTTTTTTTTCTTTTCATTTCATAAAAGGAAATCGTTCCCTCCCATATCCTCCATGGGAAATGCCCTGGAGACTGTCAGTGCTCACAATGTGGGTCTCCCGTACAAGGTCAGTGATGGTGCTCCGAAAGGTGTCTCCATTCCAGTTGTAGCTAGGATACATACATAGATCACACGTTCAGACTGTCGACTCCAGACACGCTTATATCTAATATACTATATCATATCTAATCACCCTTGAAGAAACATGCAGTCGTTCCAGAAAGAAAGCCCTGCCTTACAGCTGTATGGTGTAGCTGAAAGGGAGCTAATTTTTGGTGACCTTCAAAGATGCAGCTTCCCAGCGTAGAAGCATAATGACTGTAATTATTACAAGGCAAGACATCATTGCAAAATGACTAATGTGACCATTAGAGCTAACAGCGCGTACAGTGCTCTTCAAGGCAAGCCTACGCAGACGTCAGAGTCTCACAATGCAGCAAAACAGCTAATTAATGCAGAGCAGAGTAAATGAGTACACAAGAACCAGCTTCATCCAGGCCAGCGTTAATTGAAAGGGTTCTCATTTTGCGTGCCGGCCCTCTCAAGGTGACGGAGCATGTTGCGGTTAGATTAAATATTTATTGAGGGGTGTCATTACATTGCCATTATCATTTAGATCAGTTCATTAAACAACAAGATACACCAATGATGAGACAATTAGGGTTGTTAAATAAAACAGGATGAAAATAGATAAAAAATAAGACTGCTGCAACGGAACGCACGCGCCCTCAGTGCAGATGTGTGTTATGTACACAAACATGAACACATTCTGCTCTACAGTAGTTTGTGGTTATACTTGGAAAGCAATGACTTTGATAATCATTAACTGGTGCTGGGAAGTCTAGGCAACGCAATAAATTGCACACTCGGAGAATTATGGCAGAAATTATAGGTACAACACGTACAATGCTTGTGCAACAGGCTGAGGCTTTGACAATGTGCTCTTGCTGACACACTGGGTTTGCACACTGTGTGACTCACGTATGGTTTTATACAATATTTACAAATAATTTCAACCTTGCACATTGCTGTTTATGATTACCTGGTGACACATGGATGTTGGTGCTTATAGAATTTAAATTTATCCGACAGCATCAGATTCACAGCAACGACTATATATATATATATATATATATATATATATATATATATATATATATATATATATATATACATATATATATATTGCTTTTCTCGTCTTAGCAACCATTCAAAGCACTTTAAAGCACAAGCCAGCTTTCACCCATTCACACTCTGGTGGCACAGGTTAGAATGCAAGGTGACACCTGCTCATCAGGAGAAAATACCCATTTATACACTCTCACACACTGATGCAAGAAGAGCCAAAGGGAGTAATTTGGGTTTCCATATATTGCCCAAAGACACATGAAGTGTGAGTGCAGGAATGAACCTGAAACCCTCCAACTAGTGGACGACTGCTACACCACCTGAGCCGCAGCAGTCCGACATATTCCGAAAATATGTTTGAGTTGTTTTTTTCTTCTGATGAATAACAACACATTTGAGACTTCAGCTGCTATCACTACAGCTCTCAGATCTACATCGTATTTCCTTAATACTGTGAAACCCAGATGGCCCAGCCCGTGCTTGGCTGCGTATTCTGGGAAATATAGAAGACTTCTCCTGTTCCCAGCAGGTAAGCCAGGTAAAAAGAAAAGCAGGCACACCAGAGATGTAAACCTTTATCATCTTTATCTGACCCACATCTGAAGAATCTTTTCAAAAAATATACATAGATTATAAAGACTGAGACTTTGAGGGTAAGCTCTGCACGACGCACTCTGTTTCCCCGATGTATGACTCACGTACGTTCAATGCAATGTTTACAAATTCGTTTAACCTTGAAAAAATGCTGTGGTATTCTCTTCATGACTACCCTGGTGACACAGGGATGACACGCTTATAGAATTCAAATGCATTTGACAGCATCAGATTTATGGCGGTGACTCATCTATGTCAATTCAAATCCAAAGAGTCATTGAGGGCTTTAGCTTCTTAATAACATGTATATTTATAATATACATGTTATTCTCACTGCATAGCTCCAACATGTTTTAAAAAATAACAAATAAAACAATGAATCTTTTCATTAAAAGTATGCATGTAATTAGTAACCTTCTGGCGTTGGTGTCCGTCAGTATCAATCAGGCTACACTAACATTAGCCTGAATAGATCAGAACATGATTCAAAAAGTGTTGGGGTTGGAGTGGTTGATTTCTTCTTATTAATAAACAAGATGTCTGGGACTTTGACTGCTCTCACATCCTTTACCCACAGTGCATAATACATTCCTACCCATCGTAAGACCCACATGGCCCAGCCTGTTCTTTGTGGTTATTCAAACGTATCCTGGGAAATATAGGAGATTTCTCATGTTCACCGCAGGTGAGCCAGGTCGAAAGCAAAGTAGGCACACCACAGAAGTATGTATTTTTTATCATAACCAAGAATTCCCTTAGAAGAGGTAAACACTTGACATAGTGTTGCCTGCATGCTATAGAATTCCATTGTTGTACAAAGTCTCAAACATCTGAAAAGAGTAATAAAGTGAAAAGCAACATATCCTTTATGGTTGAAGTTTTTCCTTAAGTTGTTAATAATGAAAAAGATCAAATGTCAGCCTTATCCTGCAAACAAACAGTAACTCCACATCACACATTGATGAATTTTAGTGCTGTGAAAACATTTGAGCGCGGTATTTCTTGTAAAGCAACACATACAATAGATACTCCTTTCTCGCTGAATGCCTCTGGCTCACTGGTGGATGTCATGTTCCCTGCGCGCTTGTGTGTTTGATCTCTCGCAGTTATAAATGAAAAGGTGGCATTCACTGGCAGATTAAGCAGTGAAGGATTTCTTCTGCGAGAGCTCGAGCTGGCTGGTGAATGCAACCCCCCAAAAAATTGCAATGATCTACGGATGTGCGCCTTAGAAGAAGAGACTGAGAGATGCTCTCCGCTGTGTGTGACAAGTGCTTAATGTGAATGATAGCTTAGCCATGTCCAATGGATCTCCAGCAAGGGCCCTATTTTTAGAAAAGTACTTCTAAATGTCCACCAGCTTGATGTACATCTCCTACGGAGTGTGAGGGAACGGAGCACTTTATCTTGATAAGTGCAGCAGTTCGATGGAAGCTGCAAAATGTAACGCACACGCACGTCTGTTTGGCACAGGTAAAATATATGAGATCTTACAGATGTCTCACAATTAGAATGATGCCTGAGCAGTATACAGGATTATTTATTAGCAAAGAAAGCGAGAGCTGCTGTAGAACATGTGTCACACAGAGGTTTGTGATAACTTTTCAGGTCTGACTTTTATTTCTTTTTGTGTTAGACACCAGTTCAATTCTGCTAGTAACGTATTTGTTATCATTATTATCATTATTTTGACATCTATTGAAGCTGCCCCTGTTAGATTAATTTATGTGTCTGTTTGTATAATGTATTCCAGCCTGTCCTCATCATAAAAATGTCCACATGAGAACATCTTATTACTACTCATAATCTGAAAATTGAAAACATCTGGAAACATGTAGGACATCTTCCACCAGGACTCAGTTTCCTATTTAAGTTGAGGTGCTTGAGAGTTTGTACAGAAAGTGATGACATTTTTGCCCCATCTTTGCTTTAGAATTTAATAATCAGAATCTTTTCCATAAAGTGAGGCCATTTCGGTCAGCCCTCACTTCTTCCGTTTGGAGTTTGAGCTACGAGAGCGAGGACATTATGGCATGCGGATGTATTAGGAGGTGAGAGGAGGCTGCTGCTCGCTGACTTTTTGAGTCAGGTAGGTGAGCAAGGTAATTTTTGAAAGTGAGGACATTTTAGTCACTTCTTACTTTTGCAGAATACTGTTTGGAGGTGGAGACATGGTTTTTAGATGTTGTCCTAGTTAAGGTTGGAGTTAAGGATCACAGAATACATTACCTCAGCGCTTCCAGCTTCAAAAGCATCCGCGTCTCCTTCAAACAACAAACGACTTATCCAAGGTCAGTTGAACCAGGCCCAATGTCACATTATGATTATTCTAGTGAATGTGAAATTTGCAGCAACACAACTTTGCATAACGACCGCAGTCCAGGGCCGATTTCTGAGCAACGGCACAAAATAAGCATCAGAGATTCATACGTTGTAATTATTTAGCATCCGAACTCCGTGAAAACACTCCGGCCTCTGAATCCGAAAGCGCGGATTAAGACCATGCTGGAAAAAAATATTCCGAAATTACAGAAGGCTTAATAACTTTTAGTCACAGATGTTCCAATGAGAAAAAAGAAAAGCACACACGTTAGAAAAAGGGAACAAATTATTCGCCTGACTGTTTCTATTTGGACAGATTGGGGCGTTTATGAGCATATCCAAGGTGATATTGTAGTTTTACATAACACCAGGCATGATTTGTTTTCATTCTAATCACCCCATTACAGTGAGTGACCCACAATGAGTGAGCAAACAATAAGCTAAAATGAACACTGTACACATGAGTAACTATATTTTTTGTTGTGTGAAGGTCACAACTTAAAAAAAAAAAAACCTTAAAAAAAAACAAAACAAAACATAACAGCTTCCCAAAAAGCTTTTTTAAGGTCACAGTAAAGTGGAGAAGGTGATCTTGACACTTTTTACACATTCTTCAAAAGCTGCGAGCTCAGAGGGAGACTAGATATCATTTGTTCAGAGTGAGAAGTGCTCAGAAGTGTTTCTCGGCGAAGGATGGCGAGCAGGGAGTCTACGGCGCTCCGGCCAGTCTCCTTCTGATTTAGATATGTGGTCATTGGAGGCTTCTCTGACCCAAATGGGTTTCCAGAGGCATTCTGGGCGTGAAGATGTAAGCCCGACCAGGTAAAGAGGAGCTGTAATTGGAGTAACTTTAACAAGGCTGTTACTTTGCCATAAATCATGACAAGTGAAAGTCCTGTGCCCTCTATTCAGTGCCCTGAAATAGTGCTGGAGGAAAAATTAACTGTGCTCTGCTAGAACCGTCCTCTTCAATCCAGTGGGGGTTTATTGGATTTCGTCCTGCTGGTTGAACAGTGTAGTGTGTGCTTTGTAGTAACGCTGCGAGGCTCTGTGGTTAAACCCTCACTTTTCATTTATAAAAGAAAAACAGGAACAAGATTTAAAGAAAAAGTTGGGCAGGCTCGACAATCTTTTGTATTTCATTTTGCATATACTCATTTAATGGAAACGTTGCCTCCAGTTGGTTCTGACTGATGGCACTTAACTGACGTCTGACTTAGACATCTGTAAATTGTATTTCCGGCTGAGTGCTTAAATAAAAAATGCAAGGTGCCGACCAGCACATCAGGAGCAGTTTGGGGTTTGACATGCAGACCGGGGGAATCAAACCAGCGGCCTTCCAATAACAAGACACTGGCTCTGAGCCACAGCAGCAGATGCTATAGGTGAACAATGGTGTGGCCGTCAGTGTGGGGAAAAAAGGGTTAAATTGAAAGTCAGGAATCATGACACCCCTACCTTTAACTGGTATCAGACTTTCTTACATGATTTATTGTCATGTTAATGTCATAGCTGTGGTTCATGCCACAGTCTTGCCCCAGAATATGGATATTCAGATTTCTTAAACTGTAGGTCTCTGCAACCAAGAGATGATGTTCACATGAATAAACAGAACAGAGATGGATACTTCACATAAAGACTCTCACTCTGTCTGTTCTGACAATGATTATTTATTCATATCTGAACAGCAGCGATGATCGCAGGGTGTCAGGCCATAGAGGGTGTCAAAAGAGACTGGAAAAATGTGATGACATGCAGGGACCCTGTACAGTATCGACGCCACAGTAAGATGAGGTGCGACGGGATGCCAACACGGCCTCGCCTGCAATTTGCTGCAGTAAAAGCTCCTCTAGTCTGAAGAGGAGTCAGAAGAGCGAGCTTGTCTGCCGTGTGATCCATCTTCTAGAAATTATGAATGAACCTTTGGCATGAATCTTTTAGTGTGAGGCTGAGAAAACAATGTGTACCAATGAAAACATGTGCTGAAAAAAATTAAAGAAACATAAAGAAAAAGGCAGAAAGACAGCGGAGAGAAAAGCGGCAGTAATGACTGAGCTGCACATCTCGTGTTAAGTGAAGTGTTATATTAAATCTTAATAATGATAATAAAATGATGGGGTGTGATACTGTAATTGATAAGTTTGGGGTGAGGGATCGAGCTGGAAGTGGAAGTGCAGAGTTTCAGTTTACTTAATAAATACCCTTTTAACTAAAGTACTCCTATTAGCATCACTCAGAGCGTCATCCTCACGCTGGGCTAAAAAGCATCTGCAAATAAAATTTGGAATGCCTGATAATTATGACCTTTTCATGATGGAGTCACTTGCCAGACCGAGACATTTGTGCCCCAAGAGCCTCATTTACCGAAGCATATTCAAACTGATCCCGGTTTATGTATAAACACAATTCTGGAAATGCAGGAATCCATGGAAAGCTAATTATTTGTGAACTTTGAAGCCATGCATCAAACACAGGAAGTAGCTGGGAATTTCTAACTTTTGTGCTGCCAGAGCTCAGGTTTGTTTATCACCTCAATACCATCTGCACTAATTACTACAGGCACTGACTACCATTCTGTACACAGTCATATTTTCATTCTTTGCAGAAACTTTTGCGCACACACGTTGCTGTATGCTACACAACGAGGCTGAGGAATGCAGCCTTCCTACCAACAGTGGAATGACACAGCTCTGTGAGAACTAATGCAGAGTGACTACCTCATTCACACTCCATTAGACTGATTATGAAATGTAATGGGGTTGATGATGAAATTAGTTCCATGAAGATGTAATAATTGTAATCACAGAGGCTTATTAATTAATTGGTTAAACAAGGACGCTTGGAAACTGCTCAGTCATGGTGTGTCAAACAGTTCAGCGTTTCTGTTTTCGTGAGAGGAAATAATGAAAAATGAATGTGAATCAGCCCCAAGCAGGTGCTGGTACACAAGTTCATACATAATACATGAATTAAGCCAGGTGGACGCACATGTAGGCAAAGTTTAGTGTATGTTCATGTTGGAAAAGAGAAGCAGTCTCACTACCAAATCAGGACATATGGCAGCTTGGTTAGACTTTCAAAATAAAGCTCACTTCACATATTTTGACATATTATGATTTTAGGACTGTTAATAGCGTTGTTACATTGTCGCAGGTTAGTTTTGTTCAGGCACCAAAAGCACTTGGCTAGGTTTAGAAAAAGAACAAACTTTGGGTTAAAATAACTCAGTTCAGTCCAGATATAATCACATGACTTACATTACATAGAATAGTATATTTGTAATCCTATGTCTGTGTAATAGAGAGTAGTTTGGTTCCATAGTCTTTTTCCTTTTTCACACCTGCACATTTGCATACGAACGTATTCTTTCAGTGATGTCCTCAATAGTGATGCTCAATATAGGGAAACATGGGAACTTTGAGGTTAATGTGACTATACTTGCAGCACCCTCGTCAGCTCATAGTTATCATACTTATAACCCCCCTACTGCACCTGACATATCAGAAAACGTTCTCATTCTTCACTGACTATTCAAAGTGCTGTAGATGCACTAATTGTTAATCAGTATATCTTTTTTTTTCTTCTTTTTAATTAAAAATTCATTATCCTCCATTGCTACAGAGAAGCCAGTCAAAGGCACACATTAGAACTGTACCATATATATAAAATGTTTGATTACTGCAAAACGGAATAAGACCATTCACCATTGTGTTGAATTCATTTAAAGTGTACCATAGACAATATTACTTACTGAGCCACGGTTAGAGGGATACATCTTCTTAATCGATACTTTGTCCTAATGAGGGTTCAAGCAGTGGTGGACTCAGGTTGTTTGAGGGGCCGGGGCATTAGCTGTATGTGGTGGGAAAACCAGTGTGTTTTGTCCACTGGAAGGAGGAGCACCCTAGAGGGCACTACACCATGTTTCTACCTACCATAAGAGCATCCACGATAGCACTCATGCAGTGTTTTTCAAATACGGGGGGCACTATGGCCATTGCCAGTTGAAATTAATTAAATATTTATTTCTGGGAGCCTGAAATCCCAAACTAACCTGTCCAATGTTATTTTATAGAAATCAACAACAAAAATAACAGGTCATTTTTAGTGTCTTTTTTTTTAAATAATAAGGCATCTAGTGACATATTTACAATGTCGGCTATGTTATTTCTATATTATTTTGCTAAAGTGTTCATCAGTTCCCCTGAACTCAATTTGTGGAAAGTTGAGCAGTTCACAGTATGTTGATACAAATAGCAGGCAGTGAATCCTCCACCCCCTGAGCCTGCCTGCAGACCATAAAGCTGCATCTGTAGACCGGTTTAATGAGCCATCATGTGTCGCAAGATGAGGGCCTTATCTCAGGAGCAATAAAAAAAAAATTCTTCTCATAGAGCTCCTCTCTTCCCGAGCCGAACCTTTGAAATGCTAAGACCTTTCTTTTCCTCATCTTATTATTTCCTCTAAGGTCACAACGAGTGTAGTCTTCACCAGAAAGAATGCTCTATAATTGCAATCATGATTTCACAACAACTTACAGTACCCCTATAATTTTTGCCCTTTCAAAGAGAATAAGACACATTATAGATATTCAGCAGTAGAGTTCCCCCCGGCTCCCAGGCTGGAAAAAATAATTAGAAACGCAGTGGGAGGTAGCACCTAATACAGCAATTACCTTATCCAATACCTTGATTATCACTGAAAGGTTCCTGCAGGTCCAGAGAGAGCACTGCAGCTCAGAGCTGCTTCAATGTGCTATCTTATGACTTCTTTGATTTAGGCACTGGTACCAAGCGTATATATAAAAAAAGACCATTACTGATTAAAAAAGTAAATTTTAATCATACAGTTGATCTCCAGTGTTTGTCTATTGGTTTTAAAACTTAAAAATGAGCATACACCTTGAGAAATGATGCTCTCTTGTTAAGATGAAGCTAAAATCCTTGCTACAGAGAATCTAGAATCTGTGTTCTTTCAGAAAAGGGAATCTTTGATTTGGAATAAAAAATGCCATAAAATAAAACTTTCAACTTCAACGTTGTCCTAATAATCCAGGAGGCCTTTTTCTTCTCCTCAAGTTATATTTTTGTGCTTTTTACTTTTTCACTTTCTCGTACTTTTTATCTTTCAAAGTGTCTTGACACATCCACTGAAATACCTTGGGGAGCCGTAGAAAATGGCCCATCTTCTCCAATTAGAATTAATGATTTACTTTTCGCAGATGTCAATCACAAAACAGCCTTGAAGCATACGGACGCTACTGTCACTAACTCCTTTGTGGTTTGGTGCGATATTGACCCTTTGTAATCAATAAATAAATGCATTTAATGATCGGTCCCGCCTGTGGAACAACCTCCTTCTAGGATCTGTGCCTTTTACTCACTCAGACTGGGCAACAAATATATTGTCACGTATTATCTAGCAAAGGGCAGAAATGATAGGGTAAGTTGTTGTGAAATTTCGCATGCAATTACAGAGCGTTCCTTGTGGTGAAGTCCAGGTGTTTGCAGTCACGCTCCCTGGTTTTATCACCGACATTATTAAACAGACGTTAAGAAGTTAAGGTTTATGACACATTTCACTCAAGGTGAATGTTGGAGGATCAAAAGCCACACTGTGATGGCAGAATTTTCACAGATCATTATTGCTCGATAGAGAAATCAGCCCCTCTTAGTTATAGTGATATTTCATTGCATGTCTGTCAACGATTTAGATTTTTTTTTCTCCCTTGTATCAAACAACAATCATTCAAAAGTAATATAAAGTTCATGTTTGTGAGGGTAAATACAATACACATGCTTCTACACAACTCATTTTAACTGCTTTGTTTAGTACTCCCTTAAGCCATAGTGGATCCTCCGTATTTGCTCTTTATGCGGAAATAAAATGAAACTAAGACTGCACTTGAGATCAATACAGCCGTGTGTTTGCCTGACAGACGAGATAGCACCATTAAGTCCCGAAGTTCTCCGAATAACTTCCACATGCCTCCAGTCTTAACAGGCACTTCTGGCAGTCAGCGGATATCACACAAGTAGGCACTTGACTGCTTGAAAATGCCACAGTGGGGCAGGGTAAGTGTTCGGGCTGCTTGCTCCTCCACTGGACAAAACATGACACACATCACACAGTCACTTTCATTAACTTTGTCGTAGTGAAGGGGTGATGGAGGACACAATGGAGAATTTAACCAAGTTGGATGTGTTTGTTAGGGCTTTTTTCCTTGGAGTGGATCCTGGTGAACAGTGCATTCTCCCACTCAACGTTCTCAGTTTGGCTGGTCTGACTGACTTTCTGTAACTTTTTAGTAATGGCATAAACTTTTGACCAGGAGCCTCATTATAAAGATGTTGGTACAACAGAGACATGTTTCCTTACTAAATGTAATGAAAATCTATGTGGATAGGAGAACAGCTTGCTACTACAGAACTGTCCTAACTGAGGAATATCCTGAGTTAGGTAGCTTATGTTGGCATAGCCTAAATATAACTGTTGTTTGGTTTGTAGGCTATATTAATGACTATGAAGAGAGGAACAACATGAGCACACACAATATATATATGGTGAAAAGCCTTCAAACTCCCCTCCAGTTAGTAATCAAGTCTAGTTGCCTGTGATACAGCACTTAAAATTACCAAGACCCGGTTGACTGAGAACCTTCATCATATGATGAAAATGTTACTCAAACCGTATTAGTTGGAGAAGCTCTCACTGATACTGACACTGCGGTGTGTTCCATGTACCTTAGAAGTTAGAAGTCAGACCCAAATGACCAATTTCCAGTGCAAGAAGTGAGAAAACCAGTTGTTGTCAGGTCAGCCACTCTTGTGCCTACAAACACTGAAGCAAAAGGTCCACAGATGGAGCATGGATAGTACTCTGTTTAAAACTGACTCAATGAGACGAATGCGACAGAACTGCTCATAATAATACATTCTACAGCTTTCAAAGCTGTTGATGCATGGAGCAGCCATCTTGGATTTTGAGATTGAAGTTGGTGAAGTGTGTCCAACTTTCTGAGTCACAAATCGAACTTCAGGATCCTTTCTTGTCAAAATGCCGACTTGGAGAAGCTAACACTGATGTTAGCCTGTTGGAGAAGCAAACATAAATGTTGGTCTGTTTAAGAAGCTAACTCTGGCATAAGCCTGCTATCTCTAAATTCCCAGTACCGTGTAGGCTGTCCATGGATATAACCAGTGGTTAAATTGGCTTTTGTAAGGAGGGGGAGCCCTTCTTCACTCAGCGGCAATTATCTCTCAAAATATTCTTTTCTTTTTACCTTGCACCATCAGCGTAATACATATTTTATCATCTTATGGCCTTCTTGATTATATCTCACATTCACATATTGGTAACTTATTAAGCCTACATTTCACAATCAATCTACAAAACGTATTCACAATATACATAATCAATTCATATATTAGCAACATTTATTTCCATCTCATCAATACACATCAATTATTTGCATTGTTTACACCTCACCATCAATTCATATAGTTATTTACATCTCACACATACATCATAAAACATCAAACCACATATCAGCAGACAATTTAATTCATCACTTTCCAAATTGGATTCAGTTCAAGTTTCTGCCCCTCCTGTCTCTTCCTACATCCTGTATGGTCTGCCGACCTCCGCGTCATAACCCACTTCTTTACATGTTTTTCTGGGTTCCACATTTCTAATGGTGGACCCACTAGGTTTATAAACATCAAGCAGGACAGATTGTGAATTTTAAGCTGATTCCGAACAGGTGAAATTATAGTGTTCATAAGAGAAAATCCTCTTTCACATTCTGCTGTGCTTACAGCCAGTGTATCTGCTACTTGTTTTAGTTTGACCAGTCCTCCTCTGAGTGGCATGGTTTCATTTTCCTTAAAGTCTCTGAAATCTTGTTTTACAGTGGAGTGATTTACCCTCAGAGGATTGCATAGCTGTCTTAATTCCAGTTCTCCGAAGAGCACGGGTACAGGAGTAGGCCAGGTTTCAGGTTTCAGGACATTAAGTTGTTCATAAAGTTCTATTTCCTCCTCTGTGGCCATCCTGGACAAGCATACTGTTACTCAAAGCATCAAAGAATTTCTGGGGTGGAATCATTGTTTGTCTCCCACCTGTTCTCACTGTCACCCCTTTGAATACATCCTCCTCAACAGCCTGACAAGCAAGTTCATAGTGTGGCCCATTTGTCTCCTTCATTGCTGAAAAAATGTCAGCCTGTCTTTTAATTTTTTTCATAGCTTCTGACAAACGGATATCCCTGTTTTGTAATGCTTCAGACAAGTCTTTGAGCTCCTCTAGGGCATCAAACATAAGTCCCAGATTTTTAATGAAGTCTGCAGAGGACAGTTTTTCTCCTAGCCCTTCATACATGCACCTCTCTGAAGAGGTTCTAGCCACATCTTGACTAGCACTTATGAAGTGCTTATGCAGAGCACTACATGTTCCACACAGCCTCAACAGTTCGGTAGGAGGAGGCTACCCACCTTACATTTAAAACGCAACCTATCTTGCGCAACTGTGTTCCCACTGATTCTGCAGCTTTGTCTAGTTCTCTAAGGTTCTTTGGAGATTGGCTGTAGAGACTATGCAGTTTGTCTAGGAAACTTCTAAAGTGATTAGTCTCAGTACAGCACTTTACTGCATCACCAACTGCAAGTTCCAGCCTGTGATTGAGACAGTGCCAGCCAACAATGTCAGGGTATTTCACTTTTAGCTTTGCATACACCCCTGCCTTTCTACCCAGCATCACTGATGCCCCATCTGAACAGAACCCAAGGAAGCATTCCTTTAGAAAGTCATTGTCTAATCCATTGTCCATGAGGCAGTTGAGCAATGCATCAGTTATGCCATCTGCTGTAGTCTGCTCCAGCTCAATGACATTTAAGAAAAAGGTAAGTGGATCTGAATTTTGCACAGCTGCTCGCATATATACAACCAAACAAGATTTTTTGCTAACTGTAGTGCTTTCATCAATCAGAATAGACACCTTGGGCCTCATACACCTGATACTCGCCATCAGGGTTTTTTTCATGTCTTCTGCAATGAAATGTACAATATCTGTGCACAAAACATTGGTATGCAGGACTCTTCCCATGTTGAGTCCATTGATTCTTTGCAAATCTATAAGGCCAGGGTGATCTGAGAATGGTCTATTATTTTTGGCAATGTGATATGCCGTTCTGAAGACTCTTTCTGTGGTGCTCAGTTGTTCTTGTTGTGCTCTAAGAAAGCTGGTATCTAATGGACTCTCAGCTTTTGTCTGACAAATTGACTCTGCCAGTTTGTGACTGTGTGATGTTTTGTGGTCATGTAGTTTTTTTCTTAGCGATTTCATTTTTTTTTCCTTTGTGTTGCCATAAGGAGTGACTTTGGCATTTTGCCATTCTGAGGAAAATGAATGTTTGTTGGAACCTGACCTTAAAACCCCTGGTGAACCTGCATCTCTACATACCTCACATCCTAGAGCTTGATTTGAAGCAAATATGAAAGGGAATTTGGTTTTGAAATGTTCATATTGTCCCAAAGTCCAGCATATTGGCAGATTGTTGCTGCTGCTGCTGCTGCTGCTGCTGCTGGGGGCTGGGGCTAGTCCTGTACTGCTGCTGGGGGCTGGGGCTAGTCCTGGGCTGCTGCTGGGGGCTGGGGCTAGTCCTGTGCTGCTGCTGGGGGCTGGGGCTAGTCCTGGGCTGCTGCTGGGGGCTGGGGCTAGTCTTGGGCTGCTGCTGGGGGCTGGGGCTAGTCCTGTGCTGCTGCTGGGGGCTGGGGCTAGTCCTGGGCTGCTGCTGGGGGCTGGGGCTAGTCCTGGGCTGCTGCTGGGGGCTGGGGCTAAGCCTGGGCTGCTGCTGCTGCTGCTGCTGCTGAAGGCTGGGGCTAAGCCTGGGTGGCTGCTGCTGCTGCTGCTGCTGCTGGGGGCTGGGGCTAAGCCTGGGTTGCTGCTGCTGCTGCTGCTAAAGGCTGGGGCTATGCCTGGGCTGCTGCTGAAGGCTGGGGCTAAGCCTGGGCTGCTGCTGCTGCTGCTGCTGCTGCTGGGGGCTGGGGCTAAGCCTGGGCTGTTGCTGCTGAAGGCTGGGGCTAAGCCTGGGCTGCTGCTGCTGCTGCTGCTGAAGGCTGGGGCTAAGCCTGGGCTGCTGCTGCTGCTGGGGGCTGGGGCTAAGCCTGGGCTGCTGCTGCTGAAGGCTGGGGCTAAGCCTGGGCTGCTGCTGCTGCTGCTGCTGGGGGCTGGGGCTAGCCCTGGGCTGCTGATGCTGCTGCTGAAGGCTGGGGCTATACCTGGGCTGCTGCTGAAGGCTGGGGCTATGCCTGGGCTGCTGCTGAAGGCTGGGGCTATGCCTGGGCTGCTGCTGAAGGCTGGGGCTAAGCCTGGGCTGCTGATGCTGCTGCTGCTGGGGGCTGGGGCTAAGCCTGGGCTGCTGATGCTGCTGCTGCTGGGGGCTGGGGCTAAGCCTGGGCTGCTGATGCTGCTGCTGAAGGCTGGGGCTAAGCCTGGGCTGCTGCTGCTGCTGCTGCTGCTGGGGCTGGGGCTAAGCCTGGGCTGCTGATGCTGCTGCTGAAGGCTGGGGCTATACCTGGGCTGCTGCTGAAGGCTGGGGCTATGCCTGGGCTGCTGCTGAAGGCTGGGGCTATGCCTGGGCTGCTGCTGAAGGCTGGGGCTAAGCCTGGGCTGCTGCTGCTGCTGCTGGGGGCTGGGGCTAAGCCTGGGCTGCTGTTGCTGCTGCTGCTGCTGCTGCTGCTGGGGGCTGGGGCTAAGCCTCGGCTGCTGCTCCTGACTGTACTACTGTTGAATTCATAAAATATCATGATTACTAATTCTAAACATGGATTTCAATATCATTTTTATTATTTGTCAAAATGACCTCAACATACCCCGTGAAAAAGTCTCTCAAGGTCCGCTTCATTGTCAAAATTATGTTCATAGGGCGTCTGAATAAATAGACACAATCAGTTTGGGTAATCAAACAACTACAGTATGAGTCTACCAGCAAATATGGTAGTCTCACTGACTCAAATACTTGAATGAATAAATCAAACATGAGCTATGGTATTATAAAGAATTATGCTACACTAGGAAACTGGCAGTGAACATATGTGATGTGTTGCATAACTAGCCAAGCGTCTTAAACCAGTTTACAAAAGCATCCATCCACACTGCTATACACCTTTCATCATTTGTCCTGAAGTAGGCTACCTCACTACCTGTCCATGGGAGTAGTTAACAGAAATCCCAACCCACAGAAACTAATTTCACAACCCAGGTATTTCAATTATTTTTTTTGGTGATCTATGCCTTTACAAATAAATCACATTGAATTTAAGAATCCATTGTTGATTAACAGTTTGAAAGTGAGCCTAGCATAAGATGGTTCCTAATTGTCAAATACGGTAAGTGATGCTCTCCTAACTTTAGAGGTCAGACAGGGCACCCTGACTGAAATGTTTCCCATTCAGTATTCCCATTGACAAATTATTTTAAACTGTCTTATCCCTTTCATTACATTACTCACCACAGCAAAGGATCTCTGCACTGTCCCTGTATCCTGCATCTGTCGCTGACTTACAAATTAGAACCTAGATGTCAGGAGAGGTGGTGGAGTGATAATTATTTAGTGAGCAGTATCTATTCTTTCATGTTTATAATCAGAACAACTTAAACTGAATGTAAATACCAGTATTGAATTGAAGTACAACTGACTGTAAAGTAACAGTCTATGAAACTGGAAATTCACCCAGAGCCAGAGAGTAAAATATCAGTGTTATGATCCAGTTTATAAATGAAATATCCAGAAGAGAAATTGTCTAGGGGAGCACACATCAAACCATGAGACTGGCAGCCAAGAACAGACCTGGTATAAAGTTAATCAAACGAAAACTAACCACCTCCTAATTTTCTCACTATTTGCTGTGTTTCCCATAGGTTTTCAGAAGGCTATGGCTACGGCGGTGGCGGTGGCAGTCTTTCTGTGAGAGACTGCGGCGGAATGACTTGATTAGCTAACGTTAACTTAGCATTAGCTCATTTATGTTTAGCTAATGAGGAGGGCGGTTAATCAAATGAAAACTACTCGCCCTCCTCATCTTTTCACAATTTACTAACGTAGCATTAGCTATGTAGAGACTTCATCACAGAAACAAAAAGGTGAAAAATACAGACATTTAGTTTAAGTAAATTAACAAAGTTAACATTTTGCTGTGACAGTTACTTCTCCCATCTTCTGTGCGTCAGCAGCACCGTGTGTGCGTGCTTGCCTGCCTGCACTTGCGCGGTATGCGAGAAGATGCCGGTAGCAGTGAAAACATGGACTGGAGTTTCATTGGTTCAGGTTTTATCTCAATAAACGAGTGGAACGGATTCAGTAATGAAGCTCTGGCACAGCGCTCTGAAAACAGCGCTGAGTGAACAGGCTGATGTATTGATGGGGATCCAAATGAATGATTTTAAAAAGTCATATAATGGTAGTTACATCCATGATTACAATGAAACACTGAAGCAGAGGGAGCTCAGCTGCTGCTGGCTGTACTGACGAGGTGAGGAGGCGGAGCTGAGCTCCGGAGGGCTCCGGCCCAATTTAATCTCTGGACGTAATGTATAGCCTCTCATCCACCAACAAAATTGTTGTCTCCAACTCAAAGCTAAAATTGAATGTGCATTTTTTAATGTCCATTACAGCAAGCTACCTAGCCAGTCACAAGTGAAGTAAGACAGCTGTTGTAGTGGACACGGGCAGTCTTGTGTACATTAAACAGAGTTTACAGTTTGTGTTAGGATTTCTTAAAAGAACACACGGCCAGAGACAGGACACAGCCATGAGTTTGGGAAATGCTTCCTTAATTAGAGGATGGGATTTTGTGAAACTGAAGACAATTGGACAAGGTGCGTAGACCAATGGTAACAGCCAAGGACAAATGGTTTTGACTGTGCGTCATGAGGAGGGCTTTTGAACAACCCACTATATTCAGAGTTCAAGGTTAAGAGTTTGGACACAACAAGCTTGTTTAAAAAATGATTATTCTTTTTTTTTGCTTTTTATCATTTAATTGTAGGCCATTTTTGTTCTAGCATGACTATGAACTGCCCCAGACACAAACTCATTATCACTTTTTGCCAAAGGAACAAGGCGATGTCACTTTGGTGCAGTGTTAAATCACTTGAATGTCAAGAATATCATGTAATTGCCTTCTCAGGTTGAAAATATTACCTCACAAGGTTTCCTTTCTCTCAGTGCCGAAGGGAAATAATGTGTAGGAGCTAACCTGACACATTAGGTATATATAGCGACATTCATTATACCACCTAACCCAATTTGTCACAAGTGACCACAACCATGTGATGTTCTGCTTCAGACCTTTAGCATGTGTTTCAGCAGAGTGAGCAGTGAGATGGTTAACTACAACAGGGATTCTCATGTCCTACCACTTATGTTCCCAAAGGGACAATTAGAAAAGGTTTTAATGTTTCACACCAGCATGGTGCAAGAATAGAGAAGACATAGAGCATATGTTCATTATAATTGTGTGACATTGGATAGTGGTGGCACTTTCAGTCCTTCATGTTGGTATATACAAACACATATACAAACACATTTTCTGCTCCTGTCAATGAATGAACCAAGTCCAAAGGAACCAAACTGTTGTGGACCTTTCCGTCTTGTGAAACATGTAAGATTATGAAAAAAGTATTTTTTATTGTGCCGCAGAAAACGACTGAGCCCAGCATGCCAAAATCCCATGTTGTTGGGATTCATCAAAGAGAGCAGCGAGCAGCTTTTCCCTGCTGTACAATCATGAGACATGACCTGCGGGACATTTTTGTTTGCTCTGCCAGACCTGAATGCAATGTGACAGGCTGGATCAAAGACAGGCCCAGTTTTAATTCTTGCACAAGCTGCGATGACTTGTATGACTAATAATAACAGAAGTCTGACAAATGGCTGATGGAGAGTTGGTGAAGAAAGTATAATAAGCTAAGTTCATGCAGAAACTTTTAAAACTTTGATTTATTGATAGTGATCACCTGAAACAAACCGACAGGGCCTGGGAATCTATATGCTATCTAAAGGAGACTCAAGCAAAATCTCTGTGGCATAATTAATATTTGGTTCATCTGTTGTCAAAAATAGCTCAAGCAACACACTCTACATTTGTCAGTTAATATATGAAGAGAGTCTCGTGGCACTCTCCGCAGTGTACCCTGCAGGTCGATTCACCCCCATAGTTTGTAGGATTAAACGAAAGCCCGTTAAAGTCTGTTTTAAACGCACACAGCATTTTGTCCTTATATTTATATGCCTCTGTCTCAGAGTAAACAAGTCCTTCAATAAGCCGCCGTAATGAGCTCTTCTCTGTATTCTTTTATTTTCTTTCGAATGTTGCTAGCCGCTACAATTAATTTATCCCGGCACAGCGTTTATGAGAAGAGATGACTACAGACTCCAGCATTTATCATGTGCTTTCCCTCAGTGCCCCCCCAGTTATAGGTCCCTGTTAGATTTATAGATCTGATATCTGTAACATCGCAGTCCCCGAGGTCCTGCTGTTTTCTACGCTAGTGATTAATCGGCAGGTTAGCCATTTTGTGTGTGCGTCGAGGGCGTTGTTGCGTTTGAGGTGTACCTCAAACTTGGGCGCTTTTGTCGAAGGGACAACAATTGTGCACTGCAGCATCTCCTGGATAATTATAACCATTTATAAACAGTCCAGGTTTCCTCTCGGCCATGCAGTTTATGAGATCCCAGGCTACATCTGCAAGACAATTAGCATCTTAAACACAGACGCTCTGAATGTGTGAGGCTGCTTTAGCTCCTGTCAATGTCTTAGCATTGTTATGGGATAAATAATGGAGCAGGGGATTTAATTTTGCAATATCATCCATTTAAATTCAATTTAGTAATCCTGGTAGTGAGCGTCACAATATCAAGCTTGACGAGTCTAACCTGAAATACCCACTTCATACCTGCAATGAAACACTGAATTTTAATAGCATTTGGCAGTTTTTTCTTGTTTGTTTTTTTCTGAAAACCTCTCGGGAAAGAAGTCTGATAATCTGGATTAGAGGAAAATCATTTTTGACTTGTTTGTTCGGTTGTTTCATTTTCTCCACGCGCAACAAAAAAAAAAAAAAAAAAAAAGGAGAGAGAACTTTGAAACTTTCTCTATTACATTTGACTGTGACTGCAAGTAAATCGTACATAATATCCTTGTAATATTAATGCTAGGAGTAATCATTAAATCAAGCCAAACCACAGTGTATTAAAAATTAAGCGTGTCTGACCTTTAATTTCCTATTGTAGCCTATCCTTAATCATCTCTCCAATAGATGAGTGTGTGTCTGCAGCAACCGCCGGGGATTGTTATTACTTAGTAATTAGTTTTGTACCTCAGCGGGACACACATTACTGAGCAGAAGGCAAATGCTCTTATAAGTTGTCCCGCTCCCACTGTCGCATTCGCCCGGCATGCATCCAGTCAAGGAGCGAGCTGATGATAGATGATGAGTTAAACCTCTGCATCATCTACAGGAGGTCATGAATCATGAGTGACGGCTGTATCAAGAACAAAAGAAAAGAAAAGGACATAGAGTGCTTGCTTTTATCCATTTAGAGTGAATGAGTTTACCTTCACATGATAGGATGAACAGTGTAAGTGCTGTACATATTTGAATGCCCTGGCGATGGCAGTGCAGTGGCTGGGGACTCCTCATAATTATGCTCCATTTGGATTTGGATTAAGAGCAACAGACTTTGAGATCCTCAGGGCCCGTGGCGTCTTTTAACCATTCTGACCAGCCGGACCGCCCCAGGGAAGAAGAGAATCGTAATAAAAAGTCATGCTTATCCAGCATGGATGGTTTAAGGATCCTGGCCGATGTCTGCTCGCGGGGAATGGAAATAGGATGAATGGGACTCAGGCTGGCCAAGCAGAGACCCGTCTCCAACCGCAACATCACGGATCAAGACTGTTTTCCAGGCCGACAGTGGGGCGACGACAGGTGGATTCTGTGCTTAAGTCATTTATTTATTTATTTATTTATTTATGTTGTTTATTTCGGGCATGTCAATTCATAAACATCACATTTCATCATTGTTCAAATAATACAATACACATGGCCGAAAGGGAAAAGCGGGAGAAGCCAAAGCTTTTCAAGTCCCGCCCCCATTACCCACAGGATAAAATCTTCATCCTGATCTTTTCTTGTCTTTTGCATTTTACATTTTCTTTTCTTTTTTTTTTTCTTTTTTTTTTTTTTTTCTTTTCTTTTTTTTTTTTTTACCTAACAACTTCTTTTGTTATGACCTTTGATAACCTAAGTTATCTCACATTGTTGATACACATTATAACAACATCCTTATTATCGTTTGGGTACAGAATGGTATTCGTTATGCTCACATGCCGTCTCAACACAGTGTCTGCACAGTGTCTGTTGATTCGTGCCTCTGACCTTTATCAACCCTCCTGTATTGATCTGTACTGATCAACGATTGAATGTACATACTTTTTCTTGAAGCCACTTAGTGTTGCTGATTTTTTGACATCATCTTCTAGCACATTCCATTGTTTAACACCTTTGACCGATAAAGAAAAAGTAATTAACGCTTGGTGCTCAAACACAGTCAAGGAGAATGGACAGTGTTTGCCTACTGTCAAACTTTTCATGTAAAGATGCCAGCCATATCGTCATCATCATTACCCTGCTGTTTACAATTACCCTGATCCCCAAAAACAAACAAAAAACAATAATTTTGAAGCAGGGTGTATTCAGTGTCCACCTTTCTTTCTGGAAGCGTATGCAACATGAGTGCATTGTTAAACAGATAATGCAGCGATTGCACATTTCAATTTTATTTCAGAAAAGTTGCCCTTGCAATGCAGAAACAGAATCTGTAATGATACGACTATATTTATTTTTATTTTTTTTCAAGAAGATGACAGACTTACCTCTGTCAAATGTGCTGCTGATATTTGAACGTTACCCTGATAACACAGGTTATCCTCCTCTTCTTCTGTGCCTGTAAACAAGTGTGAAGCTGCTGCCGGACCACAGTGATGGGAGGCTTATTGGAATCTGGGCAAGAGCTGCTTCAGCTCTGCTTTAATCAACACTTCCCCAAACAGGAAATCTGGATGAATGAAATAGTACGAACCCGCACCACTGTCTGGAGCTCCTTCACTGAATTAACTGTGAAATTGAACTGGAAAAGCAAAGGTCAGCCGAGGCTGCACTTGCTCGGACTGTGCCCACAGCTCTGAATCTTGTTTTGAGGCAGTATGGAAATATACTGATGACAAAGGATTTAAGAGAGAGAGCACAAAATAAATTAGATGTCTTCAAGTCAGCCTTTGAGAATGTGAAGGCGTGGACTTTTGAGGAAAAGAGTTAGATGTGTGTGAGGAAGGAGAAAAAAAACAGCGTAGCATTATTTAAGTATGCACAAGGAATTTTTTAAATTGCATTCAAGCCAGCACAATTTGAACGTTTGTAATGATCGAAGCTGCACATGCTCACTTTTAGCAGTCTGAATCTCCTGCATGCAGTCCTGATCAAGTGGACCACCACAGAAAACGAAGCAGTTTTTGGTTCAGTGTTCTTTAAATACTCTATGCAATCATCGTTATTAAGTCAATCAGGCCTCCTATTGAAATGTCACAGTGGCCCTGTTAGCTGCATGTTAACTTTCATTTCCAATGTACAATTTTCTGTACCAGTCCATAATGATTGCTATTCAGGACACTTAACAGCAATCAGAATCAGAATTACTTCATTGGTCCCCGAAGGGAGAAATGTCCCACTTGCTAAAAAAGAAACATCACAGTATAGAGACCGTATAAGAAAAAAGGACTATGAGTGAAAAAAAGGGAAATGGATATGTACACAAAATGTGAATTTAACTATAACTTTTATATCAGACATCTTTACATACATATACAGAAATAGAAATATGTAAATGTATAATAGTTTGGATGATATTGGGACTGATGGAATAGGTAAAATTAAAATTATTATGGCATGAAATAATTAAAGTATAAATGATACAGTGGGGAGAAAAATGTAAGTGGTCAATAAGAAATATCATTAAAAAAAACAACAATTTATGACCCCTCAGACTCATTCACAATTTTCAGGGCTACGCTGCAGATCTCCACTGACCCTGGAACTGTCCCTGGTCTGTAGGGCCAAATGTGGCCCAGTTCATCCAGACAGCTGCTGGATGTGAGCTTAAACTTTTCCTCTCGCTTGTAAAATCCTCTGCGGTGCGCCATCAGAGTTACAGTGCCGACGTGGAGACAGCCGACAGGGTCAGTCACAGGGGGGATGTGAACTCATACGACTCATATTTTACCCACTGACAGTCTGCAGCCCCAAGTGCCTTCACTTTCTCTCAAATTTGTCTCACCCTGTTACGTTCGTCTTCTTAATTAATGTTTGATGACGCGCTTTCTTATTTTGTATTGTGTATTCCTTATGTAAACTTCAACCGCCTTTGTGCAGAAATGCGCTAAATAGATAAACAAACTCTGCTTGCGTTGCCTTTTGAAGCTGTCCCATGAATCTTTGTGGCATAAACTCATGGTGTGCTCGCTGTGACTCAGGGGTTTTAAAGGCAGGTTTTGTAGACTCATTATCTCATATATTAGGCCAAAAACAGAAGTGTTGCTCCAGCGTTTCCAGATCATAGTGTTATTCCTGGCAGGATGGAGAAGCAGCACGTTGTGGCGTACTGCTGCAAGTGTAAGTAAATAGCATTTGAAAAGAAAAACAGCGCTTAAAAATAATGATACATACTGTTTGCATGTTTGGTCAGGGAGGAGCCTCCATTGTGAGTAGTGAATGCAGTAGTATGTGAGACATTTTGAAATGTAGGCGGGCAGTATGTCAGATCCAGTGTCTTCACATGAGCGGTTTTTAATGTGGTTGAGAGAAAATTGCATAATGTAACACCAACAAATCAGAGCAGAACGGAAAGTTGTACAATAGACTCAACCATCTATTGTTGTAATATGCCCACCGTCTTGGCTTCTGTTTAAAAAATGTAGTTCAAATAACAATACGTTTTGAGGAACACTGTGTTTTTTCCTCCATCTAGCAGTTTTCCACAAAACCATAAATACAATTATGAGACAAGAAAGTGAGGCTGACTCATCATTGTGTGAAATGCATTGTACTTATCAATTTTTCTAAAGAGGTTTGCATCTAGAAAAAATATAATCTTATCCTACGACCAATGTTTAATTAATCAAGCCAGACCAGAAACCCCTTCTTCCTGTTCATAGTGTGTCTGCATGCTGTAACTAGGCTGCTGGTTTTTGAGTGGACCTCCTGACTGACACAGATTAGGCATCGGACCCCCATTTGGTGATGGGTGGAATAAAAGTCAAAATCGATCATTCCCCTTTTTGCAGGGGGCCTCCTGGAATCCCCTCATGGTCCCGCTGCGGGTCCCTGGACCTCACATTTAGAACCACTGGTTTAGAGTACAGGCATTTTTTTTTTTTATTTATTTCAAGCACTGCTGTCAGCCATGTATAACCCACTGTATGCATTTTGGTATTTAGGCAACAATGCATCACAGTTTTGAATAAGTGGATAATAATGATTTTACAGTTGCGTTGAAATTAAAGAGGGAGATTAATTTGCTTTACTTGCTCGTCTCTCACCAAACATATCAACATCATCTGTTGAGATCATGTTTCAAGAAGTGGTCGAAAGACCATAACTGCCAATAATCAGTGATTTTTGCTTATGACTTGATATGTTTAAAAAGACTGACTATCCCCATTGACACAAGAGACATTTCAACAAGTTGTAAGAGTAAGTCCGATTTTTACCGTCATAATCAATATGTAGCTCATAATGCGATGTCTTGCTTCTCTCTTTCTGTTGAGTTTGGCTACAATCCTCCTATTGCATGCTGATCAGCACACTAGGCATAATGAACCTCATTTGTATCGGGATTATTCCTGGATCTGATTACCAGTGCAATTTCGGTTCTTGTTTTTGCATATCCACCTGCTTAGACCAGCACTCACTGCAAGTGCAAGAGCAACAAACAGTTTTCTTGGCTTGTGCGGTGCACACAGCAACGTCTGCTGCATCAAAACAAAAACCCTTTCTGTTGACTTTGACAGACGTTCATCTAGTCCAGATTTTAATGCATTTTAGAGTACATTTTAAATGCGTTTAAGGTCTGTATTGAATTTTAAAAAATGGGTAAAACTTACCAATGATCAGTCTTTCACAACTCAGTCGGATGTTTAAGGTAATTACCTCTTAGTCAGTTAAGTGTCTGCAGTCGTCATACATCAGCGGGAATAATGTGTGTTCCATCTGCAGTCTCTAATTTGAGGGATGTGCTTTGTACACGCAGGTCAAAGAACCAAAGTGCCTCAATTTAATCATTTAATCTTCAAAAACGGCAACAGGATGTAATAGACTTAGGTACACGACCTTCTCTTCTATTCATACTGAAATGGAAAACTCTTCTACACAGACTCAATGTTATATTAATATTAAATTAACATTCAGAGACATCCAAGGCATTCTTTATTCAAGCAGAAGACACAAACTCATGGAACTAACCACGCATTTATCACACAGTCATCGTGAGCAAATGAAAACAAATACGGCGAACCAAATGCAGCCAGTGCAATCATTTGTAATAATCAACTCAAAACAGAAACACATTTGTTGGAGCACATGTTACTTGTTAATTTACTATAATTGTAGGCAAAGAGCTCAGATTGCCACAAGCGCTGTCCAGGGTGCCGATTCTGGAGCTGTCCAGGCTATTATTTGCATTGGCAAACTGGAATCCTGCTGGCGGGGACGGATTGGTTTTGAAGACTGAAGGCAGAACTGATACACAGTGGTGTGTTTTCAGCACCAGGGTCCTATTCAGCAACATTACCGACATCACTGTCTTCTAAAATATCTAAATTCCCGTCAGCGGCTAATGGTTTGCTCAGTGTCAATTAAATAGTAAATCCGGCTTTAAAATGGGCATCACATACCCTTCGGATCATATTTGGGGTGCTGTATATTTGTGCCTTTCAGAATCTGTTCCCTCCTCGGCAGCGGCTTCTTACCCCGGCTCATTAGCAACTGTCTGCTGCTTTTAAAGGGGATGAGAGGAGCCTCTGTGATTGCTCATTAGCGATCGTGGGGAATTGTGCCATGCTGTATATCGCTAAGTCAAACAGTCAGCCCTGCTGAAATCACTTTTTCCAGGGTGGGCAGAGTTTCTTCATGTGAAAATGTATCTTCCAGTTTCTGCACACGCCTCCAGGGTCTCAGCTCAGTCTTTGCATGGGGCTGCCAAATCACTTCGACACTAAGAACACACACTGTGTTGTGACACCATTTCACCTGGATTATGTCAAGAGACGTATGATTTTGAGAGGGCGAAAATGTGCACACTTTACTGCATGTAGGTTGGTTAAATTAGAAACTCTGAGTTGCGTGTAGGCGAGAATGTGAATGCATTAATCAGTGGAGCATACAAGTATTGAAGCCTGAACAATACAACAATTTTGGGACCAATGCAGCTATCAGTATCAGGGAATAAAGATGAGCATATATCATATACAAAGTGTCTGATACATCTGTTATAGGCTGATATTGGCTGATAATTTCTGAAAAACCAATAGCCCTAACTATCATATTGTCTTTTCCTGAACTGAATAAGGGGTTTATCAAAATGGATGGTTAACATTGAAGTGTTTTATTTGTTGCTGCAGACTGTTCAGCGCACACTGCAGAAAGTTAAATTACCTTCATAAATAAGGTTTTTTTTATGTGATGTTAATGAATAGAAGTGGGCTGAACCAATGGGCTCACATCTCTTTGTTAAAGTAAAGTGTTGAATGGTTAGATCATCCCAGGTCACATTAAATTATGAATAGCTGAATTATTTTGTGGAAAACTTCCACAAAGTGCTTAAAATACTTCTTCTTTTTTATCTTGTTGGTTAAAGTGAGAATCTTTGAAGATTTCCATGTAAATAAATATATGTTAAGTCACTATCTATCTATCTGTCTATCTATCTATCTATCTACATTCATACACTGATGGCAGCGGCTGCCATGCAAGGTGCCAACCAGTTGTTTGGTGTTCAGTGTCTTGTCCAAGGACACTTCGACATAAAGACCAGGGGGACCCAAACAGAGACCGTCCGATAACACGACACTGGCTCTAACCCTGAGCCACAGCTGCCCACCAGAGAACACAATGGAGTGGCGTGTCCCCTCAGAGTTGCCGTAGGACAGAGTTGTTGTTGTTGGGAGATGAAATGAAATAAGCATGTTGTTGCTCAGTGCACTCGCATTACGTCTCCATGTCCCGTTTATTATTGTTATTAAACTTATCAAACCAGCTCAGTTAGTAGAACCCAAGACACTCGGTTATGTGTGTGGCATCAGTGTTTATTTTCCCTGTTTCTCTCAGTCAAGCCATTTTTACAGACTTAGCTTGGCTTCCTTGGGTAGTCGGACCAATGTTGTTGTATGCATAAGAGGCTGAACAAAGCTAAGTCACGGACATGTGGTGTGGAGACGTGGCACAGGGATATACAGTGGTGGTAACGGGAGATAGATAGATTTAATATCTGTTGAATGCTATATTTAATTTCTGTTTCATAAGTGAATACTGACACCGTCTCATGAACAGTTATATACAATGATGAATGAAAGCACCTGTAGTGAACAGTAGTAACTTGACACTTTACAAACAAGTCTGCAGATTGATCTACGCGCACACAGCCAGAGGGTCCAATATTGAGAATGCAAAAATGAGACTGTATGAAATTGTGCAAGTCTTCCCGCACCAGCCGAGTTGTTATGATAGCACAGACTCCCGTTCTAATTTGACCTCAGGTCAGCCATTTTCATAGCGATTTATTTTTATGACAGTTTCACTTGCAACAGCACTTTTCTTACTTTAAATGTCATCTACAACTACACGTTTGCACTCTGGCTGATCAGACCTCTGTTCAGTTTCTGGGCAGGCAGGGCCACTCAGGGAACTTCATGGGGTGGTCAGACTAATGATTAAGGTCGGATTTGTAGCACACTAGCAGGGACAACGAAGCTGTGAGGAGAAAAGGGAGGAGGTGTGAATTGCAACCTGTACACGAATGCCTGCCTGACATTGAATCAGCAAAAAGTAAGTGAGATAGCCTGTGTGGATGCACCGTGGGTGATAATGGCCAAATATTCCTCCTAGAATATACATGCTACTAATTTGTTTAGCCAGTCAAGGAGGTTTTATCACAGTGTTGGAGGTGGAGCCCTGTTCATTCCTCTGAAAGATGCTCAGTGCTGTTTTGAAGCCAAAAAAGCTTGACTTCCTGGCTCAAAACAATGTATCCCCCGTTTTACAGAGGTTTCTTGCACAATGGCTCTATTGTTGCTATCTCTTCTTTTACAACTGTTTCCGGCACATTCATGTGTCGTGAAACATGTCACGTCAGTGATGTGCAATGTAGCGCCTCAAATAAAATCTAAGTGGGTCAATATGCATTTTTTAGCCAGTATGCCCACTTTTGAATACATCTATGTAGACCTGTTAATTTGAGTGGAAAAGCGGCATATAATTGTTGCATCACATATATAAGGTCAATTTTAATTCTAACAGTATCTACATAAGAAATTTTGATATTTTAACCCCAACCATGATGTTTTTCTTAACCCAACTAAGTAGTTTTATTGCCAAATTCCAACAAAACTAAAGTCCAGTCCTGTATTTGAATGTATTAGGGTATGTCTATCAGGCCATGATGTTTTGTGAAATTATGCTAAAGTGTACTTAACTGTCATGGTAATTGACAAATATTATATAATGAGATTAATAATAATAATGAAATACTCTATACTGCGATATACCCCCAACAACTGTTTTCAGAATTTGTTTCAAATGTTGTACAATTATAAGTGGTGCACGTAGGTGTTTGCTATTACAATTGTCCAATGGAGCTCTGCACACCAACAGAAAAAACCCCAAAACAAAAGAAAGAAAAAGAATACAAATACAAGTAAGAAATTAGTTCTTCTTTCAATGGATTTTAAACAAGTTTAATCTTCAATACTACAAGTAGAATCTGCATTATAAGAGTGGAACTTGTCAGTGAACCTTTAGCAGATACAGTCAGAATCACTCAGATTTTTGTCAACGTGTAATTACTCTTCAGTACTGTATGAACTTATATCCTAGAGGAAAAGGTTTGAAGGGCTTTAACAATAAAAGCTATAAGCCTGACTGATTGTGATATTAACAAGACATCATCACTGTTAAGACCAGAATATTACCCATGCTTGTTTTACGTGATACTTACCATGATGTTAGTCAAGTGTTACTGTATTACCATTTTGTTAACGAGCCCTCTTGTTAGTAAAGCAACTTGCGTCATTCAGAAGAGTGGTGCATATGAGACATGTTGTTCCCTCACCACATGAGTCATCCCTATATACAAAATGTATAACCAGAACTTATATGAACTTCTGCGTCCAAATATTTTTTTTATTTTTTTTTGCTCTGAAGCAGAACTTTATCATAGTCTAGTGCACAATTGGCAGGACTTTAAATATAGCTTGCTACGTAGGTCTCTGTGGCTGCGACCGGTAAAAGAAAAAGAAAATAAATGCATATCAGCGGCACCACAGCGGCAGATTGCATCTGCAGAGGACCTCGTGATTTAAAAAGAGAGAATCGAGATTGTATTGTTTTTATTTGATAAACCAAATTGAGTTGTTTACCCATGTGTGATAGTCTTTGAAGGGTAAAAACATATTTCTACCATAAATTACAAAGAGTCACATTATGCCTCACCGTGCAATGTGACAAGGTATGCAGCTTAGAAAAATATCATTCAAGCTCGGCATTTAAATAACACACGGTCAATAAAACAGCCACAAACACCCGGAAATAATCACATCTACCTCAGTGGCTTTTGTAATTGCTTTCGAGAGGAGTGAACCTACAGTGCCCATAGGCGGCAGTTCAGTTGCAGTTGTATATCTCTCCGACGCTCAAATGACCTTGGGATACAATTCAATCTGCAATTCAATCTCTTCCTCTGGTTTTTGAACTTCAATTAGACTTAAGGCACACAGGCGCAAACTAAATGTGACTGGCTGGAGAAGAAAAAGAAGAATCCAATCTAAAACGGCCTTCTGTGCCTCATGAACACGTGACATGTTTTCTCTTCCTTTGGCTTTGTGTCTTGTCACCGACACTTGGCTCAACCCGTAATCAATTACATACCGCGACGCATTAACAGGCGCGTTCCCCGGCATGTAAATGATGTGTGAGGACTTGAATTTTCAGGTACAACAACTCTACTGACAATGCAGATTCTCTCGTGATACAATGTTTGCTGTAAAATAACGAGGAGTGATCTGGGGAGTGGTTACTCTAGCCGTACACGATTATTCCTCTGAGCTTCTTGCCAGGTAACTTAATGAGATATTGAGACCACAGTGAAGACCTCGGCATATGCCTGCCACTTCTGTTTAGGGATTCAATCGGTTTCCAATAGGGGAAGGTCTCAACTTCAGCTCCGTACGAGATTTTCAGGAACAGTTAGCCGAACTTAACACGAAAAAAAAATCATACATTTCTGTACATAGAGTAAGAACATCTGTATTAGGTTTTTATATTATATAACATTATATGTGTGTATTGATGTCCAAAGAATAATCTGTCAAATAGGTAATAGCCACATAAAAAGCAACAAAACTTAACATAATTATTATGAAGTCATAATTATTACAACAACAATGTGACAGAGATACAGGTCAATATCTCTCCAAAAAAATGTAGGCTTGTAATGAAAGATACCCCTGTTAGGGTGAAAGCTTTCCAGAACAAGATCTGATGAGCAAAAAGAAAGATCCTGTCTAATTACTGCAAATAAAATCCCTACCTCTCAGACACAGTCCCCAATAAAACATAATACTGTGAAGTCATTCTTGAGAACTTCAACTTGTTAATGAAAAAGGTTCAGAACACTTGGATGTATCACTCCTAAACATTGATTGAAGTTTGAATGAGGAGAATTGGGATACACATTACGAGTGAGACACTCGTATAGTGCACACCATGTAGTGCCAGACCACTTCTGTAGACCACTTCCTAAATAAAGTGTACCAGACACTTATGTTTATGTCAGATTCCTTTTGGATATTGGAATCTAAAAAATAGATGTTTACCTATCCTCAGTCATGTTGTGTGATCCTCAGTCACGTTGTGTGATTCTCAGGTTAAATGTAATACAATCTAAAAGGGGACCGTCTGTCTGTGACAGTCTGAGTACATCATAACGTTTGGCCTTGGTTGCCCTGGAGACAAAAGGGGCATCAGGACAGCGGCCCTAATCAGTCATCCGTAGGAGACAGGGAGGTGAACCAGCTCTGAAAGAGGCAAGCCTTAATGAAAATTGTTTCATGCACCCATATATTATTTTATTCTAAATACATTGTAGGGGAAAATATTTAGCTCAAATCATCAAGATCTGTGATGTTGATAAGAGTTTGATAGCTATAATAGTGCATTCCTCATTATTTATTTGTTAAATCATTTTTCTAAAGTAATCATTTGCAAAAGACTTTCAATTTTTGAGTGGGAATGGAAATATATTTGCTACTAACCTGAATGAAACCTGACCCTGACATACAGCACAGTGTGTTCTGGCTCCGCAAGAAACCCACAAAGATAAACAGGAGGAGTCTTTAAAACCACATTATATAGACTGATAACAGAGACACGATCCCTCAGACAATAAAATGTCCTCCAAACGATTGATGATATATCTTTATAAATGGAAATTCTTTATAGCAATAGTCATCGCTCAGAGAAATCAGCAAATAAAAAATGTAAAAAATAAACAGAAAAAAAAAATATCAGGCAAAGACAGGAGGAACGTCAGCACTGTTTCTCATTCTGTGGAGTAGCTTCTTAATTGAAAAAAAAAAAAAATGAAAAGCACTGTAAAATAAGGAGGGGAAAAAAATGTATTAGCAATAGAAAAGAAAAAATCCAACACTTTTTTTTTGTCTATATCTCGGTTTTCATTTCAGTTCTGTTAAATTGTGTTGCTATAACTCCAATGAGCAAGAAAAAATGCCGGAGGTGTATTCTGGGACATTCTCATAGCTCGTCTCTGGGGCACTGGTGAGAGGACAGCACTGTATGAATGTACTGTGTGCATCTGGGCCCAGTCAGGAGTCCTCTTCACCATCCCCTGCATGATGAAGATTAAGATGAGCGGGAAATGAACCTCATCTCTCAGTGTGATTAATGTCCACCAAGTGTAATTAAAGACTTTTAGTTAATTCCCCTGTCCCAGCTCCTCGCTAACCATTTTTAATCATTTCCTCCCGTTGGCTCTCTGTAATTGAATGTCTTCATTACATGGACTACAGCAGTTGGATTTAATGTATATGTATAGTTATGTAAGAAGTTATATCTTCAGCTGCTCACATTTACTTTTCAGAATTAACAATAATAAAAACACTGTAAGAAATCTAACATTTTTTTCCCCCCAAATGCTACACATACAGCATCTCTGATAAAGTGACCACACATTTGAAGTGGTATTCTGACAAGCTCTCCTGAAATCGAACTTTCGAGCCCTGTCACCAACATTTTGGCATTGCACTTTTCTGCACCGACTGCTCCCTTAGATTTATACAGTATTCTAATATAATATGATCGTATCCTGACATAAGCAATTGAACCATCTGGACAGCATTGTCACAATATATAATGCTAACATGCTAAACTAAGATTGTTGACATGGCAAACATTAAAGCAAAATTCTCGCCAAAATGCAACCTAGGGTTTTTTTTTTTTTTGTGAATGTACCCGAGTCAAACCTTCATGTAAAAGCATAATTACCATGTAATGACCTCAGAGCTTCCACAGCATTTTCCTTCATCGACTGTGAACTGTCTACTCATGTTCACATGGTTGGACAGCTCAGTGACATCGCATGTCAACAGCCATGTGGTGGTAGTGCATTAGAGCTGTTTGGTTGTACGGTAACAACACGTCTGTAGCTGGAATTGAAGCAGGTGCCAACAGTCTTAATCCAGCCTAAAAATACAGACTATGTTCCACATAGGCTACCCAAGTGGTAACAACAGCATGGTCGTGCCCTTTATGTACTCTACGAAACAAAGGACAAAAGATTAGTTTCTTTTTTTTTCTTATTTTGCTACAAGGGCTGTTCAGGTTATCATGAACATACTTAGAGTTATGTCTAATTAAGACCACTGAACTGTCTTAACTGTGTTTTTGAGGACATCTTTTCTGTCGTGGCAAATATCAAATCAACATGAAAAAATCAAAAACACGCTGAACTTTGCCAGTATTGAAAGCCATTCAACTTTTCTAACTGCATGTTTTCAGCGGTTTGAACAACTAACCCTGTATGAATGCATTTCCTCTCAAGGACTGTCATTATTGCCTCTTATTCTTTTTGCTTTTCAAAACCAACATGTTTATGCGGTATATGAGGCATTATCTCATTCGAAAGACAGAAGTTTCCTTATACAGTTGTTGTTGTTGAAACACTTTTCATTGTTGAATATCAGTCAATGACAATGTTTTCACGTCCACCGCAGACAGATTATCATCCATTTTAACTCTGGCTCAGAGGCCTGTCTTATCCTGGACTATACCTGCACAGACTTGTCCTCAACTCCTCCAATTGTTAATACGAATTTAATATTTCATGATCAACACTTCATAGCCCCGCAGCTCTCTCATTAGGAGGACTGCTCCTGAGTACCGGTGAGAAGCAGAACAACCAATCAGCACTGGCTACCTTTTCTCCAACTGGGCAAATTACCACATGAAAAGTATTAGGCCCAAGTTAATTACATTCAGCTCACAGCTGTAAGGCCTCTCTGCGACAGTCACGAAAGTAATGGCCAGGAGGTCTTTTTTTTTTTCTCTTAGACTTCAACTGCATTATTGCACAGGGTGTTGAGATTGACTCTTTGTCTGCTATTGAATCATTTAATTGACATATCAGTCTACTTGGTATGCAGCTCCCTACAGTTTCTGCGTGACAAATCCTTGCTCTTTCTGCAAATCACGTTGTTTTATTTATTTAAATGTCTTTAATTTGTTTTCATTTTCTCTACAAAAATCAAGGTAGAATGCAATTATAGTGTTTTGCTCAGTTCAACCTCTTAGAAATCTGTTGCAGTGACAAACACATTTGCATCAAATCTCACCAGGAACATGTTTATCACCGGTAACAGTGTTTATCACAGGCGCACACCGTCGTATCTCGCAGTCTCTAAGCGTTTTCTCCAGGATGACTAATTCCCCAGTTTATTTCACCTGTCAAACCACTGGCATTACCATTATGTTGGATTAGTTTCACCCAACTTTCTGTTGTCGTCTGACAAAAAAGTAAATCTTGTGTAAGCTGTGCATGCAGGTCTCAGAGACAGTTGACTAATTAAAGTGAAATGGGGCAGATAATGGCTTTTAAAAACATTTCAGCCATTTAATGAGCTTATTATTTACTATGAAAAGGGAACACGTCACCACCACCCCACCTCCACCACCAGCGAGAGCTGCCACCCACTCTAATTCCGTCCTGCTGTGCTGTGACTTGCCATCCATAAATTTCAATGACTAAAGAAATATTATCACAACTAATGAAATAATGCTTAGCCCACTCTAACACCCAGAGGTCCCCTCTGGGCAAATTGTCTTAAGTCATTCTAGGAAGATGGTAATTAAAAGACAAACTACAGCTCGGATAAAATGATCATTTACAGAGCCTCCGCAGAATGCAAATTAAATTTGAAAAAAAAGGAACTTATTCCAGTTTTATGATGGTGTCAGGCCTTTCATATGGCATTGATGTTTTTCTTTTTTTTTTTTTCCATTAGGCTTTGAAATGATGTACCACTGTGGGGTCAGTCATGCATTGGCTTATTGGTTCTAAAGGTCCTCTGTAGCCCGTCTGTGCTGAGGCACTCCTTATTTAAATTCAAGGTGAGGATGTCAGTGATGTTGATTTAATGAATTATGTCTGTGCGCTGCATCAGTACAACAGTAAATTAACCCCTTTATTTTGACCTTCTGGTCAATAATTTGTTTTCATTGCACATTAGGTAATCACATTCCTTTTTCCTTTGCAATCCAGCCTGATCTGTATGTCAGGTGATCACAAAAAGAAAGCATAAGAACTGACAATGAAAAATATTCTGCTGCAGTCGTGATAGCCCAGACCCTTAAATCTTTCTTTTTCAATGTCTTAAATCGAGCAGTTTACAGATAACTGGAGGAGAATACCATATGTCCTCGCTAATGAGAAGGTTCAGGTCATTGTGAATGCAGCTAGCTAAACCTCAGAGATTGGGGCTGCTTGGAGATTTTTTCCAGGTGATTTATGAACTGAAAAGTGCCAATTAGCACAGGACAAACCGGTAACATTATAGACGATGGGAGCAGAGGTTGCAACAGTGAACTTGACTGTTGATGGCTCCATCGATCAAGAAAGGATTTCAGTCTCAGAATGAATTATGCCATCACCGTGTTTGCCACCAGAGCGTGGGAGAACTGGGTCAACTGGATGACTGAGTGTGTGTTGCACTGGGCTGTGTTTTGAAGCTTTTGATAGGTCGAAGCAGATCACTGTCATGGTTGTGTACCATCTTGGTTTTGATCTCTGACTTCAAAATGACAAGAGAAGCAGAGAGTCAGACATAATGCACAATCAATCCGTCCCCCTGTGACAGTAGAAGAAAGTTGCAGTTGAGCAGAAACAAAGGGCTGTACACAGGCTTTATATATAGCTGCTTTATCTGTGTGGTGTTGCCTGAGGGAAGAAAAAAAAAAAAAATCGGAAAATTAGATGTCTTCATGAGTGCCAGCCAACACAACCTGACCTTGTCACTTTGAGAGCAAACCAGCAACCGAGTCTGGAGGTGTCGCCCACTGACAGCCTTACCACAGATTAAACTTTCCCACTTATTGTTTTCTAACACCCACCCTCTGCTGACCACCTTTCAGCTCCCATAACCCCCAAACACCCACTCCTCCTCATTTGAATTTATCATCTGGTACTTATTTCATATTTTCTCCTGTTTTCACTGACACATACAACAAATAATGTCTGCTTTGGAGCAATTAATGCTGCTATGTTGCTCCCCTTCTTTGCTATGCACATTGTGTATGAATACCTAAAGGTCAGCGGAGGCATTTACGGGCCCGTTGCTCCATTACTCATTCCAAGTGTGTAGTTTGACACTTGTGTCCCTCGTGGGGTCCCCTTGGAGTCATTTTTCCCTCCAAAGAGATGCATGGATGCAAACCTGCAGCAGGGCAGGACTTTTACTACAATCCAAGTGCCTCCATTATAGGAAGTCAGCGGTGTTTTCTTGTGCGCCTGTTGATGCAATTTGTCATGAAGAGTTGCATCTTGTGAGGGCAGATGGCAGGTGGTGTTGATCAAGTTGGCAGCGAAGATCTGGGTCTGTGCTTCTCTATTTAGTTCACAGACGGGTGGCCACTGACACTTACATTTTACGACAGATACAAAATGAGCACTTGAATCAAGGATACAAGAGTCACTTCATTAAAGGATAAAGGAAAAGGTTTCTTTTTACTGTCAGCAAATCCAGAGAAAAGACTAAAACCAGCGCAGTGTTACTCTGTCCCTGACCACCTTTCTAGTTTCCCCACCCTTGGCTCCCAACCTCAAAGCGGTTTTGTTACTGCAAGGACATAGAACTGCAATTTTATTTTGGTTAGTTTGGTTTTGGATAGCACGGATTAATAAAGTCATAGTGAAGAGAGGCATTTCATCAGAAAACAGATCATCCGAGAGGAAATGTACAAATTACACATTTTGCTGTGAAATTTGGATTTCTTTAATGGACCCAGTGCAACAGTGTGGGTCATTCTCATGTTTTTAATGTGCTTTTTTTAAACAATGGAGGTCCATGACACAGCGGAATAAGCTCTTTGGCTACACGGACAATAGCTGTTATTTCACCAGATTTACCTTTTAAAATGGGTAACACAGCTGACTTATCTGAACTACATATTGAATTGCCAAACTGTTACTCAACTGAGTCTTGTTTTAATGTGCCCAGTGCCCCCGTAACTCTGAGTCTGGACCCCCCTGTGGCCCCCCTGACAGGGAGTCTGCATCAATAATACAATGACAGATTTCTTGCAATGATTTTGTTTTGAAGGGAAAGGCTGAAATAAGGTGTCTCGGCAGTTTACTACCCAATCAAAATTGATGAAATTGTAAACATTGTTTTGTCTGAATGAGGGATTTATCTTTTTTTCCCGGGTTGTATGTGCCCCCTAACAAAAAAGCCGGCCCCGACCTGGCCCCCCTATTAAAACTGGTCTAGAACCGCCACTGGGTCTGGTTAGGTTTTAGGCAAAAACCTACTTGGTTAGGATTAGTGAAAGATCATATTTTGGTTTAACTGGTTCTGTTGCCACAAACATAGCTGGAAATTGTCCTGATGTCCCATCAGAAATATTGCCATTTGTTGTCACTAACATAGCTGGAAAATGTAAATGAATATCGACAGGATTCATACTTATTCACCATCTCAAAGAGCAATGTCTGACTTGGTTGACAGATTGCCATCTCCTTGTGAGCTCATTTAGTATTTACACTGACATTTAGGGCATTAAGCAAAGTCTTTTATCTGCATTTGTTACAAGGAAGAAACCACAACATATCACTGTTGATAAAGTATAAAAAGAAAAAAAAGAACATTTTTAAGCCCTCATCTAAGCATGGTAGCTTCTATTTATCAAGTTTACATGTATGCATGTCGTGTGAATTTAAATCATACATTCGGTTACCAACTTACATTAAACATTAATGAAGGTATAAGATCCCACAGAGTAGAGAATATGTTGTGTTGCAATGGGCTGCTTGGTATTCGTCAAAAAGTGGGGTTGCTGTGAGCAACATGTTCTTTCCAGTGTTTGGTGTTAGAATGGTGGCATGGTAATTCCTCTTCATTTGCGCTGCATAAATTACATTTTCACTGTGACAGCAGAGCTCGCCCTGCACTGCAGCCCATAGCCAGCCTAACAATTAATTTAATATCTGAGAACGCAACTCATTTGTTTGGTTGTGAGGGAATTGAATTCCTAATGAAACGGCTCCTCTCGAGAAGAACTCTCTGAATTATGCCACTGTATATTTGTGGGTTCCTGCTGTTTTTTTTCCAGATGAAATGGGCCTACCTGCAGGACCAGGTGATAATCATTTGGGCTGAAGTACAGTTTTAATAGCACAACCTAAGAGATGTTTATTTACTGCAATTAGGTGACAACAATGATAAACAACAGACATTCATCCACAGAGCTGTACACATGATGATTAATGTTGCCAGGCGGAACAGCAACTATGCAAATAAGCAATTGTAGAGGGATTACATGAATCCATCATTCTATATGCCATACACTGTCAACACAATAGATAACAAATCCATGAGGAGTCAGTGAAGGACAAGAGGTAGAGATTGCCTTGTTTGTGTCTCTGCACAAGTGGGATCAGGGATGTCATCCACACAGCAAAGCTGCTGGAATCACAGCCCAGAGGTGACAGATGAAAGACAGTCCCATCCAATTCCACCCAAGGCCAACTCCCTCCACCACGGCAAAGAAAGAGTTGGTCTTGAGTTGCTTTGACTGAGAACTACAGTCATTTTTGCTTGAGATGAGGACTCCAATTTAATTAGCCTTGGTTAAAACCACCTAATTTAGACCGAAGAATAAAGTTGTAAAGAGTAAACCACAATTAAAGGCATTTTTGTCAGTATTTCTTTAGCAGAATGGCGCTTGCAAGGCCCTTGGGAGCGCTGAAGCACTTGTGGTAAGGAGTTTTGTTTCTAACAGCACATCACCCTGATCGCTCACTGTTGTATGACACAATATGGCCCCTTTGCTTTTAACTATTTGTTTCCATTTGTCTGGCATTGTTTTGTCACCTTGAGCACCAACCAGGGGATGCTATTCTTCAGATTTTGTATAGATGAACATAATAATGGTGAAGTCCATGCCGAGCAAGGAGAATGAGGCTCCAAGACACAATCCATTGGAGACAAGAATATGGTTAATACCCTCACCTTGTCCACGATTATTAAAGCACTTTCTAAACGAGGTTACAAAGTGCCTCGCAGGAACTGAAAACACAGCAGATGACAAACTGCTGATATAAGTTAAAAAACGTTACATGGCAAGAGAACAAATAGGACCCAGTAACTTGCTTAATGATTCACAAATTGCTTTTTCTGTAAAAGAAGGTTTTAAGAGAGGATTTTGAAAGTATCAGATTACAGGTCAGGATCAAGGAGACAATCAGTTTATGTGTGCTGTACACATACATGACTATTTTCCTAAAAGGGAATGACAGTGATGACACCCAGTGCATTTCTGAAAAGTTGAAAGATCTTCTACTGGAGGCACCTGAGAGGCAGACGTGGGGATAGCACTTGTTTTTTATGTAACTGCATGCATCTGCATATGCTCTCTCCTCATTGGGAGCCCTTAAAAAAAGGCATTGACGCACCGGGAGAAGACAGGGCCCCGAAGCTTCATTGCTACCTTGCTGTGAAACATGCCCTTATAAAAGACAAATGAAGTCAGTAAATTGCCAGTGCCGTCCCACACGACTACACTTGCAGCCTGTTCTGGCTCCCAACATGCCGAATATGGCAGTCTGGCCATTGGCCCCGCACTTCTAAGTTTAAGGTTGCGTCCAGATTCCATACTATGCACTACATACGAAATATGTGCACTATCATTCAACATGCTTTTGAGTTAAATAACCAGTATGCATCTTTTCAGACGCACTGCTTAGCGCGGAAGTTACTCACTTCCTGAGAGCCTCTTGCCGGTTGGATTGGAAACACGTAGCCGTGGTAACCCGTGTCAACCTCACCTCTACCAGCAATCTGCAATAATACTCTTGAAAAACATGTTTTATTTGGCTTTTACTTAAGTATAAGGTTTCACTTATGATGCCACACTGTTGTGGTTGTAATGTTAACTGAGTTAACTAAGGAGCTAACGTTAATTAAACGGCTACTGTTAGAAACTTAAACTGAAGCGTTATAAAGTTAGACGTTACACCAGAGCTGCATACGTCGCTGTACGCCATTGTCTGTTGCGTTGTTGTTGTCGTCACTGCTGCATTGTATTGTGGGACATTTATGCCAGCGTAGTGTCCAGTGCTTGCATGCTTGATATTTACCGGAAATAGAATGCACCTCACGTACTATTGGGTTCATACTAAGGTTTCAGACAAACTACAAAATCTCACATACTGTTTTAGCATACTCAATAGCATGTTAGTATGGAATTTCGGATGCAGCCTGACTCTATAGGCACCCCCCCCCCCCCACTTAGTGCAGTAGTGTAAGGAACAAGAGCAGTCCCAGTTGGGGGGTGGTTCAATGGGACATACACTGGGCTCACTCTCTGAAGACTGGAGTTTACATCCTGTTTGTGACCAAGGGTGATTGGATATTAAATTGTGTTTTTATGAGTAAGGAAATTGCCTTGACGTGGATGCTAACACTTTATGTGGTGCGTATTGATGCACACCTGAAAAATCGTAGCGCTCATCCCAAAGCTGTAAGAGTTAAAAATGCACAAGAGAAAGCTGGAAGACAACAACAAAGAACTGGAGTTCTGATCTGCAGTTTTGATCATGCTGAGTTGAAGCTTTCATGCTGTATATAGGCCAACTCTGTAAACACATGCTTTCGCTGTTGTAGCAAATAAACACTAGATTGAGAGCCTCGGTTTTGTTGCATAAGTGTTTCAGACACTTGACAGGTGTCCTGTGTGTCGCCTTTGGTGTTTAAATATCACTGCATTAACCTTTTTCATTAAGATAAACAGTCAAACAAATGCTAGCAGCCCCTCTGTGGCTCTGTTGTAAACACTCGACTGCTGTGCAAGAGCTGCTGGAGCCATTAGCCTCCCAGTCAGATCTATCTTCAGCCATCAAGGGACCAGCAGACACTCGCTGTCAGAGGCCAGAGCAAAATTGATCCATTGTAATTGCATCCTGTGTGAAGTTAATGACTTTTTAAGGCAAAGTGGCCGCCGTTGTTCCGTTTTCTGACAAATGTATGTAAATGACCTCGACATGCACATATGCTAATTGGTGGGTGAGACAGCTGTCTACATGGACGAGCTCAATATCCATACATGTCTGAAATTAGGCTGTGGCCTGTAAGTGTAGAGGTGAACAGACCATGCTGCATATGCAAAATTCCGTCATGGCATTGTGTTTGGGTGTGGTCCAATGTACTGTGATTACATTTATTTTATTCATGTTTGTGATCTTTGTACTTTCCTTGATTGCGAAAAACAGCAAACGAGACTGCCATCTATGATCATTCAGCTGAAAAACATGGATATCATACATCTGCATTCATGCAGCACAGCAATAAGAACCCTTAACCCCAACCTTTATATGCAGCCCCCCCAAAACAAAGTGTGCTGCATGTCCGCATCAGTTATGTTAGATAAAAACAATCTGTTCTGCCTGGCTGCAGTTCATACCAAGCAATGTGATCAACTTTAGGACTGGGAGTTGAATAATTTCCTGTCTTTAACTGTAGATATATCTTGAATATGTGCTTTAATATAGTCTTTGAAGCATTCTGCCAATTCACCACATTTAACTCAAAGCTGTCAAGGGATATATGCTAAAATGTGATTTTCACAATGGCTGTAGCTGTCAGATGAGTTCATAATAAAGTCTGGATTCATTTAATTTAAGTCTTGTTGTGGAGGGATGCTTCCTGCATTTAACACTATTAATTCTGCCCTAGCTACTACCACAGTAGCTATGCTTTTTTTTTTTTTTTTTTTTTTTTGACTGTCCAGCCTAATGGTTATGTACTGGCTTAAAAATAATGACCAGTAATGTTCACCTATGATCTTAAAAATGCAGTTAGCAAAAATCGAAAGAAAACAAAGCAGGATTTTTCTGTTCATGCATTCTGTATAATCCAGGGTCACTCTTAATAATAACCATCTTTAATGAATACTAAATTAATAAATGTTCACAAAGCATTTAATTGTCTGTTAAATAAATTTGCCATTTATCAATTATTGTTATAATAAAGTGTTACCTACAAAAACAGAGTTGTATTTGTGTCAGCTTCATGGAAACATTCAACACCATCTGTTATATGTTGTGTTATTTCATGTATGTTGATGTGCAAAAGTGTGCAAAATATCACCTTCGCTCATTTCCTGGTCCTCTGTAGTCGGATCCCTGCCAACTCCATTTGACCAAAACAGCAATTATGAATTATGTATTAGTCAGTGTGAAGCTTAATACAATACCTTTGTAACATGCAGCATGCGGACACATGCTAATGTGAAACACCGAGACGAGTGCGTGTGACTTTCTTCATGATAAGGCAAGATTTTAGCATTTAAGTGGCGTTCCAGATTAGCTAGAGGTCGTCTTTGAAGGTGTCTGAGAAAATGTCATCAGTCATTAGGACACAGTCCATGAAACACAATGCTCCATTTCAGCTGGAGTGTTTCCTTCAGGGAATCACAAGGATCGTTCAAGTTGACTGGATCCAGCAGACAACAGTAAATTGTTTGCCCAGAGAAATGAATCGGCAGGAGCGGGATGTTCTTTAGGCCTTTGACTGAGAGAAATGTCACCAAAACGCTGCGTCCTCTGATTTGGAAGGTGGAATTAGACAGCCTCACAGACATGAGACTTCGCTGAAGGCTTTCGAATTCCACAGTTAGTAGGTCGAAGTCATGGACTGTTTGCTAATAAAAAATTATGCAGCACATGGAAGGCCAGATGCAAGCCTCGGAGACATTAATTTTAAAACTGATAGTCTTTGAAGAAGAAATAGCTTGATGTTCAAGTCTTTAAAATAATCTCATTTTCATAGTCACCCTGGCCTTGACTCCCTGCTTGGCACAAATACATTTACTTTAGGAACCCTCTGGACATGAAAAAGTTGTGAAACCACATTTGTGAAGTTCTTTTAGAGGACACGGTCTTTGATTTTCAGAAAAAAAAAGGATTGTATTCTGAATATTACAGTACACTGAGGTCTGTTAGAATTTTGAATTATAACAAATCTCAGACTCCATCAAAACAAAATTGTGTGAATCTACAATATCTATGTTCTTTTTTTTTCTGTTTTCTACACATTTAATGTCTCAGAAAGGGTTGGGTTTTAAATAGCTCCTCATTGCCAAAACAGATTTTAAGGGAATTTGGTGTTCATCCAGTTTGTCCTTCTAGAGATTTGTCTAATTGCACCTGTGCTCTGGTTGTTGGAACACTATTTTTCCTCCTGGTTAAAATGTATGCGTGCCCATGTTAGCAACCTCCAGGGTCCGAGTGTTATATTAGTGCCATCTCAGTTCTTCCAGGTCCAGTCTCTGCCAAGGTCACTTGGCCTGAGCTGCCTGACGGCTCCCAGTCAGCCAGGCCAGATGGTCCCCTCTGCACACATTACCTTTTGCTGATACCACTCTGAAGGTGAGGACATCACAAGTGACATTCAAGTGCCAAGTATTCTGAGTTTTAGCTGTCAGTGGTAGTTGTGGAACACTGAAACAACTGCGACCAATGCTGGTTTTCCATCAGCAAACTGAGCTGCACTTATTTGCTTCTCCATCGTCAGTTTAATTGCGCTGAGCAAGAGCGGACACAGAGCCACGCTGGTGATGGACCTGCTCCAGAGCCGGGTCAAGCTGCGGCCGCCCCTTCAGGCAGGCTGCGGTGACGTCTCACAACTGCAGCCAATCCATGACAAGCATCCTTCTCCTCCTAAAATCGATGCTGAACTTGTGTCTGTCCGGGAAACCTGAGAGAAAGGCCACTTAAAAGTCAGTGTGTTCAGCTCTCGGTACTTTTGTAGCTTCTAACTGGATCCCTTTAGTTTCTCTCGTTCTGTTTGTAAATTCAAACATCTGCTGTGTTTGACTGTTTCATCGTGTTCACTTCCAGCTGTTTCAGGAGTCGTGTTTGGTTATCGCTGCTGAAAACACAATGTTTCCTGTGATGCTGCTTCGTTATAAAAGCTTTTAAATGACAGGGGGCTTTTATTCTGAAGAAGTTGAAAGGAAATGAAACGTGTTTGTAAAGGAATTAGCGGAGCCACTTTGTTAGCGGTGATTCTTTGATAGTACCGCAGGGATTGGGACAAGTTTTAGCTTCAAGACGCACTTTCAAGCAGGCAGCCCAGTGGTGGTGGAAATGCAGAACCCCGGCAGCGGCGAGCAAACAGAGTAGAGCCAGGCCGGCAGATGGAAAAAATGGCACAAAAGCAATGAAAAGGATGGGTGTTTTTACTGGCTACTAAGCCCCTAAAATATCCATTCTTGATGCTTGAAGCTTCACTAAATGAGCATTTTGAGGAACTCTTGACAAAATAATCACATATGTCTGCTGTAAACTGAAGGCTAATTATGACTCAGCAATGCAAGACATCTCTTAGGAGAATTGTGCTACTTTATGTTTTGCTGCTGAACAATCGCTTACTTGGTCTAAAGTGGTCCAGCGAGGCATTTTCAGTCCTATGGTGGAATCATTTTTCAATGATTATAATCTTCTTGTCTAAAAAAGTTCATATCAGGCATTGTGCTGCACTGCTTTATTTGGGATTGTCTTTGTCTAAACCTCACAACTGTTCATGCTTTTAACTTAGACATTTCTCAGTAACCTTGCTTTGAAAATATCAAATTTGCAGTACACTGCATACAACATACACAAGACGGTGCAGTTTTGTAGACGTGTCAGAGCAGCTGGTTGTACAAATGCAACCTCCTACAGCTGGCATCGGAGGTATCACGGATAGTGACATTTGGCTGAGTCACAAGCTCCGACCCATGTGTTCAGCTAAGCCTTTGACAGAGATGCTAACATCCCTGCGTCTGGGCTGCTCATGATGTGTGTGCTACTCCAGCCTCAGATTTACAGCAACTGTGGCTGTGCGCCCAGGCAGGTGAGGACTGAAATCGTTATTCACTCTGAATTACTGAATTAAACAGGCCTATTGTTCATTTGATGTCTCACACTCAGGAAAAAAAAATAAAAAAATATATCGAGATAGAAGATGTAACCAATCATCTAAGAATGGAACAAAAAAAAAGGGAAAATTCAAGTCACATCTGACTAATTACATCGAGGAGCAGACCCAGATTAACATCTAAAAGACGATGACGACAGTTTCAGCTAACTGTGTTGGTCTTGTTAAACTGAAAAAGCTACTCAGAAATACTGCATGCACTACTGAATCACAATGAATGACACAATAATGCCATTAAAGGGGACCCGGCCCTCGATGTCTGGGCACCTCTGCTGTGGAACTTCCTGCCTTGGAGACTCAGCTCGGCAAACTTAGTGTCCCCTTTTTAAATTTCTCTTTTTTTTATCTTTTCATTTGACCAAAACAAGCATGCACTCCAAATTAAGCAAGAACGAGCATTCGTAATCGGCCTCCAGGCACATACCAGTGTTTTGTGATCTGACCTTTACTGGTGGGATGATTTAATGTGGCAGTGCCTTTTAAAACACAACACCATTACTTAAATAAAACTGAACTGGTCAGACACAATTCTAATTAATATTTTGTCTTGATAGATCACATGACAACCTGTATGTGAAAGAATGTGCTCTCAGTACCATCATCGTCCAGCGGTGCAGTTCTCATCGGCTTTAGCGTCTTTCGGCTCACTGTTTTTGGTTGTCGTGCTTGCATCTTTGTCGATCTTGTTTATTCTCTTCACTCTCATCATGTTTGGCCAAAGAAAGTACTGTTTCTAGCAACAACAGCAACAAAAAAAGAAAAGCCCTGATAAAGCCATATTGTACTCGTCCTAACCGGAACAAAGTTGCAGACGAAGCAAGATGAGCTGATAGTGGATAGTGGAAGATTTACCAAACTAAACAACCACATTTTTCTCAGGTGTTGGTAAAGACCAAAACACCATTCATCAAACGGCCAGAAACAGAGCTCCAAATGAATGCTAATGATGCTCTGTAAAAACTGGATGCCAGAATCAGCATCTTTCCTGTTAACTAGCTCAGCACGTCAACTTTAAAGACGATGATGTCTTTGTGATTATGTCCTGCTGTTCCCCAAGTTATTGCAGTTACAGTTATTCCTAAACATCTTAAAGTGAAATTACTATACAATAAATCTGACGCTTTCACCTACATATATCATATCGATATCTTATCTTTATTTTTCTTTCATTGATTTTCAGTTTTTTACTTTTGTCCTTTTTACTTACGTTTTAAAATGCACTTATGACAAATCAACACATCCCCTGTTATGTTTACTACTCCTCATGCTCATGTCACCAAGTATGAGATATTTAAGTGTACAAAGCCAAAATGTGCAAAAAAAAAAAGCAAAAGCTTTATCTGAATCTGTGAAAAACAAGGACATGGTAATGGGGCTTAGGTCGCGGGGTGTCGTCTTAGGTCTCAGCTCATTATGTCTTGATCTCTGAAAGCTATATGCTGTCGTACTCGGAAAACGAAGCCTCCAGTGCGCTGTCTTTAATCGACCATTCTCTATGTCTGCTCTGTCTTTCTCTGCCGCTTTGGTCAAGAAAAGAGATGGGATGTGCTTTTGAAAGTCATATAATTACCACGGAGTAATCAGCCCATTTAACATTCGTCTTTCTTTTGTCCAACATGTACAAAAGGCTTAAGGATGGCTAATTGGGCAAGAGGACTTGGTGAAGACTTAGGAAGAAAAGTGGCTTTCAACATAGGAAGATATGAAGGGGCTTACGTCCTGTACTGAGTAATTTTCTGATAACATTGAGACCACTCTTTTAGTTTTTGGAGAAAGGCTGCAGAAAGGAAAACCTGGCTGAGCGCAGCTTGCAGCCACCGCGCCGCTTTGTGAGGAAAGACTGCCTGCAGCCCCAGATAAAATGACGGGAGGTGACAAATTCATAACGGCTTTGTGTTCATACAATTCAGAGGGATTCTGGGGTTGGCCGGGAATAAGGTGACACGGCTGACAGGGATTTCATCTGGCTGAACCTGCCACACACTGCAGCAAGGAGACAATCCTCGACAAGATGCGTCTTGGAAAGTCAAACAGTGAAGATTCTTTTCTTTTTTTTCCTTTTGTCCACTGACTCAACCGAAGATAATTCACGCAGCATGGTGAATGCTTAAAAGAGTTATTAGAAACAAGAGCCGGATAAAGTACATGACAAGCTCAATATGTCACCAGTGAAACCATCACTGAATGTCACTGAAAATTACAGAGGTACAGCGGTATATCAAACAGCAGACATTTTTCCAAACGATGCACAGTAACAAGCATGTCATTTTAAGCTGTAATTTGCAGGTTACTGGTTACTGTAAATTGATACTGAATAAAATATACAATTTCAGTGACTCTTCAAATTCTGTAAATGGTATAAAAGACAAATACATACTAAAAACATAAACATTTCTATTAAACCTACACCTTTTTCAATTTTTTAGACGATGAGCAGCAGCTGCGTAACATTCTGTGTTAGGATGACTGCACTGCCACAACTCCTGGCTTCAGTTGGGAGCAGGACCTCAGTCCAGAAGCCAGTTTAAACAAGCCAACCACACACATAAAAGGAATCCAACATTTACAAGTCACTGTGCTGAAATGGGGACACTTTTCAAGCAGAGTTTTGCTTGAATCAAAAAGGGCTTATCAAATCAAACACTGATAGAGAAACTATACATATCCAGACTGCAAAGGTTGTCAAAATGTAGTTTGTAGCCAATTCTTCTCCATCTTAAGCCTGAACAAAATAAACCCAAATGAAACTGAGGAAGCTTGCTATTTTTTTTTTACTTTTTTATTTTTGTTATCCAACAATAAATTTATATATATATATATATATATATATATATATATATATATATATATATATATATATATATATATAAATGTATATATATATATATATATATATATTCCACCACTGGAACTATGTTGTAATGGAATTAATTGCAGCTGACCATCTATAGTATTCTTCTTGAACCAACAGAAGTGGAAGTGGCCAATTGTATACTGGAAATGAGCTGCTCTGTGTACAGAGAACTCTCAGGTTAGGTTTTTGTCTTTCTACCCGATACTCATCGGCTGCATAAAATGAATTGACTTTATCCTTTGGTTTGTGGACGGGCCTCAAGGTTTGCATTTGGGTCGTCACTCTTGGTTTGTTGGAGCCAGAAGTGACGATATTTGGATCAGTGTGTTAAGCTTTGGAGGAGCGAGGGGTGGATCTGACCGAGATTTACAACAAGATAGCCACGCCCCAAAGCATTACCTGCTTGGTCGTCTTTTTTACTCTAAATGGGACCACCATTTGAAAAAAAAAAAATTTACATCATGTTGAATTAAAGAAGACTTGGAAATACAAATTAGGACTCTAAACCCATTAGGAAAATGATTACTGAGGTAGTATATCAAGTGAGAAGTAGAGTCATTTTTCTCATAAGCTTCCATAAAATTCACCTTCTTTGTTCCTACTTTTAAACCAGTGGATTTGCCCCCTGTTGGCCTTTAGAAAGACAGCAGATTGATGGTTCTTCTGCACTGACTGAATGAAGATCATGGAATCGTATTTGAATTCAGAAATTTGAGATTTAAACAAACTGCTGTGGATGCTGCCATGTTCACACCCGCATGCTTTCGGTTTATTCCGGGTGAATGTGAGCCTTATTAGTGTGTGTCCTCACTTTCTTTAAAGCTCCTCTTCCATCACTCACTGCACCTGCCAGCATCACTTTTGATGATGCCAACAAAGAAACATTTCCAACTGCCAGCCATTGTGCAGCTTCCTGGAATATATGCTTTGAAGATTTAAAAACAAAAAAGGAAAAAAAAAAAACACATTCTCCTCTCCTCAGCCCCTAACGCCGCCATCTCCAGACTTACAGTGAGCCCTACCATGAGCCGCTCCTACCCACATGCATATTCATTCCATCATACGGGTTTGTGTTTGAGCCAGAATGATTCATCATAGAGGGGATGTGAGGGGTAGGTGGTGATGGTGGGGGAGCAGTGGACATCCATCTTCGGCAGCGAACATGAGAATTTTTGTAAACGCGTCTCATCATCCGTTACTGTTCGTAAGTAAGATTCTGTTACATTCAGCTGCAAGTAAACACATCTATCCACCTGGCATCTGTCCCGTGTGAGGACAGGAGAAACTTTACAATGCACGTTCCCTTTCAGAAGACCTCAACAATGGGTTCACCTGATGTGCCTGTGTTGAATCATCACATAAGAAGGGTTTTAACACTTTGAGTATGCAAAAACCCCTTCTAATGCACAAAACTCTAAGTGGACATAGAAATACAAAACCCATGTTTAAAAAAGTAAGGGAGGAAAAAATATGAATAAGGATTTGTGGAAGTCAAAAGCAAGATACTAAATAAGATTACCTAGAATATTTAAGAATAGACATTTGTTCTTTGAACCGTTCTTAACCGTTCTTAACTGGCTTTCATCATATTTAACTGGTAGACATTTCACTGTTTCCATTGGCAACTTTAAATCTGATACAGTGGATATTCCTTACGGAGTCCCTCATGGGTCAATTCTCGGTCCACTACTGCTTAATTTGTACATGTTCCCGCTTGGTTCCATCATTCAGCAATACAATATTTCATATCATACCTATGCTGACGACACACAGTTATACATATCTGTCCCTGCAAACGACCATAGCCCAGTAAATGAACTCATCCAAGGCAGCACTGATATTAAACAGTGGATCGCTGAACATTTTTTACAGCTAAATGAGAACACAACAGAGCTTTGAGGCACCAAATTCACCCTTTATTAATCCCCCTGCCTGTAAAACCTAGTGAACATGTAAATAACTTAGGTGTGATTCTAGATCCTGATCTTATCTTTCATAAACACATATCTAATATCTCCAAGACTTCCTTTTATCATCTAAGGATTATTTCTAAAGTTAGACCCTTCCTGCCACAATCAGATGCTGAAAAACGGGTTCATGCTTTTATTTCTAATAGACTTGACTACTGTAATGCACTTTTTGCTGGACTGTCAAAACAGGTCTTAAATAAACTCCAGCTAATTCAAAATGCACATCACTCCTATTTTAACTTCTCTTCACTGGCTCCCAGTTAAACAAAGAATTTATTTTAAAATACTTCTAATTGTTTTTAAATCTATGAATGGTCTAGCTCCCCCGTACATTGCTGACATGCTCACTGAATACACACCTGACAGATCCCTTAGGTCATCAAATAAAAGTCTCCTTAATATACCTAGGATCAATTCTTAATCAGCTTATGGTGCCTTCAGTCATTATTGTCCCACTCTCTGGAATTCTCTACCACATGAACTAAGGTCTGCTACTACTGTGTCATCTTTTATAAGCAATCTCAAAACAACACAAGCTTTTTGCTAGTTTTAAAGAATGTATTTATTGTTTGCTATGTTCTTACATTTTTTGTGTTCTTGAATGATCTTTCCAATTGTTATGCTTTTATCTTGAAGCACGTTGAGTCTACGCATGATGTATGAAATGTGCTATATAAATAAAGTTGACTTGACTTGACTTCAAAGATGCAGCTAAGAAACACTCGGACACGGACGTATAGGTAATTTCTGACCTAATGGTTTGCATTGCAAGGGTTGTTAGACAAAAAACAAACAAATTCAAAGGTAAAGAAGGATACATTTCAATAATTTGTTATGATCAAAGTTGACTGAGGAAGACAATACCAAATGATGAAATCAAAACCCACGCAGGTCAGTTTCGTGCTGTCTTTCGTAGCCTTTCCCGTCTGTTTCTTTGCGCTCCCTGTCTGCCTGATTTTCCCTCCACACCTGCACCGCATCTCTTTTGTTTTCCCTGCCGTGTTCCTGCTGTTATTCCAGCCTGTTCACTCCATCCTCTCACCTGTTTCTCTGCTTCTCTTCACCTGCAGATCATCCCCTCGTTAGTTTAGTCCGTATTTAATCAGGTCTTTGGTTCATCTGTTGAGTCTCCCCGATTGTGCCTGTTACGTCTGTTTCCTTGATCCTGAATTAAAAAGTAACACTTTCTTTTATCTTCCTTCCTGCCATCTCCTGCATTTGAGTCCACCTTATTGGCTCCAGTGTGACAGATGTAATGATACTAATCACGACTGTAACATCCATATTACATAAAGTGGCAGATAAAAAAAATATGGAACCCCTGTAATCAAGCAATGCAATATCCTGCGCTAATTAACAAAATACAGTTAATTATTTTGATTAGAATCCATTATGCCAGATGTTGTAAAACTCAAATTTCTGTTAAATACATCCAGTTTAAATAGCTTCTATCTCATATCTAATGTATTTTTAATGGGCTGTGCCATATAACTTCATGTATGATTGCCAAATAATTACAAGATTAAAAATTAAAATCAAGTCTGTTTCTCATATTGTCGAAACAGACCGACATTTAAGCTGCAGCACTTGTAATCCTATAAAACCAAATTAGACTTCAGACTGCATTTGATTTCATTATTTACAAATTACTCAAGAGTAACAGCCTTGTTGTTTTGCGCTCCTTGTCAGCCAATCAAATTTGCTAACTTCGAGCTTGTACACATTCATTGATTCATTGTTTCAGCGGCAGTGGGGTGTCGCGCGCCAAACACAAAGGCCAACTGTGTGACTTTATTAGCTCGCTCTGGAGGACAATCACTTACATCACTCAAGGTTCATCAGATTGCTCGAGCTCAGACTGTTTTGAGCTGGAGCTATTTTTTTTCCTTCTTTTCTTCCCCCTTCCTTTCCCATCATTACATTTGAAGGACAGCTTTTTTTTCCCCTTTTGTCACCGTGAGCTGTCCTTATAAAATCACGGGGCCATGTGGGGGTTCACTGCAGATGGGTCACCTGTCTCCTTGGCCACCTGGAGGGAGGTGAAAGAACACAGCAGGCTGTCAATCAGGCCTGAGAGCAGAGCGGAGGAGGGAAGAATCGCAGAAGAAAAAGAAATGAGTGTTAATGGGGGAGGGGTGCGCCATGACATTTCTGTGGGTGTTGTAAAAAAAAGAAAAGAAAAGAGCACAAAGACCTGTCTTGATGCATCTGTGATCCTTAACCCCATCCTCCCACACATAAACACGCTTACTGCGCATCTGTGATTTACTCGAGCTTTCAGATTACATTCACATCATCATGCTTTTATATTCTATAGAGGTCTTCAGTAGACATAATACTACCTGAGCGAGTAGTATTATCAAGAAAGTCCCCAGCAGACTTAAAAAATGGTAGAAGTTACCGGTGATGGACTCTAAATATACATACTTGTGCTTTGTATTTGAGTACAATTTTAAGTACGTGTACTTTTGAGAATTTTTGTTTTCTGTGACTGCATTATTCTGCATACTACTATTGCACTTTTTACTTTCTTACATTAACGACCTCCAACAAGGAGGTTGTGTTCCCACTGCAACAAGCCTGCTATTTTGACTTCCACACTCACCCAACGTTGTAATATTGCAACAAATATGTAACAAGCTCTAAATGAAACTTGATGAATCTATTCTACAAAAACTACATATGTACATGTTCTAGACATTGTAATAACAACAAAAAAATATATAAAAGACATTTTACTTACTTGAAACTGATGAATTTAGTCCAATGAAACAAAGCAATGTTGTCCGAAGGAAACCATGAGAGGTTGTGTGAGTTCATGGCCATGAGGCCGGACTTAAAAACAAATGTACTATCTAAAAGCATCGTGAGACTAAACAATAGGACCCAATGACTATGTAAATGTGGTAAAAAACAAGATAAAATGTAACAGATTGTTTTTTAGGGTGGCTAAAGGTAACGTTGTAATATTACAACAGTGGGTCTTAGAGGGTTAACCCATGTCCATGGATTGTTGGCTGGTTTGTCACAAGGATCACTCAAAAATTGCTGCATGGATTTCCACAAAATTTAAGTGGATGATAATTGGTCGCCCAGAATAGACCCTATTAAGTTTTGATTTTGAATCAGAAAAAGATTCTACACCAATAGACGGGACAGAAGCATTATTTTTTTCTCCCTTACTTTAACATTGCTAGATAGGGCATGTTTTGGTTTGTTTTTTAATTATTATTATTTTTTTAAAATTTGTGTTAATTTCTCAGAGGATGATATTCCTGATTTTAAAAAAATCTGGTGTATTTAGGTGGTTGCATGGTTACTATGAGTAAGTACAAAAGAAGACCAATGAGCACTGGTTAAGTATGCACAATACTGAGTGATATTATAGACTGGGAAATGTACTTAGTAGTTACTTTTCATTCATGCTGCATCAGTAAAGAAATGCATTTATATATTTTTGTTTTTTTTATATATACGCCTATCAAACATAAGTTCTGATAAATTTAAAAAATGCTGAACATTGGATCCAATCAGTCAACCATAGTATACAGTTTCTACATATATGTATAATTTTCTCTTACTTGTACCTTTGACAATAAGTACATCCAATGTCAGCTAATTTGAGATTTATTAAATTTTTATATAATATTATACTATATCCATATGGTTGACTTATTTTTTTTTTTTTACCACAGTTATATTTTAGCATGATATCTTTTGGGTACTTCTTACAAAACTGGATATAACTTGTTGTTTCACTGCCACAAACAGTAGCTCTGCAAAAAACAAAAACAGCAGTACTCTCAAAAACAGTATCTGATGCCCTTATCTGCCCCTGGAAGGAGCATGATTGCAGAAAGATTGTGGTTACCTTCACTGAGACAATGGTTAAGTAAACTGATATGTAGGATAATAAACTATTTTTGAGGGTTATGGGGCTGGTAAAGTGCGGACACAACATGTAAAGTGCGATTGATGTTTGAAAGGGATAATTGGAAATACAACAACTGTAGGCAGGCAGCCGTATTCATGTGAAAGCAGTTTTATCATCATAACACTGAAGGGGTTGGTTGCACTGGTTTCATACCAATGCATTTTTGATCAGAATAGACCTGGTGAAACTCATCTGAATGAGAGAGGAGCACACTAAAGCTGAGACTCTCTCAAGGCAGTCCACATTCCCAGCCTGGAGAAAACAAAATGTCAGCAGGCAGCTGGGCGCTGGCAAACAAGTAGAGACCTGGACCCTGTTGGAAAGAACAGCAGTGGTACCACTGTCTAATGTGGTTCTCTCTGAAGCCTCGAGACAATCTGCTTTCAGAGATGGAAGCGCTGATTGATGCCAGCCGCTGCCTACTGTTCATCATTTTTTCTCCTAATTCAATCCCATTTACCACTGTGCCACAGGTGGACAGCAGGTGGGCCTCTGCTGTGGGTAGCAATAAGAATCTATCGCTTGCACCTGCTTCCTGACTCAAAAGATATGTAACATGATTAAGGAGATAAGAAAGTCTACCTGTCGACATGTTTAGTCCCATATATGAAAAACATGTTTTGTGATAATTGACAGTTAATGTCGGGTTTATATTAGAATACTTTGAGTCATCAGAGTTCATCAGTCAACCTAAAGTTGACTGACAAGAGGTGGCAGTCTGATTGTATAGTTATATGCCAGTGGCAAGTTTCACAAGCTCTTTTGGCTTTTGAACATAAAGGATGGTGTTTAGTCCCAATCTGGTTTCCAGCTATGTCCATTCTCAGGCAAAGCTGAGTTGCTTGTGATGCAAGCAAAAAGAAAATGCAACATATAAACTGACGATCAGTCTGCCTCTTATGACTGAGGCCACAGTGGAGTAACATAATATGTCATGTGTTTTCCCTAAGTTTGGCATTGTGCACCAGTTTAAAACACATCTGAGGAAGTCGACGAGGACCAGCGTGCTTAACCTACTGTGGGAGAGACATGACTGGAGATCATAAACAGAGCCCAGTTGCTGGGCATGTTATTTAGCATGGATAAATACTATAGAGGGAAGAAAACAGATGTTTCTCTGTGTAGCGTTAAATTTCACTGTCACTTCGGTTCAGACTTGTCCCCCAGTTTAAAACACGTCAACGATCTGCCTCACGGTTACTATTTTAATCCTTCAATGAGGACAAACAATCCCTCATCGGACCAGCATGCCAATAGCATAACAACTTAGCATCTATGCCTTTCGGCAAACAGATCAGCTGGGGTTGAGAACATGTCATACAAATGAAGCGACACTGCCACACAACGTTTCGCCACACCACCGGATTAGGTCTGAATGTACCCTTACCATGGTGATAAACTGCCTCCTATATTTTCAGAGCTACCTTGCCATAGTTAACAAATCCAATAAAGAGATGATGTGGAAGGTGATATTAATACAATTAATACGTGCTTTCATACTGACTGATCTGCAGGAAGTGCAGGACATTTTATTGTTTTGTACAAACATTGTAAGCCCCGAAGCAGAGCTTTAATGAGTCTGTCCTCACCAGACAAACCACTTGAAATGACATGTGCCAACATTGTTTGTTATTTGTTCATACTTAATTGTGGCGTTAATATAGACTGTTCATGTAAATTCAGGTCCAACATAATATCAAGGCATGACTGAACCATCCATGTTATTTGTATCTGACTTACAATATCACACACCCGGTGCTGTAATTATGATAAATACATGCTGTGCATGCACATACAAACAATTTGGTTCTATTTCAGTCAACCCTCTGCAAACTATTGATGTCAGAGACACCACACTACATGTCAACACATTAAGAGATTATTGTGCACTACACTGCTGGGTCTGAGATGCTAGAAGCTTGAGAAATAAACACACAGAAAATGGGGCTTAATCAGACCCTTCTCTGATAAGGGCTCTATATATATCGAGTAAGCGAAGGTCTTCCAATAAATTCCGGGCTGTTCCGAATGAGGTGGCAGGAAACAGACGCACATCTGATATAGTCAATCAAGTGCAATTAATCTCAGTTGTGGGTGAAGGTATGGGTTGGTTGTAAAGTGCCTCACACCCCTGGCATCATTACACACTTGGATGCCTGTCGCCTTTTAAGAGGTGTGCCACGGTGGTCTATTTGTGCATCGGACCGTGCAGTGTACAAGCAAGGCCAGGGACATTACCCTCGCTGTGTGTCGCGACACTGTAGCCTCATCAAGGTAACCTGCAGGGAGGCAATCTGTGAATGGAGTTTATTATCCTCTAATCCAAATGTCACTTCCTTTACAATGCTTTCCTAAGGCAGGGGCTTTTGTCTAACACAACTGAGCATTTTCTAATAGACATAGAAAGCATTTCTTCTATATTTTTCTAAGTAAACCATGTGAATGTGTGTCATGTCCTAAATATTGGATTTTTACTTTGTAAAGCTTCTCCAACCTGGAGTATGCTCCCCACCAACATAGTATTATTTTTCTATTTTATTTCTATAATGTTTGTGATTTGTTTTTCATTCGCCTAATTCCCTTTTAATTATATTTTCCATTTTATCTGGAAAGTTAGTTGGCTTATTGTTTATAATTTTTTTGTAACTAGTTTAATTCAATAAATTATCTTTAATGAATGGTGTTTAAATTAAAAATGCAATCAATTCCTTTTTTTTCATTTATTTATTTTTTATTTTCTGTGGAGCCTAGGATGAATGACAGCCACTTTGTTGAAGCTAAAGGTGCTCTGAATACGGAGAGTTAAAATGCTCATTAGACAGATTTGCCGTTTGACCCTTGTGTGTATATATATCTATATATATATATATATATATACATTTTCTTGTGGAATATTATTACAAGCTAGGCAGCCTTTGAGTATTTAGATATAGTTTAAATAAAAACAAATCTACTGATCTATTAGTCTATCATTATCTCAGAAGATCACTTGTTGTAAAATATGAAAACTACTCTAACTAACTATTGGTAACTATAGTGAGAGAATCTACTGCATGGTGTTAACAGCAACCACTACTGCACAGCTCACTATTTTCTCCTAAAATATCATCTTAAGTAGCATACCATACAATGTCAATATTCAAGTAAATTGAAGTACTACATTATAGCTGCAGTTATTTTTCACTGCTGTGGTCTTTGGTCATGTCTCCAAGATTTCAAAACCTTTTCAACTCTAAGTTAGACTGAGATATGTTCTTTGGCTTAGTGTGTATTCCAGTGTGTTGCAATTCAACCCAGTATCACACCGAACCCTGTAATAGACCTGCGGGTTCACCTTGCATGCAATATCCAGTTACATTACAGGAACTGAGACTACTTTTCTTTTAGAAAACATCATGGTTCATAAATCAGATAGTCTTGATGATTTGCTTCTTACAGGACTCAAACCCGGGTCACTTGGGTGAAGGTCCTACGGATGTGAACCTTACGTTTATCCGGACCTCATCCTGCTGCTTTCTATTTGGCTGTGTTTACTACATTTGTCCAGCATTCTCTTCATTGCCGACCTCTGTTGGTACAACACCTCCTTCATCCATGCGTCTGCCCTCTGGTGGATCTCTTAGATGCTTTGCCGGGTTGTTTCATTTGGGAAATAAGTGTATTTGTTTTGGATTTTTCCCAGTTTCCTATTTTTGGTTGAATTACTGTTTTTTCTTTAATAAACCATGCTTGATTTGAAAATGCTATCTATTCTGATTTTTCCCAGTTTCCTATTTTTGGTTGAATTACTGTTTTTTCTTTAATAAACCATGCTTGATTTGAAAATGCTATCTATTCTGTTCTTTTTCATTTTTATTTTCTATTTTTTGTGCAACCTAGGACGACTGGCGACTATTACTGGCACTCTTAATAAAGACTCATTACACAGAATTGGCCTTTATATATTTTCTTGTGGATTGTTATAACTGATGCAGTAATACTTTATGTAAGCAGCTTTTTAATATTAAGCCAGTTGAGCTGGATCCAATTACATATCTTTTGGTATGTATTTACATGTACCACATTTATTGTGTCACTTTTTTTCCATACTTTCTTCTGAGCATGAGGGACAATAAACTTGTGTTTACGTCATCTCATCTTCTTCTGACATGTAGTTATTTTAATTTTCAACTCGTGGGGTTTTATTCAGTACTTTCTCAGTTTCAGGAAATGCTTTTACACACGTATTTTCTGTATTCAGTTAAATATGTGTATATTCTAATGAGCTGGAATCTTATTTTGTCCAGGAATATGTCAAGCATTCACATGACAGAGCCAAACAATGTGTAGCCTTTCCTCCTAATGAATCCTCCAATGTTATTAGACGGCCCAGTGCATTCAGCTTCGCAAACATCCCAAAAAGTCACCATGGTACATTTATAGTTATTAGACTCTTGCATGGACGAGAGGAAATCCTTCCCTTTTTGTCGTAATGCAATGTATATTAATCTGTTCATCCATAAAATCAGATCAAGGATTATGAGAAACGCTGAATCCAATGCTTTTCATGATACATTAACCTCATATGTACTTATCCCAAATGGTGTTTGCATCATCAGCAGCAGTGAGAGCAAACACAACCACGGGGGAGACAACAATAGGCAGAGATTAGACTTCCCTCTTCTCTTGCATTTTCAAGCGCTCTTCCTTCTCCTCCTCCTCCTCTGTCTTTCAGACTTTATTTTCTATTCACACAGTGATTACACCTAAACATAACAATGGCAGGAGCCAAAATAGGGTATTACTGCTGATACGAAAAGCCACTTTGACTTTCAGGATTCCGCAATTGTCAAATCAGTCACCTGTGATATTTCATTCCTTGTGAGGAAGTGCAATTACTCCTGAGGACATCAGACTTGCACTCCTGTCAAATGAGAAGCAGCAGACAGTGCGACCCCATCAGCAGACAGGTTCAGACCTCGTGGAAACAGTCTGACATCTTTTACAATAGTCTCACCACTCATCACAGACACTTCTGCTCACTGACCGTTTATGTAGAAAGGTAGCTGACCTATGAATACTATCGCATATGGCATGAGACATATTTCCGTGTCTTTTTGAAGACCCAGGATTCCTCCATGAACATCTGCTTGATGCAATTGCACATCCTAAAGCCTCCATTTCCTCTGGTCTGCCCTTCCGTACATCCACGACCAGAAGGACGAGTGATATCAGTTCTCTGAGGGCGGTGAGAAGCAGGGGAATGAGCAAGTGTTTGGGCAGGTGTCAGGGGAATTCGGATCAGAAGCAGAGGTCCTCGCAGGCCCAGGGAGAAGTATGGACAGAGAGAGGTGAGGTGGGAGGGAAGGTGATGGAGGACCGGAGGCTGAGAGCCCAGGGACCTGGAGAAGCGAGTGCAGTGGGCGGGAGGGTCAAAGCTCAGAGAAGGAACGAGAAAGGTGTTACAGCGTGTGTGTGTGGAGCGTTTGCCCTCACACTCCCTTCTGTTGGGGGAGGATGCAGAGATCACTCAAGGTTTGAGAAAAAGACACATGTTTGCCATGTATGTGTCCAGATAATGTAGAACTAAACTTCAAAGATTTTGCTATAATATCTTATTAAAATGTTTTTGATATCTTTGGTTCTGTTATTTGCGACTCTTTTCAACTGAATGTCAAATCAACTCACGAGGGGAGCGTCCAACAGGAACTGGGAGAATTGTGTCAGGGAACAGCCTGCTCTTAAAGCACAAGTTCACCCAAAAATGAAAATTCAGTCATTCTCTAGTCATTCCCATGCCAGTGGAAAATAGATTGAGGTTTTGTAGTCCGCAAAACATTTCCGGAGCTTGACAGCAAAACAGTGTTGCAGAATTCTCCTAAATAACTCAATTAGATGGGGAATGTTTTTTTTTAAAACAAACAGAAAAACACATAAAATGACTCCATACAGCAGTAATCTGGTGTAATCCATATCTCCAGAAGGACCAATGATCCCAAATTGATTTGGTGAGACAGCAGGCTAAAGGTACACTGATTAGAAAAAAAAAAAAGAAAAGAAAAAGAAAAAAAAAATACAATAACATAGGGTAACAAAAAAGAAAAGATAGAAAGAAAATGAGTAACAGTGAAATTGCATCCACATAGAAAAAGACTAACCATCAAGTCAACTACACTGCACATCAAGTAGGCTACCAGAATCCCCGGTGACAGATCAACATTAAGTCTCCCAAAAAACTATAAGACAGTAATTAATCTCATTAATATGCACAAAAAAGGAAAACTAAAAACTGAATTAAAAAAAAAAATGGTAAGATACACTTATAACAGCACTATCACCTTATTCCTAGCCCCCATGACACATTGTGCTAAAAACGGGCGCGACCTCCAGAGCCACCAGTACCTCAACTGGAACCAGCATTTTTCACGGTATCGGAACATTAACCCTCTTTTCTTAGAGCATCTGGCCCAGTGTATCATTCATTCATACATTAAGATCTAGTGACTTCATGGAGTGAACACTACCAAACACTATTATTATTACTCAGCCAACTTAGGCGACGCTTCTAAAGCCTTGAAAGCCACCGGTGCATCTGTTATGACAATTTGTCACTTACGCTAGTTCTGCAGAGTGCCAGAGGTCTCCCCAATGAGCATTTCTCAAGTAACCTCCACAATAAACTCCCCAGGAAACGTGTGGATGTGTACGAATCGTATAAAGGCAACTGATAATCCCCGGACTGGTGTGACAAAACTAACAAATCAACAGTTGCAAAACAGCTGTAATACAAGAGTGTCTATACAGATATGGTCCGCCAGGAGAATTCGGAGATAAAAGATGCCTGTGATTATTTGTTTTGTGCTTCATATCTGACAAAAGACTCTCATATATCTGATATTCACAGCTGTTGAACTGTGGTGGTTGCTGCCAACAACAGAATGTCCATCCAGCATCTGGCGGTTACTGTAGAAAGAAGGATATTCAAAATGTTGTAACTAGATGATAAAAAAAAGTCAGTGAACGCAGGATTGTCTGATATCAATGATTCCTCTTTCTTTCGTCCTTTTTCTTTTTTCAGGTTTGGGCCAAACAAACCACATCAAATTCAGAATAAAATTTAAATGACTGTTTGAAATGAAATATGAGTTTAATAGAAAACGGCTTGATCCAAAATTATTAAAGCTTCGATAGCCTCCAAGTAAATAAGGCTGCTCAGATGTAACAAGCACTTTTTTCACGTCATCTCCTTTTGTTCTGTGACCTGGAACTGTTTCAATTTTTGTGTGTTCCTGTTTTTACCTTCAGTTTTGAACACATGTTGTTAAAAATGATTTTTTTAAAAAGTTCTATTTCCTGAATTTCATTTATTTTTAATAGTGCTTTAATAATTTGGCAAAACAACCGATCAAGTCTGTTCCCCAACTGAGCTCAACTGTTCTTACGATTTTGGAAGAAAAAGAAAAAACTCTATTAGAACTATATTTTGAATAACAGAGCAAAGCATGCTATTTTAATAATGCAAGGAATATGATTCGATCTTCTTCAAATCAATGTCAACAGACCACAATAAAGTAGTTAGATTGAGATCCCTTTACTGAATGTTTTTTTTATTCTTCTTTTATGTTTTTTGTGCTACTTTTGTATTTGTTGAGTTCAATTTGGCCAAAAAAATCTAAATTGTACTCTCAGTTAAAACATTATTTCCTGCAATTACCTTCCAAATCCAAATGTCCATTTATGAATGTTCAATTACGAGCCTAAAAGAAGGCATTTATGTCAACAAGGCTGTTTAACATGAAACTAGAGCAACAGTTTTGAAAATTATATTCATATTTGCTTTTTGTCTGACCTTCACTGGCACCAAGACCACATTTTTCTCCATCACAGAAAGGGAAAAAAAAAAAAAATCTGACATGTTTGCCTGAGGACCATCCCATTTCAAAGGTGGATTTTGTATGTAGACAACAACCTAGTAATTTCCCTCGGCGCGGCAGCTGAGCACACTCATCTGTGCGATGACAAACGGAAAGGGTTATCCGGTCCCCTCAGAATTCCTCACAAACATCGCTCAGATAAACCTAATTTTGCCCAAGGCTCTCTTCACCTGCTTGAAAAGTAGAGCAATAAATTTGCAAATATCTTCAAGAGTTTCCCACTTCTCAAAACCTGCAGTAACGACACCTCCACAGGGGCATATCACGTTCCCTTGAGGACTTTGGGAAATATCGTTGAGGCCTTCAATCTTTTTTTTTATTATTTTTTTCTGTGCGTAACAATTACAAATGTCATGGAAGAAAAATCACAAGCTCCATCGGGGGCCCTGTAGCACTTTTTGGGGGGGTGACATTGCCAAATGTGTTGGCTTTTTATTTATTTAATTTCTCTTATTATTCATGAATATTAATGTTGCCTCATGGTGGGAACTGTTTGCAGTACTCAGTGGGCCGGAAGAGGCTGTGAAACAAAGCTGGGAAAAAATCATACTCGCTAATGTGAAGAGGGAGTTGTGGGCTTTCGGTGCAGTGGATCAGTCACTGAAATAACGGCTAACTAACAAATTTCACATTTTTTATATAGGCCTAAATAGGTCCAGGGGGATAGAGGGAAATACATCGAGCTGGCCTAAAATGCCCGCTCAATAACTGACATAATTTTTCTCTGACTTTCCAAAGAGCTGTCCAAGAAAAGCTTCACACCATTTTCCAAAAATAAGTCATATGGGAGCTGCGGACTGACCTATAGTGGGTCTTTACCCCGATGCTAGAGCTGCTTTTAGAACAGACAGCCAAACTTCAGGTCAGCAGGGATTAATTAGCTTTTTGAAACCCACCCAGCAGATGTCAAGGTAATCTTGGGATGTGGGCTGCAGAGGTCAATGCAATATCTCAGAGCGGAGGGAGTGAGAGCTCATCTCACTAGTGTACAACAGTCGGCCATGCCAGGCGTAAGTCCCAAATAGGCTGAGATCGCCAAGTGCCAACCTCCAGCCCTCATTCAGGCCCCATTAATGGCAAAGTTTATAATTGGGTCACACATTTTATGCCTGCGGGAAACCCCCCCAAACTTTTTACTGCGCATTTCAAACCACCCATGAGCAATTGTATAGAGTATTCATGAAAGTTTACATGGACAAAACTCGAGACTCTCTGATCTCTTTGGATAAATTAAGCTTTCACACATTCGATGAGCAGTTTTTTCCCCTGTCCTTTTTTATCTGGCTGAACAGAGTCGCACATTGCCAGAGCAGCCTCCACTATTCTGGAGCTCTGTGCCAGCACAAGAGGAATCTCTGGCCAAACCCATTATTATTCTGCGAAAAGGTGAGAAAACACCCAGGGTTGAGGGGCATCGAGATCAGAATTGTCAAGGGCCGGCCTAAACTGTGCTGACCTTGCTGGTGCTTTTATAAAAGTATGCCAGGGGCAACAATTACTGTGGAGCATTTAGGGACAGCACCGACACTTCAGCATTTTCAGGTTATAACTGGATGTGTTTGCTTCAGCATAACAATGCTTTAGATTGTTAACCACTCTACAATCATTGAATAACTTTTCAAATGTAATAGGAAAAATACGCAGTGTGACTGAACAATCAGGCCCATCATCACATCATCTGTATAGATTTCATTTCATCATTTGCATTCAGCAATTATCTCGGGCAATTTCTGCTACAAGTAACCATAAGGCAAAACAGCTCGTCCCTGACCTCCTCCCTATACGGATAATTCCCTCTTTATACTACTTCACATTACTTCCTCCCTTCCAACAACACACATTATATTGCCAAAAGTATTCACTCACCCATCTAAATAATTGAAATCAGGTATTCCAATCACTTCCATGGCCACAGGTGAATAAAAGCAAGCACCTAGACATGCAGACTGTTTCTACAAACATTTGTGAAAGAATGGGTCGCTCTCAGCAGCTCAGTGAATTCCAGCGTGGTACTGTGATAGGATGCCACCTGTGAAACAAGTCCAGTTGTGAAATTTCCCTAAATATTCCACAGCCAACTGTCAGTGGTATTATAACAAAGTGGAAGCGATTTGGAATGACTGCAACTCAGCCACGAGGTGGTAGGCTACGTAAAATGATGGATCGGGGTCAGCGGATGCTGAGGCGTATAGTGCGCAGAGGTCACCAACTTTCTGCAGAGTCAATCGCTACAGACCTCCAAACTTCATGTGGCCCTCAGATGAGCTCAAGAACAGTGCGTAGAGAGCTTCATGGAATGGGTTTCCATGGCCGAGCAGCTGCATCCAAGCCATACATCAGCAAGTGCAATGCAAAGCGTCAAAAATCACTTGGGTAGGGTTAGCTAAAGATCATGTTTCGGCTTAAAATACCTGGTGTGTTGTCACGAACATCACTGGAAACTTGTCTTGACAAAAATATCCAGTTTTGTGCCTTTGGAAAATGTTGATGCACAACAAACAATTTGTCAGGGTTAGAAAAAGTTAAAATTTTGCATATCTGATTCTTTTGCCTCAGAAGTAGAAGAAGAAGAATCTTTATTTGTCAGACATGAATACCTGAAATGTGTCCTCTGCATTTAACCCATCCCTAGCTGCACATTCTAAGTATACACATACATATACACACAAGCTAGGAGCAGTGGGCTGCTATGTCAGCGCCCGGGGAGCACACATGGGGGGTTCGGTGCCTTGTTCAAGGGCACCTCGGCAGTAACCTAGGAAGTGGACTGGCACCTCTTCAGCTACCAGTCCACTTCCATATTGTGGTCTGTAGCTGGACTTGAACCTGCCACCCTCCAGTCCCCAAGCCAAGTCTCTACTGACTGAGCTACTGCCGCCAGCTGGGGATGGGCCTGATGACTTGTCAAAAACATCCATTGGTTTCACACGTATGGAACAGTGTGCGCTGGCTTCTTGGACACAGCTTAGCTTTAATGGAAATGCGAACATTATGCTGCTGTTCAGTGGGTGTGATTTATAATGTTTGCACCATTTAAGTATAGCATGTAAAACACGTTATTTGGCACCAAATACAATGTAAAGTTGAGACTGATACCAGTGTCATAATTGCAGGTAGTCAAAAAGCAAATCGTTAGAAAACTAAAAAAAAAAAATCCAGTGGCAAATGCAGAAGTTTATTGAGACATTTCACTCAAAACCACAAAGGTTAACCTTTGTCGGGTCGAAAACATGACTAGAATTCATCTTTGGAGAACCACGGCTGTCTGTTTGTGTGAAATATCTTGCCAGCTCCATTTCATTGTCAAGATCTGTCATTCTGACCCTGCTATTGTGGCTGAAAATCGCCAGACGGAATCCAACCGGGCTCACACTCGCACAGTCCAAGCCTCCATTATTAGCATATAGAGCTTTAGCTTGAGCATATGTCATTATTGTTGCTTAGGACAGGAGAGAGGCCTGGCAGAAACCGGCTCAGTCTGTGATTGGGGAAATCAGTGTTGGCAGGCGGGCATTATCTACACTTAGCCAGTGTTATTGTGCAGCAATTTTGCACATGCATAATTAAACATGTGCCACACTCAGTCCTGTCTGTTTTAAAGGGAAGTTCAATGAATATTTGCAAGATCATTTACTTACTTAATCAAACAGGACTGTGTAGGATCCAAATATTCTCCCATCATTAGAATATTGATCATTTAGATAATTAGTTTCCAAAAAGCGGGATTTAGATTTTCTTAATGTAGTCGAGGGGATTCAGTATGGACAGTGTACTGGTCGTTGCGGTGGTGGTCCTGATGAATTAGGCTGTAACGGATATGCACAACTTTAAAATGGTAAAGGAGGAAAACAAAAAGAAGCACACAGTATTTTCATAGTCGCTGAGAATATCTCTGTTCCCGTTGTTTCTGGTTGACCCCACTGCTGGGAATTGGCGACCTGCTCTGCAGTGGCACAGCGTTAATGACTCAGAAAATGCAGCCAGGCAGCAAAGTTCCATGGGAGCTTCAGTATGGCCACCATACTGCTGGATGTGGACCGTTTTTTTAATAAGCAGGTGCAGCGCTTGAATGTAGGTCTCATCAAATCCAGCAATTAATATGTTGAGAGCAACGCTGATGGTGAGCATTTATTTCACTAACAGCCCAATGGAGAGCGCTGAGTTCAAAGTGGTACATATAAATACCGCTTTCTCTATCTATCTTTATATTTTTGCAGGTGCGCCGGGTTGTAATTCATTCTTTATAACAGAATGCTATTTCCAATGCTCCAGGTATGTCTCTGAAAGCCTACCTATATTTCTTTAGAGTTAGTGCTGAATACGGCAAAGCTTTGTGGGAGAACCTGCAGCCTGAAGGCTCCTGTTCTCCCAGAAGGAACAGCTGAGCTCCAGATACAGACTCCCTTTCTGATTGATGATGCTCACATTTTTTTTTTACTAAAGCTACAAAGAATCAGCTGCTTGAATGAATTTTACACAAAATAGTCTGATCATGATCTGGCCTGGTCGGCTTATGACAAAAGCATGAGGTTGTTGCAGGCGTTGTGTGATGTTAGACAAATAGAGTGCAGTATGGGGACTCAATAAATTCAGGGATCACAAAACTATCAACATAAATTGTCCTGGGAATTAAGTCAGCAATTGACAACTGACTGCAAGTGCACCGGCTGGAGACACACCAGTCTGTTACTTCAGCTCTTACTGCCACAATAACTTGATGCTCTTCATTTGAGGGAACAAATTAATTAATTTGTGTGCACAAATTGCATATTAGAGTGTGTGCATTACTCATGTGTGCTCCCAATTTGGTTACTCAAGCATCCAACTTAATAACTCCTTACACACAAATTAATGGTTAGAGGTTAGCATTCACAAATGATGATAAATGTTGCCCCTGATACTAAAGGAACCATATGAGTGTTTAGCTACTGTGGTGACCCTGTTGGTAGGAGAAAGACACACCAGCAGGACTCACACTTCAGGTTAAGTGTTTTGAAGATGATAGACTGTTGAGATGGAAACCATAAACCACAATCTCACTTTGTATAGCGATCCATCAAGCTTTATAGCAGTATGATAGGATAATCACCGACATATCGCTTTCTTAGTATGTATGTATGGAGGTGTATTGTCTCTATACTGTATAGTGAGTCAGTAAATTCAAGGAATAAAAGGACCGTCCTGTGATATGATGATTTAGAGCTCAAAGGTGGTGCAAACTGCAGGACTTAGGAGAAATTCTCAGAAATGTTGTAATGCTCGCAAAATAGATTTATGTTTGATTCTTTACTTTTGAATTCCCAGCTCCTCCAGAGCATTTAGGCTTTGGCAACCTCAAACTCACGGTTGAAAACTGCTGCAGCATCCAGGCAATCTGTCATGACGTGAAGTAGTTTGGATTCCAAGTTGATTGTTTTCATCCTAGATTTAAAAAATGTGTCTGCAAAAGGCAAATTCCTGCAAAAGTCAGTGAAGTTATCAAGCGGAAATATATTGGCAGAACATATGAATACACAGAAATACACACACTTCCAAGATTCCAACTGATACCATCTCTTTTCATCATCCTAATTTGTTTTTACCACCCACGGCATCTGATTTTTTTTTCTTTTTTTTTTTTTTTACTTTGCATTAATGAGCAATTAATCCTGTATTTCTTCAGAACTGTGTCAGAGTTTCCTCATTAAATCAAAGTACATTAGATATTTAAACAGTGTTTTGCAGGACATTCTGTTTGGGTTGTTGATGTTGTTTCTTACACGGATTAGCAATGTATTTCATCCAAATAAACAGCGTTCTACAGAATCAAACCAAATACATTTTATTTATATAGCCCAGTGGGCTTTACAGTCTGTACAGAGAACACCGTCCTCTGTCTTTAGACCCTGGATTGGAGTGAGGAAAAACTTACCATATACATAATTTATAATCATTGGTATCAGATATTCTGTCAGTGCAACTACTAAACTTGTGTTGTGTTGTTCTGTTCTGTACATGTGACATCTATTGCATTTCTATCAATATATATATATTTATATATATATATACACACACACACACACACACACACACACACACACTCACCCACACACACACACACACACACACACACACACACAAATGATGCAATAATACTTTCCTGTTGATGCAGATTGGCAGTATGCACATGCATTTTAAATGCTTTCTTCACTTTTTTTTTTAACTGAAACCACAAAAGGTTGTTTCTTTGTGCTGAACCTGCTTTCATCAATTAAAGTTCCATGATCTTGTTGACTGGAACTATAGTAAGAAGGAGATTTTCCAGTATGGATGTATGGAGACAGTGCATGAGATGAGAGGGATGGAGTGTTTCTAGCGTGCAGGGAAAATATATATATATATATATATATATATATATATATATATATATATATATATATATATATGTGTACTTTTTTATTTTTTTTTGTCATCCCCTTCCACAAAGCTGCCAGGGCTTGAGGTCATCAGCAGAAAAGTCACTCAGGATATAGAGTACAGAGATTCACTGTCTTGCTTGAGGACACTTCAAGGTCCTGTATAGTTGAAGGAGTTTCTCTGCTCACTGGGAGACTCTGATGCCCCACACTTGTGGTGAACACGGGCAAAGGTCAAAAAGAGCATTGAGCAGTGCCATTAATAAGCCAAGCGCAATGACAATGCATGGTGAGACAGAGTTAATCTAGAACACACATTTAGTCTTTTCTCTCCTATCTGTGATTAAAGAACATAGCACTCATCCAGCTGAGAAGTTTGAGGGGAATCTGTTAAATTCTCAGTGACTACAGTGTATCACTTACTCAGTGGAGATGGATGGAATTTTAATTGGTTAGGTCAAGCTCTCCATCCACTAGACTTTAATCAAACCATCAGAATTTTTCTGAATGGTGATGTGCGCAGAGGATCTTTGACTTCGAAAGAGGAGTTACGAGCAAATATGATATTTAAGACAGATCTAAATGTTCATAATGCTTGTATTATTCATGTTTCTTGTAAAAGCTACTTTACTCAAGCTAAGTTGACACTCTTGTGTTTTCATCAACTCTCCCCAACAACGTTTGTTCTAAGTCTGACATGCGCTTATAATACAGGAATTTTATTGGGATTCATTACACGGGGCCGTAAAAGTTGGAGGGTTGTAGGGGCGGAGGGGGTGGTCTGGTTCTGCGTCCAAAATTAACTTTTTGACCCACTTGCAAGGAGACTGCCAGATGAATTTCATTGGCCAAAATGACTTTAGTATTCAATTATTTAAAACATGCTGCAGTAGAACAACTATTAAAAGTAAGACAGCGCTACTTGGGGACCTGTTGTAGCCTAAAGGAATTGGATAGAAAAATGATTTTCTTTTTAGTATTATAATTTCATTTTAGTCGGCTACAAATCATCTACAAATGAAGAACCTGTTGTGATTTTAGCATCTAGTTACTCAAAATGCTGTATTGAAAGCAGAAGAAAGGAAAACAATAAGATAAGGGTTGGAGGGAAGTAAGCCTACCACAGCTGAGCCCTGAGAGCCGCTATTCAACCTTCACTTGCATTTATCATTAATAATTACTGGTCCTAATTATGTTATTTTCTCAATGGCTTTCAACTCGTGTGTTAATAACGCATGATTTAAAGATGCAATGTGTAAGAAGTTTAGTTGAAAACCTTCACAAACTTAACTAAAAGATAACAATCATGACTTTATGACACCTATTTAATGTATTTCAAAGGTATTTGGTCATGTTAGCATGATAACCAGCTAGCCTTAGCCCATCCAGCTCCAAAGCTCTGGTGTTAGCGGTGTGAACAACAACACTCCCTTGCTCCCTGAGCTCCAAGTCAGGACTGCTAGCTGCACAGCTAACTTAACTAAGATGCTAATAACAGCTACAGTTAGCCGCAGTTAGCGGTTATGCTGCTCCCTATTTCTTTTGAGTATGAATTTGACAGCTGGCCAAATCATACATATTGCATCGTTCAACTGAATTTACTAATGTCTTTTGTTTTACATTTTTTGTGGCTGCATTTTCGGTGGTAGCTCACACTCTGTTGTGCTTCCACCTGGAATGTAATGTGCTCTATGAGAAGTTAAGTTTTGCTTGCTTCCAAATTATGCCACATCATGTAATTGCCATACACGCCTTTTGTTCGTTCCTCTGGTCATTATGGACTATTCTGGTTGTGGACATTTCACTTTGTGCTGGTCTAACACTATGGGAAACAGCGTAGTCAGGCCTGATCCTGCAAGAACAGACCTGACATGAGTGCTGCTCCGTCTACAGAGTGTGTCAGAAAAAAAAAAAAATGTATAATTCAAAGTCTTATTACCTTTCGCTGCAGCATTACAATCCATCAGAAACCTTCTTTGAAAATCAGTGCTGACCTCCTGGATATTAGACTTTCACTTTAAAATATGATTTAACCAGTTAGTTTTGGATCAAAGAATCTATACACCTTTTATATTCTACCTAAAAATCTTCCGTTAGCTTTCCTAATTGCCAGTCTGCCTGACATTAACATCACGTAGAGGGGAAAAAAATAATTTTGAGGGACAAAGTCAGGAATGAGAAGGGAATGATTAAAAAGGAAAAAAAAAAGCTCTCTGAGGAGTATATGAGCAATGTGGCTTTATTATACCTAATTATCTTTTAAAGCCAGCATATGCGTCACTGTAGCCGGGTTTTGTTCCCCATGAGGGACTATTTACCTCCGACTGCATGTCTTTGTTTTTCCTAATTCTCTGCAAGTTGGAGAGCATTTTGTCTTTGTTGTTTATGAATGCTACATCAGAGGGAGGTGTTTAATTTACAAATGGAACAATATTCACCTCCAAGAAATACATATTGTATACATACCAAAATAGCAATAAATTGATGAAACAGAAAAGCAAACCCATAGTGCATTATCCCATCTTCTTAATTTTGAATCCCTTGTCTTTTGTATAAATAGTTGAATTTTTTCACGAGGTCAGGGTCCTGGAATGCACTGATCCCTTTTATTTGCCCGTGCTATCAGCCCTGTAGTTGTTATTACAGATTATGCTGTCCCTTCTCTTTAAGAAAAAAAAAATAGAATAAAGTAAAGTAAAAATGGAGTAGCATCTATTATCTCACACAGTGGGATTTAATTGAGTGGATGTGATTATAAGAGACGTAACACTGGTGAAAATGTTCACATGAATTCAGAGCAGAGAACAGAGGACACAGCCTCTGAATGTTTAACGACCACCAGACTACCCCCAGACTAATCAAATGATCAGCTTTGCACTAGTTTTTTATTCACACAGTGTATGCATAGTGCCATTCCTTATGCAAGCGAGGGGGATCTTCCAGAAATTTGCATGAATCCTCAGAGCAGAGCTGAGATTGTTTCAACAAGACCAGGATGGGAAACAGATCTTTGTATGCGAGAGATTTGCAGGTGAAAACAAGAATAAGAAACACCTTCTGTGACCGACCTGTACCGTGTATTTTTAGGTCATTACCTCTAAACGTTAAGCGATCTGTCTCCTGAACACTGTAATGCTTCCAGGCTCAAGGAGAGATTATGTGGGTTTGCCGCAGTTTATCACCAGTTCCCACTGAGTACCTCTCAAGAATATAGTGATCAAAACATGATGGATAGCTTTCACATTAGCCTTCATCGGCAATCCCTCTTGGCAGCACCCACAGAGGTATTTATTCACAGTCGGCTATGTGGGCGTAAAAGTGAATATACTTAGCCATGCAATCTGTCATGCTTGGTCATAGCACGTTGGGGAGCAATTAACTTTAATCAGGCTTCAACTGGGTCAGTAATTCCAAAAGCAATCACAATACTCCAGTTTGACATTAAATGTAGACTTGGCACTGTGCTCGTTTCCAGTAGAACTGGTACATGTTTGTTTTCTGCAACGCTTTTCACTAAAAGTGAAACACTAGTGATTTAGCAAATGCAAAATTGAACATATTATGCTCATTTCCAAATTTCAGCCGCCAGGCATCAATCATGCAAATGTGTGGCCTGGTGACATAGTGTGACGTCACAGAGTCACAGAATCAAAGGTGAGCCTACTGACGAGGCATTTTGGGAGCAGTGTTTTGTGTGGGAGAGAGGAGCTTCTTCTAAAAACATTGAAGGAAAGAAAATAAGCAAAACACTTTAACGTTATATTCAAATGATAACTGAAGATAGAGAACACATGCAAGGACGATCAGGCGATAAATTGATTCGCTGATCAACACAAATGTAAAAAAAAAACTTCTGACAACTGACTAATCATGTAAGTCATTTAAAAGGAGGGACACTTACAGAATTTTGGGGGACCTGCAAAAGAAAGTTTTTAAATGGAGAAAATCGATGCAATGACATTTCAGCCAAGTAGGATTCTACCCTTAATGTCTAATGCCAGCATCAGATCTAATGTGGCAAGTCTGGTCTTTTTTTATGTGACGAGGAGGAGGAAAGTTTTGTGGAGGTCAACAAAATAAGTTTTTTTCTTTTTTTTTGCCTGTTGGAGTAGATGTAGCGCGCAAGAGACTTGAACGTACAACAAGGAGTTTTTAACTGCTTATGAAACAGACTCAATTTAATACTGATGCCAGTGAGTAGTCTGGCTATTTCTGTATAGTTACTACAGGTATTCTTAGGGCACACCCACACTTGCCCCAGTTGTTTCGTACCCTGCCGAAGCTAGATTGTCCCTCCTCCTCAGCCCCCTGCTGGTCTGCACTCACATTGCTCCGGCCGCAATCGGACCTGAACACAGTTACTTCTTGTGCATACATCATCACGCCATAGTGCAGTCGCACGACAATGGAGAACACCACAGGGAACACGACTGCATCAAACAAACTGGACTTTGAGGGTCAAACGTACTCGGGCACAGCACGGGTCGCCTTATGCAAGTGTACCCTTAATGCCTGTTACCGGGTTGGATTCTGACTTATCTATAAGTTATGAAAATAAAAACTATTTTTTATGGCAGATTGCTGAGAATGAATTGAGAAAAGGAGCCGCCCTGTAGTCCGCTGGTACGGCACCGAAACAAAGATTAGTTTGTTGGTTTCACCATCATGTGACAGTTCTTCTTACAATCTTGCACAGTCACCAACAGACATACCTCATCACCATGCATCCTGCCAACAGCTGGATTAAAAATTAAAAAAATGTTATTAAAAATGTGTAGTGTCTCTTAGTCACCTTCAAAATAAGTGCATGAGCTATAAGATAAAGACCTTCATGTGAGATGGGGGTGCTCATATTGCTTCTGTCCACAGAATCAACACAAGTTCGGAGCTTGTAGTTGTCTTTCACAGATATTGTAGAAAAACAGAATTTTGAAAACACCGTCACTCCACAAAGTCCATGACGTTCCTAAAAAAATTTAATATGTTTTTGTTTTTGTCTGGCAATACGGTTGGGCTTGGACAATCACTGGTAAGGGTCAGTTTCCAAAATACTTGATTCCTGCTTTTCCCATAATGCAGAATGATGGTATCCCTTCATTTGGCTCTCTGTACATGATCGGCTGTACAACAAATGAAATATAAAACAGACCCTCATTGTCCAACACAGTGAAAGCCACTGACTTTTACATCTCACCAAAATTCAATCAGATTCAATCGTGACCTTGTCTGTCTGAGATATTTCAAAGTGGAACAAGAGATGTAACAGGTGCAGAACATAAATTGACTTGTTATGAATAAAAAAGTTTGGTGTTTCATTGTGTTGTCATCAGTTTCCTGTCGTCTTCATTGAAAGGCTACCAACTGCTCTAAAATAAATGCTCAAATCAAATCGGTGGAGTTTTCCCTTCCAGCAAAAATAACATTTTTAGCTTCCGATTCTAAAATTAAAGGTTTGGACTTTCAGTCCAATGGAAAAAGAAAAAAGAAAAATAGAAATAAGGAAATGTTTCCTCTGGCTTTTTGCATATACAACGCTCATTCTCCTTTTTTTTTTTTTTTTTTTTTTTAATTGTTGGCAATTATTTTATAGATGAAAGGAAAATACATCATTAGATTTTCTTGAGAATAATCATAAGTTGCGGTCCAAAAGTAAAACATAATTCTCCATGTATCCATGAACGTCTGCGGGGCTCTTTCTTTGTAGAATCGAGCTGTGTGCGTGTGTGTGTGTGCACATACTGTATGTGTGTGTGTGTGTGAAGTCCTTGTTTACATCTGTTCCAGTGCGCCGGGTTCATTGTGAGTGAGCATTTATTCGATAAAGGCTTAGAGGGATTTGAGATGAATTTTGTTTCTCTGTCGTTGTTTGCCCTCTGTTTGATTTTGGTATGAAAGCTGAAGATGAAGACTAGAAAGAGCCTGTCCGACCTAAAACAGGATGTGTTGGGGCCATCGCTGACCTCTCCCTCCGCTGATTCATTTATGACTCAATCTGACCATGTGACTATTCAGATTCGAGGGTGATATGTCCATAATCGACCTAAAGTAACTTGTCATTCTGTATCAAAATCCTATCAAGTTCTGACCCTGACGCTGTCTAAAACATTTTGACGGTTCTTTATTCCGACATGATCCTATCTGGCCTCCTTCACAAAAAAATGCCACCTTGAGCTGAAAGCCTCGCATCAAGAAAGGTTGAACAAAATCCCGCTTTCATGTCTCCCATTCAAAACAGCCTCGTTCTTCTGAAAGGGTCGGACTCCATTATTTAACGAGCAGAGGGGAAAAAAAAAAAAAAAAAAAAAAAAGTGAATCATCCTGTTAAGATAAAGAAAAGGTCTGGTCTGTGAATGGGTCTTTGAGCTCGCATCTCGACTTGCATCTCTCACAGACCGACACCTGAATGTGAACGCTGCGCCCACACAGGTACCTGAAAATCAATACCGACTGTGAGCGTTGCATTGTGAGGCCTTCTGTAACCTTCCAGGGCTTGGAAGTTGAGTCTCTTCCGAGCAAATAGGACGTAATTTAAGCGGCTTTGTCATGTGAGGATTTGTGGGATCCCTGGCGGAAAGACAAATGCCGCACCTGTTTGTGTCAGATTGATGGTTATGACATAAGTTACATGATATCCTGCTGCCGGGTGTATCTGATGGAACCGCGGGCTGACACATTACCGAGAACACTGCTGTCCTTATCAATATTCACTCGGCGTCCTGAGCCGCTACCAAACAGATGGCTAGGCTGCTCTTTTTACATAAACCCACAAGAAATTGTTACATCTCCTGCATGCAGAGCACAACGTAGGCTCAAATAATGGGGTGTCACTCTGCATAATGTCCACATTTCTGATGGATTTGGGCTCATAATGGATTCTTAATTAATGCTTGTACGTTTTGAAAGGCGTCGGTGCCTGCGCAAATGATAAGGCTCTCTAACCACCGCACACTCGCTTCTTTTTTTTTTTTGATCCGGTGGACGTGAACGTGATGATGGTGATGATGATAACAGCTCTATTTAGATTCCTGCGTGTCTGCGCTGGCACCCCTCTGCCACACATCCATCTGTGGCTTTCTAATATTCCAGTACGTGGGCTGAGAGCGTCATTTGTCTTAAGTGTCAAAGGCTCTTGACATTACCGATCCTCCGGCTCGCATCTCAAAGAGAGGTTGACAGGGATCTGCCAGGCGATTGGGAGCCATCTGAGACAGGGCTGATCCGTCAGAAGTCTCCTCTTCATGCACTTTAAAAGTTAACCACCAAGATGACTTTCGGGAAACTTGAGTCGAGGCCTGAGACTAAACCTCAACTGTACGGAGGAAGGCAGACGCCAGCAGCATGCTGGCATGAGGAGATGGGCGAATTATTCACTGAGCACTGCAGCATGATGGGCTTTGGGCAATTTAGCAATTTATCCAAAGTCGTTGGGCTGAGGATCGGAGGCAGAAAAGCACTTGAATTGTCTCTGTGTGAAACTCTTTCTTACATGTCTTACAGATCTAAAATGACCTAACTGTTAATACTTTCTCCAACACATAATTTCTAGATTTTTATGTGCCAGAATTGATTTTGAGAAAATAGAAATGATGTAAATTGCATTTCAAGTGTGGCTTTTCCCCCCCCCCCCCGCTCACTCCCATCTTGGTCAAAGCATTCTGGGAGAGAAACTTGTGCCGCTGCTATGTCTGATAAATGTCTCAGCAATGATTTATTTCTGCCAGATACCCATAACGTCACCGCGCTGTCAAACTCATTCACTCTGATCAAGGAGCAATTTCAGCACATACACTAGAAAGGCTTTTTTGATTTAGTTTTTGACATTTTTGCCATTTTTGTGTCTGACATGCAATATATGCAAATTGAACTCCTCTAATAAGCATCTTCTTTGGTTCAATTGGTTCGGACCTTTTTTTCTCTCATCTGACAGTCTGCGCGTCTAATTTTGGTCATGAAAATAGCCTTATTATTTTCCTGATAAGGGCATGCCTATTGAGATGTCACTATTCTAGTCTCGTGGAGCAATCACCCCATCCATTCAATTTGGATTCAAAATATTACTTGCACTTCTCAGGGGAGATTGTTACCTCGCCACAGCATGTAGGTGCATGCACAGACGCATGCGTACACACACATCCGAGCACCTCATCATTGTCACCTCAAATAAGATTTGAATGATGGATGGTTCTGCGACGTGTTCAGGGCCTAATAGGAAAGCTGAGTTCTCTCACCCGGCTCCTCCAATTTCTTGCTCTCTGCTCTGAAAAGTTTGCCGTAGGTGTGTGCTGTTGATGTTTTCCTCTACTGAAGATAAAACAACAGGCGGTTTGAGTAAGGGGGTCAGTGGGCTCACATTAACTACCTCTGGAGAAACAAGATCAAAGATATACAGGTATATAACCGCACCTTCTGCCCCTGGGAGGGTCTGATTCCACCCTGCACAGTCCCTGCACTCCCTCTATGGGTGTGTTCTGCCCGAGAGGTTGAATAATGGTCGGCACCAAAGCACATCTGAAGGACCGTTGCCGAGCAGCTGCACTGTGAAATTGATATTAATTGAAATTGATTATTCAATCTGGGAGACATGGGTCATTAATTTCTAATCTCTCCCCTCAATCAATAATATATATCCCTCTCTCTAAAGCGCCTTTTACAGCTTTTAACTCTTGTTTATGAATAAAAATGATCACAATGATAGCATTCCTTAATTAAAGCCGAGCCTTCTCTGCCTCGACATTATTTTACCGAATTTCATGCCTCTACGCGAGAGAGAGAGAGAGAGAGAGAGAGAGAGAGAGAGAGAGAGAGAAAAGCAATTACGCTAAAAGAAAAGACAGATTAGGAGAAGGAGAAACTCTTGGGTTGAACTCACTCCTTTGCATCAAAATGTTAGCACTTAACACCAAAATTATGCTTTACCCGTTGGATGTCGATGACAAATATGTCGTCTAATGCATGGGTCTGTATTTTTCTCATAGGCGTACTGGCTTTTTCATCCATAGAGAGCTGGGAGGGGACAATGCAGTCCATGAGATGATAAATGGAAGGCTGTCAGGTAATTTAAAACAGCCTTTTGGCAGCCATGTGGAGGCTTAGTCTGTAGATCAATTTGACAATATTCAGAAGCGGGTGATCTGATGAGGCTCGCGCCGGCTGAGAACACAAGTTTTTTTTTGTCGAATGACTTCTCAAAAAAATGAAAGGAGTAAACACCTCCACGTCTTCTTTTCAGCTCCACAATGATACCAGATACGATGATGTTTTTTTGTTTTCCCAAGTATTTTCACACAGCAAGTCCATACAAAAGCATCTGTTGACAGCATACTCAAAAATCTTTTTTTTTTTTTTACATCTTTGATTGTACCCTCTTGAAATATAGCATGGAATTTGCTACTTTTTTTTAAATGTTTTGTTTCTTAAGATTTCACAGTTTATCTGGGAGGATGGCGGTTGTGATTGACACTCTGTAAATAATGCTGTCTTGCAAGAGTCAACTTACAGCAAAAGATGTGTCTGACATTTGTATTTACTTCTACTGCTCAACAGTAAAAAAAAACACATTTAGAGCTACAGCCAGACTGCCTTTTGTTTGGTCCGTTTCCTCAGGGTTAAATCTTGTGTCAACACGGTTGTTGTATTGGTACCCTGCAGACGCTTCTTTCAACAAGCAAGTACAACCCTTAAGTTATTTTCCTTTTGATTATCCAGTATAGTTTAATATCAGTCGCCAGCGTTTCCTTCATTTAGTACAGCGGTACTATTTCCCCCTTCAGGAATTCGTTGACATTCACATGAAATATCTGCCCTTGGTTCAGTGGAATGTAACCTGAACCAGTTGTTTAATAAAAGGCTTATGACAAAGTTGCCACTGATGTAGCACGGGTATCAAATGGGCCAAGTATGAAAAGTATGATAACAGGCAGTTATTGTCTCATGCTAATGAGCATGGGGTGGGTGATGTTTTATGTATTATGCTCACAGTCCCTCCCAGTTGATTAGTTAAATGCTTTGTGGGACAATAGTGTTTTTTTGTTTGTTTGTTTTTTTCATGTATTTAATTTCTGTTATTGTTTCCAGTGTGAACACAAATGCTGCTTTGAAATGATATGTATGTAGTTTGGATTTGGGACATTGCTAGTGACATAACCGCGAAACCTCTGAACAGTTCATGTTTGTGAGGTTCCTTCACTGCAAACTAATGATTCGAATGAAACACTTTACATGGATACAGAAAATTAACACAGGCTTCTTCAGGCAGAGTTGTCTGCCACAATACAGCCTGATTGGGCGTTGATTATGTTTGTTGGTTCAACCTTAATTATCCTGGCTGTTTGGAAGGCATCTTCTCCCTCTGATTGCTGACGCATATTACCATGAAGTTGCGCGGTGCAGCATCCTGAGCGAGTCGACAGCGACATTTCAAGTGCCACTGAGGCTACTAATGATCCTTTCCAAGCACTCCAGGCTGCTCGGGATTTGATTTGGAGTGTGTATGTCATTGGACAGGGAGCTCTTTCGACAAACACACAAGTATGTATTGCTTTTTCATGAACTTGCCTATTCTTGAATCATCATCCTTGAGGATGTAAAGACCTGTTTGCCCCTGAAGTGATTGCATAACCTCTTCTCTGTTTTGTTTTTTTTTATTTAGCATAGGAGGTAGTCCTGCTTATTGCTTATTCACAAACACACGCAAACACTTGAAATGGAAATTTGGAATATTGTAACTTGTAATATATGTGAAATGTATAACAATTATGGCATTAGAATAATTTCTCAAAGGTAAACATTTATCACAAGTGTCCTCTTACCTATGTATCAGAACGATGGATAGATAGATGGCGGTGTCCTTTGGAATCGTGTCCGATCACTGCCTAACATAAACATTTGTGATTGCAGATGAGGAAAACCTGATACAATCTGACCATCTGATTGAAATGTGTTATTGATTTTTAGGGTTTTTCAACTTCAAGTGCTGTGAAATTAAGAATTAAGAAACCAGGTGCAAGATAAAAAGCTGCTGTCTTGTAACATCAGAAGGATGCAATCAACATCTGATATCAACCTTGATATGTCCTGAGCGAAACAGTATCTCCATATGAATCATATTACAGACCATTTTCCAGACAAAGTGGATGTCACTGTAGCTTTAAACACGTGGGATCTTTGAAACAATGCATCTTGCTGATGTTTCTTTTATGTATGAAGACACACATGGATGGACACACAGTGATAGTCTTCACATACCAACAGGTGGCAGTAATGCTGCTAGTAAGAAAGCATAGCAAAATAATTGACAAGTTACTACACATTTTTAGGTTTGACATAAAAAGCATACATTCAACTTGTCAAATAAAGTAAATACAAATTATGCTTTATATCACTTTATATCTTTATCACTGTCATGGGCCACCGTTTGCAAGGTCAAGATTGAACTGTAAATCTCAACTTGTACCACAACAGGGACATGAAGTCCCTTTAGCGCCAAGAAAGGTTAACACCCTTGCTGAGAAGGGGGGAACTGTGTGATATGACTGGAAGCTTGAGAACAACTACAAGGAATACAAATTATATCATATTAAATAACCTGAAACAGTCTTTGAAGCTAAAATAGCTGTACCTCAAGCAGTATTTTAATGGCTGCCCTATTCACACGGGACAAGTATTACCATTTATTTTGAAATTACCAGCTCACATTTGTGTTTCCTGTGGCGTATTCGCACGGGATATACTTCTTCTGTATTTTACTCTTACATCTGGTGTAACATCTGTAACTCCTCAGCAGTCAAATTATTGATAGTTTTGAGTTTATTGGCCTGCTTTCTACATATGTTACAAGCATAAATACACATGTATAGCTCATGTAGATCAAGTAGCAGATGCTCTGTGGCTGCGCTTGAATACGACCACCTTTTGTTGCTCCTGACATACTTTTGTCACTTTTGAATTTCAATACAACCGATCTCAAAGCACACAAATTTAATCAGACTATGTGTCTGTGTTTGACAAATAATGGTACAGTGGGCAATTTGCAGTTGAATTGTTACTCTGCAAATTATGGACATGGCAGATTTGCACTGCCGCTCTCCACAATTGACAAATTACTGGAGGTCTTACACTTTCTTATTGCTTGGGTGGTAAACGGTAAATGGACTTTCATTTCTAGATCGCTTTTCGCTTTTTTTTTTCTGCCAACTTATTGAATCTCTTCTGTGCACGCACCATCAAATGCATCAAATAAAAATAAAAATGGGGAAAAGGCTGCAAGACATAAGCAGGAAATATGTAAAGATAATAATAAAGAAAATCTTTCTTCAAACCAGTGACCTTCCCTTTACTGGATGACCCACTCTGCTCCTGAGCTACAGCCACCCACGGGTGTTGAATGTGGGCCCACAGCTCATTTATGCCCTGGAGCCGCCTCTCTGTTTAATCTGGCCTCAGTGTTCCTACTTTTGCTTGAGGAAAGGATATGAATATCTCTCCCACCACTGCCATTGTATGAGAATGACCTCCATCATACAGTGACAGGTGCAGCATCTGTGTTAAGACACAGACATTGTAATAGAAAAATGAAAAGTCATTACATTTTCATATTCGTTTCACAGCTTTACACACAGTGTATGTTGGTATTCCTAACCATTTATATTACCTTCGTGAAATATTACATAATGAGCCCTATTTAAATGACCACATTACCATTATCTGAGGACAAGTGTGATGTTTGATGAGCATTAAGTAGGCGAGTAATACTTAACTCAAGCATCGCAGCACTGTTGGGCCTCAGCTATCCAGAGAAGAATAAGTGCTGAGCTCACAGTTCACTGCCCTAACACACACACACACACACACACACACACACACACACACACACACTCTCTCTCTCACACACACACACACGCACACACAAAGACATTAACTGTGGAGCAGCGTATTTGTAAAAAATGTGACACAAATCCAAATAATTCATAAATGACCTTGTCTAGCGCCAATGCCTCAATCCTCTGATGAGTACATGTCACAGCAAAGGATTGTCTAATAAGTGATGCATTGGAGAGCCTGGCCAGAGGATCCCTAAAGCAATTCTTTTGTAATTGATGTTGCAGCATAAAATGGCTCTCAGCGGGCCCAGCTGATTAGGTTGGTTTTTTTTTGTTGCCGTCTAGCCGCTCGCCTCGCACAGCACTCACTCACCAGGTGGAATGACGGTTTCACATCCAATTATCCCATTAACCACGACCGCATTCGTTTCTGTCCTGTCGCGTGTCTCTCATCTCTAAATGCGTGTTTGCAGACCAGAAGTGTCTGCATATTAATATTGAAGTCTGATTATCGACCACCGTCACATGCATTGATGGACGGGAGTGAAAACAAACAGACACGACGTTGGAATTCATTTAGGATTACTGAATACAATCTATAATTTATGTGGATGAATGTGCTGGAAAAGCTTCTTCGTCTTTTATCCCTGGCTCCCCTTCTCTGTCATCGTCCTTGTTTTATTTTCTGTATTCACTGCCACGTGGACTCTGGGGACTCAATGCAAATGTCCTGGTGCTCCACTTACTCCTCGATCCAACAGGGTTCATCAAATCTAATCAGCTGCGTGCTCCGTTGAGTCTCCGACCTCGTAACAGACACGGGGAAAAGAACAGAAATATGTCTTCGTGTACGCAACCTTGTAATTTCTCAAGACACTTCGGTGCACTCTGAGGCACATGAGCAGTAATCTGTAAGCATCAGATGGCTAAAATTTGTGTACTGTGCAATATTGCACATTATGATAATATGATATATATAATGTATGATATATTATGAATATTGTGTAAGATTAACTTGCCGCTGCCTCACAGTACTGAGCGCGGTGGCCCGAGCATGCAGCGCAATATATATCACATACATCTGACAATTATGATAATGCTCTAAAATGAGCTCGCATTAAGCTTCTGATGCCTTGTGAGCTCACTCAAGCGTTGCACATTTGTGTTCTGTTGTGGTTCTGAACTGTGTCGGCGAGTAGTATTTACTATCAGAGGTACTATGGTGTGGTGTGCGACTTATGAAAGGATATAGAAGCCGTTTTGGAGTCAATCTCTCATCATCCACAGCTATGATGTTGTCCTCGACTGTGTGGCTTTCACTTACAAGTAAATGTTTGTTTTCTTGTGCTTTCTAAAACCATTGTCTGTGTGTATAGAACTGAACAGGTTAAACAATCAAGTTTTAGTTTTTAACTTCTGTAATTGAGACCAAATGCTTGATAAGTGCTTAAATGGTTATAAACATTTTTTTTATCAAATCAGTGTTGCCGTGTTGGTAACCTAAGCCGCTTGCATCAGAGATAGTCCTGTAACAAATATCTTATGACAAAACATTTTGAGATAACCCATTGTCCATTTTAATTTTGATGCTTTACTATATCAACGTTTAAGTAGCAGCCTACAGGAATATTCATAGATTTTGAAATATTGAATATTCACACATTTTCCTCTCCTGTATCCACCATGTTAGCAAACATAAGCATGCAGCCAAATTTGAGAAATAGACAATATAGTAAAATGTAACTTTAGATCATATACATGTAGCAACATAAGTGGCCTATATATACATCAATCCAGGCCTTCCTCACCAGACACAAGCATATGTCGTCTGTGCAAACAGCTAATACTACCTGTATTTACGTGTTTTGCGGTGACCTCTAGTGGCCAAAGTATTGATTATGGCAGCAAAAGAGGAATTCAGATGAGTAATAAAGGGCATGAGGATGATTGGGTCAAAACAATTAAGGATTTTCACGTGGGAAACAACTTTTTGATTTACCATAGAACACTAAAGATCAATGACATTTTAACATAGTAATGTAGTTAACTTACATAACAAAACACAACCTTATTTGCATACTTATACACACGCAATGTGCGTTACTTAAGTTACAGTGGTAATGGTCACATTTTAACCCAAACTAAAATCATGATCTTATCCTACACCCAACCAATATCTAACCTAGGTTGGTAAGGTGTATGGTTCATGGTTTGACTGGCTAAACCTAACCAAACTGCAGCCATATGGAGCTCTGGTACGCCTGATGCTATGCTGAAGTAGTCATGTTGTCACTAGTCAACAGTGATACATGTTGTTGTGGAAGTAACTGGCAATCAAACTGCTCAGTTGTTTCTGTATCTATCTCTTTTTTTTAATTGTCAAAATGAGGATGCTTCTTCTTCTTATTATTATTATTATTATTATCATTATTATTATTATTATTATTATTGTAATTATCTTGTATTATCCTATTCCATTTTCAGTTCACTTGAAAAACCAAAGCGGTTTTCTTTCAAAACATCTTCACACTCCCTCTCTCTCTCTCTCTCTCTCTCTCTCTCTCTTTTATTCTCTGCACATCCACAGTCGATGCAACCTTACTTCCTAATGAATGGCATTCATCTGGCACCCTGAGTAATGTCATTTTACAATGCATCATAGCAGCTAATAAACTCAGGATTGATTTGTGCTTATACAAAAACACATCAGGCGGAAACCATCACATCGGTAATAAATTGATGCTGATCTGGTCGTGGGGACAGAGCAGCCAAATGCCAGGAGAATTTTATTTATTTATATTTTTTTTCTTATTGGAGGCTCCTCGGCGGTGCAATCGATCTCGGTGCAGAGCCTTTTGTTCGCTGAAGTAATAAAGGAGCGTATTGATTTATTGGCGGGCGACAGTTACCTTTTGCCTCCTCCTCCTGTTCTCTGTTTCGTTCCGCTGTCGGGTCCCCAGGGGAGGAAAAGTTTGGTCTGTATGGAAGCTGAAGGCTGCACTTTGCTACAGCACGATGCACATCCATACTGACACTGAGATTTATCCCGGGGAAAACACAATGCCAAAGGTATAGATCTGGACGAGTAGATTTTTCTGGAACGGGTGTTAGTCGGGACTGGGGGCTTTGTCATCGTGTACAAATGTGACTGTTGATTTTCTGAATGATAAAACAGGCCCAGTACTAATATCCACTCAGGGATGAATTATCTCCTCCAGTTGTCATAATAACTGTGAGCATCCATTGTGTAAATGTGAGCAGGAATTAATGGGAGGAAACAAAGTGGCAGATGTGAGAGCAGAAGCTACCTGACTAAGCTAGATAACACGTTCACCAGTGTCGCTATTCCACAGTGCTAATGTCCAATCCTTTGTTTTCATATAAACTGTAATCATAAAGGAAGAGGTCACCCTCAGTACATATAAAACAGCTCCTTCTTCCTGTTCTAAGATAACATTTTAAATAAGCCCCACATTTTACTCGTCTGTATTACCACATTGGTTCATTTTGTCTCGTTTAACCAACTAGAATTGCAATTGCATTGGAAATGCATTTACCAAAATCAATGATTGGATTCATTGGACATGTCCTAAGGTGACTCTGTCTCCACTTTTGGGTTTGGGCAACAAAATCAATTTGGATGAGGAGAAATTGTGGTTTGAAAACATGTAAGGACCACATTTTGTTTAGAAATAAAGTACTCACCAATCATCATTAAAACCACACAAATTATCATTTTATTTTGTGCTGCCTAAACTCATAATGAAAAGCTCCTCTCCTGAAGATGGTATGAGTCATTTTTGCATGCAAGGTCAAAAGTGCACTGCAGTTAGCCAGCCTCATAACCTGATACATTTTCTGATCTAAACTAACTACTAGCTAATGGTTCAGTGAATTTCATTGCTATGGCAGCACCTTCACTTTAATTGGGGTGCCAGAAATAAGAAGAATAGAATATAAGAAGAAGAAGTGGGAGCTGGCTCACCACCTGTGAGCATCATAATGATCTCGATAACAGCAAAGACATTCTTCATGTATTACTGTAGAAGAGAGAGCATGGGCGTGCCTGGATGAGAGTAAATCTGACATGAGTACATCTGATTTGGGGTGGATTCGTGTTTTGGTGAGTATCAAAGAATGTAAACATACGTTTACTTTGTTCATAAGAGAAACTTCAAAAGGCCCTTTGAGCAGCTCATTCTACAATAAGTGGAAGTGTAGAACGAGCTGGTTAAAGGGCCCAGAGGAAGTGGATATTGTAGGAAAACAATAGAAATACGTCATCAGTAAACATTTCAGATTAATTCAGTATCAACACTTTGCAGCTTGGTAGAGCAGTCCATTAACAATGTTTCCTCATTATGTCGATAAAAAAATGCAGTCTGGCTTTCTATTGTAATGCATTTGCTCTTGCTAATGAGTATCGCAGTAAATAAATGGCATTTCCAGGAGGGAGCGATTCCCTAAGGACGAAACTTCCACAAAGTTCTTGCACACCATAAAAGTTTCCTGACAGGTGTGTTGCATCAGATCTGTTGACTGAGATGGAACCAGACATTCACTTCACCGAAGAAAGATATTTTTTGTCTGATGGTGTCTTTTCATGCAAACATCAAATCACTTGTATTGGCTGCGAAAGAATGAAAACTTCAAATTAAGTGTCCATCTTTGCTTTCTGTTGCTGCATGAAAAGTGACATGGGAATCATAAATGTCGCCTGAAATGACATCCTGACAACGTGACAGTCAGCCTATTAACACATCAATATAGGGGAGAACAGAAAGAGAGGTCCAAACAACCTGAGTTGAACTTCAATGAGCTTGTCCTTCTCTCAGTTTCTTCTTTTTTAGTCAGTTGTTAAAAGCATTCTAAAAAGTTTTTCCTCATGGATTTGCCTTGACTGTCTGAGTTTCCAGCTTTGAATGAAGGTTGTCCATTTTGCTGAATTTTGAATATTTAAGCCCTCCAAGGTCACGATCGGTATAAGGATTCTGCTTTTGGCTAGAAATTCTCTATAGAAGAAAAAACGGAGTTAGAGAAATCCTCATAAATCACAAACAGAGAATTTAATCAGGCAGATTTGCAGTGAATCAGAAGGGGCTTTTCTTGCCTCTGATACTTGATCGACAGACTCATAAAGGTCAAAGCGTCTCTAATCAAAGCTCGCCTCTTGCCACCCACTCACGCGGTCATAAGGGAGGCTGCATGGACACACCGGTGGAATAAAAAATTGAGCTATTTACAAGCTCCCGGTAATGTATTATGGCTAACTGCCTCCGCAGGATGGGTTTTTAGATCCGAGTTGGATAATTGCACAATGAGCAGAGTGCCTGGGATCTTTTTATTTTGCTGGAGGAGGAACACGTACTATTGGGAGGGCAGAATTATTTTCCTGTCCTCCATTTCCATTTTTCTTTGAAAAACACCATCCATATCCCTAATTACTCTGACTGTGCAGATGTTTAATGCATTTTTGGTGAGGATGAGTACAATTTGTTAGTGGTTTTCTCCTGTAGTTTCCTGTTTCCTGATACCTTTCCCTCCTGTGCATAAAAAAAAAAAAAAAAAACGGGTTTGACTGCTTCCTGTGAGGGATGGCTAAACAGCTGCGAGAGACCGTTCATTTCAACATTAAGGTCACTGAAGGTCCAAAGTCGCCCTGGACCCCCAAACACAACCGGAGGTGCTGTCACTCATCCTTCCAGACCTGCTCTCTTTACGCCGCGGTGGAGCACTCATTTCCTCCCCGTAATTGACACGGCAGTATCCAGGAAAAGACGTGCTGACATTTAGTAATACATTCCACCACTCACACATCTCATCAAACACTACTCATCCATGTACAGCCGTCAGCCAGCGTAGCTTTTGACACGAGTTGGTGTTGGTAGGAGGAGCAGACAAATTGAGGTGATGGCTGTTAACCTTCACAGGCGCTTGACTTCTCTTTGGTCTGCATGGTCACTAAGACACGCACGTGTTAATAGATTAGAGGTGGAATCTTATACCTGGCATACATAATACAGACGGAATCTTTGACCGACAGTGCAGAGGCACGGCAGCGTTTGATGAGTGACTGAACTTTAACATCTCTTTAACATCAATAAATCATTTTTAATCCGCAGACATCAGTATCATTAACGAAAAGGAAAAAAAAAGGAAAACACATGAGCCCATCCATGACTAATACAGAGCCTACACAGCTAAGTCTGGCTTTACAGTATGCTTCCATCACTTGCCAAATACTAGTGGAGTTCATGTTAAACATTTATTGGCAGTGTTTGTGAGCAATGAACTGCTTGTCAGTAAACTAGTAGTTCTACTTTATTTTTGCAGTAGGATTCAAATATTTCTTTTGACATGTGTGTGTCATTAAGTACTGGTACTTCAAACAATTTTAAGGAATATTTTCAAATGTGTCTGTATCATAGACACCATATTGACACTTGTACAATACGTGCCATATCACGTTGACATTACATGAGCTGAGTAGCATGTCCGTTGTTGGAGGGGCCAAGTCAGTAACTGCATTTTGAAGACGTGTTTCAACATTTGTAAGTGTGACACCTCTGGATATGTGGTGTCAGTGTCTGTGGAGACAGAAGCTTGATATAATTGACAAGACATCAGTAAAAATATTGGCATGGTATTTTAAGCGAAAGCAAGATCTTTTCCTAACCCTGTGGCTTTGTGTGCTTAAACTGAACTAGGTCATAAGCACAGCTCTAGCACAACATTCAACTGAAAATGTTACAGAAAAGTAAAGTTGCAACATAAAGGAATGTGAAGTTTAAACATATCCGTAGTTCGCAGAAACACACTTTGCCAGCAATCGTATTGATGCAGCAGCTTCTATTGTGCTGTTACAATGACATTTTGTTGTACTGAAACACAATCGCAGCCTGCTGTTATGATGTAGGCTGCAACCTGCCGCCATTTTCAGACACGATGACGCAATGAAAAAGTCTCTCACTAAGGAAATGCTAACCGCCAACTTGCTAATTAGTTTGCTCGCTTAAAAAGTCTGGCGATGATGTGTCTGTGTATTGGACTGCGGGTGAAATCAAGCAAAAGATAAACTCAAACTGTCTGCCATGATTGATTGTCCCTTGAAGAATATTCCTTAAATATTATTTATTCCACTTAGGAGGAACGAAAGATAGCAGACCTGGCAAATAACTTGGTGGTTATGGTGGCCTTTAGTCGGCGAAAAAAACAATTCAACAATTCAAACAATTCAATTCATTTAAGGATAGATTATGGTCATGCGTAGATATAAAACAAATAAGAACTGCACAAGATGTTTTCTGAAGTTAAATCTTCACACCGTGCCTCGCCACATTGATACAGCGACATAAAAGCTGTCTTGCAGGCACCGTTTAACAATGGTTGGTTGAGCTGCCACACTCTTGGGTTGGACAGAAAGTGCTGTGTGCTGCCTAAGCTTAATTGGTATTTGGTACCATCACCTTGTCTGAAGCGGCCATGCAGTGGAAGCAGCATGTCAGCAGCACAATAGCAGCAGCTGCCGTCCTCTGTCAGTGTCTACACTGGATCTGTTCAGCCCCAGTACTGTTGTGCACTCAAGACATGTTTGACAAAGCTCGCAGGCCAGATGTACAAGCGTATTTGTTTGCGTAAGGGATAAAAAAAGAAAAGAGCGCTTCCCGTTACAGACGCATGTCGCAAATGAGGCACATGCCACTACACAGCTGGTATAGTCAGCTGCATTAGTAAAAATGCAATGTATTTGTCCAGTCACACAGAGGACTGAAAAGACAACACTGCACGAGCACGTCCAGTGTGTGCAGGATGTTACTTGCAAAATACATCAGAGAGATATACTGAACGATGGAGACCTATTTCTCGCTCACAATAAAACACTCAGTGGTCAAATTCTCAAACCTGGCACAGGAAACCTGAACGCAAGTATTCTGGAGCCTGGTGTCACGTCCTGTATTGTAGCTGACCTCTGAAACGTACTCACTTCCACGCTGCATTTCCTTTTTATGCACCAGTGTTATTAGATTTGGAGAGAGAAAAAAAAAATATTATGGTTTTCCAGCGTCAGTGAGTACAATTTTAATAATACACAGCTTCTTTGTACTATTCAAATTGCATGGTTTCACTTTTACAACAGCTTGTCTCATTGGATTCCAGAGGGTGTTTAGCCTAAGAAAGGGCTTTTGTGGGTTCTTAAAGAGAAGGGAGAACAAATAGGTTCCATTGCAATGTGACTTCAGGAATCATAATTTTTGTTAGGTTATACAATACCAACAGGGTAAAGGCTATTCATTTTAGCCATAATGGTCTATTTCCTACACTACCAAGATGAGTGGCAGTTTCTAGACTGATGTTTGTGTAATCACATGCCGAGCATTTTGCAACATTTCAAGTTTTGGGATGTTTGTGCGCAGGAAAAAAATGTTCTCTGTGAATGTCTGTTAGTGAAGCGAGCAGAAAATGTTGAGACACATGAAAGTGATTCCGGAAAAGAAGGAATCCAAACGACACTATGTGGTTGTTACAGTTCCTTTGATCCAGTGAATTTACCTTGACTCTAATTTATCAAAACCAGAAAAGAACATTCAAAGTATCATGAAAAATGTTCCAACAGCTGGAATCTGTTATAACTTTAATGTTTTAATATCAATTTATCTACAAAATCTTGACTGACACCACTGTATTCTGGTCTTCATGGAAAGTGCACTGTCACTGAAGCAAAAGGAACATATAAAAATTACAAACAAACAGACTGTACCATTTTTACCATAAAATGTCCACTCATTTGGCATTGGTACTTACAGTATAAATGAGCAGTCATATTGAAACAGGATGGATCAACTTGTATATAGCGGTATTTGAATTTCTACTGTAGAATTCTTTCGTTCAGTTGTTCAGTTGTGCATTTTTCTCGCTGATCCACCTCACTCTTTATGATATAGCACTGAGGGTAGTTGCCACAAAACAGAAAACAACCAGATGTACATTCTTTCTGATCTCTCTCCTGATATAGCAGACAGTTTGGTAATCCATACAGACTGTAGGCATCGGCCCCACGATGGGCACAATTTGTCGGTCAAGGAATTTCTCCTTGAATCCATTTACAGTCCAGATCTTCCATCAAGCAGCTGTTAACTGCACAACTTGGTGGTCTCGTAATCCATCGAATTGGGCAGACGTGAGCTGAAGGCCTGTAAAGAGGCGTGAATGCGAACCACCTCGCTGGCAGTCAGTTTGAGCCGGTGCCGCAGAAGACAAGCAAACAGGTCCAACCTCTGTTGACCTGGAGGGGACAAACGGTTCACCCGGTCTCGTATTTCCAAGAGCTGAAGCATGGCCGTGTCTTGGGAACCTTGCGTGTACGGATAGTCCAGCTGCAGAATCAAGTCACGGATAGCCTCCGGGTCAAAGTGCATGCTGTAGCCAAAGACCTGGATGCTGTTGATCTTCATGTAGCCCAGGTTTCGAGCGGGCTCTGTCATTTCTAGAGGCTCATAATACATGCTGTCATTCAGTCCGTCTTGAGTCTTTATCCTGCTCCGAAGGTAGATATGGATGGTTTCAAAGAACGTCTTCCACTTGTTGCCCAGCGTCAGAGTCCAGTTGTAGCACTCGAAGGGGAGGTCCAGCTTGGTGGCCTGCCAGTCTGGAAAACTGTTCTCGTTTACAGGGATGTACCAGCTCTCCGAGTGGCTCCCCCCGAATGGATTGATGTAGAGGGTGAGGACAGGCTCCAGGGTGCTGTTCTTTGTAAGGCAGATCTGGAGGGATATTCCCAGCAGCATGTGGACCATGTTAGACTTGTACTTGTTGCTCTTCAGCGTCAGCAGCATCCTCTTTCTCCACGACGGGTCAAACCAACTGTTCAGTCGCATGTCATTGCTGATGAAGATTGCGTGAACCTATAAAACACAGAAAACACAAAGCACACACAATATTTGATAACCAGTCATCTCATGCTAGCATTCAACTGCTTGCAGCTAACGTTACTGTTTGATTATATCCAGTGTGTTTTACTTCCGGGTTTAGATAAAGTGTCCAAGATGTGTGTTGATATTTTAGACTTAATTGACACCTGACCTTTCACCTTGAATAACACTATCAAACATAATGTTAGCTAGGAAGTTGTTGAATACTAACATTTGGGCTAATTAGGTAGGTAGGTAGTAGGTTGAAATATGACTCTATTTCCCTGTGGATTTTCACTATATTTTGTCTTTTCTGTTGCTGATCAATTAGAGAGTGAAATGATAGCAATTGTCAGATTCCCTACATCATTACTGTCCACCAATAGGAAGTTAGTGGTTTGATCCCTGGCCTCTAAAGTCTACATGCCATGCCTTGGGCAAGACATTGAACCCAACACACTAGAAAACTAATATATATATAAAGTCCGTTTATAGAACTTACCTGGAACCCAGAAGTACAACATGTGCGCTAGTGTGTGGATATTATCTTTTGTTTGAGTTTTAATCAGTGGCTGTGGAATATGTATACAGTTTGTGTGGTGCTTTTTTGGGCGGTTTTGCAGAAGGGAACTGACATGCAGCAATGGTACCCAGCTCAAACAGGCATATTGTGGTCATTTGAAGTATGCATCGTGGGCAACGATGTTATAACAATTGTGACCTGCTCGGGCCCAAAAGCACTTTTTCTCCCACACACTAAGAAGCCGCTCTCCAAATAAATGCTCATGTTCTGTGCCAAAAAAGTGAAAGCCTGAGGAGCTCTTTTGCTGTCCAGAGAGCAACCTTCAATGAAATGACTGAGGCGCAATCTTGCAACATGTTTTCCTGTTTCTTGATATATCCATGGGCCGATTTGGCAGCACAGTTATGTTTTAGAGCCAACATTTACAGTAGGAAAAGGTTCAAAGGAAGGGAAAGGGACATTTTCTCTATGTTGAGGTCACTTTGACGAAAAATAAATCTCAACATAAAGTCTCACTTGTTGTTCCAAAGCTTTCAGCAACATCCCATGGTCATCCCGGAGTCGTTTCGAGCAACTGCATCCACTAAGGAAGGCCACAGGACTGCCGTTTACGAGAATGAACCATCGAGCTGACCTGTTCTTATTTATTAAACTTTTATTGTGGTGGGTCGAAAAATTATGTTTTCACTTCACTTCTCTTCCTTTTCACTTCTCACTGCTGGGCCAGGTTTCGTCAAACACTGCCTGTTTCCTCAGTCAAACAGAACATCTAAAACATGGTATAGTGCAAAAAATACAAGGAAAACATTGGATAACTACAAAATTCCTCGGGAGCCAGAAGGGCAAGACTTTGTAATGCTGAGCAGCTCCCATGTGTCAGTATATCCTCCCTAGGCCACTGCTGAGAAAGACAGCTCAGCTCTCGGTCAGCCTGACTGATTAAACAAAAGCTATAAGAAAAATACCTCGAGCCTGCGGTCAGCTCTCTGCAGCAGGTAGCCCAGCTCCAAATCCTGGAGGTCCGTCTCGAATCCCAGGTAGTTCTCTGTAGAGTCTGCCACCATGGGCCTGCAGGCCCCCTGCATCAGAGCGAAGCCTGGGTTGCAGCTCCCACAGCGGGTGTGGTTGTCTGGTGCACACGCCGCACACAGCGAGCCTTCCCCAACGGAGCAGGGCGGTGGCAGCTGACAGGGGCTGTGCTCGTATCGACAGCTGCAGCTGCGGAGCTCCTCGGAGAACGCGCCGAGCTGGTTGTTCTCCGAGCAATACAGGAGAGACTGGAAATGACTCAGCCAGTAGGACTGAGGCCTGCACAGGAGAAAGGGGAAAAATAGAAGAAAGGGAAGAGGGTGGCAGAGAGGGAATTATTATTGAACAGGACTTATAGGATGAGCTGGTTTAATAGGTTGCGGCTTTATTGGGTCCAGGACACCTGTCCGGGTGTGCAGACAGCTTGCTCGTTAAAATTATAAAGCATAATCAGCATAATGTAAAGTATGCAGACAGGCCCGACAGGATTCAAGCAAGCGTGGTTTAGGTAATTTGCGGGTCAAAAGACCTTTGTGGAAGTTCTTTTTTGGATGCTTCTTTACATGTCTCAGGGATGTTGTCTTGAGCGCTGAGTGTACACACGATCTTTCCCTGTTGTGTTGACCTTATTTTCCTTTGTTCTAGTTCAGTCAACTTGTTTAAAATTTGCTATCGATATGCATTTGACTTAACTTGACATGTCTAGATGACATAACCATTATTTCCATATTGTTTCAATCACTGTATTTCATTTGGACCCGCTACAAAATACTGTTTTTCTGACTATAAAGGAGGGAACCTTTGTCTGTCCGTCACTCTCCTTCACACTCGGTGGGTGTGCGGCTGGAGACCAAAGGACATGCATTGTTTGGTTTGCGAAATGCCAAAGAGATCACTAAAAGCAAACATTTAGCGGATCCATTATCCATTAAGGCAGCCACACAGATAAAGCCACAATGCACTGCAGCCATCAGTAATCGTTTTCTCTCAACAACCATTCATCTGAGCGTCTTCACATTTGGCGGTTGTGTTACTGAGGACTCAGGCAAAGTCTAGTGTTCAGTGGGAAGCTGTTTGAATATGCGACGCGTAAAACACTCTTTGGCAAAACAAACGAACGGCTAGACACTCCACTCGTAGTGCAGCGGGGACTGTTTGAAATAACACACAGTCGCATCCCAGCAGGGCGGGGCTTCAGGGCTCAGACTAGCTGAGGGCGACATCGGCACGTACCCCTCTCAGCTAAACTGCCAGGCAGGGAAGAAAAAAAGCGCACGCGGAACATAAAAACAAATGTCCTTATCACGGTAAAGATAACTTCTGCACCGTGGTTGTAATTCTTCCATTTTAAGAGAAAACTCCATCACTGATGAAGGCCACAGAGTCAGACTATAAGATGCATTTTCCACTTTCGAGCTCGAGTTGCATCTCAACTGGTTTTTTTTCAGCTGGTTTTAGCAGAATAATGATGTCAAGATTGTAAAAATCACTTACACAAAAACCTGTCTGTTACTGAGTCAAGCTGGCGGGAGTTTCCTGTGTAAGATACTCACTTTCACTCACTCACTTGCTTTTGTTGCCCTAAAGTGCCCCATGATCACAGTAGGTTACACATGCAAAGAATATGAGCCCAAACAGCGGTGTTTGAAAAGGAAGCGAAAGCGAGATACAGAGACGAAGAGAAAGTTGTCTTTGATCAGTTTGTGACATGAATATTAGACGCGCGCTGCAGCCGCAGGGTAACTGACTCTCAGACGCACATATAATTCCCCTATGTGGGCCGAGTTTGATTCCCGTCAGTAGCACTTTCTTCACTGTGATCCCTTTATGCCTCTTATCCTCTGTGCGCGCCGAAAAAGAAGAAATGCATAGCACACACCGCTGGCTTTTCCTTTCAGAAAACCAAATAAATAAAAAGCGTTTTCTTTGATGAGGGTGTATTGTGGTAAACATTATGCTAATCTGAAAATGTTTGCTGGATTACATCCGGGGCATCCTTCCTGCGTTTCCCAATGTCATTGTGTGCTTGACAGGGGGAAGTAAGTCTGAGTTCAGAAAATCACAGATTTGAATATCGAGAACCACTAATGGAAAAAAGCAGTGATGGGAAATGAACCGAAGGGGCTCCCTCTTTCCATCACCCGCTACCTGCGGGCAAGGTATTTCACCTCCGACAGCTTCAGCAGAGCAAAGCATTGGCCAAGACAAGACTGCAGGTTTACTGTGAGTTCCCCAGCGTGATTATGTACAGCCGTCCTGCTCTCTGCAACTCTTCCTCCAAAACGCTGCTGTACATCACAATGTCTTCTGATTGTCTTCTAGCAACACCGTGTTTGGAGAATGAGTCCGGCCGAATATAAAGTTGCTGGCTTTTGGGAAAACCCCGCGACACCCAGTGATTAAAAAGACACTGACGCTCTGCTTCTATTCATAATAGCTTCAATAAAGGAAGAACTCAGGGTCTTTGAAAAAGATAAAGGGATTTTCCTGGAGATTTCTGGAATTTTACCCATATTGGATTCCCTGACAAAAAACTAGTATGCACCTCAACCTCTAGAGCTTTGAAGTAACACAAGTAATACTTGGTGAAAAGCATGTGGATGTCCAAACATTGCATTATGCGTCGTTCTCTATCCACTATTTATCCACCACAATAACCTGCACTCTTCTGGTGTCAAGCTTCCTGATTTTGAAAACTGGCTGCATGGATTCTCTCCCACTGAGCTGCTGCTGCTGCTTTAGCGAGGTCCTGCGCTGATGCGAGGTGATCCGGCTCACAGTCGGCATTCCAGTTCATCCCAAAGGCGTTGGAGAGGTCGAGGTCATGGCTCTGTGCAGGCCTGTCAAGTTCTTCCACTCCAAACTGAGAAGAAAAACCCCTTTGTGAACTCGGTTTCCTGCATTCTCTTGTCGACACAGAAAATGCCCTTCTCAAAACAGTCACAGTAAAGATTGTAAGAAAGCATTGTAGGTGACGGTGACTAACTCTAGTATGAAGGAGACACAGAGGAGACATGATTGAGTCTGTCAGGTTGTTCACTGAATATATGATCTCACTGCTGAGCCTATCGTCCACTTTTTGAATAATAGGCGTGAGTACCGAGGGAGCTGACTGAAAATATTCCCATTAAAGAGTTTCTTTAAAAGAGGGGGAACAAAAAATCTCACTCTGTGCTGCAAATGCATGAAACGTGCTTCCAGAAGTCCGCTTATGAAAAGAGATTGTGCAAACTCTGGTCCACAAATGATATTTTGTGTAATGCTGAAGCTGATTTGTAATTATTTATGGGGATATTGTGATTTGAAATCAACATTATGTGGGAATCAGCATTTTACACAACATGGCACCGCCCCACAGTTTCAGAGTGCAAAGCCACTGTTGTAAATGCAAATCCCAGGTCTTAAGCCTGTCAGGCTTCATGCAGGTGCCGACCACAAACGGAACTCGTGACGTCATGACGATGTTGAATTGAAAACTTGCATGTTGAAGCAAACATGTGTGTAACGCTGTGATCCTACCCTCTCACAGATTGCAAAAACAAGTGATGGGGGGGCTGGAGTGGCTGAGACAGAGACACCATTCACCCTATTACAAGACGTCGCACCATCAAAAGGCTTTGGAGGCCGTTATTTTGAGGCAAAAAGTGACATAAAGTTGCTTAGAAAATGTTTAATTGTGGTGCTTTTCCTTTTTTTGGTTGCGCGGTTGTGTCTGAGATCCTGTAAGAGGTAGAGCGGGTCATCCACTAATTCGAGCAGCGTCGGCAAGATGCTGAACCCCCAGACTGCTCCCGGAGGCTGTTCCATCTGTGAGCGACTGAGCACAAAAAAACACCTTGCTTTGGTTAGGATGTGCCGCAAACGCTCCTAATGAGCAGGCGGGCACCTCGCACGGCAGCCCCCGCCATCAGCCGTACGACGGTGTGAATGAATGGGTGAATGCGGCGCGTGTTGTGAAGAGCTTTGAGCGGTTCAGAAACTAGAAAAGCAAGTCCACTTACCTTATTTATAGTGTTTCTATTGTCAGCAGAGGCTCGCCAAAGGAGCAAAATTGTGCTTATTTTCAGAGGCTTTCTTATTAACTCACATTTATCTTCTGTCAGAGGTACTGTTTATGTGCTTTTTAGCGAAAATTGGCAGACCAGCAGATTTCCCCGTGAATCCTCAGGGAAGCTTACAAAGGCAATCAATGTGAAGAACGCAAGGGAAGACGAGACCCAGTGTCACGATATGCAATCTTCACAACTTCTGGGCGTTTTTTTTTTTTCCCCCCCGTAAGATTTAATGTAATTGAAACAGTGTGAAACTGTAAAGATGAAACCGCTCTGATCCACTGGCTGTTTTGAGAAGTTCATTAAAAAGCAATTCGACACTTTAGACTCAAATCGTAATTGCACTCTCTTAGTTGTCAAACAAAGATGAGAGTACTCCTCTAGACAAGAGCCCGGCTGCTCCGGAAGAAAATCAGGCACCTTTTTTTTTTTCTTTTTGGAGGGGGAGAAAGGGCTGTGCATTAGGAAGACGTTTCCCAAGCTGATTAAAGCAGAATTCTTTGAATCATCAACCGAATGACAATGTGCGTCATTACGCCTGATGGCGAAAGTTTGAGCACGAAGTGTATTGTGTAGTCTTATCATTACCCGGCTAATAAAAGGCGAGCTGACTGCTGCTTCGACTGGCTTATTTGCTCATAATTGTCGGCGTGGCGGAAAAGTAGCCCCCAGGAAGCAAAATCAATCACATATCTCTCATCTATCTCGAGTGCCTCAAACAGGATGTTAAAGGCAAGTGTGAGGGGTTTTTCAAGAGCTCCCTTTTCTCTCCCAAGGCAAACTGACAAACATCCCATTTCCAATCTCTCTCCGCTGAGTATGGAGATTTCTGCGAAGACAGAAATGAAAGGGGAAGCTTCGCATTTGACGCCACGGTAATAACATAGATAAACACTGACTGGATGAGGGCGAGGACGCTCCCACACCTTTTTTCCCGGCAAGCGGGGTGGGAAGATCGGCTGCATAGATCCGTGGTTAATGTATGTTTTTGCCAATGTGTTGGAGAAAACAAGACAGGGGTGAACGCGGCAAGAGAGAGAGAAAAGAACGAAAGTCGGAAAGAAAGCGAGAGAGAGAGACAGTGCGCCGTCTAGCATCACCGCCGTTACCGTGGAGGCTCGGTGGGTCTGAACGCTGTTTGGCTGCCAGTGTCGGTTAGATTCTAATGGAACGCTGGCCCAAAACTCAGAGACTGTCCTCAACGGAGAAATGAGAACACCGGACAGACATTTAAAGTGACCTAGGTCTGTGACAAATGACCTCTTGCTGGCATATGAATAATGACTGTCCTCTCTCAGCAGCAAAGGAATGATGTTATAACTTTCAAAAAGAGTCATGGCGGAGGTCAAAGTGTAGGCTGCACAAAACATCCAACTTTGTCACCGGAGACCAAAGGCAGTGATCTCTCCTATTTAACACTTTTAGTTGCCTAAACTGAACCCTGACAATGCACGTCGCAGATAAGAACACAGTGATGCACTTTTGGAGCCGCCTTAAGAGTCACAGTGGACTAAAAAAAAAACAGAGCAAAACAAGCAATCAAACTCAAACAAAATCAACGTTTCAGAGCACACCAGGATAACATTGTCACTATTTTCAGAAGAGGGTATAATGTTTTGGTTGGGGATAATGCACAGTTTGTAAATCAGACTGTTCATGAAGGTCGGTGGGAGAGAAAAGTAATAGAACGCATCAAAAATGTGCAGTGCCCGGAGGCCGTTCGACATCGCCGAGCTGCTTTGCAAATAGACCATTATCTGCTACCATTTATCAATCAGTGCATTCAAAACAATCACTCAATCCGCAGAGAGGCGTTTAGAAAGTGTCCCTTCACTTCCATGTCGTTTCCCTTCCGTCTGTGAATTGCTCCAATGGGGATAATTGGAAGTAGGGCAATATATTTTATTTACAACTGCAAAAAGCAGGCAGGCTGCACCGGAACTCAGTGACATGTTCTGTCTGGCTTTCCGTCTGTTGATGGATCCCCTCTGCTCCGTTTCAACACTGTAGACAGTGCCGCACTAACACATTCAGCCGTATTAATCAAGCCATTTCACAACACAAATGCCTACTTGCTTGTGGGGCTTACAGTAATCATTATGCCAAATGCGTAGATACCAAAAGGCATTAAAACTCCCCATCTCACTTTCTTTGAAATTTAGATTTAAAATGCAATTGACGAGTGACCTCAATAGGAAACAGAAGAATGACAGATTAGATAACATCACATTTTTTTCACAGAATTTCATTTAAATTGTCAGATTCTGAATGGTGACAAAGGAGTCATGTCCAATCAAACAGGCTCCGGTCCTGATCGGAGAGACCCCGGATCCTGTTCCATCAGGATCTGTGACAAATGAAGCCCGGATGCAAAGCCATAGGTGGCGATTCAGAAAATACCAACACACAACTAAGTCATGAGAAAGAGTGGCAATCAGTCTAATTTCAGTATTTGAGACTGGTTCTGAAACAGACGTTAGAAAAAAAAAACAATGGTGACACTTCCGATAAATGTTGACAAAATGGGTGAGAACCGCTGTAACTTAATATGCAAACATTTTATAACGGGGCCGGGAATCGACACAAAATGTCATCTGATTTTGTAAGGTAAACATACATTTCTATAAACCTCTGAGACTGACACAGATATGCCGCTGTAAATGTTGAATTTTCTTCCTTACAGCCATAAAAACCTACGCAAAGAATTTGGTTTCAGAGGGATTTCATCTGGTGAAATGAAATGCGGATTTCATGATTTCATGGCGGATTCACAAGGCCCGTTAAAAATGGAGCGCGGCAGTGACTTGTGAAGTCGAAGTTTACAGTTGGAGCAGCTGAAAACGGCAAAACGAGGCAGGCGAGCTCATTTATGGTGCTCTTCAGAAGGAACGATGTGTGTTTATAAAAAAAAACGGGTTGAAAAAACCGTGCTGCTCTGTAGATGTCAAGCTTGTTTAGATGGCATTTCACTGTGTAGCAGAATGTTCTTGGTGAAAGCTACACAAAAGAGATAAAAAATGAAATCCTTTGCATTTGCCAAAGGTTTGTTGTGAGGGTTTACAAGTGAAATGCCACCACAGTGTGGCAGCTTCCACCTACGTCCCTGGATTAGTCTATGGAGAGCACTGCAGCCTGTGACTCCATGTACAGCAGCTCCGGGCATAAAAATGCAGCAACCTTGCATCTACCACAAGGGCGGATATCAAACAGAAAGCGAAAGAAAAGTACATGAAGAGAAGACTCTGCTCTGATGTCAAAAGGTCGTCGTCACACTTTAATCGACTAAAACCCATTCAATTGTTGTGAAATTGTTAAAAGAGTTCATATTTATCAGATTTACATAGTTAACGAACATGAAAACGTGCGCCAGGCCAGCTGTGCTCACCGTTCTCGTGGTAGGCGGACATGGGGCTGTCGGTGACATCTTTTACTGAGACTGAAGAGCTTGAAAATGACTCTCTGGGCTCGTCTTGAGAGGGCCCGCATGCTGTTCTCCAGCTGCTCATACCGCCACTGGAACAAGTTGTCCATCGACCACAAGTGTTGGATGGTTGACACGTTCAGGAAGTAGTTCTGGGGCAGCCTCGCATAAAAGGCCTTGAATTCATCTGTAACAGAGGAGTGGGTTATCGTAGCATTTTAACATCAGCGCAAACAAGGCTTTGTTTATTTTCCTAAAGGACTGAGAAAACCTCACACCCTCGATAGTCTGTGAAACATGAGGCACGACCGTGACAAATGTTGTTTAACACTGGTGACAACACCGGTGTCACCAATTACACAGGACATTTTACAAGACAGTGCGTATCTGTGCACTGCTATAACAAGAGCTGACTCATATTATGAATTAGTCACAGGAAGTACAATGTGATTTGTCAGTGAGCTTAGCACTGGCCGCTATCGTCCATCAAAAAAAAAATGTGCGTTTTCAACACTGGTTAACAGCTGATCGCTTGAAATATTACAGGGAGTAATGGAACAAGAAGGAGCAGCCACAGTGAGGTGTTACGCCTGGGCCACATTGCCCGCGATGGCAGCTCGTCTGTGGTGTGGAACCTCTTGCTTTTCGTTTCGGCAGCCGATTGCAAAAAGGTTAAAGCAGCCAAAGCCTGTGTGGGTAGTGTCTGGGATCTTGCCTTTTTTTTCATCATACCAGGTGAAAAGCAGATTTTTCTTTTTTGTTGTAATCCCGCCTCTCTCTGTCTTGCTTAACGTGGATAACGGAAAATCATCATTATCGATCACTTTCAAAAGCAAAGCCCGTGTTGAAAGATAGGGCAAGCAGTAGCGGCGCCGCATCCGTCACGCGCTGCTCGCTCACTTGATGTGGCCCGGGCATCACATGAGGGGCTGCAGGCGACAGTCTGCACACCTCCATCTTCTCCGTGAGGTAACCAACCCATTTCTCTCAGTTTGTTTTCCCAATAGCCACGTGATGTGTGTAATTATGCTACTTTGCTGGATAGCTCCTGGGTCTGGTGATACTAGATTACAGTGGAGTTGTGGCGTTTCACTTCAACACATGATGGACAACTGGCATCTCAACACTAATAAATATAGCTATGTGGCCTGTGTTGACAAGATGTCTTGACTGCTAACAAGAAGACATTTATATTTGCGCTTATTAACATCCATCAGTGACTTGTTCATGGGTCCAGATCATATCATATATTTATGGTCAATAATGACCACTTTAAACAAAGTACATCACAAACATGATATGGTCAGGTGATATTTCTTGTCTTTATGACTTGACAAGCATAAGCGCGACGCTCCATTAAACAATCGACCAGCGCGCACTGGATTGTGGGATACTGTAAAACACAGAGGGTGCACCAGTCATGTCCTCCAGTTTGAGGAATTGAGGCCGCCCGAGATGGCTCGGTTGTATTTGAAGGAGCCTTTGAAATTGTTTAGACCTTGGCAGCCTGATTTTATTTCAGCTAGAAATGCAGGCATTGGAATATCTGAATTGGGGCACGGCATTTGGTGCTTTAAAAAGTCACCTCCACATTTTTGACTACATTCAGTGAGGCAAAAAGGGAATGAAAATCATCCAGAATTGCAATAAAGATGGTAAATAAAAAAAATTAAAGAGAAACGGTCTACTTTGAAAGCAGAAGGCAAAATATTTACTCCAAACACTGGCACATCAACACGGATTAAACTATGCCAAGGAATCATAATTATTCCGAACATGACACTGTATATTGATTAAAAAGGCTAAATATAGAATCCCCGATAAAGTATTACAGCTGCAGCAATCTGTACTACTGCTGCTAATCACAGTATCACTATTGTGATCATCATATTTATTCTCTGAAAGGTGAACCTCCTTTATGCGCTAATTTACACCAACCTATTTCATCTGTGTGTGTTTTGTGGATATCTCTACATGAATTCAAAACCTTTTATTTTGAAAAACTATGATAACTTTTGTCACAATGATCATCCTGACTTTATTACTGTCCACCATAATGGCCACTATATTCTGTGTATCAACATACGTAAAACTAGCGGTATCCTGGAGGCAAAAAAAACCGAGGCCAATGCTGAAGTACCAAAAGCTGCAGTACCCGGAGTGGCCTGTTGAGAATGGCTCCAAAAGCGAGTCAGTTCACACAAGACAGCATGTAAAAATGCTTAACTTTACAACAAAGATAATCATATTCAAAGCCTGGTACGAAAATGATTTTTATATTTTATATATATATATATATATATATATATATATATATATATATATATATATATATATATATATATATAGATATATACATACATATATATATATATATATATATATATATATATATATATATATATATATATATATATATATATATATATATATAGTTCTTATTGTCTCTATGCCTTGCAATGAGAGGCTCCACACTCTACAAATATTACAAACTTTTATCTGGATAGATGGGCACAGATAAGGCCTCTGCAGCTAAAAGACGCCTACTGTTATTATTATCATATAATAATAATAATAATAATAATAATAATAAAGAAGAAGAGAAGAGAAAACAAGAAAAAGGGAAGAAAAAAAAGTGTCCTCCAATGGGGGGGAATGGTGGGTAAAAAGAACGCGTACTGTTTAAATTAGTTTTGTGGTGTACTAATAGTTCTAGTTTACGACTGTTGGCTTACAATTTACTTTTTCCCTGTTCATTTGATGTGTGGACAACATAACAAATGGATGGAGGGGATGAATCCGATGAAATAAGTTCAACTCTCTTTCAAAAAACCAGGTATTTCATGGAAATTACATAATCCAATATGGCCGCCACCATATGACGTCATAATATGCAAATTAGATGGGAAAAATTACTCCCTTCATAAACTTTAGGTCATTCTCAATATTTGTCTCATTTACACTTTGTCTCTATCTCAAACTACATTCAAGCCAGAGCCTTCTGAAGTTTAGATGTCAAAATCTAGTATTTTTTAAAATAAAACCCGGCGCCTAAAGGGTTAATAGCTAATGTCTCCATTCACGACCACTGTACATGGGGGATGAATTTTTAATAAAACTCACTCAGTTAAATGACATTAAGGCCAAAAGTTATGCACAATTACGGGCATGGCCGCTTTGAGTGACAGCCAGCCGTGAGCAGTTTGTTAGAACTTTTAAAGCAATCATTGGACAATGATGTGGCTTGTTGTGTGATTAATCGAATGAACAATGGAGGGACAGATGCCGGGAGCGACCCTGTTTGTGTTGGTTGGCAGACAAGCCGCTGGCAGAGCCGAGAGCTTCTGGGGGAATAGATCTCGGAGCTGAGATGGGCATATAGTTGTTGTTTTTTCTGAAGGTGCTCTGACTTTTTAGGGAGAATAAACCACCTGCAAAATGAATGTGAAAAATATGGCATAATTTGCTTGTCTTTATGTGTGAACACAGATAGCTTCTTAGCCTTGATCGCTTTCAGCTCAATAGGTGTGTTTCAAAAGGCAGACTATGAGCTTAATTCTGGCCCTTCAGGAAACCTGCGGGTGAGGTCACAGTGGCTCCATCCACGAGCTGTTTTACAGTCAGTGACATGAAATAAATAAGTAAATTATGTTTATTCTTATATATAGTGGTTCCAGGGAAAAGTATGACCTCCATCTCCATTAGCAGTTTGTCCTGGCCTCTTCCTCTGCTGATAAAACAGCGCAATAGAGATGTGCGTATCCCTTGCTGAAGGACACATTTATGACAATTGTGCGTGTCGGCATTCTGAGCACGCTCCTGCCCTCACTTCACACCCAGCTATTAAAACATAAACTTTGAAAGTAATTGCACTTAGGGATATTTCAGCCAGATCTGAGGAGTGGAAAAAAAAATAAAAAAAGACATCCATTTTGATTTCACCTGAGTAATAATCACCAAGGCAGGGTGACTGAGCACAGCAATAATAACCAAACATTATGCTAGGAGCTTCCACTCAAACTCTGTTTCCCCGGTGATATGAAAAGCCGGACTCGCAATAAATGGGTTTTATAGCTGATTAATCTGCTCCCGACATATTGTAAACTACCTGAGCCGAAAGCTGTTGATTTTTTTTTTTAACCCGGTGCTGTCGCCTTGTTAATTTGCTTTATGCAGATAGTGTGCCACGGCGCAGGATTCACAGCCAGCTATTATAGTTCACCTATAAATCAGAAAAAAGGGAGGAACATACATACAGGATCCTCAGTCAGATTTAACGGTGCAGATTAAACACCGGAATTCACCCTAACTCCCTCTCATGTGAATGATTTATGCGCTTAAAGTTTGATTTCCCCGCATTAAGATGAGGTATGCGATGTGAAAAGGAAGAGAGAATTCATTATTTTCCACGGGGGCTTTCGCTACCTGATTCCTCAAACTCCTTATAGAAGATCTCCCACGTCTCCGTGATCCTCTCCAGGCTCTCCTCCATGGCTTGGATGTCCATATAAGGGCAGTTGCACTCGGGGAACTTGGGGTCACAGTTGCACCAGCAGTCATTGTCCTTGCAGCCAAATTCGCCCTCTCCATTGCAGGCTATGTAGCTGAGAGCAGCCTGCACAAAACTTTCCCTCAAGTAGTCCGGAAGGATCACCTGCAAGCCTGTAAAAAGAAGCTGGGTTTAGTGCCGTCATCAAACTGTAAACTCTGGGAGTGACAGTGAAAAAGCGTAGGCTGGCTGAGCTTGTAACGCACTTAATAAAAACTGTAAAACTGTATATTTGTGTGCCATTTTTTTTTTTTGTATACCTTGGCGTATGCCATATAGAACACTGTTTGATCCTCAAATGAACGTAACATTACAATCATAGTAAAAGTAGTTGAATTCAGACAAACCTTGCAGCTGGACTTTATTTTCAGGGCTCTGTACCAGCACGGAGCTAACGGAGTCAAGGTTGTCATAGTTACTGCATCCAAGAGGACCTGTTCTGGTTTCTGTCACCTGGGCAACAACAAATAAAAAAAAAATAAAAAAAAAAACAACTCATAAATTCTCCGTAGCATCCATTTTAGAACACACACACACACAGGCACACACACACACACACACACACACAAAGAAAAATCTACTTGAAGGGTACTTCTGAATTACAGATATAAAATTAGAGGGAAGCCAATTAAATGTGCCTTGTGTAACATAAAAGCCTGTCTCTGCTCTGTTAAAGCAGTTTCTACATAATCGATTGTACTTGTGAATGTGAAAGAAACAGAAAGAAAGTGGGGTAAGCTCATTTAGAGTCTGTTTTAAATGCTGTCAGAGTACTTTGCTGCACTCATTTTTCTGCTAGAATGCTAAAACCTTTCTTTCTTTCCTTCGGTCCAGTCACTGATTGAAGATGTTTCGATTGACCTTTGCCACAAAGCAGCTCCAGCAAAGCATCCTTTTTCACTTCATTTGCAAGAGGAGCTCTTATTTCAGCACTCTCCTTTCCCTTGCTGTGGCACGGCAGGGAGCATGTAACAGATTCTCATTTTTCTCTCTTTGTGGTTCGGGGACACCACATTTTGTTTGCCGATTTGTCCTGGTCAGGCTTGTCAGAGGACAGTTGGTGTAAAGTGACAGATGGATGAGGCGAGACAATGAGGGTCAGTCGATCAGTAACACAATCATAGAGGGCTGAAGGGCTTGGGAACTCATATTGAGGCCGGTGCTGCAGGGAAGTGAAAACCCAGTGTGGGGCTCTTTAATCAAAAGCCTAATCCAGAAGAAAGGGGTTTGTGAGCGGAAGAATAAATATCCCCTCTGAATGGGAAAAGGAAAATGAAGATAATTTCAGTGCAATTCTTCGACTATAATATTTATATCACATTATAAATCCCTTGTTTCCCTCATGAGGGATTTTAATCCTGATATGAACGTGAGGAAATGAGATACAATGCTGTGTTTCACACCACATGAATATTGAATCCATATAAGGAATTATTTGATATGCCATATGATATGCCATATGGCTACACATTGACTGATGAGCAGAGTATTCAATTTCCGCTTCACATAGCAGCTGCTATTCACTGTAGATGCATTCTGGTATATTAAAAATACTTAATAGGACATTATTGGCCACCTGTATCTTGACACATGGCTATATGAGGGAATGAAGCGAAGGCTGGTGCGCTGTGGGAGGGGGTTTTTTTTGTCTTTCATCGGTATATTTTCATTCTTATTTCATGATGTGAACTTTTGGTTCAGGTATTTCACCGACTCATTCAAACAGCAGCGTGGGAGGAAGAGAAGCACATGACGAGGCTATGATCATAGCCACAGCAAAGTTATTATTATATAGCGGATTTCTGAATAGCAACAAACCTTTAATGCAGCCTGGCACGCAAATGTTTACAATGTACGCTCTTGGTTACTGAAGAAGTCTGCCAGAGGAGCTGAGATGTGCTCCAACTTTAACCTCTTCTAAAGGAAGGCAGAACCTTTTTTTCCCCCCCTAAAAGCTGCTTTGAATGATTGTTGGCCACTAGAGGGCAGTATTATATATATATTTGCAAATACAACTAGATGTTGATTCCCTTCTGCGGGAATAAACACCCAAATTCACATTGGATTGGATTTTTTAACTATTGGGATATACAATATGGATTTGTCTTCACTCCTGTTTAACAACCTGACTGCAGCAGTGGTCCAATGGCTGGTGAGTGCTGAGTTAAGTGAGCGGTTGAACTGAATTCAAACACACAGATCCACACCGCTGCTTGCTAGCTTACGGTCAATGTAGGGAAGACAAATCTGGCTGTTTGCGGCTAATAAATACTCTAACACGAACAAACACGAATTATAACTGTCAAATTTGGGTAGAAATGTTAATGGACAAGGTGTAAATTATAACTCACGTCATGTCGATTCTTGTTTGCCGAGGTTTGATAAGAGCAATAAGCATGATATATATTACGAGCTGGTTATCGCCACGTCACATACTCGCTTGATTCAGTGTTCAATGCAGCTTCGAGCCATTACTCATGGATTTATGAGTGTGTCAGTATGTGGATACTTGATTTACCAACTTTGTGTCTTTCTGTCTAAAACATATTGCTCGGTAGTCTAAGACTACTTTTTCATGTTACCATTCGGCGCCCTGATGCCAGAAAAATGCTGTGAAAATGAAGTTTGTCTTGACTGTGATCGTAGATGATCGAGTTAGCCGTCTATCTGCTCCTCGATAGTCCGGGCAACAATCGATTGAGTCAGGGAACACAAAAAAGTATTTTCTCTGCCATAATGAGAACACTATACGACCGTGAGGCTGTCGACAAGATGAAAATATGAAGCCAGACGTCCCTGCAGTTTCCTCCCCCAAGTCTGTCTGCAGGCATTGATGAACAAGCTGACAGCAATCACAAATATGGCCTGAGTCAGTTGGGGATATCGCCATTAGGTCAGTCTAGGAAAACTCCCCAACGCGACAAGAATGCTCTTGAACAACTCGAGTCATTACTTATTGTAGAAGCAAGCTGATATGATCACAGACTCCACACCAAACCCCCAGCATAGCACAACAGTAACAAGCTTTTCCTCCAAAATGAGCTTCAATTTCCCCTTTGCATGCAGACAGCGGGGGGGGGGCTTTGCCTCGCCAGCCCTTTTTTCCATTCATTCCTCAAGTCACTCGATTACAAATTCATGCAGAGGAGTTGTATCTGTTCCACTGCTGCGTGGGTCAACGCCCTGTGGCAAATGATGCGCATGTGTGGAAGAATGTGTCACTCCTTTGACTCACTTTCTACCAGTGATGGAGGTGAGCCTCTCCTCTTTCCACTTCCTACCTGTCAGTTACGCCCGCTGACTGCCTCTGGAGCGTGAAAGCACACTCTCTTCCTTTTCTGTAGCTACAGAAAAAACCCTAATTCCCAAGAAATGAAACACACAAAAGCATCTGCCTCTGCACCTCTGATGTGCCCACCTTAGCAGCGAAAGAAATACCCAGCCCTCCCTGAACACAATGTAGTGCGAGGACAGAGCTTTGATAGAAGTGCAGGGAGTCTGATTCATGTTCTGCTATAGCCGAGAAAGCCACACTTCACAGGCCGACTACCACTGTGTTCAGAGGAATAAAAAAAGCAGAAAGGAGGGTCATCCGCCTCTCCGCAGCCCTATTAACCCCACGCTACCTGAAGGTGACAACCGGAGGCAGGAACCTGTCACGAGCTGTGTTTCACAAGATTCATTTATCTTCCCCTCGCCATATGTGCACATCACAGAGCTTCCTCCAGCCTCGATGTGCTCGCGGCGGCTCGAGATCGTATCTCACCGCAGGCAGGCTGATAAAAAGCATCGTTTTCCACTTCACCGTCAATCACTGTGTTGTCACAGGAAATCGCACCGACAACTACACGTATGACATTTGAAGACGCGGCTTTTCTAATTTGCGCGCCTCAACTGGAGGCGGCAGGGAAATTTGCACTTGCGATTAAAAATCGGAATCTGTGATTGTTTCTGATGAACAGCGTGTGCACTTTACATAGAGATTAACGGGTACGAAGAGATCAAGTGGGAAATGAGTTTACATCTTTTCAAACGTACTTATCTATTTAGAGACTCGATATTAATTTAGCACAGTATCTCTAATGTGTTTGACTTTCTTTCTTATTATGCGATGAATCTATGCAATAGGCCTATATGTAATGTTCTTATTGTCTCTGAATGTGATCTAAACAATTAATCCAAAACTGAATTATGGTGCAACATTCAAATCTGCTGTGATGTTTTGATAAAGGTAAACTGTGTAACAATGTGCCATTGTAACTGAAGCATTATGGTGCTACAGAGCTGTCTCTGCCTACGAACCATAGTCTCCAGGCCAGCCCACTCCCCAGGATACAATATTAGCAGTAAATGTTTACCCCAGATAGGTCCGGGGTTGACATGTTTAAAAAAACAGGGTTCACATTACTGTATGTGCTAGATAGTTGACTTTCACATCGGGAGGTGGAGGGGGACGGAGGTGGTGTCATTACAGCCGACAAGGCCGCCAAATTGCCGCCCGCTGTCCTCGTCGCAGCAGTGGATGCGTATTTGTAAGGACGTCTGAGGATATTATTTTTTTTTTTGTCTATGGCTATTTTTCACAGGAAGTTTGAGACCATCTCCATCCGTGATCGAGCCAACCAAAACATTATTAAGCCCAATCATGGATGTTTTTCTCACCTTAACCAGAGATTTTTTTTGTGAGAAAACCCTAACCGGAGCACAGAAAAATGATACACGAACAATGAGGGAAAAACAAGGAATACACGGCGTTTCTTCCTTGTGATGAGTGAATGTATCTGCCAGTGGAACAAGGGAAAATTGTCTAAAATTAAGTCCAACGTAGCACACTGAAATTATAATTTCCGGGCGATTGTATCTTATATTAGGTGTGATGAGACAGTTTGTGTGGAAATTAGACAAAGACACCGAGTGAGATTGAGGTTTTGCAGTGTTGTGACAAGAGAGAAACTGAAAATTGAACCTAAACGAAACGTTCAGTTTTAACTTCTCTGTGGTTTTGAAGAAGCGCACTGATTGGGTGAGGGATCGTGCTTATTTGGTACAGACACCAGCGAAACATCAAAAATGACTATTCCCCGTAGACTCACATAAACAGGACCTCTTTTTGCAGAGTGATCAACCCCACTCACTTGCTCAATTGCTTTTTACAAAAACAGTAACAGTCCCTTGAATCTTTCAACGCTGTCATTATGTCCACAAAGGTTCCTTGTGAGGTCTGCCCTTTACCCATCTGAAACAGCCTAAGACATCATGTATTTGAAAGTTTCCCACGGAAACGGGATGAAGTTATTGAAGGAGAGGATATCACATCAATTCCAGTTTCGGTAAACACGCTCTGCTTTCAGTCAAAGAGGGGCTTTTACAAGAAGCTTCTCCGGGCAGCATCCCATTTTATAGCAGCTCCAGATGGCAGTACGAGGTAAACCTTAAATCCTAAAACCCTGAAATCATGTACTGTGATTTTGGAAAAAAAGCTCATGTTTACAATCAAAGCCAGTCTGATGCTTCATAACAAAGGAACAAACAAAACAAAAAAAAAAAAAAAAAAGGAGAGAAGGGAGAGCAAGGTCTAATTTTAGGGATTCAAGTCTTAGCAGAGCTCTCTGCTGCTGAAGAAAACAGCTTGTTTGAGTTTTTTTAGATGATTTTCGCTCGGCTTAGTCTCGGCTACACAACAGTTTAAGACATTTTGTTTTTACAGATACTGTAGGAAAAGCGACAACAAAAAGGCTGCCAAAGAAACAGGGCAGACGGCTCACTGTTACTTAATCTGATACCGACTGAAGAAAGATGACATACTTGACAATCAGTGCGCTTGTCTGACAATGTGCCTCGAGGACACAACAATAGAGATACGAGGGCGTTACCTTGATGGCAGTGGAGGCGATCTGGATGTGGTGCAGCTTGCGCAGGGTGCTCTCCCTGTCAATGAAGTAGGAGGCGGCCAGCTGGTGCAGAGCTTCCAGAGTCACAGTGGAGGAGTTACCCGAGTAATCGCTCACTTCTGCTTTCTTACTCAGTTTCCTCTTGTCCACAAATATCGTTAAGGCCTCTTCTCCTGCACAGAGACATCACAATTATTAACAGAAATAATTAAAGGGGATAGGGTGCGCACAAAATCTATCGCCATTAAGGGCTTCCAAGTGTAATCCCACTTTAAGCTTCTCGAAGGCTGAGGTCCGCTTCTCAGACATAAAATCAAAGAGGTAATATCTTAAGTGTTTAAGTGATTTTGGGGTGTTTGGTGCCTCTATCTTTGGTGCTAAGCACTCACGCTGGGGCGTTTATGCATCGCACTCTCCCACAAATCACTTCATCAAAAGATTGTGCCAGCTAGTGTCTGTTCGTTTCTCTCGGATTCTCCGTTAATGAAGTTTGAGTGCCTGCATTTGCCGCTGTTTTCGTGGCGGATAAAAGCTCTTTTGTTTTACATTAATCCAATTAACCGATCTAGCGTTTTGCCACCTGCCCTGCTCCAGGAGAGACACATTCGCTAAATATTCGGGGGGGGGGTTGAGAGCACGGAAGCAGCCATACGGGGGTCTCTGAAGCACAAAGACACTTGACCACAGTTAGGATTAACCACGTCAGCGCGTATCAGTGGCCGCTGATCATAAGCGATCAGCACTTCACAAGCCTAGGGGCCACGGTGCAGCGCACTCTCTCTGCCGCCTGAGAGTCCCCAAGACACTGCACATCATATTCCTCATCATAATGCAGTGTTAATGCTTCAGGGCCGTTTCTCTGCCCACCGCCTGTCTTCCTCCGCTGCTGAAGGGCACCCTCTTAATATCGCAATCTATTTATTAATTTCACTAAGTCCATATGTTTCTGAACACAGAGGCAATCCATTCAGAACCACAGAGGCATATCTCTGGCAACAATCCAATGCAAACTCCTCATTCTCCTCTCTTCATACCACTAAGTGCTGGCTGAGAGCCAGAGCGAGGGGCTGCATCAGCTCAGGCAGCTGGTAGGGCTGCAGCACATACAGCCACTCACAACAGCGACCTCTCCTAAGCTACGAGTCAGGTCTGAAGTAATTGACAAGTGTTGCTCTGTAAAAGCAAATCTGCTTTGCAAGACCTGCCCGGGCCTCTCTCCGGCATCTGAAGTAAATATTTTTTTTTCTTCTTTTTTTCCTTCACTCAGAGGACCATTAATGCTTGTCCATTCATCACAGCGCAGAAAACCAAAAATGAAGTAATTGTGATTGGGAGTCACAGTACACAGGCTTTTACATGGATACATAAATCTCTGAAGAGTGATCCTGTGCTGCCACCGGAATTATTATTTTGTTGTGATGTGTTATTCAGTTACTTACTGTGACTGAGTTATTGTGTTTTTCCATATGCAATTCCCGTGAGAGCAAATTCTAAAAGCTTTTATCAACACAAATTGCATATTTTACTAAAGCCTCGTTCCTTAAAGCATGTTTTTCCTCCTATTACTGTAAAATAACACTTGGGTGAATTAGCTCTACGCTGGAATACTTTCTTTGACATCACTCACCAGGCGGTGAGCATGCTGACTTTACCTATATAAGAACTTGCATCAGAGTTTCTGTCGATGCAATTTGTAAACTTTGTAAACTCCAACTGAAGGTCTAAGAACAGAGGATGTCATTCACTGTACAGATTGTAAAGTCCAGTGAGGCAATGTGATTGTGATTTTGGACTATTTGAACAAAACTGATTTGATTTGATACCTAATCACTTTTTTTTTACATTACTGCTGAAATGACTCAGCATGATCATCATCGTTGTGGCCCTTGTTGCAGGGTCCTCGTTTTCAATCAGATCAGCTGAAACAATAGAGAATCAACCGAAGAGAGATTTCAACCAACTCCCAGAATTAATCGTAAAATCTGCCAGCGCTGGTAACCGTTTTATCCAACAAAATGGACTGTTGCCTACTGAGAAGGAAAAACACTGCTTTTGTCTGAATCTGTTTGAAATAAAAAAAACCCCACCGTTCCAGAGAATACTCTGATTTTTGAACGTGTCTCCTTTGTTATTGGAAATTGCCCACTTGCTGAGACGGACCGCATAGCTTGAAGTGAAAAACTAAAAGGGTGAGCGGCTTGGCGAACAAACACGGTGGAGTCTCCAGTCCAATTTTTTTCAAAAGGTTCAATTAGTTGGTGTATACGGGTTAATGTGTACCACTATAATATCTTAACAATGTCATCAACCTGCAGTCAAACGTCGTCTTTGTTTGTGTTTACCTCCCAGTGTGGCTGACAACAGGAAGTGAGTCCCATACTTCCTGATCAGATTGTCAGTGATCATCTGGGTGGTGGGTCTGCGGCCCAGGAGTCGGATGTTCCTGATGAACTCAGGAGTCAGAGGTAACGGAGACTCCAAGAAATCTCTCCTTTCCACAGCCAGGTTGTTCACCTTCCATCTCCCAAACTCCCTGCAGGAAATCATAGGGAAAACAAGAGCACAACAATGTAAGTATACACTGTGTTAACAGTGGAGTTCAGCCTAGAATGTGGTACAGGAGAATTAGAAGGATTAGTCAATTAATCTGACTATTAAAATACAGCAACATTATATGGGTGCGTACTTTGCTTAAGGCTGATGATGCAACCGGAATAATGACGAGCAGAGAGACAGAGAGGGGCAGAAGAACAGAGAGGGAGTGAGCAGCAAATTTAATTCATTATGTCCCTCTGTGCTTTTGCTATGTAAGGAATCCCTCGACCATGCCGACACCGTCTAAACCAAAGTGAGAGTGAATTGATGGAGAAGGAGAGAGAGAATGAGAAAAACGAGAGAAAGCGAAAAAAACATCCAGACAAAAACCTTGATTGTCACCTGGGACAGATGCGTGCTCCTTCTACGCGGCTGACAGATGTTTTCCTTAATAGCCCCATCATGACAGAGAGATATACTTTGTAATGAATCAAGCACAAAGTGGTACAAGAAATGGCCATACTGTTCCAATAGAGGATGCGTTCAGTACCGAGGGCGGAAAAAAGTGGGGGTGTGCGAGCAGTGTGATAATAAAGAATATCACCGACCTCGATCATGAGTGCAGCTTTTTAAACTGTGTTTATATGAAAACCTAACACCTCATTGATTAGAATATCTCTGGGCATGTTTGCATTCCGGGCCGCTTTAAGATGATAACACGATGCACAATACACAGCGACGGTGCCGGTCCAGGCGGCAGGAACGGTGCGGAATCTTTAATAAGACTCTGAACGCTGGACTTTCTTCTCTCCTATCTCCCTCTTACAGCCTTTGAGCTCCTGTGACTTTCTTTTTTTCATGTACGAACCAAACACATAATGTACAGGAGGGAAAAAAGAAAAGAAAAAATAAAAAAACAACAGATATGTCAAAGGCAGCATGGCAAGCTGAAGTGAGGCAAAACCCGACGAGCCAAAGGATGTTCAATCAACAAAGAACAACCCGGCACTCTGCAGGCATTCTGAGGTATTGTTGTAGAACATTTGCCCAAAGGCACAGCTCTTTGAACTGATACCGCATTTGGCAGTGCTTTGACTCGCAGCCTATACAAAGTTATTCCACTACCAGAGACTTAAATGTGTTTAGCGGAACACTTCCATGTGAAGCGTCCTTCGCAGATGCTTGTGTCGACTCCTCGACCCGCGGTTCTGCACTCAGCATAACAGAGGGAGCGCTCTATGTATTAAAAAGCAGGCTTACAGCGCGTGTGTTTCATTCGTCTGGCATTTGGCAAAACAGCGCAGACTTTAGGCTGAGAACACTGTGTTTTATAGAACAGAGGTGTGCACGGCATCCTTCATCTAAACAGCTCGGCAAAGTCAAACAAGTCAGACAAGACTGATGAGCTGAATTACTGTTTTAGAATCTCAGAATAATACATTTTATTTGGCTAAAAAAATGAAAAACATCCCCTACCTTCAGTGTGAATTATTCAGAACCAGGTGTGTCATTGACATTAAAATGGACTACTATTTCTTTCAGAAAGAACACAATGTCATCATGTCAACAGAATGTCATGTATGGCAGCTGGAACTGGAACAGAAAACCATCAGGAGCCTCCTAGTACAGGCGGTATGAGTAAGGTTGATTGCAGAAAGTAACTCATTTCATCATTTCGGTTTTGATCTGAGACACTAATGACTGTACAGCTTTGCAGAAGCCTCATGAGTGCGAAGTTAATCACCGACGGAGCAAAACCAAAGATAAAACTAAATCAGCAACTTCCACTTAGAAGCTGAGCTGTGAGCTCTGACATGAAATGTTCAGAGTTGAGATATTACACACCGCTAACTGCGAGGGCCCAGACACATGAAAGCAACATCAAAGAACGAGCGGCGAGGAAACCCGACCGTCGCGTCGTCTCACGACACTTGTGCCTCGCTTAAAAAGCTGCACTCGAACGCACCGCAAAGTCCACAGCTGACGGCCGACCTGCATGTATGTTCTGCACGTGCATACCACCAGGTGAAGGTCGTCCATATTTGTAATTCGAAAAAGGGAAAACCGGAAGACAGCGGATACTGTTGTCATGAAAAAGCAGCATATTTACACCACTTTCCCTAGTAAAGCCATTTTTAATCAAAACTATGTCTGATGAAAATGAGCAAATGGCGAAAAAAAAAAAAAAAAAAATGATACTGCACTTAATGGGGGAAATCGTTGAAGCTACCATGACCGGGTCAAGGTGATTCCTCTTCATTTTCACATTTCTCTTCTCTTGCTCAGCTGAACAGCAATTCAGAGTGCATTCTCTCCCCGGCTGGCTCTGCCACAGATTCAACATGCTCATTTGGCTGGAAACTGTCAATGTGGGCTGACTGCTGCCAGTGTTGCAGGACACACTGCAAAAACTGGGAACAACGACGATCCACGTAGAAAGAGGCCGGCCACCCGAAGTCCTGTCGGGACCCCAAAACAAAACTCTGCTGAGGCCTAAGGGCACCGTGGTCTCAGTGCTTTTCGTTTGTCAACTATGGTAACATCTGAGCATCGTTATGGTATTTTGCTAACATTTGCTATTAGCACTCAACGCAAAATCCTGACGTTGACATGAAGATATTTCGTTTTTCAGGTTTTGGGTCAATAATCAAAGTATTTACTCATTTCAGTTTTCAGATCAGTCATCAAAATTATTACAATTCATCATGAGGGGGACACAAATGTGTGTAGCCGTATTTCAAGGCAATCCACCCAGCAGTCATGGAGACCTTCCACTCAAACTGATGTGAAACTGGTGAATCTGCCCTGGAGGTGGCACTGCAGTAAAATTAAGGGGATGTGAACCATGGAAACTGTTTAACCTTTGAAGTGATATTAATTCACCTTGTGAATGCTCCGTCCATTATTTCCTCACAGATAACCCCAATTGTGTGTCCATGGATACAAACCTGCAAACACACACACACAGGTGCCAGTACCTGCCTGCCCACACACCCAGTAAGCTGCAACGCCAGGTTGTTTAGGTCCGTATCTCCCAAAGAAAAATCTGCTAATTTCGATGAAAGTGCTTTCACTTGCCCCGAGCAGGCGCGGCTACAAGCTGTACTCTGACCACTGCTGACCTGCTGTCATAACAAATTGGATAAAAGAACCAACGGCCAAACTCCATATGACCAAGGCAGCACAAGATCAGAAATGCAAGGTCAAAACAGCTTGCTTTACAGAAAATATGCTCTCAGAACTGAGCATTCAGCCCCAGAACTCCAGGCCTGTACCTTTTGCCTTGGGTATGAAGGCTGTAAAATATGATAACAACAATCAATCGGAATCTGTTTTTTGGGGCATTTGTGTCACCATGAGGTTGGATTGGTTTGTCAGTTACAGTACTACTCATGTTTAACTTTGAAGTCAACATGGATGAGAGCTCCTTAACGTGATCAGAAAATTGGAAATTTTAACTTCTGAGACCATGTGATACAATCAGACAATCAGGGATCGGGTCCCAATGCCATCTTCAGGGGTTTTCTAAAGCAGAGGCCACACGGAGGGCATCCTTTAGTTTTGACTATTAGACATTTAATTGCCTTCTGGAAACTTTTTGTGCATGTTAACAACCACAAAAACCTCTCCAACAGCAAATCAACTCCGGGTGAGCAAGACTTCAGGTGGCAGACATTAATGCTCTCCATCAACATATCATTGATTCTTTTAAAATTCTGTCAATGACGCGCCCCGAGGCAAATAGCGGAACTTTAAGGGCCAATCGAGATTTCAGCTAGTTCCGATTTCCCCCACAGCCTCGGCCGCTGGGTCCACCCATGTTTCCGAGGTAGTAATCGCTGAGGTCATGATGTGTTTTGTTCTCATTTGATTTTGATTGATGCTCATTCAGCACGTGCTTTTCATGTTAAAATGCTGAAGATTTGTAAACAAGTTTACGTGCTTTACAGAGTTAATTAATTCTACATTAAACGTGCTGTGCTGAAAAATAACACTCCTGATATGACAGCAGGAACGGAAGCAGTAGATGAGTGGATCTAATCTGACGAGAATCATAATTTTCAGGTTCATTTTAAAAACATATTTTGGGACTACATCTTTATCATACCTGCTGTTAGAAACCTCAAATGTAAATCACATTGGATAAATCAATATGTAGCTTCCAGTTTTGTACAGTGGGAACATTCTGAGGCATTTTGATTCACTTCTTCCTTTCAGAATTCAGTGTGGCCCACAGGCACAACAGAGGAAAGGCCACGACCTCTGAGGAATGGAGAAGAAGAGAACTCTGCAGATTTCTCTCACATGAAGTACGCCATCTCTCTCGTGTTCTTTTACTTTCTTATAAATCTTTTTGAATCCGCTCCGTACGGTCCAAATGTTTTTGGTTTATTCGAGTTCCCAAAATGAAGTGTTCTTCAATATGTAAAAAACAAAAACAAAATGATTGTTCATTAAATCATTTGTTAGCAAAGGAAGTGTTCCTCCATAGACCTCAAGCAGGTAATCATCAGAGCAGCGGGGCTCATCCGTTGTTTCACAAACAGTCAGATAAAGTAAGAGCAACTAAAATAAAGAGAGGTTAATTATGTGTGGGTTGGTAATAATTTTAAATTAAAATTGTGTCGATGAAAACGAGCCAAACAGAGAAACATACGAAAAAACCCACCTGCAGAGAGTTAACCTATTTCAAAGTCTGTAACTAGGACTAATTAAATATGTACTTGCAAAATCAAGACGCTGTTTGAAGACCATAACTATCTTTGATGTTTGAAAAAAGAAGCGCGACTCTGATTATTAGGCCATGGGCGAGATTGTATTTATTTTTGCGAGCGCTCTCCCACCGTCACAGATCTGCACGGCAATGAATGTATAAAGAGACTGTTATGAAGTCACAGACAGATATCACAGCTGTAATTATAACAGATCGGTCGTGATTACTTTGAAATTTCTCGGGGAGGCTGCAGGAGCGCGGTGCCAATTTTTTTTGCAATCCGCCTGGCTCTGCCCCCAATTTACTCACATAATCGCGCTCATACGAGAAGAAAGTAACGGGAAAAATGTCCCTCAAAGAGCCGTCTGCCTTTTTGACAGAGCACACGTTTTTTTTGTTTTTTTTTGATGGGGTACATCCCGATGCTTTTCAGAGAACAACAAAAGGATCGCTTTGAACACCGAAATCACGAAGCAGCCGTGTAGAAATGCACCTGGGTCATTGTCTTGACTGAGGGATTATTTTCGCAACATTTCATTACGCGGCGGTAAATAAACGCTCCGTGGATTCACGTGAACTGCGCCGCTCTATCACTCAAGTGCTGCACTTTTCTTTCTCCAAAAACACGAGCTTGACTGCTGTAATCAGAACGGGTTGAACAACCTTGGCTGCTCATGATGGATGGAGAGAGTGTGGCCTTTTGAAAGGGTATATATCACATTAAACCAGGAGTAATGAGGAAAGCGCGAACACCCAGATGTTTGAATGATACAAAGTGTAAATTCTCCCCCCGGAATCCAAACTGCCGCTCGCAGGAGTTCGAGCGAGCTGGTGGCAAAGATCCTGCGACACGCATCGATTTCAGTTGCCGTCATATAATCGCGAAACAAGACACTGATTCACACGATATTAAGCAGAAACTGCGGGCCGCGTGTGTGCGCAGTAAACATAATGATGTTAAATGGATATGTGGTACCCGCTGACCTTTTTGCTGACACTGTAGTATTCAGACAAAGGCTGTGACTAATCTCTTGCTCAGATATATCTAGTGTAGCTATTAATCTTCACCTCATTTCATGCCATACAAATAAATGACCTCTTCAAATGGGACACTGTGTCGCCCGAGTTCCACTTTGCAGGCGCGAGAGCACTAGTTCAAAGCCGCAGCACATTCTGAGGAAAAAGAGGAATACACAGTGGAATGGGGGGGGGGGGCAGAGAACAGGTAGAGTATTCGCGAATCCCCGCCGTCGTTCGTTTCTTCAGTTATCGTTGACTGTGATAAGCTAGCCCTGTCTTATCTTAAACCCCCGATAGGCCAAATGGTTCGTCCAGCGGGGAGAGGAGGAAATGAAATGGGTTTCACCACGGAGTTCATTTTTGGGGCCTGCAATCCTCCCTACAACCAGCTAAGTCATTATTATTATCAATTTCAGTGCTCCTTTTTCGCCAAGGTACATCACTTTCATCAGTTTAACTCTGTGGACCCTGTCACGGCCAAGTTGTTTGAGTTGTCGAATTTCCTCCAGATTTAAAGAGGCCCCTCTTTTTCCTGGCCGGTTCCAAATATCTGCAGTGGCAGAAAGGAACTTGAATACTTTTACTCACAGGAACAGTTCACCCAAAAACAAACTGGGTCAGGCTCACCCACTTCAGACCAGCTAATTCAGTTGTTTAAAATAATTTTGTAATGCTGTTTTGCTGTGAACATTTTTCTTTGTGGACTATGACACATCACATGGCTTTCTATGGACATGTGGGTGAGTAGATAATAACTGAATTTTCATTTTGAGGTGGACTGTTCCTTTAAGTTGAGCACTTGAGTATTTCTATTTTATGTCACATGTAATACTGCTACTCCACCGCATATCAGATTAACATATTTTCCTTTTCCGTACTGAATTCATTTCATAGCTAGTTACTAATAAACATATTGTAAGCTTATCAAATAATAGAGTATTACACATCATCACATTTAACTGTTAAGGTCTGCCTGTCCTCACAAGCATAAACAGCTGTATAGGTCTGTGCAGACAGCTTAGTACAACCTGCCTCAGTAAAGTGCCTTAAGTGATCAGTAGACTGGAAAAGTGTTACATAAATGCAAGTCCATTTACCAATTTACCAATCCATTATTACGCTTTTTTGTTTGCTGGGAATCGACCTCTAGTTAAATCAGGTGTGCAACAATGTCTGCAGAGGTGGAGGATGGGACAAACAAGCGCAGGATTTTTACCCAGAAAAACAAAACCAATAGACGTTTGTGACTATTAACTATCTTTTACATTACTATGCATTACATCACATCACATAGATTACTCAGTTTAACGCAAACCGTGATCTCTTTTTGTTTCCTTACCAGGTTTTGTTGCCTGAACCTTACAAACTGCAATCGGTTCACAACAATAATTACATAACAATGACATCTGGACCACTCCAAACATCGCTGGTGCTCTCCAACAGCCATCGGTCAAATGTCAAAGATTTTCGTCTGGTTGTGGGAGCAATCATAAATGTCAGCATGTGAGTCATTTGGGCCATATATATCAATTTGGAAGCCATCTACAATCAACCTATTCAGTCATTTGGGTATGACGTTGATTAAGGTCCAAATAGATACCAATACTACCCAATTTTCACAAGATTGTAAAAAAATATAAATATAAATACAGATGTATTTTTCTTCTTTCAGACACTATTAATCATGTAACAAGCCACCAGACTTTTGGACTATACCTACAATAGTAGGTAAACTGCTAATGCGCAATTTTGCATTGGTAACAATCTAAAGATCACTGCATATCAAATGTAATAGTATGAAAATTAAATGAGTCTTTTCCGCACATAAAGTATGTTGACTTTTGACACTTTAAGTGCACATAGCTGACAACACTTCAATAGGGGTTTGATGCAGAAATTGTAATAATTTATATTAAAGGATTTTTAGATTAGTGTATTGCTACTGTTAACCAAGCAGAGGATATCATTTTTCTGCCTCTGTGCTGTCATATTTCTTGTATCCACATTCATTTGCTGGCAGGCAGCCTAATGTTTAAGCAGTTTAATAACATTTAATGAGTATAGTGAATTTTCCACAGTCAAATAATATTTATAATGAAATCATATCCCATAAAAAATAATCACATGCATTATCCAAATGCAATGTGTTCAGAACGCGGCCAAATACATGTCAACAGTCCTGCCTTCACCCCAGTGGCTATGGCAGCTTTCCCTTGGCAGTGTTTCCTGAGGACAGGTGGCTAAGGCGGAAGGCCCACATTGTGTTTGCAATGGAAGCAATGGGATTGCTCTCCAGTGACTCGCCAAAACACACATTCACACATCCACATAAAGCACAAACCCTCTTTCATTTCCTTTAGTTACATTTTTTTTTCAAATTCAAACAGTAAGAGGCAGGAAATTGAATAGAGGGATGACTTGGAGTGAATCCATTAATCCATCATTGCTGAGGTAGCTCAAACACTAACTTGGAGCACGGAGTATGCTAAATTCTAATAAATACAGGCAAAGACAGATTACCATAGATCCGGACTACACATGAGAAAGACCAGATAGAATAATAATTGCCACTTTCAATCCAATCCTTTCTCGTTTGAAGTCGGCTGCCAGAAATAAAAATTTACAACAAACACAAGCTTAAGATGTATCTGTCAGGTTAGTATTGTTGAATCTGAGCAATGGACAATGACAGTTTGTTAAGTAACACAATGTGTAATATTCAGCACCAAAACTGCTGAGACACTGAAATGTTGGCAGGAGAGACTTTTTTCTCCTTGTACCTTTTCCTGCTGTAAAACTGTAGTTTATAACATAACAATAACAGTATATGGCTCCTTCTTGCAAGACTTTACCGAATGTGTAAATATTGTTAGCAGTCAGACTGAGCAAAAAATAGCAAACCTAGCTCATGAAAAATGTAGGTAACACTTTGTAATAATCATCATTAATAAATGGTAAATTGATAGTTATCAAACTTTAGTTAATAGTAATTCATAACTGTATTCAGGCAGAGCAGTGGTTTTGTTTGAATTCAATGCTAACATTAGCATAGCCTCATCAGAGTACCATTGAGATGTTTAGCAGGTTTGTTCACTATCTTAGTTTAGTGTGTTAGCATGCTAGCATATGCTCGGTAGCACTCAACACAAAGTACATCAGAGTCTGAAATAAGTATTGTGACGCGATGATGTCACTCTACAGACAGTTAAATGCACAAGCTGCACACAAATGCAAAAATATAGTTTTATGATGTTGTGAAGTCGCATGGGCTCATGGGAGTTGCTGTCTGTTATTGGTAAACAACCACCATTTCCAATGAAAATGTTTCTAACTTGACTCAGACAGGAATGTCCACAGATGAGGTAAGGTATTCCACCTTCATTCATGTTACGATTAGTCAAGTTCCCTGACTTCCTTCCTCACTCCCTGACTTATAATCTGATGTTTCCCCAAAATGTATAGCAACAGACGACTAAATGAAGTGCACTGTTTTTTGAGATTTTACTGCAAAAATGTAACATATTCTATCTTTAAGTTATTATCCAACTCATATCTGGTTAGTTTTCCAGACTTATCCTGCAGGGATGTTAGTATCAGGATATAATTTAGAACTCAGTAGGGTTTATCCTCTGGGGACACTGACTGAATACAATTTCATGGCAATCTATCTAATACTTGTAGAGCTATTTCAGTCTGGATCAAAGTAACAGGCTTACACCATCATCCATCCATGCTGCTAGTGTGGCTAAAAACCTAACATGGGGATATAAAGGGAAACTGCAATGACGCTTTACTTCATTTGCAGTGCAATCATCATCTCTTTTTACACTTGTATGATCTTTATGGAATCAAAGTTTAGCGAGGGAGCTCGACCACAGTGACAAATGTCTGACTTCAGTTGCCTGCAGCATTAACACATTGAATTAAAGTGAGAACTAAAGTAAAAAGTGAGCAGTTAATGTGGCTAATTTGGGGTCGACGGTCTAATCTTGTGTCTCCTATGACTTCATTAAATAAGACCAAGACTTTACTGATATTTTAAGAAGCCAGTGAGGAGCAGTGTCTTCAGGGTGGAAAGCTACTATTTATTGCTGTTCTTTACGCAGTCTATTTACCATGAGGAAGAACTTGGGGCTGCCAAAACCTCTCAGGGAATTTCAGGAGAAAAGATGAGACAAACAACATCAGTAAGAATGTAACAGTAGGATGATGAGAAGCAGCGCTGGGGGAGTCTGCACTAAAACACTCACCTCAGCCCTCTTCAGAGCACCTGCAGACTCCCCCGTGGTTTCAGAAAATCTGCTGTTCATTGAGCTTGAAGTGGTTCCTACACCAAACAGTGAGCTTCTGATCAAGTTAAACTCCAAGTGTGGGCGTGTCTTGCGTCCTCCGGTTTGCAGAAAAAAACTAATTGCGGATAATTATCAGTGTCCCATTGTTTTAATTTATTAAGTGTTGATGCGCAGTGATGCTTATTGACACACTGACACGATCTACTGTAATTAACTCCCTTCTGAACCAACTGGGTGTCCTTCACTTCAAGTATAAAGCAATTACTCACTGTTGATGATTTCAACAGCAGCGTCGACAGCAGCTTCAGCAACTTTGCCGCGGAGCTTGTCACAGGAACGATGGCCATAGTCTAGTTCAACACTTTGAATCTCGTTTCGACCTTAAGCGACCTGGAGCGACGCAAATCCTTTTAAAGTCAAATAGAATGTAGGCTTGAAAGGTGACTAGGAGTTAAAAGGTTTTCAACAGAACAGCGGCTATGGTCTGTGAATGAAAGTGGATTCCAATGGTGGTGAAGTTTTCATGGTGGAAAAAAGGTCAAACCATTAAAGGAGCCATCTTATGAAAACCCACTTTATATATATATATATATATATATATATATATATATATATATATATATATATATATATATATATATATACATATATATTTATATTTATATATATATATACATCGGGTAACTGGCCTACAAACCAAACACGAAATGATGAAATATGAAATAAGACATCCCACTCAGTTCTCTGTTGGGCTGCCTGGGTCAGAAAACATGGGATTATGTGAGTCATTTAATTGGGCCTTCTTCTTACGCAAACTGAAGGCTCCTATCACATACCTAGAGTAATACAACTGGAAATCTGAGTATCTCCACCCACGACTTGATAGCTGCTGCTCTGAAAGGCTGCCACAGTATGTATTTGTGCTAGCAAATATGTTGAATAAGAGTTAAGCATGGCTGTTCCTCTGTTGGAGGCAAAGACGGGCAATATTTTAACAGGGGACCACAGCGTTGCAACATTTGTAAGCATGAAACCATAGGATATTTCTAACAAGACGGGGGCCAGTAAGTTAAGCACGGGAGCTGCTCTGTTGTTGGCTGCAAGAATCAAGACGAAAGTTATTGTGTGAGTAAGTATGTGTGTTTGTGTGTGTGTGTATCTTAACCTCACAAGTTCAAGGATGTGTGGATTTTACTACAGCCTGCGTTATCAATGTCGGCCGGTAACTGTACAAGCTCATAAATAGATTAATACCAGATGTTCGTGATCTGACTTCAGACTTGTAAGCTGTAAATTTTACCGTTTTATGTTGTTTTACTGTTTAGTTTGTGGGTCAGGTTGTTGAATTAGGCATTAGCACGTTGCTTGGCTACTCCCAGCTTGTGGCAATGTTGTAATACTGAGAGACAGTCAAGAGAAACTCTGTGAACGTCACGTCTCATCTGAAGCCAGCTAAACATAATGTTGGCAACTGTGTTTTTCATGTTGCTTTGTGTGTTCATCCTGCAGCACTAGTTCAGCTAGCATTAGCTTTGTAGTTATACAAAGGCCTTTTTGCCTCACAGCATGTAAATGTATTCAAATGACATGCCCTGGTGATAATGATATGGGTATATGTGAAAAGGAAACAGTCAATTTAATTTGCCTGTCAAATTTTGCATACCTCTGATTAGCATCCAGCAGTTAGCTTGCTAACACCATAGAATTTTACCCCCAAAACTCAAATAGTGATTGAAGGCAGCTGATAATAACCAAGCTAATTCACATTAATGGACAATTACTCGGGTAATTAAAGGAAGTGGGACAGCTGAGACCAGATTCGTCTGGAGAGCTACAGCAAGGTTCATGTTACATTAATTTCTAGCAAATAATAAATAGATCATCGAGTAAATAAAAAAACTGCCAAGCATCGAAATTCCTGTTTTTATTCATAAAGGAGTTTTCATATGTTAATTCTCAGGTTCTCAGTAATGAATTTGTCTTTATATTCTGCTCTGCTCATGCCGGAGGTAGAGTTGTTTCGGGGCACTTGTAGAGATAAGGTACTGCCTTCCAGACAACCAAGGTCACATTCTGTTTCGCCAAGCACTTTAACCTTCACTGTCTCTCATACCAGAGATGCACTGGCGCCACAATGCACCCAACTCCCCGTATTCTCCCATCAAATGCAACGTGACTGAGGTACGCACAATTCCACAGAGTATTCTGTAGCGGATTGAATAGTCACAGACCGGCGTGTGTCATTCAGAAGTGGCAGCACTGCATTGTGTGTCTACATGTAGTGTTCAGTAATGTTCCCCTCGACCAAGCTTCATTAAATACTCTAATGTAATGCGTCACATCTTCCAGAATGTCCTTTCTCCCCCGGGTCAATCAGATGCACAAAAAAATAATCAACATTATTGTTAGTCTTGTTTATCCATTCTTTAATCAAAGTTCCTCTAACATACAGCTGCTTCAACACTGATGCATTGAGGGGTTTCTGAATAATTTGCCAAACAAAATGTCAAAATTAATCTTTATATCGGTGTTGAAGCTCAGGTATCATGTCGCAATAGTATCAAATCATGTTAAAAAATCAATTTAACTTCTTATGATCGCAATCATTCAAATGTAACAGCCTGAAAGGACACATCAGCCTGTGGCAGAGTCGCTCACCGCTTGCTGCCTGTGTTGAGAGGTGACAGTATTTGCCTTTTACAAGCCAGAAAGGTGAATCGACGCAAAACGTCTTGCTGTTGATACACGCCGGTTGGTGCCTGATTTTAGAAAATTTAAGGACCTATTTTACGCAGCAGGAGCTCAGCTATGAAATGCGGCTCCCTCGAGAGAATATTGCAGAGGGCCCACTTTCTTTAATAACACAACCTTGCTGAATTTTTCATGAGCCAGCTCCAGGTGTGTGCTCCCAAAATTGTCACCACATTTTACTCCACCAACACCGGCACTGAAAGAGAGACCTGTCATTTGCCAAAACAGAAATCCAGAAGCTCAGCCACAGCTGTATCCCTCCTGTCTTGGGTTTCACATTACTCTCTGAAATCGAATGGGACCGAATCCAAGTGAATTTCAATTTGGGAAGATTTACCGGCTATTTACTTTTTAGGTTAGTTTTTCCTTTTAATATCATCACTATTAATCAATGCCGCATTGTGGTAATCTAGAGGGCTTCAAACACAACCTTGCAGCTGACAGAAGCCTCTCAGGGGATTCAGTGATAATGCAGAGTAATAAGTACTAAGAGCTCACTAATCACTTGGCCACATGATAAGACTATTAATCTTGCCGCCCATGCAGCTCCACTCCGACGGATCGCTGCCTTTTGCCAGAGAAGGAAATATTAAAAAGCTCTAATGCAGCAACCGTTTCACCGAAGCCATAAAGTATCCTCGCGCCGATCCATAGATGTCAGGAACCCTGTCTATCTATTTCCAGAAGCCTGGACAACATCCTCCTAAATGACGAAGGATATGATTCATGACACAATCTCCACTAATTCGGTCGCATGCCGATACCTCAGACTGTGTTGCTGTCATGACAAATCATCATTTTTTCCCGCCGCTAATCAACATATTTCAGTTGACCACCTGATCAGGTGACTCCCCCGAGGGTTTGGAAGGCAGCAGAAGGTGATTTACAGCACGCCCGCATGAAATACTTCCCGACTCTGTCTGCGAACATTGGCTGCTCTTATGATGACATGAAGCCTTTTCTGCATGACAACACGGGGGGAAATAATGCCGCCTGCTTGATAACCATAACGATTGTTTTCCTAAAGCATACTGTCCGTTGTGCGCGCTACTATAAGATATGCAGTCGTGTTGCACTTTCTCCCTTACATCATTTTGATGTTACAATAAAACAGTTTGCAGGCAGAAGCAGAATGTGCCGCTCATAAAAACCTTCTGCAGCTGCAGCTGTGGACGGTGCCGTCACACTACAGCTCAGAGTGTTCAGATAACCCTATCACATGCATGCTGAAATGCCCTTGAATGACCTTCTCCTCGACTTTAATCTGCTCCTCAGCCGACGTATTAGAACAGATGTGCAGATTTGTAAGTTGATTCAACAGAGGCCGATGAAAGTTCCCTCTGTTCCTCTCGACTATTTAACTCAGCCTCACCTGATCTGACTGCAGCGCATTTCATTGCAAGCAGTATAATTTTCACTAGAGTGCCTCAGTAGGGGTCAAGGAAGGACTGGTAGGAAAGGACTTCTAAAACACGGCTGACTGTGAACAGGTTTGCAGGAAAAATTCCGCATTAATGAAAACAGGCAGGAGGTCTGTCTTCCAGCATCACAGGGCGATGCTTAATCATCGGATTTATACTTCAAAAGCTCTTATATATAGAATCTTTACCCCCCCAAACCACATATACTGTAGACCTATACATGATGAAAGTAATAATCGTGGAACTGTAGTTGAACCAGAATGGCACCCAGTAGAGTGCATACCTCTGCCCAGGCGCAACAGTCCTAATCCAATATCAAAACCGACGATAAATTAAGCTCCCCAGATCACTCATAGATACCACTCATCCAGCCATGCCTGGTTTTTATCCATCAAGATACATGTGTAATTCTCTGTGTAAATCTGGAAAAGGTCCTATCCCATAATGATAAAGAAAGTGGGGAAAAAAAAATCTTGCATCCGTCCCTTTGTCCGGATCCATACTAAACGTTAATTGGGTCTATTTTGGGCCATGACCAATCCTCCATCTGAGTTTCCTGGAAGTCTGGTCAGTAGTTTGTGTGTAATTCTGCTGACAATCCAACCAACCAGCAAAAACACAGCTGAAAACAACATCCTTGGAAATAATAATCATAGCAATCGATCTTCAGCTTTTGCTTGTCAACTATATTCTGTGTCATGGCTGTGCTGACTGCATTTAAAGGGACATTTTAAAGTGATATTTTAGGAAGTGTGTCATTCTCTAAAATCACAAGGTTTCTGTTTGCCAATGTTCATCTAGGCGGTGGGGTTGTTGCCAGAGGCACCTCCAGAAATGACACAAAGAGGGCTAGCTATATCATGGTTTGAAGCATTGTGCCGCTGACTAAGCTGCTATATTTAATGCGGAGTGATAGCGGGCTGTCTGAGTAGCATGCTAGCTCACATACCTTCACACAGAGTGAAGAAGTTTTTGGTTAGATACTGTGGTAAAGGACAAAATGTGTGACTTGTGATTTATGAGCGCATGCACATAATAGTGTGTGGCCTTTATTTATACAGAGCTAATGTTTCAAGGACAATCTCGGAGACTGACTGGCTGTGGCTGCAGGTGGATTTGTCATGCATGTGATAGCAGTAGTGATATAGAGGTAGTAGATACAGTGTAAAGTGCCTCTTCATCCTGCAGTCATGACTCACCTGTATATTTTGTATCTGGTGGAGAAGCCTTGCCGGTTCTTCTCCACAAAGTCGATGTACTCCGGGGAGTGGTGGAAAGGCCCTTTATCAGACAGGAGCCAGTCCAGGGGGCCCCCGGGCTTGTCATTGGGGAGGCTGGCTGTTGCTGCTGCTATTACCGCAGACCGTAAACACACCCAGCAGTGAAGGCTGAGGCTGATGACGCCCCATAGAGCCATCAGAGATGGAGGGAGCAACGGAGGGGTGAGGGTGATGATGGTGGGCGGGGCGTTCAGCAGCCGAAGCCACTCGTCGTTAGCTGGCTCCTCCACTGGGATGACCGGGGGACCTGCATCACCTCAACGCCCCCGGAGCACCTTAAGGAAAAAACACAGGCATACAGATGAGGACACATACAAACACCGACATCCAGGCAGCGTGATACAAACGCTTGAATTTTTAATCGTTTGAGGGGGGTTTAATTACACAGACGTGCCGAGACTTCAATTAACTCTGCAGTCAATTTGTGTGGAAATGATTCATCGTTTGTGTATTGACAGGCAATTCATTTTCAATGATGTTCAAAATGAAATGACCATTTTAATAATTCAATCAAGGGATTTAAAAAAAGAAGAAAAAAAAAAACTTGCTGCGGCTCTTCAATGTGAGGATTTGATTCTATTTCCAATTAAAAAGAGTCATAACTAGTAAGTGATTTGAGGGGGGACTTGGGGGGGGAGGACGCCATCCTCCTTGTTAGCAAAAAGACCAAAATACGTCCCTCTTTGTTAAACCTGCCATCTCTCTCCTGGAGCATGACGCCATCCTATCCGGACCCGGTCCCGAAACTGGTCTATTTTTTTTTTTTCTAGCATTCAAGCATTTCTATTTTAAGTGGCACGGCTTCATTAGCTTTTACGGCACTAGTGGCCGAGGAAACTCCCGACCGACTGAGTGACTCATGTGACACAATTGGGCCAATTAAATATCTGCGTTTGTCATTAAGCGAGAGAGACAAAAACTAGAGGCAACAACCGGGGAAGGCTGACGGTGAAAACAGAGCTTTTAATTAAGAATGGACTGAGCAAAAGATCAGTATGAGTCACATCTGACACCGTGGACCTCTGCTTAAAATGAACATTCGCCTACTTACGCTTCTGACTATTCATTAACACAGCAACTAAAAATCATTCATTAACTGAATAACTGTGAGTCACCTTACACTACATAAAAATAACCTTGACTAAACTTTTAAACACCGAGGTAGGGACTCACACTTCCTGAAAAAGGTCACCGTCTTTTTGAGTTGTTGCCATGTGAAATATGACGGCGTCGTATTTCCATATTACCATCCCATAAAAGCACCCATCTACTCATCGAGAGCAAATTGGGGTTTAGTATCTTCATCAAAGACGATTCATTATGTGGACAGGAAGAGCCGGGGCTACAGCCACCGGTCCCCAGAGTCTCGTTTGATCTCGTTGATCCGCAGCACTCTGAGCGCTCAAATTGGGGAGAACGTCGCAAATTGGGCGCACAACCATCAGTCAAAATGGAAAAGAGTGGTTGCGTGGAAACAGGAGAAACATTGCAGAACAGGATCCAGAGCTAAATAAAGAATGCAGGAAATCAGAGTCAATGAGTTTGATGCCCCGGTGCATGCTGGGAGAGTCAGAGTGCATGCATCACACACTGTTAATCATTATTATTAGACTGTCTCCAATAACCCGTTTTAATTATCGTCCTTCTCTGTCAGGCTATTCCGATCCAAACAAGAACTAACCCTCTGGTAAAACTTTAAAAATAAATATTTCAAACTCCAAGAGATAGATAAGTAATTTAGATAGTTGGAATTAAAAAGTGTACATGGTGTAAAAATCGAGATGTGCGTGTTTCTTACATTTGGAAATGGTATAATTTATACTTTGTATATTTAATGACGATTTGTAAGAAAATGAAAATAAATATTTAAAGACTGATCGTTGATGAACGTAATTATTAGTGGCGGTTCAACAACTGATTTCCCTACAACAGTGACTTTGAGTGTATTTATAGTATACATGTTAAATTAATTAAATGAATGCAGACCTTGAATACTTGAACCATAGGTTGATCTGCATAAACATAAAGGCTATGTTGAGACTACAAGCCCAAATTCCCTATTTTTTCCATCTCCAGATTGTATCCAGACTGCTTTTTAGGAAGTCTGGACAGCATAAGGACAAAACAAACACATGAGATGCAATTTTTTTTTTTTTTGTATGCATGGACGCTGAAATAAACTGCCGGCTCTGCGACTTGACTAGTGACTGTTTGGTCATTAGCCAAGCGTGAGATTATTGATCGCACTTTTGTGTCGGAAGGCCGCGTCACCAGCACACCAAGTCACTGCCGCCTACGTCGTTACTATAGCAGCCCATGCAGATATGTTGGTTAAGACTGGACACCGAAAATCAGATCTGATCACTTGCCTGAGAGATACGGATTGGCCTGCAGTGTGTACATACAGCCAAAGGGTCAGTGATTCATTATTCAAATATTATACATAAATAAAATTAACACATTTCCAATGTGTTTTCCTATCCTGTATATTTAACATATTCACTGCATATATATCATATTCACAATGACTCCAAATGACAGAAACACTTTGTATTAAATGTGGACCTTTACCTTTAGATTTGTTATGTAACTGAAATAATTTAAGTCACTATTTTAGTCTTTTTTTTGAGTGTGTCAACCAGCTTCCTCTGGGGCTAGTGAGGAAATAAGTCATCATGTAAAGGAAAATCACAGCGCTTAAAAAGTTAAATGCATTTTGACATGCATGAATCATGAATCCATCTGGCCCCGGAGACGGAACAATTTAGCTCAAATTTTTTAGGAAACAGTCGTTTGCATTTGTTGTGAGTCATCGCTCCCTGCGAGCTCAGATCTTCATGTGCGAGACGGAAATTTAATTTGGGTGAAGGAAGTTTTCGCAGGCTTGATAAGTGAAGTGAAGTTACACATTTCAGTCGCAGCATCACTTCACAGAGATATTCTGATATGAAAGGCTCGCCTGGGCTGCTTCTCAACCGCTGCAACCATTTTTTTTTTTTTTTATTGTTGATTCTCAGATTTGTGATTATAATTGTGAATTCATCGCCTTAACTCAGCGAGTAATTACTCCTCTGCTGTTTCCCAAAACTGCAGTCAAACTTCCAGGACTTGCTTCGCGGTTAACGCTGCAACGGATCTATTAAGCGTTGGGAAATGAAGTAAAGAAACACACTCACACACACACGCACACAGACGTACTGTCTTTGCTGAAATAAAAGAGGAGCGGTTGCCGGGTTTTATCAGACTCCATGCTGTTCGGATGTTGTCCAGGGCTCACATTATTCTCCATCACCATCTCGAGCCCCGTCAATCATCTCCCCCGCAGTGACACACTCCTTTACAGGGTGTGTGTGCGTGTGTGTGTGTGTGTGTGGGGGGGGTTGTTTTGAGTCCCATTACAGTATTCCGATGACAATCTGTCAAGTTAACTCAGCCATATGACCGTCTGTGTGGGTGTGTGCACATGTGTGTGGGTTTCAGAAATCATTACTCCCAGACAAAACAGCAGACAGCACGGGAAGGCCGTGCAGCAGCTGGAGGTGGACAGAGAGAGCGGCGACACATTCAAAATGTAACACACTGAATACGATTATACATTCACCCAGACAAAGAGACAGAGATAAAGGCTGATTATTGAAAGTTTAAACATGCGGGGAGGACTTTAAATTAAGAGTTTTAATAAGAGGAGATGAGCTGGCAGTTTGGAAATTGATTTCAAGTCAGACATCGCTGTCATCGCTCCACAGAGTCAGTCCGCCTGACCTCGGAGTGTGTGGGAGAGAGTGTGTGTGTGTGCATTTCTGTGTGTATAAAGGTTTTTACCGTGCCATTAATTAAAAGATATGTCGATGCAAAATCTCTTTTAAAGTTGTATAAATGGCTCCTATAAAGAGGCTCTATGTAACAATTTGTAGCAATTTGCATGTATTAATCACGTTTTTACGGGCCATATGGGAGCGGATTGGAACGTGACTTGGAAAAAAAAACGGAGACCTTCCCCGTGTCTCTCTGTTGCCTGTAGGAGCCCGTGGATGATTTGTTTAAGTTGTTTAATGCTGCTGGTCTGTGGACTTCTTTGTGAAGGACTCGGATCGGATTTTCTGCGACAGTCCAAAGGCTGCGACTTAATCCGCCTCACCTCAGTGTCTGGCTCCACTCGGCTAACGGAGAGAGCAACAGCAGAGTCCACTTACGTAACAAAACTTTACAGTAACTGTTCATTCAACTTCACACAGCCTCCTCTGGAGCCAATTTTTTTTTTTTTTTTTTTTTTTTCGCACACGCACAGCATCCCTCCCCCAGACAGGTGGAGCACATCTTAAGCAAACGTCTTCATCCGAGGTTCTTTTGTCTTTAATAGGGTTTGTCACAATTTTTTTTTCTCAAAGCAATGTGGTGTTCTCACATGAGGGAAACTAAAGACTTCAAAATGTTGGGACGCTGTGTAAGTTGGAATAAAAAAAGAATGCAAACATTTGTAGACGATCCTTCTTTACCAACTACATTTGCGAAGTGTGCCTGAGTCCACGTGGTGATATCCTTCACATAATCACGTGTTTCACAATGTGGTGAGGCTCTCCCACATCCCCTGCATACCCAATCACACTATCCAGGCGATGTTACTTATAAGCCTTGTTTACCTGTGGAATGTTCCAAACAGATGTTTTTGGATCATTCCACTACTGCCCCAGTCTGTAAGCGACATGACACATGTTGCTGGCATTACATTCAGAAGAACATATCTATATAAAAATATAAAATATATATAATATAACAAAATCTGTTTCAAAGTTGATGAGGTCAAACACTGAATGTTTTCTCCTTGTACTGTTCAATTTTTAAAATGTAAATAAAACACTGCCCACACTCTGAGGATGTAATGTTAGCAGTTAACAAATCTGCAAACCACACATACATCCAAGGCTGATATTTGTACCAAACATTGCATTTGCAATAAATGCTAATTGGCTGACTCTCACATCGGCAGATGGAGGGGGGTGGCGGTGGCGTTATTACAAGCTAACAAAGCTGCGAAAGGGGCGACTGCAGCCTGACTGAGGAGATTTGTAGCTACCAAAGTCGTTTTTTTTTTTTTTTTTCCCAACAGCTTTGTGGCAACCACAACAGGTTGGTTATATCCAGCCAAATCACGAGGCTTTGTTGACCCCTAACAAGTGTTTTGTTGTGCTTAAATCTAACCAGAGCATAAGCACAGTGTTGTGACGAGAGGGAAAGAGAAAATTCAAGCTCAGCAAATGTAAAGAAATGTTAAGCTTTAACTTACCAGTGGTTTTAAAGAGACATACTGAGCCAACATTTATTCTTGTGTTTGGGTTAACATTAAAAAAAAAATGATTAGCAAATGATCACAGTCTGTTTAGTCTACATTTTATTGTATGTTCTAACTCTCTTTTGGAATCAGGGTTGTGAGTTTTGTGAAAGTAAACCCCTCGTCAGGGTTCAAACTTTAATTTTTGTGACTTCAGCCTGCGTCCACCGTAAAATGACTGAATCCGCACGAAGACCACGCAGCACACCCCACGCAACATAACAACCTCTTCCACCAACAGACACAGATGTTGTCGAGTTCTTGACAGGCAGAACGGAGCCCAACAGGTAGACGGTGATTAGAGTCAGATACCTCCAACAGTCCCTCGTTACCGTACCGAAACAGAAACGGACGTGCATCAGAAACTGTTTGTGTGCGTTTTTGTGCTGACGGGCCGCAGGAACAAAGCAGAACGCTAGATTTGGATGCGATGGGGGTGCGACGGTGGAGGTTTGTCAACTTTATGAGAGTGAGGTGAAGTCTGCTGGAACGTGGCTCCGTGCTGAAACCTGAAGGACACGAATAAAAAATAAAAATCTGGTTCATAGCACCCCATTGCTTTATGAGCTGGCTTGCTGTTTTGTTTCCTGATCCTGACTCCAGCCGTGAAAATACATTGACATGTTTTGTTAAGCTTTATTTATCCGTTGATTGATCGATGCGTTGATCAAAATCAACATTTTCTGTTTCCAGCTTCTTAAATGTGAGTCTTTGCTGCTTTCCTTTGCCAACCACTGTATGATAGTAAATAAAGAGTCATGTTGTCGGGGACTGTCTGTTGAACAGAAGCAATTCGAAGACATCGCTTTGGCAAACGGTGATGATTTGTTTGACTAAAAGATGAATTGTGAAAATAACCCTCAGTTAAATCAACAATGAAAATAATCATTAGAATAAAACGGCCACAGACTGATCAGAAGGCCAAAGATGATGATGAAAATAAAAAAAAAGAAAAAAGAAATGACGCACAATAATATTTTATATCCCAACTGTCAACACCAACTGGTCCAGACTGTGATGAACTTGGTCCAACAGTCATTACGCCAGATCATCATCACCCAGCCACTATAACCCAACATGCCGTCCTGCTGCCTGGCCCAGGCCATAGTCTCGTTTCAAGATGGCAGTTCTGACATGTACACATTGCACTTCTTCTATACAGCAGGACATGCAGGCATGGCTGTGGCATAATCCTGCACCGCCCTGAGAGGAAAGTTCCCCCAGACTGAAATGGAGCAGATTCTCTCAGATACTCTCACGACTTCTTTTGTTGTTGATGCAGTTTAAACTGTGAGCGAGTCCTTCAGCGAAATCTGCTCTCACTCCAGCAGTGTTGAATAGTTTATTTGCACTGAGACAGAGGACCTCTGTCAGCTCAGCTCCTCTGTTATCTCCCGCCACGCTCTCTGTTCGAACTCGAGCATCACACTGTTCTCTCTCTATTCCTCCAGCAGCGGAGGGCGGCACGGCGAGCGGGGCTAACGCTCTGCGCGTGTTTTCAACGAAATGTGACACCGAAGATTTGACTCACCGTCGCGTACTATCGGGTTCGAGTCTGAGTTGTTGTATGATAATGTCTGATGGCGCGCCTGCTGCAATAAAACAGCTGCAAGTGCATGTTTGCTGGCTAAATCATTCACTTTGTCCAGACATTAGCTGAAAACACCGCACTCGCTGTACGCGGTGCGGTGTTGCGTACGCGGTGACCCGACTCGGAGGGGAGTCTGTGGCGTGTTAATATCAAAACCGGGCGAGGAGGTCACATTAAAACACTCTAATCCTATCATCCAGCAGGCAGCCGTCCAAAAAGCTGATGCAGGGAAACGCTGAGCTCTCTCTGTTCCCCGCTGCCCACTTGCTCTCCTCTGCTTCCTCTCACCCTCCTTTGTCTTTGGCTTCTGTTGTCTCTTCTTCCTCAAACAACCCACTCTGTTCTTCCTCTGCATTCTAAAATACCTCTAAACCCCATTTTTGACTCACATTCTCTGTTTTTTTTCCTTTCCTTTCCTTTTTTTTTTTTTTTGTTGTTTTTTTTTAACACACTTGCTATGACAGTCCTGTCAGTAAACAGTCATTGTTTTCAGACAGGTCTGCGCCAGCCTTATAATCACATTATCGCCCGAACAAAGCCATCCGCTAAGCCTTTGTTATCAGCTGCCTGGGTGATATCAGATACATGCCATTTTCACTTTACCAGGGCATTATGTCACATATTTCCAACCCCTTACGTAAACACCGCTTTTCATCAAACAACGCAAAAAAAATGCTCCTCCTTGAGGCAGGAAGCCCTCACATAATCTAGATACAGCAAATCAAATGTTGGGTGATACAACAAGAAGGAATTTTCAATTCAGGCAGAAAACAAGCACCGGGGCTCCAGTGGATCCACTCAAATATGATTTTGCGCAACGTGGGCCAGCAATAACCGGGGGCTGTTTGGAACCTCCGTGTGAAATGAAAGCTCTGTTTCTTCCTGTGAGGTGCAAATGATGGGGGGGATAGATTTTCTCCTCCATGAATGAAATGAGGACATTCGTTCCCTGTATAGTGAAATGCCGAGAATATTAACTGTATATTAAATGGAAGTCGTGGCGTCGTATAGCAAACACAGTCGTTCACCAATTATCCGTGTGGAGTTTAGCTATCAAGTGACTGTTTTGGTTTTTCTAATCTTTTCATGATCTCCCCCCGGATCTTTATGAAAACGTGAAAACACCGCCAGACATATTCTCAGAGCGCCAAGGTAATCAAAATTAAAAGTTAAATAAAAAATGTTGTGAGCTTTCCGGAGCAGTTCTCCCTGCCTTTGAAAATGTTACGGTGCCCTCTGGGCTGAGGAACAGCTCTCTGGCGTAAACTGACAGTCAGCATGTGCCCCCGTCCACAATCACCTAAGCCTCGCCTGGGATCCTTTGACATGTTTAAAAAAAATGTCTGACACATTTGCAAAGGAACCGCATGATGTTTCTTTGAGGCAAGGAAAAACCAGGGACTGTAATTCATCTTTCAAACGACAAGGTCCTGTAATTCTGCAGAGGAAAACGATCCGTTCGGAAGTCCTTTTTGTTCCGCCAGTTCGACGGTGGAGGGAGGTTGTTAAGCAAATGGCCATTTGAGTGAAGTACAGCCAAAAGTGGATCAAACTCTACAACATTTTTACGCCCACCGCCCGCCATAATGACAGGCTATATCTAGTAAGCACCACCGAATATCGAACACTTGAGCAGCAGAAATACTTAACAAGTCATCTGTGATGACTCTCGTCATGGGCAAAGTTGAATGTTTTGTCATTACTTGACCAAAAGCCTCTGCGGATCAATGGCTGAGTAAAGAGTGCTTTTGTTTTTTGGTTTTTAGTTTTTTTTTTCTCATGCACATTTTTCTTTCAATCACAACAGCTAAGTGCCTCTTTTTCTCTCTCTCCCTTGGTCTGTCCTCCTCCTCCTGTCTTTTCACTCACACTCCTCTCTGCTGGACTCTCTTCTGGCTTTCACCGCCTCGCGAATGTGCTGGATATGGATTATCCAGCCCGTCCTCATCAGAAAAACTTGCATTTAGGTTGATTGTGAGAGCAGTTTATCGTGACCCATATTAATATTTCTTGTTAGGTGGTAAACTCTATTGACTGTGGTCATCATTGCCGGAGCAAAGCAGGAAGTCGGACAAAGTAAGAGCAACAAAGCCCATGGGGAGGAGATCGAGGACAGGTGATTTGGGTCAAATAAGCTGCGTCGCATCCGGTCTGAAAGTGTAAGTCAACAGTGCGTTATTACTAACGCAGCTGAGTAACGGCACGTACATTCCTACACCTAACCAAATAGTTTCTTTGCCTAAACTTAACCACGACGCAAGCAAATGGCAAAGTTCCAGTAGGCCTGTCACCGGTCAACCTGTTCTCATTCCCGACACGTCACATACTGCAGGCTGGTCAGTGGCCCGATGCTTCTAAGTTTGACGTAGGTATGTAGGTACCCCTCCAGTGTCACTTCTTAAATCATCTTTCCATTGCAGTAGTATGAAGAGTCAGAAAAGTCCGAGTTGGGGGCCCTTGGGACGGTTGGATATGTCATACACTGGACTCCCCCTCTGGAGAGCAGGGTTCAGGTCCCTGAATCAAGAGGTAAGTTAACCTGTGTAACTCACGCCAGTTATTTAACATGAGTGTGGCAGTTACGCCAGTTAAGTAAGTGACAATAAGTATGTCATCCTAAACCTAGCCAAGTATTCTGTACCTAAACCAAACCATGACTGTTTGACATTGTTAATTAGTCGAAAAAATCACAGTCATATTATGTGAGTTGCTGGTCAGCAAGCTTTATATTTCAGAGTCTAACCAAACTACCATTTTTGTTGTTTTGGGAATGCTTATATACATGATTTTGAGAGTCACTGGCAATCAGTTCAGGTGTTGAGGTGTGAGGGTGACTTGTGATTTTCATACCCTTAGGGCCCCCTTATGGATCATTGCTCACTTACATTGTAAAATCTTCTAATATCTATACTTTTCATGGCCAAATCTTTATACGTTCTGATATTTTTTTCTTATATTTTTTGTGTGGCCTGTTCTCTTGCAGGTCAGCATGGTGGAGAATGAGATTGCCGTCCTCCTCGATCCACACTCGTGACATATATTTAATAATTGACTTCAGATATAATGAGATATTTTGTCATTGTCAAATTCAGATTTTGTTGGTCACATCCATCCTAGGAGAGGACTTTGTGGGGCTCCAAAAGATTTCATTCCTTTTTCCCTGCTAGAAGGTTTCTCTGAGGGAGTGTATCCTCTAAGGATCTTAGGATGGAGGGTGTCATCCACTGCACACATTTTAAGGCCCACTGAGGCAATATTTTGAGCTACAAAATTAAATGAACTTGACCTATTTAGTGTAACTTATCAAATGCTTTTAAAATGAAGTTTTCCGAGAAGGGTCTTGTCAGCCTTGTATCACCCAATAAAGCGATACGGCTTCACACAATAAGTTCATTCAGGGAATGGAGGCATTTCTTCAAACGCCGGTTGAAACGCAGGAGTCAGTGTTGGAAAACATCCACACCAAGCAGAAGAGAAACATGATCATAACCTAAAACATGTCTGAAAATGTTCTTCCCTCAGGCACGAGGTTAAAAAAGTAAATGAAATGCTGACAGGGCCTAGTCAAAGGCATTTTTTTTTTTTCATTACAAGGACTACTAGTGGTTACATCAGGCACAGTGTGGGCTTGATATGTCCCCCAGCTATTTGGAACCTCTGTGAGAAATTACATATCTCTTTGTTTTTCCACTTTTTATCTGAATGATCAAAAGGATCGTGAAGGAGGCATTCAAAATAAAATAAAAGAAACGTCCGTTATAAAGTTGGTTTCCCGAACTGACGGCGCAGTTAAAATGTGGTAAATGAGCAGCGTTGGAAAACAAAATAAATGTTCAGCGTGTCAGTCGGTCAAAGAGGTAATTTCATTGAAGCCATGATTGCTGGTATTCTTGACATCATGTGGTTTAATATTATGTGATTGATTCACAGACTACTTGAGGTAAATTATCCAAATTGCCAGTGTTGACACACTGACTTAATATCTCAGTCGATTTTGCTAAAGAGAACATATCCAAAACAAGCTCGTTTATTGGCCTCTTCTTCGAATCTGCGCTTGTGATGAATGGATTTATCTGTCTCCGCAAAAAAAGTCTTTCGGGCTGTGCCGCAGCACTTCCTTGTAACTTTCTGCCAAAATGACACATATTCTTCAGAGATATAGGAACGGACTCCAGTGTTGAATCCTGACTCTCCTTTTTTTTGGAGAATATGCTAAGCTTGATGAGATGTGGGAACTCCCAAGCCTGATCTTTCTTGAGAATTTCAGCAGCCGTTTTCATTGGAGACTGGGACAAAGCAGAGCATTCAGCCTCTAAACATCTGCTCGCTCGGTGTAGGATGCCAGAACTGCAACGGTCACCTACCTGAGTGTGTGTGCACGTGTGTGTGTAGGTGCTTGCATGTGTGCGTGTGTTTTTCCTGCGGTGTGTGTGTCCATATCCGTGATTGGACACACTCACCGCAGCAGATCCTCTTTGTTGGCACCGCAAGTGTGGAAACTGAAATGATTCTTGTGTTTTGTGAAATGCTCCTTTTGTGATCTCACGCAAACATCTGAGGAAAACGTTTGTAGGAAAAGAGACGCAGGCGAGGCGCTCACTTTGCGGGGGGTGGGGTTGATTAAAACATTTCATTAGAATTTCTTCAACAGGATCCACTTTGTAACTTGTCTGCGAGCCAACCCCAGAACCATCCTCAAAAGTACGGGAACAGGAACTGATAAACTTTACATCTTCCCCTCTGTGCTGACTAATGAGGTTTTTGGCCCTAATTAACCCAGTTATCTTCCCTCCTACAACTGTCAACAATACCTCTCATACCAGCGCCAGGGGTAAAAACGCAGCCTTTGTGAAATTATAATATATGACTGCCAGTCACACTCATCCGGCTGTCTTACAAACAAATACAAAGGGATGCGCTCCCACGGTGTCTTGGGAAAAAACACATCAAAGACCCAAAAAAGAAAAAAAAAAAAAATGACACGATGTATGCGCTTACACGCACCAGCATGAGCGCACATTCGCAGATCCGTAAACACGCATATATATGAGCAGCGAGTGTGAAGATTCAAAGCGGTGATATATGAACAGCAGTGATAGCTTTCTGCGGGGAAGGTCAAATGAAAGTGTGTGAGTGAGTCTGAGGGTGCGCTTTTTCTGCACAAAACTGTTGTGTAGGTGTCGTGATGGACGGCTCTCGAAAAAGAGAGGAAAAAAAAGAATCCTCAAACCGCCCGAGACGTACTTCTATAAAATCACTGCAGCGCTGTGGTCTTCAAGTCCAACAAATTCAGATTCAGTAAGTCAGTTTTTTTTTGTTTTTTTTTAATGAGTTCTTCTTTTATCGCTGTAAAATCTGACTTAAACTCTGACGATTTGCATTTTGGCTGCAATATTTGTTATCTCCTATGATCCTCTTTGTATGTAAATGAGTTTTAGTGAAATCACACAACAAAGGAACTTATTTACATGTATTATCTGCGTGGACTGCTGCCTCAATAATGTGGACTACTGTACATGAAAATACTGTATATTTTGACCTACAACACAGACTGTAGCTTCCTTAAACCTCGTGTTCTGTTAAAACTCTCAATGTGAGAATAATAAAAATAAGGGTAAAATCAACCGATGTTTAATGTTGTCTGTACTTCTGACCTTATCAAACCCAACACAGCAGTGTATTCAAGTGGGAACCATTCTCTTCACCACAAACTGGGCTCTTAGAGAGATTGCCCTCTAAGAGGAACAATGGCGTGAGTCATTTCAGAAATTGTCCCAAAACGACATATATTTAGGTCAAGTGTGAAAACCCTCCAGCAGCCGCAGTAATTATGACAGGAAGAGAGGGTGGAAGTTATACAAGTGACAGTCAGAAGCCTGCACAAGGAGGTGGTCAACAACAGCTAAGTGCTTATTTTTACCCAAACCATGATCCTGAAACCGATAACTTTCAGCAATGATTTATGAAAGCTTGGAAAGTACAGAGAATAGTCCTGCTAATTTAGGGCAGTCTTTGCAAATCGCGGATACGGTGCATTCAAATGTGTACATGTAATATTTACATTTCTCTGACATTTTACAGGTATATAAAATGACTTTACTGAGGCAGAGCGCATTGTCGTGGAGCTACAACCAGGATAGGGGGCTGCCATGCCAGTGACCACAGTTCAGTACTGCGTTTCAACATGTGTGAAAGCATTGGTGTTTTTAAGGAGACCTCGGATCAATTACCAGCTGTGTTTAGGGCAACAGTGAGATGTCAGGTCAATTACCGGCTGTGTTAAAGGTTACAGATCATAGTTATGTTTGGTTGTTTCTAGAGGGCATCAACATATTAGACCCACTGTGCTTTTGACTGAGTTCATAAAGCAAGTCAAAAAATGACGGTGGTTTATTACTGTTAGATTAGAAATGTACGGTGGGTGACATTTTTTTTATGTTTTGGGTCAACGAGTCCCCAGAGAAGTCTGCAAGATAAACCCCAAACATAGAGCATATGAAAGTTCACATTATAAATCATGCAAATAAGCAATTCTCGTTAAATTAGCAAAAGCCACAAAGTATCAAGCTCATAAAACAATGAGAAGTGTGTTTTATTTTTGACTGTCAAAGATGACATGGCTCTCCAGGACCCCAAAACAGGGCTCAGTGCTGTGAGCGAGGGTGGTACAGGGTTATGTCCTGAATCTGCTGGCTCTGTGTTTGCTCGCTGTTTGTTTGTTTTCTCCATATGAGAACATAATAAACCGGCCACAGCCACCGCCACAAACGCACCGTTGGACTTTACAGTGGTCCAGTGGATTATAGTGTTCGCCCCTAGCATAAACGTCACACCAGAGACCGTGTCTTTGTAAAATCTTTCCAAAATAAGACAGTAGCTTGTCAGGGCAGAGAAACCCTACAGCGGAGATCTTCTCGGCCAGCGTGGAAACAGATCAGGCCAACAAATCCTTCCGCTCACAAAAGCGAGATGAAAATTTGGCTGCAAGAAGCACTAAACTGATAAGAAACACAGCACTGTTCCAAATACAGCGACAATTCATCATGAATGATGGATGGCAACATGCACAGTCACCTCACGCCTCACACAAATTCACATCATTATGCAAAGAGATGACAAAAATTATCCTCCAAAAAAAGTTCCCTCAAACGCCTCCAAATCAATTCTAAACAAACTTCTATTTTCGAGCGCTGACGATCGATATAGCTATGTTAGTGCAGGCAGGAAGTGAGTGTGTGTGTGTTTTTTTTTTTTTCCGGATTGTCAACAGAGTGTGTGGTTTTGTTCTCCATGATGGCTTGTGCAGCAACTGAGGATTAATTATTTAGGCGGATTCAATCAATTACTCACCTCGTGGTCTCTATCAGCATCTATATGTGTGTACATGCGTGGGTTCCAGCAAGTTAAAACGGAGCGTGCGATTTTTAATCTGCGAGGGTGTGTGCAGTAAATCACCATGAGCCACAGTACATAAAAACTGAAGTCGAAAGCAAACACCGGAAAAGTCACCTTAATGATTGCTACCCAGACTGTAAACTTCTCACTCGCACGTTTTTATATGGCTGCATATCACCGAGTGGCCAAGAACATACAGAGAGCGGAGCTTCTATAAATCACAGTAAAACACAAATAGCCCTCTTCTGCTGGTGGCCTTGTGCAAACAGGAACAGAGGCTGCTCTTAAATTAAAGGGACGGGTTCCTGCTTCAGTCTTCTCTCTGGCTTTTTCTTCATCTTGTTTGTGTCTGGTGCTGCCACACTGGCTTCTTGAATACCCACAAGTGAAACAAATTAGTCATTAGTCTCTGCCGGTCTTACTTCTCTTTCTTTCACTGAAGAGAAAGGGCAGGCTAGGAGATGTAAGAGGCATGGCACGCGTCAAACAGTAGTTTAAATGCCATCTTGTTCGAAGCGCAAACCTTTTGCGCTTTCGATAACACATCACTCTTTTACACTAACGGCTAATTGGTTTATCTTTGACTCATGATGCCCTCTAGGTGAATCTGTGTACATCTTGCTCATGAGAAGATGGCGTTCTGTAGCTGATCGGCTAGCGTAGCATTTGCAACTTCGTGAGTGGACATGTTCTGAAGGAGCTACAGATGTTGAAGCCGATGGGTTCTTTGTTCTGTCGCATCTTTGTTTTCCATCCTTTACTTTTTGATTGCATGTCCCCTTAAATGTAGAAAACCAAATTAGCAACCATTTTTCGAAAGGGTTCTTTTTTTATATATTATAAATCACATATTTATACTGTGTAACACTTGGGTCAGGATTAGGGTCAGGGGTTAGGGTTACACTTTACGTTTCAACTTGAAGGTTCTTCTCAAATTTGACTTGTGACAATGCTGTGCTTATGTGCTGGTTAGGTTAAGGTATAAAAACTACTTGGTTAGGTTTAGGAATAAAATCATGTTTTGGCTTAAAATACCTTTTTTGTTCAACACAAAAAGGCTGGTGATGTCTCCAGATCTCATTAAAAATTCAAAATGTTGTCGTCTCAAACGGGATTAGAGATATCTTGACTTCCCGTCAAATATTTCTGGTTCCTGTTGCCACAAAAAAAAACGCTTGCAAATGTTGAAACGCCGAAGAAAATATCCAGCGGATTCACACTTACTAACGCCAATGTTTTGCCTTGAACTGAGGCCACCAACTTGCCTGACGTGTTGCCTCCCCCACCTCATGGTCCTACATGGTCAACATTTCATCCAGGTGACTTGGCTGGACTTTAAAACCACTGGACCTCCAACTTCCAATGTCTAAAACACAAAGTCCCTGGTTCTTCTGAAGGCAGCTTGAAAAGGGATGTGACTTGACATATCTTTTGGTGATATTACACGGTGGGGAGAAACGCCACTTCGTAAATAAGCTAAAAATACAATAAAAATGTTCCTGCTTGCTTGGAATTGCTTCTTTCTAGGTGGATGTGTCTTACTTTAAAGCAGCACTATATACATTTCAGGAGAATTATGGCTGTTGTCGGCTGTTGGTGGTTCAGGTCCTCCGCCAGTCCTAACCATCAGTATTCAATGACCTATGGATGAGACTCAACAATCAGCAATCATTCACCAGAAATGATTGTACATATTGTTCCTTTAAGTGTATTGAGATCATTTCAGTAGAAATTAGACCTTGGTATCCTGCGTTTTCGGTGCATCTGAGTTGGTAGTCAGTGTCGGTGTAAGGTTTTTGGGCGTGGTTACGGTTGGTGAATGAATGGCGCTCGCCAGTTTAAGTGAGAATTCTGCACTTGATTTGTGAAACATAATGAAAATGAGTGCGCTACTTTTTGCGACGGGCTGCAAATCTGCTGTGAGAGCAGTCTTTGTGTCCGTCCGTCAGTATGTGCCTTCACTGAATATGTTCAGACTCAACATTCAATTACCAGCTGCCTCATCGAGCGATTTTAGTTTAATGCCCCAGGCCCACTTAATCTGGGATATTCTGTTTTAACGCCCGAGTCAGCCTGAAATCCTTCAATGAGATGATTTTTCCCCGTTTTTTTTTTTTTTTTTTTTTATGATCTTCTCCTCTTTTGCTTTATTCTCATCTCGTCTTCCCTTCCCTTCTCTCCCTCCTGCCGCTCTTCTCCATCACTTCAGATTGAAGTCAAACGCGACAGTTTGCTCATTATCATAAAATAATGGGCCGTGGACATTGAGCGGATCCTGGCAAAACTTGACCCTGAAATACCACCAAAAGCCTGCGCGCTCCTTCTTTTTGTTCTACTTTTCATCCATTTTTCCTTTCTTCTTTCCTTTCTCTCTATCCCCAATCTTCTTATTTCAGACTTCATTTTTTTTTTTTTGCCTCCTTCCTCCAACTCCAACTTCCCTCCAAACAGCTGTCATGATCAAATACACCGCAGTGGTATTTCTCACAGCGAGGGCACTCATTCATTAAGTCAAACACTTGTTAGCATTCTAGCGCCCATCCCACCCGCCCAATTTACCCAACGCTGAGTGATGGAGAACAATTTTGCATCAAACTGAAACTGCATTTACTCCGAAGAGCCTTTTCATTGCCTTGTGATGTGTTTACTGTGGTGGCGGAGGAGGATGGAAGGGCTCGTGTCGTCTCCTCCCTCCTCAGCCATCACACCCACGAACAGTGTCTCACCCAGTCCAATGAGGCAGCCAACACTAAACTGTAAGAACAAGGCGCTCTCTCAGGCATGTAATTCCTCCTGTTGGCACTAGTTTAGAAGCCTATAGATGGCTCCCTGCTCAGACACAGTCACCATGTAGAAGTGTTTTTCAAGCTCAATTTGCCTCCTCTCGGGTACATATCCGTCCCGGGCAGCTGGTCCAATCACCAACAAAAGCAAATCTGCTCTCGCACGAGCAGAAATGGCAGCAAACGAAACATGTATGCCGGCTGGACAGCCGAACAGAGAGAAAATGCAGAAATGTGTTGAGCTGTTGACTTCTTACTTTGTGCGGGGCAGGTGAGCGGCACAAGGAGAGAAATCTCTCTTTTCATAGGAGGAGACAGTGTGCCTTTCAGGCCTGGACACGGTCGGGTTCACCAGTCTCCGAGGATAGATGAGGACACTGCTGAACAGTGGCCCTGTTGTGGCCCTATAAAAAGTCAGAGGCTGTGGCACTGATGCTGGCAAGTGGCAATGAGAAATACAGCAGTGATTCACTGGTTTTCTACAGCATGAGCCTGACAGAGTGGAGTATTCTCTCTGAGATAATGGTTTAATATAAAGTTGAATTTAAAGACGATTACAAACAGCACCTATGCCAGCCTGCCCTTGAGCCGGCATGATTGCATTCAAAATGTTATTTGTTTGCTTCGAGGGCATTTGGCTCATTAGCCTCCACACGACGATCCCATAAGGCTGCCCTGACTCATGTGCCTCCTTTCAGGGTGATGGCTTGAGGGTGAAATGTATAATTACGAAATCAGTGGGACTTTTTTTTCTTTTTTTCCCCCTAGTTCTTTTCCCCGGCTGGGAGCAGGCTGCCTCGCTGGTGCTTGGCAAACGGTGCGCCGTGTGCGCATCGGTGTTAGAGATCTGATCCTCTACAGGCGAGAATGCCAACACACCCTAAGGGATATAGATTAGAGATGTTTGTTGGAAAAAGGCAGAGAAAGGGTGGCAGTGTGTGTGTGTGTGTGTGTGTGTGTGTGTGTGTGTGTGAGAGAGAGAGAGAGAGAGAGAGATGGGGCAGGTGGGACGGAGGCAGATCAGTGATGGAAAGAGATGAGTCTGATTGTGCTCCGTGAAACTGACAAGGCATGAAAAGCAACGCTGTGTATGCTTGCATGCATGTGCAGGTGTGAAGTCTGAGCGTGTGTGTGCGTGCGTGTGTGTGTGTTTCTGTGCTTGCATTGTTGCCAAGCCCTCAGAGCATTCCCTCCATGTAACAGCACAGCAGATTTCACAGTCAGGGCAAGCACAACGCTGCTCTGTAGTCATGTCCCACAGCAGAATGAGCAGTAAATATCCACAGGTAGGTTAGGTGTGCCTTAAGGCATTCTACTTCAGCTACACACATCCACATTAGACCACAGACATATGCGTAATGACGGGAACTCACCGCGGTTTGGAACAGCAGATAAAGTTTAACTCAGTATTTCCCATTCTCTCGCTGAATCTCGGTGACTCTCAACTGTCGCCACTGTGGAGGAACTCATTTCACAGTTTGTCGGGGTTCGGCAGCAACTCCGCGGAGACAAAACAGCCCTCCGCAAAAAAAAAAAAACACCCGAACACACACACTCAGGGATCCGGAAAAAAAAGAAAAGAAAGAAGAGGTGAAAGTAACCGAAGAGGACGGCTGCTCCGGACCAATCCGTCGCACGGTTCTACACCAGTGAGAAACTTTGACTTTGGCTCTGGAGCAGGGGAGGGGGGGTTGAAAAGTCGCCTTATCCCACTGTAATTCACCGTTCCTAGAAGCAGAAGCTTTGACCTTTCTGGGGATAATGACTTTACAAAACGAAATCATCCAGCAGGAGATGTAGTCAAGAGGAGAGGAGGAGAGAAAAGGAGGAGGAGAAGGAGGAGGAGAGAGACTCGAGGAGCGCAAAGGGGCTGTCGATTAGAAGATTTCAAAAAGACGCGTTTGCGCATTTGTGTCAGCCAGAGAGCGGCGGGGTCCAACGTCGGACAGATGCGACGGAATGCGGCTAGCGGGACGCGGACAGCCGCCCCACGAAGATGGTTAAATATCCCGTTCTGAATTCCACCCTTTTCTTTTTTCGCTTTTTTTTTTTTTTTTTCTACTTGACCCGCCTACTCCGCAGCGCTGTGCGGAGAGAGGACGCAGCGGCGGAGCAGCCAGACGAACTGTAGGTAGGCGCCCTGGCAGCAGACAACAGGGCATGGGCGCCCCAGCTCTCCCCTGTGCCCCTCTCTCACTTAGTCACATGTTTAAGACACAAGTGGCCCTCTGTAATAGCTGCCAGAGGAGGGAAGAGCGTGGCGGGCGACGTGGGGAGAATGATAACACGCTTTTTTTTTTGGTCACAGTCTCCATCTCTGCCTCTCACTTTTAAATGAAGAAGCACTGGTGCGCACTAAGCGAAATGACACTCTCGCCATTAACTTTACGCCCCAATCTAGTTCTTTTAATGCCGCAGTTATTTATAAAGACATGGGCATTGGCAGTAATTGAATATCCCCCATAACTGCTCGGCCGGTCCACTCCAAAAGCGCCTCAAGAGAGGGACGTCAACATTGAAGTCCTTATCTGTCTGAGCTGTCACATAAGTCAGAGGAGAGTGAAGGTGCTGAGCATAATGTCTAATCCTCTCCGGTTTTGTCTTGTGAAGCATGCCCGTGCATGAACTATGAGTCATTAAGTGGCGCTGCAAAAGAGGCAGGCAGCCCTGCTTAAAAAGAATCTCCATGCAGCAGAGAGCGCGCACCGCCACCGAGTGAGCGGATAGATGCTGGCATTTTCATAATGACTGTGACAGCACACATTAAAGTAACAGGGATCAGCGCCGTTAAACTGTACGCCGAGGCACCTGATTTCATCTCGTGTCGCGCTGATCAGAAGCAGCAGCAGCGTGTGGGGGATCTGAGGTGACCGCCACCGAGCAGGGACGATTAATATTCAGAGAGCAGCGGGAGCGTCTTTTGTCTGAGTTACGTCTGAAATACAACTTAAATGATTCAGTTATGTGGACACTCTCCGGAGTGGGTGGACTTTAAGGCCATGGTGGCTTAACAAAAAAAAAAAAAAAAAGAATGCTGAATAGTTAGCGTGAAGATAGAATATGAATTGTTATAATGCTTGTGGCAGTTTGTGTTAAAAAAAAAAAAAAAAAAAAAAAACCCTCTGGTAAACACTGAGGGATGTGGCAAATGTAAAGGTTGCGGTGCTGAATCATGAGCAGTACAGTTTTATGGGAGGCGTCCTTGAGTCCTGTTTCAACACTCCAAGAGGAACTCAGCCTACCCACAAACAGCAGAAATGCAATCTGCCAGAATCAGGGCTTTGAATTCTACAGGCACAGCAGCCTCGGTGTGGCGCTAATTAACCCAGTTCCCCCGTGTGTGTGTTCACTGTCCATTTAGTATGCCGCGCTTCGCCGTAGCTGTCCGTGGCGCTGGAGTTGATTTATGTCGCGTCCCGGCAGAGATCGGTGCCAGATTCGGTGTGACACTGACTCCGCTTCGTATTCCCGACTGTCAATTCCGGTCAGGATGCCGCAACGAAAAGGGAGTGACAACTTGTTAGAAAAATCTCATCAATTTCACCCTTTCCTTAAGTGTATCCATCCATCTGCGCGCTGCATTAGCAAAAAGGATCCCGAGCCGTTCGTCACTCATATTAAAGCCATCCAGCTCTGTGGATGTTGTTGTTGATGATGATATGCTTATGGATGGAGCGCTGTCCGTGGTGCTGAACAACCAGCGGCACACTGTTTGGAGCCTCTGGGATCACTCACCCTTGCGCGCATGGTTTCCACTGCAGTTGACACACATTCAGAAGCCATTTTTAATCGGTTGAGTTGGAGCACCATGTCCACATCAGCAGGTGGCAAATCCCCAAAGCCCAGTTCACAGCTCGCTTTGATTATCGTTGTATATCTGTGTCATTTTAAAGCCACAAAACGCACGTGTCTGAAGAAAGGTACTTCACGATCGAGGCCCAATTCCAGGTCAACAAAAACGCCCGCTGACATTCTGAGCGGGGATACGACTCAACAATCAACCGTCTTTCTCCAGAAAGTTACTTATTCCACTTTTCCACCTAAAGTAGCAGGTCTACACAGGTTTTTAAAAATCGCTATTGACCACATACCCACTTCCGGGCAAGGCAGCCCGTCTGCGGCCTTATCTGAGGTGTTCCGTTGGACATCAGTGACGTCACGTTTCACGCCACAAATGCACCGGAAACAGTTGTGACAGAAGAGAACGCAACAACAGGCCCATTGTGAGAGAAGTGTCTGTAAAAACGCTGGATAATTTATTTGGAGTGTCCCATCCCTCCCCGCAAAATGACTCCTTTCACTGCCATGAATGGAGCCATCTGGTCCAATAACATTTGGAAAGTCTAGAGGAGCTGCACGATTCAATTATTTTATCCCCCTTCAAGTTAGCCGAGTGCTAAACAGGAAGTTAGCCAGCTCAGTCGGCCATCCAGGTATTTTCTCAGCCGGGATGTCAAACCTTTTTGGCTTCAAAACACAACTGAGCAGCTTTCGTAGGAATGAACAGGGCTCCAACTCCAACACTGTGTCCAGTGTAACGTCTTTAATATTCCTTACTTATTTACGCGCCACCACCAGATGTTGATAACATGTTATCAATTTTAGATCGAGGCTGCAGAGTCAATTGACCCGAGTGTGAATGCGGAGTTTACACATTCCTATTGCACACAAAAGCCTGATCTTAGGGTTAAGTGGGACCGCTTACCAGTGGGAAAGGGGGAACAGAGTTGCTTTAAAAATAGCTGAGGGAAGAAGAAATGTACCAAGAACCTCTGGAGAACAGTTAGATTATCGTATTTAATGGGGAAAAAAAGTTGACTAAGGTGTTCCTCTCCTCACTCTGCCCGGCTTTTACCGACATTGTTCTGGTACATCGTATTCTGTTACCACTGCAGTGGATGTTTTGCACCCAACGGTGTATCCTGCCAATTTAAATAAGAACATATGCATGTTTTATTCAAAATATCGACATAATTGCACTTAAATGATTTTATTAAAAATCAATTTTGTATAGTCTTTAGATTGTATCTTAATTAAGGGCCCTTTTTTTATGTAAATAAGCCCAATAGCCAGAATATACCCGCTGGTGCAGATGACATCCAGACCTATATTCAGTAAAAAATAATTTAAACTCCTATCTTTTTTTTTAACCTGTCTGATTATAAATGATTGAAGAGTTGCTCCTGAATCACATATTATATCACTGATGCATCTATTAATTCATGCATACAAAGGGTTAAAGTTTAACTTTCAGATTAAAAAACTACCCAAATGCTTGACTGGATAAGTGATTCAATGTGTTTAAATTAGCAAGTGCTCTCCTTACATAACAGCCAAACTAAACATAACTTCAGACCACTTTATCTGAAAGTGTTCCGTGTGACAAAACACTTAACATTTCACCAGAAATATATATATATATTTTTTTTAACGCCAAAAGGCTCTTTAGTGGAAACACTGTCCCTTTGTTCTCGCCCGTGACCCGCTAAGTACTGTAATTCCATTAATTTCACTATCAACAATTAATGACCTCCATTAGCATATTAATGAGTGATGTTCATGAAATGGATCTCCATCATGTCTGGTGGAACTGGAGCAACCCAGTGGATTTGCGGCTCCAGTGTCTGTGATGAGCGAGGCTGTGTAACTAATTTACACCTTAAGCACAGTCTCATTAGAGGACCTGGGAGTGTCTGGAGAGCATCACATTCATTTTAGCTCTGCGACTGTCTGGACGGGTGCAGAAAATGTCCCTCCAATAGGGAGCTGGGTGGGTGGGGGTGGGGGGGGAAGCTCAAGCTGTCACGTGTCATATTTGGCCTTTTTCGCTGTCATTCTTCATTTTGGAATGCCAGCATTCGGTTCAAAAGAGGAGTTCACGTCCATGTCAGCGATGAGTCACTCCTGAATCAGAGATGAGATGTAACCTTTTTGAGGGGGGCTCCTGGGTTTCACTCGCATGCTCGTTTGATATAACATTTTTGACGACTGCAAACTTTAACACGCAACAGGATTTGCCATTTTTCTCCCGCTCCTGCGCGTCCGTCTCAGTAGATCTTACTGTATAGCCGACTGGCTGACTGTCAGGCTCCGGCGAACTCTTAAGCAATCGCCACCACCCCCACCCCTCCCACCCCCCCGCTATAATTTGACCTTAGCAGTCTCCAATATCCCTGAGGCAGCCATGGAGGACAGTTGATTCAGATAACTCCATTTCACCGGGCCTGTGAAATGAATTTAGGTCTGTTCAACTAAGGGCCCATTCATTTTGGCTCCATTTCACCGTCTATCATTTCCCCAGAATACCATCAGACCAGCAGTTATCTATTCTATATTTAAAACAGCTAGGATTATTTGGTGCATGGGAGGAATATACCTCATACAGATTACCTCAAGCTATCTTGTGGTACCTTCTATCTATTGCTGCACTACAGATTCGGTATTAGAATTTAAGCCGGTGCCAGCAGTATCATACCCTGTTTATTATGGTATGTGCTTATCGCTGCGCATCCAGGACAAAAGGCTCATGAACGGAGGGAACTTTTAAGCTGCTCGTAGGGAATATTTCACTTTTTTTTGTCTCATCACCGAGCCAATTCTGCTGCTTCCCCTCTTGACTTTTTTAAGGAGGCAAGGGGCAATCATCATTACTTAGCCGAGCCGAGCCTTTATTGAAGACCGCACAAGAACAACCCCGTTGACACGTATCCTAACTGGGTGCTGCAAAAGACCTAATGAGACTCTTCAGGGTTAATGTTTTAATCTGCCGGAACTTCTCATAATATCATAACCGGTTCCCCAATGTGCCATACTGTTGTACTTATTATACCATAAACAACACTTTGCGTAATGGCCACTACGAGGCTTAATGATGAACCTGATGAGAAGAGGAATTAAGTTGATACCGGAGGCTGTTATAAAGGAGATAACCTTGTTTTTTTGGCTGGAAGCGACCACGGTAATGCTGTGATAGTAATCAGTGTTTCCATTCAAGATATTTATCATGGATCGCCAGCATCAGTGCTTAACAGTGTGGACGCTAATTCGGTGGGATTGTAGGATTGATAGAGCAACTGTGGAGAGGGGAATGAGGGAGGTAAGCTGCTTTGTGTATCCGTCAGTAAACACAAATTCACATTCACGGTGTCAGACAGAGTTTGCACCGTTCTTCTGAATAAACACGCAACCGTTCACATGACACATAGGAAGTGCAGGCGAAGAGGGTTTCAGTAAACATTTGAGTAAAGTTATCATGTTGAAATATTGCTCTGGTTAAAGTATAAGTCACCCATATGAATAGTACTTGAGTAGAAGTCTTAAAGTACCTGATATAAAAACGGACTTAAGTATTAAAAGTAATTTTCTGGCAATAAATGTACAACGGCTCATTGCATGGGTGAGATATAGTCCTGATAGAAATACATTAAAACGGTCTGAGGCCGACTGTGGAATCTCTTTCTTTACGTCAGCTCGAGAAATGTTCGTCTGATCAACGTCATGCTCTGCAGTTTTGTTGCTGAGGACCCGGGGTCGTCCAGTGTGGAATTCTGTGCAACACGGACACGTGTCACGTTCAACATAAAAACATTTGGAATACATGGCAGCGCTCGGTGCAGCAGTGGGGGCTCTTGGCTTCAGGGCTCTGCAGACTGAAGCTGGGCTCACATGTGACCCATCTCACAATATCCCATTCCCATGGGGAAGCAGACATAAACAACATGGAGATTAGCGTGGTGCAGCAACTTGCTGTAGTAACACACTGAAATTGTAAATATCAAACATGCAGTTCAGGAGGTGTGAGACTGGATCTGGAAACCCCTCACATTACCAGATGATCTGTGTCGAACAGCATGTTTTTCGATTGGGCACTGCACTGGTGCATTTAAAATGACTAACGCGTTGTGAGCAACACAGGTCTTCATCAGGGTCATTGTTAGCAGTAGCTTGTATTTCCCAAATTAGCTGAGGCGGCTCTCTATCACTGTGCCAGCTTATTGGTCCAAAACAAGGAAGTGATATATCACAGAGGGAAGAAAGAAGGAGACAGGGCGATAGAAGGGAAGAGAAGATGGATCCAGGGAAGGAGAAGGGGGGACTGGAGCAAGAGTAAATCTCAGTAATTAAAAGAATATAGATTTAATGCGGATGCTAAGTCGAGGTGGACCTAATCCTCTCTCTGTGCACACATCAAACAGTCTGTTACCTGCTCCACATTCTTCTGTCTTTTTGAAGGTGACATGCTTTTTATATTTGTCCAGTCAAGACTTATTTCACGTCCCCATGAGTACACCTAAAGTCTCCCAAAGAGCACCTGTATATGGTCAACATAAAGACACAGCAGTGCTTCCACTCCACTGTTTTAAATGACACATACATGTACATGTACTGTATGTACTGATTGTGTACTCTGGGGTCAACCCATCACCCACATGATCAATTGATTGATTGGTTCACTATTCAGCATTCTTTTTTCTGATTATTAGAATCAATGTTTGCTGGTTTGTTTGTTTGTTTTTTTCTAAATCTGATTAATTCAAACATTCCTACACTGGCACTGATGCAGCATGAAATCTATAAAGCAACTTCCAACTAAAGTTATCAAATAAATGTATTAGAGTAAAAGAACAATATTTGGACTTCAGAATGTAGTGGAGTGTATACAACAGCAGGAAATTGAGAAACACAAGTCGATGTACCTCAAAATTGTACTTAGGTGCAGTACTACATAACCTGCCCACTCTGACATAACTGGAAGATACAAATGGTGTTTTCCTTCTGCAGTTAGAGAAGTAAACTAAAAATAAAGATTGGCACTTATCCCTGGATGGACTAAAGAAAAAATAAAAAACAAACAGTTGAGCATCAGTTACATTTAGAGTGCCCTTAGGTTAGGCACTGAACTTACAACCACCCCTGTTAAGCTGTTCATTGGTCCACTTGTGACTAAAAACAGAGCTGTGATAAACATTTGACAAAGAATTCCCACTGCAACTACCCCCCTTGTTGTTGCTGTATTGTATTATTTGCGGCATGCCCAGAATAAAGGTTTAAAACATTGAATAATAAAGCAAAATAATTATGGTCTGCAGCACAGCTGGTATCTGTCTTTGTAGAGACCCACTTCAACTGCACAGATAAAATCAGTCAGTTCTCTTCCAGCAAAAAAAAAAAAAAATGGAGAATTGAGAGGCCAGATATGGACAGACCAGTGCCGCTGTACCAAGAGTGTGCCACCGTGGCGGAAGCCTATCATTGAAACCCAATGAACAGATCGCTTGGAGATTTATCAGAAATGATATAGTGCTGTGAATGAGAAGGGTATGGCTTCTCCATTACCCATCCGTCACCAATGATGTATTGCAGATAAACTACCAGGCAGCAACAAGCTCTTGCTGAGAGGCTGACCTCGTTGATGAAAGCGAAAACTCCCCCATGGCCATTCCAGCATACACAGCCCCCTCTTTTCAATACAACAGTCAGAGCTTGTCTCTGTACGAGGTAACTCATATCAACACTATTACTTCTTGGGGGTGGTGTGTGTGCACTGACAGAAAAGAACAAACACACAATTTGTCTACAGACATGGGATGGAAAGGCCCTCTGCTCTGCATCAGTGCTTGAAGGTGAAGTCAAAAGGCTACTCTCACACCGCGCAGCTGATGTGCATCTTCACTAGCCTGCACCTCACCTGTTCAAACGGCACCTGGTTTTATTCCACATTGGCAGTGATAAATAGACTGCAGCTGTGCCTGTCCCAGGCACTGTCAAGTTTTGCACTTTAGTGGCACCGGATTTCAGCACAGCACAGCCCTTATTCTGAGTGCCTTAGTGCCCAGGAATCCCTGTAATCAGTAAACTGCCACATTATCAACCCGAGTCAGTCTATAAACGCTGTTTGCCGGATGACTCATCCTTCAAAAAGCACAAAAACACGACCTTAAGCAATTTCTTTGCATAATAGTATCCTGACAATAACAGTCCCAGCGGATGTCTCAATTTAGTTTTTCAGCCGTCTGATTCGAGTCCTTTAATATGGGGTGTCTGATAGAGGTCAACACAATGTTTACATTTTCTTTCATTTTGCATGATGTCTGCACAAATGTACATAAGATAATTTATTTATGTCGAGTATCATTCTGGATCTGTTGCTGGCAGGGTTGGACAGTAGGGTTGGGCGATGTCTGCTGAATTGGCATATGACGTTTCTACGGTGAAACATCCTGATGGACGATGACATCCTTGTTTATGAATTTGCAGCAGCTTGTCCCCTCAGCGTGATCGTAAGGCAGTAGCTACATATTTGCTCACCACTGTAGCCGCCGCTGTTTCCCACCTTTGCTGTAACATGAATCTCCAACTGTGTCACTATCTCCCCGTTACCACCGACATACATCCCTGTGCCAGGTTGAAAAGCGTCCCTGTCTCCGCACCACATGTCCGTAACCAAGCTTTGTTCAGCCTCATATACATAAAACAACGTTGGTCGACTAGCCAAGGAAGCTAAGCTAAGTGTGTGAAAATGGCACTACTGAGGAAACAGCGGCCCTTGGGGAAAAAAAAAAAAACACTGCTGCCACAAATGTAACCGAGTGTCTTGAATTCTCCTTCCTGAGACAGTTTAATAAGAAAATAATAAACAAGACATGGAGAAGTAATGTTGGGGTCGCAAACAAAAACAACTCTGCCCTACGGCAACTCTGAGGGGACACGCCACTTCATTGTGCTCTCTGGTGGAGAGCCTTTTACATCACCATGATACGATGGTCAGGGAGTTGTAGTCCATGGCTGTTAGCCATTTACTGCTAATCCCTGACCATCCCTTATTTTATAGAGAAAAAAATAGATTAAGTGATGCAACATCAGACAAGTGAGGGACATGGTAAGAATGACAATAATAAATAAATAAATAAATGACAAACATGCCATACAAACTGGTATATTGTGTTGTATTTTCAGGGTGTTGAAAGGCCGTGTGTGAATGTGTGTGAGAACGAGAAAGTGTTCAACAATGAATAAAGCTAAATATGTGTATATGGGAAAAAATAAATGAATACAATAAAACAGAAAGAACCTCCATTCCTCCTAACTGTCCTCTCTTCCTTCCTCGCAGCCTCTCGACACAATATAAAAGTCAGTCCAAGTCACTGTTTTACTGCTGTACTAATAATTTTTTGCCCAAAGTACAACCGATTTGCAACAAAAAGTTTGATTTATAGCAAACATAATGCTGCCCCGATTATGATAGTTGTGTTTTTTGAATAAAGATAATGAGGAAACTTTAAGTCGCAAAGTTTTGATGGTATTATTAATATGTAGTATTAAATGTCCACTGATAGTCTATTTCTTTTGTTTTCTTACAATATGTGCTTGTAGCAACAAGCATTAGCTGTTTATGCCTAGGCACCTGCAGCACATTCTTGCTTTACTGTATTATGATGAAGTAAGCGGTGATTGCACAATGTAATGGCTATAGTATAATGACACTATCCACATTTAGTTTGGTTCCCTGTAAACTTAGGCAACTGGGCAATGTTGTCTGCCACCTGCCCAGAAATCTCCTGGGAAATTGACAGCTGACTGGTCAGGAAGGCTGCCTGGTACCATTAAACACAACGTTATCAGCATGTCTGCAGCAGCGGTGCGAATCACAAAGGGGAGTAGTTGTATGTATTTTAAGGTTAAGGAAATATCCAACTCCTGGCCATTAGCAGAAAAAGGCCAGGATGTTTTTCTCAAACTGATTTTGATGTCTAAAATCCTACCACACACGTTACTTGGGATGCAAACACTGGCCCCTGGTATTAAAGTCTTATATGCCCACCATGTAAATCCAACCCAACAACCTCCCTTCAACCTGCGTGCAGCACCCAATTGCAGCTCTTCCTTTACTTCAACAGGCATTACTCATAGAACACCACTGCATAATTGGTGAAACATATTACAAGAAGCTTCACCAGGCATTAGTGATGCAGAAATCCATAGCACCTCTCCAGATTGAACTGTCCTTTGTGCAATTAAAGGCCCTGTCCAGCCAGTGTTGGAGCAACAAGGACAAGATCCCTCACTGGCTTACCATCATTCTGCTTAATGTCTTTGGTGGAAAGCATGATCAAGCCACAGGTGACAGGGAATAGAGTTGTTCAGTGCAAGCTGGTTATCAAAGCTTTTACTCGCCCATACATCAATACTTTCAGTGTTTGTATTGTTGTCAGTGTCAATTAAATGAGATGATTATACCCCAGTCCCCAGTTCATGTAGTCTACCAGTGCATGTACATTTATCAGTGTCATAGCCAACATACCAGAATGCCATTTCTAAAACATGTCGTATCACTTTAATTTTAATGTTGCTATCCTGACTTTCACATCAGGAGGTGGAAGAGATGGTGGTGTAGTGTACCGGCAAGCCAGTGACCACAGCCCGAGACAGCGCTTTAACATTTCCAAGAGCGAAACCGCTGGGTATATTTGACAGAGACTACAATATTTCAACATTTGTGACACCAGTGGATATTTTAAAGGAGACCTTGGTACAATTTGGATTTTCGATTGCAAAGTCATGACTTCTCCAGCCTGGTTTGTGTCGGGAACGAAAGCAGGAATTTTAAGCCACAACCTGATGTCTTCCAAAACCCAACCACGTAGGTTTTGTTCCCAACCCTAACCCAACTGTAAGCAAGAAATCGTCATAGTATAATGTTGAAAATTGAACCAATAGAAATGTGACATGCAGTGAGGAACTCTTTCATCATATCCGTGGTTTGCAGAAACATTTATTCCACCAACTGTGTTAATGATTAGCAGTGTGTCCAATAAGAAGCCCCCGACAAACCATAGAAATTGCAGAAGAGTATGATCTCTCTTTCTGTAGTGTCAGTAAACCATTACATTTTTCCAACCCTCCATTTCCATGGAGGGTTGGAAAAATGTAATGGTTTTCTTGTCTTTTTCACTCTCTGTGTATCCTCCTTATCCAACCCTTTGCTTCTGCTGGAAGAGGGTAAACAAATGACACAAAGCCGAGTGGAAGTCGTGGAGATAAATTCTCAACCTGTGGTTTGCAGAGGATCGAGCGTTTGGACAAGTTAAGGCATGTGAAGTGACCCGGTCCACATTACCCCTGTCACTATCTGTATTTCCCAGCTTGGCCTGATAGATCCATGGGCCCTCTGCTGACAGAGATAATACAAGGTGGAAAGAAAGACTGTTTTGTGACAGCACTGGGAAAAAAAGCAGAGAGCAGCGGGGGGAAAGCAGAGAAGAAGGGGCAAGTGCATGACTCAGCGAAAGGTGTTGCACCATTAAAATCAAATTTACAGCTGGTTTCAGACAAATCTGTAAGCTCTGTGGCTGTAGGCAGAGATGGTTGGGCATTTGGAGGACATTACAAATTGACACCCTACTTCTCAGGACTCCTGAATCATTTATTACACCTACCACTACTTAAGCTGTCGAAGCAGTGATGGGTTTGGCACTGTGTTGTCCACAGTTAATTTATCAGGGATGAGCTGGCTGCTGCACTGTCTGCCCAGTCTGCTGTCGAATCTCCCTCTGTCATTAAAGGTGTCAAAATCTCCAGCTTTTACCTCATCAGCCTCGCTAAACATCCAATGAGCATGCTCGCTAAAGCATGTTACAGAAGACATTTATATGCGTGCTCTTTTGAATAATCAATATCCTAATGTACCGCTGCTGCTTAGATATTTATTGTGTCCGTGTGAAGTCGTAACAACGTCAACAGTTACGGTTGAGGGCAGGTTTTAATTTCTCGAGCAGTGTGGCAGGTACCACATCATTCCCCGTGCAACTGATTTCTCTGCGGAGCAGCCTCAGTGGGACTCTGTCTCTGCTGAACCACTGCGCGATGAAACGCTTTTATTATTCCACAAAAAGGGAATTTTTAAGCATCCAAAACCAGCCTACAGGAAAGAAAGAATGAAAAGGAAGATGTATGTAACCTGAGGGCGGTGCGATCTCAATGTGTGTGCAAAACCATGGATAGAACTGATGAATTTCTCCTGTGGACTATGACCCCTGATTAAACAAACAAATTAAAAGCATAACTAAAGCCTGGCTTTTCCCATTGAAGTATTACTAAAACCGTATGCAAGGAAAGTGATTTTTTTTTTTTTCCTCAACATTACCATAAAACCCTTATATCTGTCTGCCCAAATTAATTACTTCAGTTACAGTGGAGCTTAGCAGAATGGATTTGCATTTTTTGGCCATAGAGCATAAGCCAGTCACTTCTATTTTTATCATTATTCATTTTTTAATCCTATAAAAAAGAAAAAAAATACACCACATGTCTAATAGGGTTTACTGTTCTGTAAAGCTTATTTTTAGTCTGTTATCACATTGAATATTTTTATAGGTATGTATTTGGTACTGCTTTTAGCAATTTAAATTTAAATCAAAATACGATGTGTGTTACGTAAGACCACAGTTCTTACCAGTCCATGATTTTTATGTCCCTTTCCATGTTATGCGCTGAGGTCGGGAGTCTAGACTGAGCTGATTTAGCTTGCATAGTGAAATGGAAATAGAATTCCAAACATGTACCTGATCGTACCGTGAACATTCAACAGTCAAAATACTCTGGTTCATGTTCTGTGCATAATGTAGCATTTATGGCACCGGTTGAAAATAACAGCCCAGCATAACAGACCTGCCGATCCAGTTTGCTTTACCTAGGAAGCAAAGGTGCATGTCTGTATGGAGGTAAAGCACCAGCAGGGGGCGATAATGAGAGGAGCAAAGGAAGAATGTCCAGATGAGGTCATCGTTGTTTGGGTGGTTCATTCACAGGACTTTCACCTGGTCGGCTGGGGTTTGAATCCTGCATGAGTCGAATGGGGATTGTTTAAGCAAAACCATGACCGTTTCCTCAACCTAAACCAAGTGTTTTGGGTGCCTGTGTATTGAAATTGTAACTCAACGTTGCATATGTTTAATTTCATACTTGACCACGGGATGAAAGTGACAGTGACGCAGTGGACGTATCACGTTGTTTTGTTGTGATACCGAGCCATGTAGTCGACAATAAGCATTCGAAAGTGGATTGAAAAAAGGAAGGGAAAATATTTGGGGTTTTTTTTTGTAGAAGTATTTTGGATGTGGTCAGTATCTGCACAGATTTGTGTGAGCCGCAACAAAAACAATTCTAATATGTGGACATTTTTTTGTTATCGAAAGTCGTTTTCGTTATTCAAAAAGAGGGGATGAAAAGGTGTTTGGAGATGGATAATTTAGCCTCCGAGTGGGCCGGCCAGTGAATGTACTGACAGGATACTTAGCAGGATTATAGAGGCACAATATAAACAAAGCCTGTAGCGTATAAGCCAAGGACAGACAGCCATTTAGCATCCAAACCGGTCTTGAGTGATTTTAAGGCTATTCAGTGAGCTACATCGGACTAGAAAAACAGCTACGTAGCTTGCAAAATTATGCTGATGTTGCTGTTGTAGGCAGCCGTCTGTTATTGCGGGTTACTCTGGGTCGAAGCTGTGGTCAGGGTGTTATTCAGTGTCACTGTAATTATACAACAATGATACTTTACTCATAAATCGCCTCACCCCAAAGTCAGTGTTGCTGCATAAAACAACTTTCAGTACAGATACTAACATAATGAAAATGTCAAGTTTGGCTAACGATTTGGATCGTGCAATTAACAAACTGGCTTAGTTCTTTTGCTGGGATTCGTTGAGCAACATTATCATGATATGATTTGTCTTTTCTTCTCTGACCACCTGGTGAATGTAAATCCAAGAGTTGCTCTCTTTTAGACCTGTTTTGTCTCCGGAAACTCCACAGGGAAGTATCTGCCCCTTTAGCCTATTGTAAGTTGCGTACAGTGGGCTTTTAGGGAGTTTCGCTGAAAACAGCTGCCTGCTGTGGCCGCAAACGACAAAATAAGAGCAGCAAGAGCGAATGGAAATAGTGCAGTTGCAGCCTTGACAGCCACACAATGAGCTGAAACCCGCTATAACGCTCCATAAAGCTGAGGGGAGCTGCACATTCAGATGATCACTTTCTGTAGGTTCATCACTACGAGCGAGCCATTCCTCAGTGTCACGCTGTATTCACGCTGCCATTTGCTCCGTTGTTATTATAGAAATATCGATCAAAGCCACTTTAAATGAGGGTGATCTGTAATACAAGAGGCATCAGCACATCCCCGAGCAAATAATGACATGTGCCTTAATAAATCAAGCAATTGATTTTCAAACAAACAAAATCTGCAGTCAGGGTCGTTGAAAATATTGGATGTGTCCTCACTCGTAGCGGGGAGAAAAAAGCGAATAAAGCCGCAGAAAATTTGTGTTAACCTTTACGTGCGGTGAGTTTAATGAACTGACTATCAATTAAATCCTCAGAGTGCACAGAACCTAAAATAGAATATGTCAAAAGTACATGGTTATCAACCTGAAAACAAGGGAAGGTCATTGCCAGAAGAGTTTTTTTTTTTTTTTTTGCACCGGTGAACTATTAAGTCCAAGCTCAATGTCAGTTCTATAATATGACTGCCTGCCTCAGGAATTCAAGTGGGTGTTTGCTCCACACACGGATATCTGCTTTTCATTGCGACGCTGAACACTGGTGATTTGGCTCGCTTTCAAGACAAACTTTCGCCCATCAACATTAATTTAGCTTGAATGTTGGACATCTGTTTTTCAGGGTTTCGGGGAATATTTACTGCGAAACCGAGCTGTCGCCAGTCCCTTGAGTTGTTGTTGTATCCCCACCACAGACAAGGGATTTAGAAGCCCTTTAGAAACAATGATTGACAGCCATGTTAAATTACACAGAGCTTCCGGAAGAGGCTGCTTCCCTCTCGCGGTATGACTGGCTGTAATACTCCCTGAATCTGGTGCAAGAATTCCCCTGTTCCCGAGCCCTAATTTAACAGTCCTAAAACACCCCTGTGCACTCGGAGCTGAACAAAAACCAAATGCTGCTAATGCCAAGTTAATTAATAGAACCCCAGCTGCTTGGGCCTCAGAAAGACATACGATGCCAAGGAGGAAATATTGTGCTCTGTACGTGTCTATTGTGACAATAATGCTTTGGTGTCAATGGGACATGCCCTTATTGGCCCTCTCATCTGCTTTGTTAATTTTGTTTACAGAGCCAGCGCTTTCCAAAAAAATTGCCCTGATTAATTTCGGTATCGTGGCTCTTGGGGCTTCCATGAGCTGTCACATCTGAAAAGAATTTAGCGCTGCCACACAAGTGGATACTTTTCACTCAACACCGATTCATCAACACTTTCATCTGATGAAATCCAATTAGTTAGTTATTCTTATGCCGAGAAATTTCAGACTTCTCTGTGCCAAGTCTTCTTTTCTCCCCTGCTTTTCTAAAATCATACAATAGCTGAAACTTGTACATTTAAGCACAACAGGATGTTCAGAATAATAATTGTTTTTTTAGGATATAAAAACCTTTTCTTTCAATCATCACAGCTTGTATGTTGCCTAGAGGACGAACCATCTGAAATCTGACTGAAAGGCTCTGTGGTGCTGGATGAAATGTCTAGGATTCGCCAGTGAGGTGTTAGGGGTTTCAATGATGACTGCCGGATGATATCTCAGTGGGGATACCTCGTGCACAGCGGTGGTACTCTCCTGGGTGCCGAGTGGTGCAGGGTAAACCACAGCGGATTAAGACATGATGCTCTTTGTACTCTGTTATTTTCTTATCTATGGTATCTCACACAGTGTATCTACTTTTAGTATTGTGTATAGAACAGCCAGATTTATTTTACTCATTGTCTGATGAAATGTACTGCAATGTTTATTCTAGTTATGTACGGCGGCATTGTGATTGCAATTATACATGGTTGTTGTCATTAGAGGTGCATTTGCATTGAGGAATGTGAACCTGTTGGATCTTCTGCTAATCAATTCCTGATTTAATAAAAAGGTGTCAGAGCAAATCCAATGTTGTTTTTGTATGTTCTTGTTGTTTTTTATTGCAACGTGTTTATAAAGTAGTGTCAGTCCTGGTGTCCTGGTGTGCCCTGGAACATTTATTTTTCAGGTCAGCTATTAGATTAACTCCAATTAAATTTGCAGACCAATTCACCCCGGGGGGGGAGGAGAGAACCTTGTGCTGAATTGTAATCACTAACTCTTTAAGTTACCCTTTGCAGTTTTTCTTCATCTGGTCCAAATTTCAATTTGTTCAATTTGTGATCAGATATTTGTAAAACTAACATTCCCATCACCCCCAGCTGTACTCTGGGTTTAGTGCTACTTATCACGCTAACATGATGAGTGCTAAGTAAATGTAAACTGTATCATTTTGAACATTGCAGCACTCTGACGTCAGACTTTCTTTCACAGCATTACCCTTCAGCATACCAGCAACAGGTCTACTGAACTGTGGTTGTACGGGTGCCGTCTGGTTTATTCAAGAAGACTACCTGGTTAGGTTTAAGAAAAGATTGTGGTTTAGGTTCAAATCAGAACATCACTTCTGTAACTTCACTAACAAATGCACCTACCTTACATACTGCTTAGTTTAAATTTGGTTATCACTAATGCAGTTTTCATCTTGGCACTGCTAAGTCCCATTACAAGCACTGCATGAAAAGTGGGATTTTCGGCCCCGTAAACGCCCGGAAATCTCCCTAATTTTCGGCAGTTAACGTCAATTTACAGGCTGTGAACGTGGCGTTTGTCTGTGCCGAAAATTGTCGGAAACGAACCATGACGTCAGTGGAGCTCCCGGATGTGCGAACGGCTCCAATTTGCATATGAATAGCAGCGAAACCACGCCTGGCCAGAGAATGTGTGGGCTGGCTTGAATATCCTCACTCAGTATTGGATGAAACCACTACTCATAAACAAGCAAAATCACTCGTGATTGGTCACCCTGGGTCATTATAAATGTAAACCCCGGTGGGAATATATATAAATATTATGTTTATATATTTATATGATTTATTCATTCATTTATATTTATGATATCAATTACATGAATGAATTTACTGAGGAAAGGAACATTTGCCAGGAAGGAGTTGTTTATTCAAAGAGTTTTATTAGCACAAATACAAACACACAGCATGTACAAAGCATAATCTGCCCACACAACAAACGGGACGCTCACAAGAGGCCCAAAACCTACAGCACCGCTAAGTGTCTGTTTCTGCAGACGTCTGTGGTGCGCTGCTACTTCGGAATCGCCTCTCATGTGACAGCAGTGTGGCGCAGAGCTCGGTGAGCTCCCGGCTGCCAAAGGTCGCACAATTCATTCAGACACCCGCCATCTTGTGCCGTCTTCCTCCTCAGATATCAGGTCCATGGCGGCGCACTTCCAAAGGTCCACCTCATCCTCAGCTAGCACTCTGGCTCGCTTCCAGCAGCTGTAAAAACAATCAATAAAGACGATCAGTACTACGTGATGCACTGCGTATGGACACAACACATCTATTATTTAATAGAATAATAGTCACATTGACCAAAGACGGATCTAATCTAATAAATCTTACCCTCTTTGTCCTCGATCGACTCCGAGCTGAACTCACAGCGTCAGCCTGCGATACAAGATCTGGTTGTTTGTTGTCCTGCGTACTGTCTCGTAATGTCTTACAGGCAGCTGGAAAACAATTAAAAAGACTGGTATGAATAAAGAAACGTAAGTCACAGTAAAATTAAACGAGGGAGAAAACAGTAACAGTTACTTACACACAATGGCGTCATTATCGGCATCGTGTAAATCTGGACTTGCAGACGTGGCTCCGAGCTAACAGGAGGTCACGGCCTTGTTATGAGGCGAGGTTAGTCTGTGAAAACAAAATGCTCGCAGCGATAAACCTCCGTGTCCCTCTGAGGCAGCGAAGCTCCGTCCGTCGGCAACATTCTTCGTGGCGACCCGGCAAAGCTCCTCTCGTCCGCGCAGACGTCTTCTCGGCAATGGCCGGGCCGCTAGCCTAGCTCCTGCTAGCTAGCTTAGCCGAACTTGCTTCGTGTCCAATAAAACACAAACACTTCGACTGCGATGGAGAGTCCGACTCACACACTCACAGCACGTCGTCCGACAACAGTTCACAGTCTGTTAGTGATAAAACACGACACTGACGACACACACAGTCCACACAGCTGCTCGACGCCATTAACTCGCCGCTCCTTCTTCCTCGTCACTCACGCTCCGGTCTACCCGGAAGTGTAAAACTCTTACAGGTCATGAACTCTCACACGCAATAAGAATTACTTTTCAACTGCTTTTAAAACATTCAGAACCCATGAAATTATAGAAATACTTTTCTTTTTTTTTTACATTTTAATATCTTGGTTATCTCAAAATATTTCATGCAAATTTTAACTTCTTAACAACTGGCGTTTTATCTTTAACTTGTTCCCAGAAGAGAGAGAAAAAAATAAATAACCTTTTTTACATAACATTGGCCATTGCTAATGACATACACAGTAATTAATCTAGCATACTTTCATTAAATAAATCCATTCAAGCTAAAATATAAGGGTCTATAATTAGGCAATACTGAGCCTCATCTATTTATACCAGAGATTTTCTTAAAATGAAGTTAACACCTTTTAGAAAAAGGTCACCTGGGGTAAAACTCCCCCTGCTACCCTGATTTGCATTTGTATAGCTCACAGCATTTTCATTTACATGTTAAAGCCTCCCCTAGAATCAGGGGGAGGGGGGTCATGGGGGGACAACTGCCAAGCAAGGCCCACGTCAATTTCCGACAATTCACGGCAGTTTTCAGTGTTGCCTGCAAATTGCCGCAAACCTGAAATTCCACGTCAATCTACAGTGCCACATACTGACGAAAATCCCACTTTTCATGCAGTGAAGCTTACAAGTTAACGTCTTTTTGACGGTTTTGGACATTTCAAAAAAATGTATATAAGTACCTCACTACGAATGTTCTTCTCTGGTGTCTGATGTATGTTGACATTGACTTCATTGCCACCTACTGGTCTGGAATACGTGCATGTTTGAACATTTATTTCTGGTCTTGTGTGTAAGAGATAATTGTAAAATGACAGCCAAGTGAACATCATTTTTTACAATTAAAGGTGACAGATATCAGTTTAGAAAGTATCCCTAAATCTCCATGTGACACCAAAGATTTGAAGGAAAATTAGTTTACATACAAAAAAAATAGAGTTAAAAGAGAAGTTTGGTAAGATGGCGTCTATGACTTCTTGCTGAAAATTTTATATGAATATTAGCATCCAGAGACTGCATTAAAAACAGAAAAAGAGACTGGAAGCAACATTACAATAAAAAAAAAGGATACAGAGAACATCAGTTAGAGACGTGACGAAAGCTACATTTGAGATAATTACAGTATTTAAAATACCACTCTTTATCCTTCACTCGCAACAAGTTCCGAAACCTTTTTTCCCCCTCCTTTCAAATGTAACCCCCCCTCCCCTTCATCAGGGGACTGGAGTAATTGAAAGGATAGATAACAACGTGTTTCCATTGGGTGGAAAGCCTTATCTAATCCAGTTTTGAGGGAAGATAATTAAAGGTCAAATGATTGACCAAGGTAGCGCTTCTTTTTGTACCGTTGACCCCTCTGATAAAACACTGAGTCACCCAATCATTTAATTGACTTTGCTTTACATGTGGTATCTCAGAAATGGTGAACGATATACGATTGTGGGAGGCAAGGTCATAAATCATCTGGCCTGCCTGTAAACACTATCACTTAAAAGGGATGGTAGGGATCGAGCAGACGCTGTTAACAAATCTCCTTTGACCCGAAAAACAGACCGGCAGCCCTCCTGCTTGGCCCCGCCGCTTTCAGCAGAGAGCCGAAGCGGTGCATATCCACCTTTCGCTATCTGACTTTAATTTTTCATATCTTGCCTACCTCCTGATACGAAGAGGCAGGTCAAATTGAGAAACATTGCCCTGAGTATGGTAACTGTGGTCAGTTAATGGCTATGAAATATGTAGCCATTTTCCCCTCGTCTGAGGCATGCATGCTATTGATTTCTTCGGGGCTCCATCAATCACGGCGATAACCTCACCGTCACAGAAGTTACTGAGAGCCATCGCTCAGGCCGGAGGCTGAGGGAGGACGGGACAGGAAGGGACAGAAATCTATGGGCTCTCTGTCTTCCCAGTTTGTTTTATTCCCGTATGTTGTTTTGTTGCCACCAGTCACTGTGTGATGTCATTAAGGGCCAATGAATCAGCTGACATAAACACTTTCCCTCTAATTGTGTAAACTGAACCGTCTCCTGTTTTATCACCTCTTACCTAATCAGCTCTGTAGTATCATAACCTCGCAGGTCTTTGGGATGCATATGGATTATGTGTGAGGCTCTGAATTTATGCGTTCCATTAGTCCTTGTTTGGAAAGAAGAGAACTCTACAGTGGAGGAAGACTACTGAACTAAGTACAGATTTATCTTTTTTACCTTGCTCAAAGCTCCACTAATCAATATTTTCTATATTGTTTTTTATCCCCATGTTTCTTCATGAGCAACCATACAGGAAAACAACACAGCAGATGTATGGGGTAAGCTTATTTGGAGCCTCAATAACAATAAATCAACAATCAAATGACTATATGAAAGGTTTTCAAGTGTCCTTCAGTGCATTGCTTTGGTCTCATTGTCATCTGACCTTTCAGTTATTTTTACATTTGGAAGTTAATCATTTGAAAGCACCAGTGGGGTGTTAGCCCAATCCCATTTCCAACTTTTACCGCATCTTCAAGTGGTACCCCGCCCCTCAGAGCAGAGTTACAAGGGGTGGTGGTTAACATAGGCCAACCCTCCAAGACCCTCGTGCATGGTCAGTCAACGTTGATGGCGTTTATGTAAACAGATACCAGCGGACATAATGGCGTCTTGGATTGTGGTGATTTCTCTTGTGTTAATGTGACAATCCTGTGTTATCACAATGCCATTTACCATTTACTTGCTGGAGAAAAAGAATAGACACTCACAATTCTTTCACAACTTCACACCATCAATCCAGTCATCAAATTAAAGGGAACACTGCTTCACTACTTGGCCACTAGCGGTTCTGTATAGGCTGATGATAGCAACATTAGCAATTGCAACTTTACTGCTCAATTTATGTTGTAGTTCAAGTGTCATGACCCATCGCCTAACACTGGCATATGTCGAGTTGTTGGATTGTTATGCAAAAATCAGCATAACAATGTAACTTTAGGTAGCTGGCAACCTCCCAAGATATCGATAAACTAGTAGTGCTTTATACTTTTTTTCTAATGAAAAAAGAACTTTAATGCATTAAAACATTAAAAACTTCTCATAACCTTTGTGTAGCCCTTACACTTGACCCGACCCCTCAATCCTAACAAGAATTGGGACACACTACTCTGAGGAATGAACACAAAAAACTGGCTAAATGGTGAGGGCAAGGGGTGTATTGGGATTGGGCCTCAGTGGCATCTTGCTGTGAGGTTGGAAATAGCAACTAACTGAACACCACTTAACTCAGCCAACCCTCCGGTGGTGGCAGCTGAAAGCTCACAAACTGTGAAAGGCCCTCTCCAGATTCAGTGTTTGATGGTCCGTCTGAGCTACTGTAGTAACACGGTGTTGCAAACATTGCCTACTAAAATAATTCACCAAGATGTATGTCTTTTCACAAGGAAGCTGAGATCTAATCATCCCAGCGAGCGACCTGTGTGGATGTGTCTTGAACAGGAGCATCTGTTGTTGTCTGATCTGGGTCTCTAAGATTAGAGCTCAATACACACTTACCATTTTTATTCAGCCTCCAAGATGTGAAACTTAATTCCATGATCACAAATATAAAAAACAAAAAAAGAGTATTGTCAAAAAGTATTTTTGCCTCACGAGAGAAATATATCTGTTTATATTGGTTTCAATAGAAGCTTTGGAATGAGCCTTCTGTACCTGCTACCTGCAAGTAGCCAGAAAGACCATACAACTGACATACCATTTTCTTTGCTTTTTCTGTGTCATTTGTAAAACATGCACATCTCGTGCTGTGTCTGTCCTCCCAGTGTAACCTGGCTGTTAACTCAGAATTTCATCTGGGTTTCAGGAGAGCTCTCATGTCTGCATGTTGTTCTGCAAATACTTCACCTTGATCAGAGCACTACTCTAGGAGAACCACGAATACGTGCAAAAGTGGTATTCAAACATATTGAACATCAACACAAAAAATACTGTCAACTGCAAAGCCTCAGTCCTGAAATATCCACATCGATATCTCCTGTATCAGCCACCGACAGCACGAGTACATTCTATTTGTTTTTAAGTGCCTCACTGTTTGGTTTTGTGATACTTCAATGCAATTAGCTTTCTGACAGTAACAGAAATGTATCTGAAAGTCAATTTAGTATATGTTTCGTGTGACTGACAGCCTTTCAACTCTGCTGACACAGTCTTAATTGTGCCGGTGCAGTAAATCCCTGCCATCATGTACTGCACGCAGATTAAAACACAAAGATTGATTTGCAAGGACCTAGGTCTTACTCACAAGCCTGTGCAAATGCCACTCACAACACGCTGCACGTTTGAGCAAAGAGAGCCCGAAAGGCAGCCGAGTACAATATTTATTTAAAAATGATTTTGATGGCCTTGCAAAAGGGCCTGTGTTTTTTTTTTTTTTTTTTCTCCTCTGACAGCCAGCTGTGAGTAAACAAGTAGCCATTGTCTGATTGCTTTGCCGATGTCAAAGCTGTCCCTTGGGACCGACATAAAATATTCATAAGGCTTGTTTAGAAACGCATTTAAAGCCAGAGCAGTGAGTGAGTTGCAGAGGGGTTGCACTGTATCGCTTCAAGATCCTTTAATCTTGGGAATAGCCGGCATGCTTTAACCCCAGTGTCCATCTCCCCGCTGCATGTCACGTTAAAGGCCCACACGGGTGTTTTCAGTCAAGGCTGATTAGACCTCTGCTCAGGTTGATGTCGAGTATTAATAAGACATGAAAGAAAAAACTAGGGCACGACCATCCAATTAACTTTAAGATAACATCTAGGAGGGAATGAGGTATTTGTAAAAAAATTAAAAATCACCTCCATTTTAATAACACTTAAGTGTCGGGAAGTCCTAAATATTGTAAAGAAAGGAACCCATGTGCAACTATGAATTGGAAGGAAGCTTCTTGGGTTGATATGAAAAACTTCAAGTTGCACGTGTCCCAAAAAATGTATTCCTGGTGTTTGCATAATCTAGAGAGTCTTTTTCAGTGTGCAGCAGGTCAGTTGAATATTCAAATATATGATTTCTGCGGGCGAGAATGCAATTTAACAAATGTGGAGACAAAAAAAATGATACTGGAATATTTACTGTGGTTGGAGTATGCTCTTTACGAATATAAATGACCGTAGAACAAAAATAACTTAAGGCGCAAACTGACTATTTGGACTGAATTCGTCAGCATCTCTGTGCTCGAGAACCACAGATGAATTATTTATCGATAGAATAAACCTTCATACGACAAAAAACTAAATCCAAATCTGTACAATCATGCTTCATGCTTGGCGGTGGGTGGACAGCAACAGCAGAACTTTGTTCTGAGACCTGCAGCTGCCTTGGTATCGTGAGACCAATGGCAACAAGACATCGCATCAAGTCAGGTATATCATGACCCAATTGTTATAGCCTGCATACTGCATACTAAATGAATGTTTGAGGATGTACGTTTCACCTGCAGGCTGGTCACACAAGTATATCCGAGTGAAACGTCTTCTCTGCATGAGACAGTAGCTACTGATAACAACATTACCGCTCTCCTCATCACATCCACCAGCCAGCTCTGAATTCATCTTATTTATCACAGCTGTAAATCAACATAACTCACAATGCAATATGTCCTTGTTTTATTCTGAGGCAAAGTGAAGCGCCAAAAGGAAGAGATACAATAAAGGCCATTGTTTGTGGTCCTCGTTTGATTTAAAGAACAAAGAACGGCGAGAAAATAGCTATCAAGATCAGAGATGAACCGAGCAACGTTATCAGCCACCGTCTGTGTGTTTTAACGAGAAGCAGAAGAGCATAGGCTGCTGAGCTGAGGGGGCGACTGCAAGAGAAAAGAAGCCAGGAGGAGGAGGATTTGTCTCAGGCAGTGTACCTTATCTTGTAAAGGAAAATAACTAAAATCAATGTGATACAGTTGACAGAAATGTTGCCGAAGTCAACCACTGCGTCTGGGTGACCGCGGGGTGAGAGGGGGCCGCAAGCCGACCAGCGAGGCATTCGGCCAGCTTGCTAACTAGCCTGACCCGCGGGCACACGTGGAGGTTCTGAATTCTGAAAACACCTGCCCATATTGGAAATCTACACAGTTGACTTCTTTGTGAAGTATCCTGAGGAGTGAAGTTGGTGTTGGAACAGCATTCTCAAAAACTGAAAATACAACTCCAGTGTGGTGTTTGAACTGTCTGCCGTCAGACAGTCTAACGAGATGCAATGCATTCTGGGTATGTGCAGAGAACGCACGGAGCATACTCAAAAACACACAAAAACATTTTTTGCTCGTGTAGGATACTTCTCTGTGCTATGCCGTTGAAACACACTCCACTCGATTTGACTTCATCATTAGTGAAAAATATGTAAGCATGTGATTTCAAACAGGTTCAAGTTGGACAGGAAACTTTCAGGAAACTTAAACTCTAAATTTAATAGAAAAAATATTGTCTACAAGGTCAGTTGCTGTTGTCTTTTGGGGCATGGGAGGGAACTGATAAGTTGTTCTGTGGTTAATGGTATATATTTTTTTAAAGAACACATTAAAAAGCCCTCTTAAAGAAAATAACAGTACGAGCTGTTCTGCCTGAAAAGGTCTTACCAAAAGGAACATGACAGTGAGATAATGCCTCTGCAGCACAGTCCATGGAGCACCTGTTGGTGTCTGATTTGGCTCTCTGAGATGAGAACCTGACACACATTAGACTGGTGTTTTAGGGTGGTGTATATCTAAAAGAAAACATTGAGTTTTTATTCATTTATTTAAAAAAAGCAGAAATATTATCTGCTTGACACTGTTTTTTTTTTTTTGTTTTGTATGGCATTTAGTGTTGGAGTATGTATTGTTAGTGTCACTGAGCCACTTCTTTTTTTTTTTTTCTTCAGAACTTCTCTCGAGAGATTTCCATTTAATTCAGGCACTCAATTGACTTCAATCACGCAGAGCTCAAGAGAACTGAATCTTACTTGCATAAACGATGGGCACATTTTCTCACCGGAGTTCATCCTCTTGGCGGCATTTGATTCCCGGTGGCCTGATGATCTTTTTGATAAGTCGAGGATTTTGTTTTAATGCATGCTCTTCATCATGTTCCAACAAATCTTGACGTGGGTTCCCGACAGTTATTAAAGTACCCCTCCACATACTGTTGAGTGCAGGGGTTTGAAGACTGGGTGTGTGCCTCCACCGAAAAGCACATTCCCCTATTACCTCTTTTTCCCGATCGATTTAGATGGTTTTGACAACTGACACAAAATGGGAGCTGTTTTTACTTTGTTGCCACTACTTTTGTGCTGTTGTACATGTAAAGCGTTGCCTTCACAGTAGTCTTCCCGGACTGAATGCATATTGGCTCTCTTTGCCGTGCTGTTTGAGAAGAGACTGCAGGGAGGCAGAGTGGGAGAAAAACTCTCTTTTCAACAGGAAGCAGCAGGGTTTATGGGGAAATGGCACAGGTGCTAGTGAGTTATCAACTCGCTACAACTACAGCTGTCAACTGTATGATTGATGTCTTCCACTGTAACTCGCTATGAATAAAATTGGAAAGCAAAAAGCTTGAAATGCTCGAGTGTGATGCAAGGAGAAGGAATTGTTGTGTCTCAAAAAAGAAGTCTTTCCAGACTTCCTTTTCTTTGAGGAAGCCAGTGCTTTTGATTTGATTTAGTATTTTATAAAAAATCTAATGTCACAGACTCGGTAAGTGTTTGACGTGGACTGCGAAATGTGCAGAGGAGAGAAAACTGCCAGTGTCGGTAACTTAACCTGAAGGAGTTTTCACTACTTGACATGGCAAATGAAGTCATGGTTAAAACATAATTCATAGTCTTTTCAAGAAGTTATTACACGTCTTTTTATAAGTATAAATTTGCAGCTAAATCTCATCGCGGCACCTTGTTAATAATTAACTCCAAGGCCTGAAAGAGGTTTGTCCAATCAAAACAAATTATCCCCAATTAGCCAGTGTACGGAGACAAAATCGATTACAGCAATTACAGAACACCACCATAAACGGTGAAATTAGAGGTCAGTCTCGAGGCAAACTGCTCCTCTCACACTGTGGAGTTTGGCAGCCATATGGTAATAATGTAAAATAACTGCTCTCCCACTTTGGTGTATTTTTCAAAAGCTCACTCATTATATACGCTGGAAATCAAAAAAGGAGTTTGTCATTTTCAGTCAGATCTTTCCCTAAATTACGCTCAGTGGAGTCATGATTATTAAGATGAAGCCAACATTAACTTTTTTAATGCTGGTTTTCGCACAGCAGGCGCCGTCATTAACATGGGCTCCTGCTGTGAGCCTCGAGCCTTTAACTGTCCTCAAACTGCCCATGCAAAAGTGGGAAATTAGCAAATGTCAATCAACGGCTGACACGGCTATCAAGGGGAGTCAGTTGGAGCCTTTACGGGCACGGGGGGTGTGGTGGTGGTGGTGGAGGTGGAAGCGTGGGGTGGTATTTCCTATGCATCGTCACAGTCTGAGAATCAACTCATCATATTACGTGCGTCCTCCTCACTGTGCCGAGTTCTTGCCCGCGGCGATTCACGCCAAGTCATCTCGTCCTCCGTCACCTTGTTTGCTCAAAGTGACAGCCACTGGAATATCGTGTGGGTGTATCAATTAGATGGCAGCAGGGTACACAGATTACTGGCACGTTATTCATCCAAGACACATCATCCTGCGATTCACTGTGTGGATAATGCACTGAGGACATGAAGAGAAATGATCTGAATTCACACCAAAATATAAACACAACTCCGAGCTGAACGACCGTTGAAAATGCGCTGGATCTGCTCGATGTGTATGTTCAACAATTTTGTGGGATAAATGTTCAAGCTGTGGAGTCTTCTGTTAGCTGGACCAAAGAGGTTTTAATGCTCACTTTTTGACCAATGCCTCACGGGTATAATTTTAGATTTGGTCATATTTTATCTTACTTGCTTTGTGTGGTCGTTTCAACGCTATTAGTATTCTAAGAACAAATGCTGTGTCTCTGATGTAGAATGCTGCTCATGGGGCATTGGGAAAAGCGCAGTCAAGGGTGCTCAGGGCACGGATGCTGATTTTTGATGATGCTGTGTCAAAGCAAAGTGCAGACTTCAGGCACAAATGCATTATTTTGGAGCTTTCCAGGCTAATCAGCACAAACCTGTGATGTGTTTTCCTTCCCTTCTTTAAAAAAACAATGTGCTCAAAAACACTTGTATGTGATGCAAATGATCTCTTGCACTACAGATAACTATATTTTTCTTTCATCATATTTTATAAACTATATATTTTTTTTCTTCTTCTTGTCTGAAATTATTAGATAAATCCCCAAATATCCAAGCGTAGATTATGAGCAGTTACATTTTACCTTAATGTTTTACAGGCTGTAGGTTGCTTTGGTTGCTCCATATATTTATGACAAGTTTAAATAAATGTATGCCTGTATTCCACGACTCATTCACTGCAGTGCCAGTGACGAATCTGCATTTGGCCGATTTCTTTAAAAACCTGGATATGAATGTGACCGTAACGTGCCAGTGTTGACAAGGACCTTCTAAATGCACCATTAAACAATTGTGGATGCTACAATGGGCCGCAAAAGGTGCAGCCGTTTGTGTCCTCCAAATTCAAACACGGTCGGCTGCCTTTGGAAATGCACACGATGAGGGGACGCAGCCTTTGGATTGAGATGCAATGTGATTGAGTGCCATGTGGAAGGTCCCGGAGGCTCCCATTGTGTTCCTCCCCGCACGCAGTCCTGTGCTCCCCTGTCTCAGCTGCTCCTAATTAAGGCCTACCTTATTATCCCCAATGTATTTAGGATGTGTCCTTAGTCAGTTGTGCGCTGGAGTCTCAGCTGCTGTCAGCACTAGCAGACCAGTTTAATTAATAAAAATGGGCAAAAAACAACGCAAATGGTCCCAATTTAGCATAAAGTGAAAGTACAGAAGACCTTTTTTTTTTGGTAGTTCACATTGGAGGTGTTTTAAGGCAAGCCTGCGCTTTCATACAATCAGTGTTTTAGCTGAATAAGTGCCATTTACCAGGGAGAATGTTTTGAACTTCTTAAATTGAAGACTTGGCATGCTTATGAAAAAGTAAACAGGGGGAAAGACACGTTGATTTGCACAAAAAAACCTCCCAAAATACATTAAAGAACAAACAAGTGTGCCGTGTGAGATACCCCAGCTATCTCACACAGTTTTTGCATTGCAATTTCCATTTTGTCAGACATAAATGGAATAAGCTTTTGGCGACGTGGCCTCTTAAGTGTGACCACCAACACAGATGTCAGAAGTGCCAAGACAGTTTACCGCCGGTGAACAGCTATAATTTGCATGCCAGAAAAGTTGAACCCCGTTGGACAGCTCTGCACATTTGAACTCTGTTGCTGTTGGTGAATTGTCCACAGCGTCCTCTGAAAAACAGTCTTGTAGGTCGTCTCATAGGGCGACAAATCATTGTGCCCATAGAAATTAAGACATGAGGAAAGGAGGACATCGGGAGATGGAGTGTAAGGAGTGACCTAGTCTTTCACCCCGGAGATATACATCATGTGAATTAACCTATGTAATGTATTTGACTGGTGTAGTGTATGAAACATAACTTCACTTGTGTCTGCATCCAACATTTTGTATTTGTTCGGAGCCTGTGTTGCTGTTACAGTCCAACAGTCAAACGTGCTGGTCTTGTGATTTTGCAAGTCCTTTGCAAATGACATATTTTGTCATTATTAGTCCAGTGCAGAGCCAGACCTCCTGGAGGAGTAAACACTTGGAGTCACATCGGATTCTGCTCTGATACGGAACTGTTCACCAATGAGATGAGAGCCAAGAGATTACCTTTTAACTGTTGCAATTATAAAGTGGATTTATTTGTATTCCTGTTGGTCTTCCCATGTGCAGAAGTGATCCACGGAGGTGTCCACCATTGTGTCTTACGTGCATGCATGTGTGAGCTGAACTCACAGACACACAGACACACACGCTCTTGACATGTAAGTAATCCAGCGGTTGGGGTGAATAAAAACATGCAACTAACACACAAACTCTGCATTCGATGCCAGATTGTTTCGTATCACCTACCACATAGGTCCTACGTGGTAGATCAAACATTCGGGCCTCAAGAGATTTAATAAGCTTACGTTTTGCTCTCCTACAAACCTGACCCTGTCCCTCTTCGTCTTCTCCAGTGTTGACATCCTACCTAAGCTCTATCCTCACAAGACTCCAGCCTCCAGCCTACACACCTCGCATCAGTCCTCCCAGTTTTCTCTCCGAGCCTGCCTACCCGAGCTCCACTCTGTGCTTCAGCACAGAAGAGCACAGCTCTGCCACCAAGCCAGCAACCCGCCTGTCCAACGCTCGAGCCCGACCTCAAGTAACCCCTCTGTCCACGAAGCCTCCCTGCACTCAGCTCCTGCCAGCTGTTCACCTGCACTATTACCTGACCCCTTTTTGTCAATAAATTCCTTTATACCTTCTGTTTTCCGCTCTTGGGTCCAGAAAAAACACCCACACAAGGCTCACTGACTCACAATCATGTAAAAATGTTGCCATCCAATTTTGACAGTGTCACACTTTTCATGCGTACTGCCTTTGGTCAACAAAGCTGAAATGCAGTCTAGGAGCCCTGGTTTCAATTGATGAACACAGATTTAACTTTCTCTCAAGATTGTCTACTTTTGTCAGCAAAATAGGGATTCAAAAAAAGCCTTTCTGTGCAACAATTATGTACCAATTTAGGGTAATTTTGATTTCTCTAGTGTTGGTGTCACACATGTTTTAACTATTTGTAAAACGTGGTTCTTCCACCAGTATTTACATGCACACTGAACTCATCACATCGCTTTTTTGAAGTAAGCTTTGGATATTTAGTCCATCTGAGTAAGAACAACAGGCCAGTTAACTAACCAAAGCTAAAACAAACCATGGACTTTAAAAGCTCTTCCCCAGGATGGCAGAGAGCAGTAATCTCAACAGTTGCCTCAGATTTTAACAGCTCATGGCAAATTGCCAAGTCTGCTTCGGCTTACCATTTCCCCAAACCTTGTAATGCTCAGAATCCTGGAGCCTGTGCTGCCTGGCCTTTCAATTCCTGTGCTTGTAGTTTCCAGGTCTGTATTAGCTGCAGAGTTCCTTGGAGCCCAACAAATCTGTGATGCCTCCCTACAGGTGTTTAACAAGCACTAGTCTTTTTTTTTCCCTTGGTTGCTTCTCTTCCAGTAAGCCGCGCTGTTACCACCAATTCCTTGAAAACTCAAGTGGGCTCTTATGAAATCAACCCATCTGAGACCAGGAAGTGAGTGAACAACGTTGTAGGCGACACTCAAGGGCCACATCTTGCAAAAAAGATGTATTCTGATATTTCCTTTCTCTGAATAATGAACGAGCTGACTTAAAGCACAAGTGTGCCTCGTTGTCTTGCGTGATGGCTGATGTGCTGTTGCCTTCGGATGCGGCCCTCGACACTCTGCATGTCACCACTCTCGTGACTTATAAGTGCTACATAACACCACGGATCATCAAATGTCAAAGGAACTGAGGGAAGGCGTGATAATGAGGACTAAACCAGCACGCTGTTGACCGGCATTTGGGTCAGTAGCCCACCCTTTCAGTTGGGGAAAATCACAGTTGAGCCCAATGTATAAAATAATGTATGTTATCCAAATGATTGTTTTCTGATATTTTACTGGCCGGTATTTTTCAAGGGAAATGTTTGTCATTGTGCCTCTGCTTACAGAGAGCTAGAGTGGAAGAGACAATGGAACATTTCAGTGATCAATTTTTGTGGTGTCCAGCCGGTTTTGAACAAATGAGAGCAGCTTTGGTGACTCCCGAGGGAAGAACTACAGAGTAATACATAGGAGGAAAACAAAAGCGAGAAATCTGATTGCAGCAGCAGCCGCTGATTTTATTTGCAGTGACTTTCACTCACCATCAGTCAGATGATAAGTAAAATATCTGCACAGCTCAAGACACCAAAAGTGTGCTGTGCTGCCTGATTGTTACTGACACATCCCCTCACTGTGCCTTTCCCCTGACTTTGACAAGTCATGTTTACAGCGACTCAAGGCCACCAAGTGAAAATGCCATCTCCCCTCTAAACACCATCTATCACATAAACAGAGCTGCCAGAGATGGTCATATTTTGTGTATGGTATTATACGAGAAGGTGTGGAATAACGCAATCCATAATTTCCACATCATTGCATAATTGACTGATTATGAATGGTGAAAACTGAAAATGTATTAAAAAAAAGTTTTTTCACAGCAGACATTGTGACCCTGGGCATTGAATGAAATCATATGTGTTGCGAATACGTTAACATTAACAATGGCTCCACTGCAGCACATCAATATTATATATCAACAGATATCTATCAATTTACTGTCAGTAAATCATATTGTTCAGAGACTCTACTGCACATGCACAAAAGGCTTTTTTTGTTTGTTTTACAATTTGCTATTGTTGATGCTGTTAGACATACTGTTGTCATCTGATGTTTTCAGATCATGGTGGATTGATAGACCTTTATGGAATTGTAACAACATTGTTACATTTTCCGTTCATTATAAAAAAATAGAGATACATCCACTTCCTGCATAGTATTCCAATGCCGTGCCTGTGTGTCCAGTACAGAGGACCTCTTGTAGCAGGCAGGGAGCACCACAAAGGTGCTGGACACAAGAAGGTCAAGGAGAAGCAGGGGGCCGTCTGTGCACAGTGGTGGATCGGGTGAATGGAGGAGAAAGGGTAGTCAGAAGAGGAGCTGTGGCCGGGGCCCGGGGCCTGGGTCCTCTCAGCTCTACTCTCGGTCTCGATGTTTCTTCCATCGTCACTTATCCACAACTACCCCCTGCTCCTGCTGAGTGGGTCTGTTTGTTCTGTGGGAGAAATTCACATCAGTCGCAATGATCAGATATTAAGTCGTGAATATAAAGTTGTTTCCCTATAAAAAGATCACCTAAGAGGAATTGCAAACAAATTAAATGAATAAGGAAAAAAGACCAAAAGGAAAACAAAAACTGTGACGACTTCACATAAAAGCACATAATTGAAAGTAGTTGAGGGGCCAATTTGATATGGCATACTTGTTACCTACTTACTGCACACATTTAGCAGATAGATGAAGTGAAAGCTTTTAATTGTGAGATGTTTTTCTGTCATCTAAAAAATGTAAGCCGCACACCTCTATTGAGCTGTTGTGCTCATAGCAAACACCCAAGGGAAATCTGGTTCTCTGTTCACCAGCTACAGTGGCCTTATGCCGGCTTTTTTGTACTGAAAACAATGTGCTGGAAGAATATACGGATAATACGCTTATTTAAGAAGCTCGTGTGAATCATTGTTAATATGAAAATATAGATTTTTTTAGCTCCTGTAAAAACATTTATTTAAAAAATGTAACTACATCTGTCTGGGATCATTAAAGAAATTCTTTCTATTATGATGCATAATCTTGCCAGTCCAGTCTAGAGTGCTCATTATCTTAGCCTCTTAACAGTGAACATTAAAAACCACAGTGCTGACCACTCACCAGCAACTAAGGTGCAAGGTCTTTTCAGACGGCGTTAATGCAAATCTTAAACAACGACGGATAGTCCTTGATTAAGCTTCCACTTATAAGGGGGGGCTGGGTTTGATAGCATAAGAGGGTGAGATCATTTGCATTGATTATGTCACACTCTTGTTACAGAGAGCCAATCCCTGAGAATTAACTTCAGTTCCGGAACTCCAATCATTTTTAACCATCCTGCTGAAATGAAGGCAAGAGTGATCGATATGACTTCGACTGGTTCCATGTGGGGATCGCTCCATGTCTTATCTCCTCCTCTAACAGCATTGACAGATGAATTTAACAAGAGGGGCACTATCTGCCTCGCCAAGAATAGACCGGCTAAACTATCCGCGGCCTTGCTTGCATGGTTTCAGCAGTATTGATGAATATATCACAGTGTGTTCAGTCAGTAGGAACCAATCCTCCTCCCGCTTCACTTTTTTTTTTTTTTTTAATCACTGATTCAGTTAGATCTCTTCCCATGGAGCTGGGTGTGATGACCCGCGGTAAGCTGCATTTTCACTAGCAGATTTGTATTCTGTTAAATAGAATAAGCTCTTGATGCTGAAATGCATTTATTCTGTCTAATCTCCCTGAGGTCATGATCACTGTTATAGTTCGGTAATCAAGTTGGATGCAGTATGTCTGGTAAAGTATGTAGACAAATTAGCTCGAGCGATGAGATTTCTTGAAATGACTTCACATTTTTCTACCTTAAGGAGAAACCTGTGCACAACAGCTTTGTGTTAACTGACATCTTTTTGTATGTGCTTCTAGTTTCAATTGCAAGGTAGACTGAAGCTTTGGGAATGAGGACTTGTGTTTTCCCGAGTTAGTCAGCTGCTGTAGTAAGATGTACAACACAATTGTTAGTTTTAGATCAACTGTGTTTGTTTCTTGACTTTTCCAAGCCAGGGCAACTCACAGCACCTCAGGCAGACAATTTAATTTGATTGCAATTAGAAAGTGATACCATCTGTGGCTTTGTTGATCCCGGTCTTCATTAGCAAACCTTCAAGTAACAGTTGCCACAGTTCAACTTGAAAATTTGAAGAGAAGCAACACTTTTGGTCTTGAACCAAATGGGTATGAACCCTCACTTAGACATTCTACAGGGAGTTTTTAACTGGTTATGAAAGAGTCTCAATTTAATACTGATGCCTCTATAAACACAATATAAGCAAACAGGACCATCAGCTGCAGGCTTTCATGTAATCTGGGTTTGTTATGGCACTAAAGCAAATTCAATTTATTATCTATTTCGCCGCTGTTATTTATGACGATAATTAATTTTACATAGCCCCAAATGGATATATTACATCATGACTTTGCATCCTGCACCTGCTGTCTTTCATTTACAAAACAAATGCACAATCCAACCGGATCAAGAGCTACACGTATACAGGTATTTCTTAAAATGTAGCTTTTTCTATGCATTTTCACCTTTGTACATCTGTAGGTCACTGAAAACTCAGCTTTTGTAAAACTCAATTTTCCTCTCTAACTCGTCTCAGACGGGCAGAAACATTTGCCTCCTCATCGAGTCTTATATCAGTATATGCATCATTGGCAAATTTGAACTTGGAGCATAATGTGCCTTGACAGAATGGATAGTACATTATTTATCTATAGAAGGTCACAGACAGAGCACACTGAAAATACTGATGGAAAATAGATAAAAAGGCTGCCATCAATGTCTTTAAAAATAGCATGACTCAATAAGGTGAAAATAGCCATACTGTGTTTTACACTGATTGTTCTACCTGGAGATGATGGGTAAGCTCTGGGCTGGAGGACAGCAGTCAGCTCTGTGGTGTTTGCACCATTAAGCTTTATTAACCAACATTAAAATTGATTAATGAGGACAATTTTAGATGTTGCTTACTGTTATAGACTATACTATTTACAACACCAACGTCTAGTCTTTTAGGCTATCAACATATAGGTTTTTCCAGAGGCAGCATGATTACACATTATGTGCAACAAACTAACCCTAACTATAGATAGCCCTGAGAAAAAAAGCTAATATCCAACCAGGATTTTAATTCTGACACACAGTAAACTGTTAATAAATGCGCTTCCACACATGCTTTGATATGGTCTGAGTCAATGAGGACATAAAACAGCATGTCCAGTTCTCCGAAGCTCAGTGAACCTGATGTGTTCACTGTAGTCTGGACTTCTCACATGTACCATCTGGTGGTTGTTGGTTTTGCACTGCAGCTAATGCATAATCAGCTGGATAAAGTCCTTTCCCTTTTCTGCCATGTCATGGCACCTTTAACGCCACAGCAATGGCGTCCTCTGAAAGGAGAAACATCTGTACAGTATATCTCATAATGTCAGTGCTTTTATGACATATATTTCATGCAGGTTGGGACTAATTTTACTTTAATATTTTGATGCATTCATCATCAGTGAACTTCTGTCCACTGTCAATGATTGAATCATTTTTTCCATTTTGAAACAAATCATACCGTATCTGACACATTGCCCACGTTGTGTTCACCTCCATTAGAAATCTTCAAAGGAAGAACTTCCCTCCATGTGTCTGTTGGCAATGATGTTTGTAGTAGAGCCTGAGGTTTAGAAGTCTTACACAAAGCCTGGCAGCTTCCCTTAATACTCCTGGTGGGCACAAACTATGCCTTCGGTTCAAGGTGAAACAACATTAAATGAGATCAAACTAAAACAACCTATCCCATAAGTTTTTATTCTTTATTTTATGTTGTTGATTTTAACATTTTTTGTTGTGTTGTGTTGTAAGACTTCTTATTTCCTGGCCTGTTGGTCCCACGACAATTTAAGGGTCACACTTTATTTTAGAGTACACTAATAACATGTAATAAGCTATAAGTGTTGTCAAATTAGAAAAGAACAAGAAATAATAGATCCATATTAGATAGTAAACTAAGACGGTTAAAAGCTAAGTACACTAATGAAAGTTAATAATCCATAAGTGTATTCAATTAGCCAAAAATAAATAATATGGTTTATATTAGACAGTAAAAATACTGTACTTAGCGTGAAACGGTGTATGTTTATTATGTAATAAAGACCAAACTATGTCTAGTTTTTGTCTAATTCAAGTCATGGGTTATTAAGTCTTTATTAGCTTACGTAGCATCATGTTTCCGGTGTACTTTTTCCATTTTCTCCGTCCAAAGTGATAATTAATGTTTATATTCATTTAATACCAATTTATTTATTAGCCTTATTGGATAACTAAAAGCACCTGGATGGTGACACAGTTTGTTTCCTCAGGATTGATTTAGTGTGGTGCATAGGTTAACAAGATCCCACAGAGGGAAATGATGAAGGACACTTATTAATATCACAGCACGCGCAGGCCTGGGGAAAAAGGGCGCTCATTGTTTTTCCAAGCAGTCTGCCATCCTACAGTGTCACTGTGGCGAGGCAGGGAGGGCTTATTTACCATTTTTCCCACAGTGTTATGTGACATTTTGGTATCAAATTTAACCCTTTCCACCGCTCTCTCTACGCTGTATTTATATTGTTTTAAATAAATGTCTTACAGGAGGTCCTGGGTTAATCCATCACCCTCACTGCATTTTAACTGCAGCAAAGATATTGAGCACCTATTTTATTTTCATTTTTTTGTGTGTTTTTCCTTTCACTGTTGAAAATGTCCTTGGAGAGCATTGGCATTGTAAATTGGAGAGGTATAACATAACAAACCACTTTCAATAAAGTGAGTAAATCCAATAATTGTATATATACCATGAGTCTTTCACCACCGTTCCACTATATTTGTTACAACCACTATGGGTTTAAGCATTCACTGAAATGTGAAGCTTCTAGGGCAAGGTGAGTGATATGAATGTAGAGTATGTGTGTGTGCGTGTGTGTGTGCAGCACAAATATAATGTAGGCTATTTGGTTAGGGGGTTACTGATGACAGAATACCATCAGGTGATGGGAAAATATTATCCCCGGGGATGGGTGTATTTGTTGGTGTGTATTTTTCTCTCCATTCTTTGGATGGTGTGGAAACCATGCTCATAAATCAAATCATGATGGGAAGAAACTATTGTAAAGGTTAGATACTGAACAGCAGTGTAATGTGATCATTGGCTTAGCATTCACTAGCTCGGTCTGACAATATTTTAGCTTCTTATTGTAATCAAAAAAATGTGTCTTTAAGCTGCATTTATATATCTTTGGTCATGAACAACACAAACTGAGAGCTATCTTTGCATCTATCTATGCCTCACACAACACCCACTCAAACACCATTGCAGACCAAGCGCACCCTGTAATGGCAAGGGCACTCTCTAAATGGCAGTGCCCCCCCAGGACAATGCACCCTGCCACACCATAAAACTGCTCAGGAATGGACGGGATGTGACAAAGAACTCAAATTGTCGATCTGGCAAATTTCCCAGATTCAAATCCGATCCAGCTTCTGTGGGACAGTCTGGAACAAGTCCAATCCATGAAGGACCCACCCCTAAATCCTCTAACCCGCGAGACCCAAAGGATCCACTACGACGTCCCAGTGCTAGACGTCACAGGACAAAATGTTGATCGCTGTATGTAATTCACCACATGAAAGGCTGGCTATAAACATCTTTAAAGAGGCGAACATGGGTGAAGATTCCCTGTAAACAACCCACATTAGTAATTTATCCGGTGTATACACTACTCACAATACGTTAGGGATATTGTGAGAGACTCAGTGGATTTCATACATACGGTGTTTGTTTCACTTCAGAGAGTTTTGGGATAGGGAAGCAATTGTATTGGGGTGATAGACACACCTCATTTTGTGTTTTCCACGTAATGGTCTCACTGTGTACAGTGTGCCTTACATATTGGGGCCAATACCAAAAAACTGAAAGACAACCCTTTTCAATGTGGCATCAATTTCAACATTCTGTGGGTATAAAAAGCTGGTATTGTCAGTAAGTCATTCCAAGTTCATCATTCAAACAGCCATGAACACACAACGTCACTTAACGGACGAGCAGCGCCACCTGGCCATAGCGCGCCTTTGGGTCGGTGGCAGGCAGTCAGATGTTGCTCGTGAACTTGGTGTGTCTCAAAGTGTCAGCAGCAGACTTGCATCAAGACACAGAACTACTGGTAGAGTTCGTGACAGACCCAGGAGTGGAGCCCCACGAGTGACAGACCGCAACGATGACCAGTACCTAAGGACCTATGCACTCAGACATCGTTATGCATCTGCCACACAGCTGCAGGCCCAGTTACGAGATGTGAGGGGTACTAGGGTTTCCAGACAAACCATTCGAAACCAACTCCACTGCTTTGGCTTGAATGCCAGACGACCGTTGTAGGTGACTCCACTGACACAAGACACCGCCGTGAACGTTTGCAGTGGGCACAAGACCATGTGACCTGGACAGTGCAGCAGTGGTCTACCGTCCTGTTCACTGATGAGTGTCGGGTCACCTTGCACAGAAAATGATGGTCGTCAGCGTTGCTGGAGAAGGCGAGGTGAGCGATACGCCGAGGTCAACATGGTCCCCAGGGTTCATCATAATCATCATCCCCCAATTCCGCCAGCACACCCCCAATTTTCTGTTCATGGATGATAATGCTCCACCACATCGTGCCAGAATTGTCACAGCTCGACTTCAGGAAGTCAGAGTGCCTCATATGGTATGGCCAGCAATGTCCCCTGACCTGAACCCCATAGAGCACGTCTGGGACCAGCTGAAGCAGAGACTGGATGATCGTACCCCACCCCCACGTGACCTGGCAGAACTGCGTGTAGCACTTGTGGAGGAGTGGAACGCATTGCCTCAGAACAACATCATGAGGCTAGGGAGGAGCATGAGACGTCGCTGTCAAGCTGTCATTGCGGCAAATGGTGGAAAACACCCGCCACTGACATTGTCAATTTTTGTTATTTGGGGCTATGCTTGTTATTGTCTAAATTTCTGGGGTAATAAATATTAAACTAATGAAAATGGTGTTTCATCTCATTCATTATTAGTAATATCAAAGGGAACTTTTACTTATTTGATTAAAATTCAGACCAAATAGGAAAAGCACTCATGTAAATAACAATATCCCTAACTTATTGTGAGTAGTGTATATTTGTTAATGCAGGCTTTATTAAAATAAAGGTTGTGTATTCCAAATATATCGATTCCATGATTTGTATAAAGTTCTAGCTCCACTGTCACTTATATGAAAGCATGGAAATTTATAGTATGATATTCTTGTACCAAGGCAATGTTCATTTAAAAGGATAAACTTGCTAAATAAAATGGTTTATTTAAGCTCCAACATACATAAAGTATGAACCGTATAGTATACACTTCAATATACATAACATAAAATATGTCTTTGAAATATGGCTAACGAATTCCACTGAAAGCATACAAGTAGGCTTTAGTATGCATAGTTACATACTGTGCATAGTACACGATTATATCATCTACTATATGATCTGTCATCACTATTGTTACGCTGTAGTGTTTTCTTCAGTTTTTACATTTCAGCATTGTGTAAGTACTGCTTATAGTGTGTTTGAGGGTAAAATGAGTTATTTGTTATTTTTAAACACAGTGTGGGGAAAAAAGCCGCATGACAGATGATATTCTGATTGTTTCTTTCGACACTAGCACCATCTGGACCGGCAGGCAGTGGTTAACCTATTACAACAATTACAAAACGATTGCCCCGTGTGTACTTTAATCAAATCTCAAAATAATCTCAACATGTTCAGTAATGAATATGCACCGAGATTCACCAATAACCCAAGTAATGTTTTGTTGTTCTCAGTTTTTCAGATTACCCATTTGTTAATGTATTGTTATATTTTCTGTTTTGTGTTTAACTAGTCTACAAAGAATGAAAAAAAAGGCTGTATTGCAATGGTGACATGTCAACATGAACTCTGAGTTTCCTGCATTATAGACTAACTTTCAGTTGTGTTTATTGGCCTCCAAAATGACATTTTATGTCTTTTTTATTTTCCTGCGGAGGTAATTAGAGTAATGAGGAACATGGCTGTTTAACAGGAGCAGGCTGCACAACTGTGTTCGGGCAGACAACCACTGCTGCATTGAAATGTGTTGATGGCTGAATTGTAAATGCTGGACTGGCAAGCAAGCAGAGGAATTTTAACAGAAGCAAAGACAGAGCGAAAAGAGAGGGGGGGGTGTAATCATCGGGAGAGGAATGTGCTATCCACAGGGGCTCCTGCTAATTGCCTCGCTCATGAGTTTATGGGACGTGTTAGTCGGCTACTGGATCTGGATCCAGCTCTGCCGCCTCAGGGGTGTTGGCATCTCGGCTCACCAGACGACAGCTCAGTTTGACATGGACTTTTTTCCCCCCTTCCTCCCAGCAATTGCAGCTTGCCTCCCCTAGAGGTTTTCCCCCATCAGAAGTGGCCTAGCTGTGATGGATTGGCATCCTGTGAGTGTCAAACTGCTTTATGGCTCTTTAATGAGGCGATCAGGCAGAGGGAGCCGCCACTGCCACTATTGGTGCTTAAATAGGAAATCAAAACAGGTGAAGTTTCATTATAGTGGCTGCTGTTAGCATCAGCCTCCAGTGACCAAACTACTCCTTCGCCGAAACAAACATGCACATTTTCACTGAGAGTTGAAATTGAAGTATTTCCATATTTCAGCTCGCCTCGGGTCAAACGTTTATATTTTATGTAATGCACATTCTCAAAGGATTCATGGGAATACAATTTTTTTTTTCTCCCGTTTTTAATGTGAGTAATGACTTTCTGGAGATGCAGTTCTATGAGCGTAATTACACAACCAAGTTTGCATTCTTTTTAAATTTCCATTCAAATGAAGGCCCATATTATATGTTCATATGTTTTGCATAAATTAAAGATAAGGCTATGGCACACACATGCAGAAAGCAGATGTCGTCCTGTCTTCAATATAGCATTAATTCTGGAATTACATCATTAGTGAAATACCACAGAACAGCCAGCAGATAGCTTCATTAAATAATGATGTTACAGCTCGCAACAATCTGTTGCTTTAAAGTATTCTGCACCGACGGAGCACCCACCCACACTTACAGTCTGGATATGTGCACACACACACACACACACACACACACCTACCCTTTCCAGACATACAGGTCTGCACACAGCTAGCCCGGTAGCCAACACACACTCAAACACACACAAACACTCCAAACGGGAGCAATGTGAACCCTGTTGACAAAGAAATACTCCAATTATGCATAAAAGAAGATACAGAAGCAAGCAATTACTCAAACTGTGCCAGCTGTCACAACAGTAATATGGCTGTGCATATGCTGTATTCCATCAATCAAGAAACTGCCACATGTTTGCCGCAGCACAGAGCTGTAGTCTGGTGACTGGCGAAAATAATCTACCCTGACAAAATTAGTCACAACTGGAAAGCAAAAAATAGGTCTGTTTATTGCAAACAATAAACCAAACTAGACTGTATGAGTGTATTTCAATTATTTCTGTTTGGCTTGGAGAGAAAAATTTAGCAAACACAAATATTTAACAGTACAATATTTAGGGTAGTCCGCGCTAACATCATCAAAACCACTAGATGTAATATAAACTGTTAAGTTGTGTACTAACTTTATCCCAATAGTTGCAGTAGTACGGGATTTGATTTCTTGCTTTTTGAAACTTTTAATAGCCAGTGGTGGATGATGATTATTGTTGCAAGAATTGAATCTGTGAACTGATATCTTTCATAATGTAATACTCAATATTATGTGACTCTGATACGTCGGTTTCACCTAGTTGCACTTATGCATTCTAACAAGGCAATATGTGCTAACCTCATCAATACAAATCTGTGTGCAGATATCATTTTTATTGTATTTAATATCCTATAAATGTCCACCAAAGATATGTGCAGCTGGCTGTGGATGATACTATACATAAACTACAGGCTCATAATCAGCATTATCTCATTTCTAGTCGACTTCATTTATCTAGTATGAGGAAATTAAAACAACATATTGAGAGTGATACCATAAATACACGCTCAGGTCGAATTCCGTAACACAGAGACCTCTTAATGTCGCTGCTTGTTTTATTTTTTTTGGGAGACTGAGCCAAACAGTGAGCTCCGCACTGTCTTGTATCTCCATTGCCCCACAGAGTTCTCTGATTGGAAATTCTTGTTCCTCTTTTGAAGAAAAAAACGTGTCCCAGGAATTGCTTGCAAACAGAACCAATTTCATGCTGCTTTAACACTCAGAATACCATTTTAATTCAGGACCACGAAGTTTATCCCAGACTGCTTCTGTCAGATGAAGGCCATTATGAGTCTGGGATTAAATCAACAATACATGGTATTGGCATGAAACTCAGTGTATTCCTGAACAGTGTACAGATTCAACAGCTCCCCCCATGAGACTTACCGAACTGACAGCTTTGCTGATATGTTTGAATCGCATAATTGCACCTCTGAGAACTGTTCTCTGCACTATACAACACTACAGTCAGTATAGGTTTATGCTCAGTACATTAAATGATAAGTTGATAGTCCAGTATCCCGTATTCAGTATCACGTTCTATTAGAGTCTTGAACATATGTGATAACCAGACCAACAATTAATTTTAGTCCTCTAACTTGTGTAATGACACTTGACACGTTTTAGTATTTGAGAATACCTTTCTAGTAATTTATTACATTGGTTTTAAAGCATGTTATATGTTTCAGCCTGGAAACACATGTATGTGAGCTAATGAAGAATTGACCGTACTCCTCACTTGATTTGTTACCTTTAAACATTTAAAGTTTCCCAGTGACTTTATGGCCTCAATTGCTACTTTCAAGGCTTTGTCAATAAAGCATGATGTCCTTTTGTAATTTATGGTGCCATTTTCTTTTATTTTTTAAATTTTTTTTTATTTTTATGACAAGTCCTACGGTTCTCGATCCCATCCAATCAGGGTATCCTGCCCAGCTCCACCCTCTCATCCAAATGTGCTCAGTTTTGGCACCAGATTAAGGTGGTGACTGCTGTCATGACCGCAAACCAAAGGATAACATCCAGTAGGTTTGCACTTGGGTGGACCACACATATAAGGAGCTCTCTCTGATTAGTGCTTGCCTGATTTCAATTGCGGCCCATATCTCTATGTTTGTTTTTTGTAGTTGTAATAGGTCTGGGGATCTGCTGTTTCACATCTGTTTCTTCAGTTTGGCAAATAGCCAAGCCACGTAGGTAAAACTAACTACCACTAACACATCTATGTTTATTGAAAACAATGTTGATGTCACAAACACTACAAAACTCTACTGATTCATATTGCCAAGATAACACCCCCCTTTCGGAAACAAAGAACAGCTTACATTAACGCCCTGTTGGACTGAATCATGAAGAAAAATGAAAATCGCTGTTTAGTTTGATTGTTAAACTAAACACTCCCTTGACGTGTTTGACCAGGAATTGGTCAGAAAGTCATGAATAATACTTGAGAGATACCTACCTTTTTCATTATATTCTGGTTTTCACATCCCTCTAACGTTTGAGGATGTGCACACAATTATCCTTGCATAATTACATACTTATTTTCCATGGTTTCAGTATACCATTAACTGTAACAAAGTTTTTTTTGCCAAATGTTAACTATACCTTACCATGTGCTGGTATTGTCTGAAAAATGTGTTTAAAAAAATAAAAAAATAATTCAGAGTTTGGCACAATCCGTTACCAACATTTGTCCTACTGACAAGGCTAAATTGGCAGGCTGAGTTATGTCTGCCTCATGCATACTGTGGGTCCGGCACACAAGTGTAAACAATAATATTTTTCTTTTTGCAAAAACCTCTCCCATTGAAGCTGAGGCTTGGGTGGGGCCATTTTCAGCGCAACACTGCTTTATATGCAAACGCATAACCTCCTTGCCTCGCCACCATAGTGACTCCGACACTTAGTCTGTCACTCCACAGAATAGCCTCCCTAAAAAGCACAGCAAGTGGTGATTATGTAAGGTGGTGAGTGGGTTTCAAATGAATCATATCCTGCAGACTGGCCCTATGGAACAAATTCAATCTCCCCAAAAGTGCAAGCACTGCCTCTCCACCATGGAACCCATGCACTTAAACTCATTTTAAGGATCCTGATTGCTATTTGTCCATACTCTAGATTCTAATCCCTCTGCATGGCTGACGGTTGGAGGCAGCAGGTAACATTAGAAGGTTTCCAAGGATAATGATTTATGTCGCCAAAATTGAATGCAGAAATAATCTCCAATACGTCAAAATAAAGGGGTACGCTATGTTTTCAAATCTGATGCCTAAAATGAAGGACAACACATAGCATTAACAGTTGTTTGTACTATTTACATTTAAGATCAATTATTGACAGTGGTTTGGCAGAAAACTCCTGGCACTAGCCTCGCATACTGGAATTTTTTCTACTGAACAGACTACCAGGTGATAGAAGCTACAAGATACTTTTAGAAGGGCCAGATTTGATAAAATAATGCACCAGTTTCTGTATTTAAAACAAGGTGAGGACCCAAATGCGTACAGCACACAGGAGGTTGGATAGGGGAATAAAAAGCGAGCTTTATCAAACAAAGCTGAAATGCAAAAACCAAGAGACTAAGGAAGAACAAATGACGACGAGACGCATGAGGGTAAAATTTCAAAATAAAACAGAAAATCAGAACATAAAAACTGGAATCAATCAAGTTTAAAAGAAACATTACGCTCTTTTGACCAAGTTATCACGTTATTCGCTGATGAGGACAAGATGTGGCTGAAAACTCCAGAAAATGTTCAGTTAGAAGACTTTGAGCCACGCACCAAACCACTTCATATTACTTTACTTTTATCATTGCTACTGTGTGATAAGCCTTGGTGCTCTCATTTTCTGTTTCTTTGTTTGCTGAAAAATGTTATTTGTTCTGTTAAATTGAACAATTAAATCATAGATTACATGTTGTTGATCATTATTTGTTGGAAGAGTGAGCACACTAATTGTCCAGGAAGCCTGCTGTTTCCTCTATTCCAGTGACAGTAAGAAAGATTGCATTTAAATTATCTTATCTTTATAATAAAGAATGTTAATATCTGAACCAAAGTTACACTTTCAAATGGTTTGTTGAGTGTACTTTTCATATTGCCGATGAGCAGTTTGGACTAATGATTCTGCTTCATTATTACTGATATAAAGCAGTAATGGCTTTGCTGGAATACTTTATGCAAGTTAAATTCTATATATTGGACAATGGCTCTGCAGCGCCGTGTTATTACTGAGATTAGCCCTCCAACTTTGCTTTCCATCCAAATGTCAGCTTTGATTAATCACCTCAGTGAGAGCCCTCCACCATCTCATGCATCTGCCAAGACCCAGCACACCACACAGCACACCAGCAGACTCTCAAACAGGGCCCTGTCCACTGGCAGCCTCAGGATTGAGAAATTACAGTATGCGCTTCAGTACAGCGAGAGGATATTGGAAGAATGTCACCAGAGTTTCATCAAATTAAATCATTTCTGAGATGATATCAAACGATTTGGTAGTCTAAATTGAATTAGTAGAAGTCATGGTATTTCCACCACATTGATTGACATTTCCGTCATATGTCATGTCCCAATAAATGTTTATCATCTCTCAATCAAATTACAAATTGAAAATCGACATTATCACAGGTTATTTTTCTGACTGCTCCTGTGAAAGTGCTTTGATTGAGGACATCTTGACAGTTAAATGCAAAGTTGGTGGGAATAAAGTCAATAAAGTTTATGAAATTAAATCCGATGCAAGCCTCCATAATAGTTTTATTAAGCAAAATAAATTGCATGCAATATTTTATTCCCCATTATTAATAGAAAAAAAAAGAATATCAGTGAGGTAAGATAAGTTAATCTGTCAAACTTGTCTTTCAAAAATGATTTGTTTTTAAATCATTTATAATAATTGTGCTTTATTACTGATGACTGATAGGGGAAACAGATTAACATCTTCCAATTACGTAGCACAGGTGCTGATTTATGAAATATTATCTAATTATGATAAAGAAAGTTATTAATAAACCTCACACAAAGTTTGGTGTGGAAAAAAAAAAAATGTAGATATCAGGAGCAAACTTTCTTAACCAAAATTCAAATCCGGGCAACATTTCAATGCTGTTTTTTGTCATTTTGTTTTGCTGTTTTGTTTTTTTATGGTGTAAATTATCATTATTATTATTGGTGCCTAAAACAATAACACTATGAGCTGAAGAAATTACAACTTGACGTTGCAGCTTGACCACAGATTTGTGTTGTCTTTCTGCTTCGATTGCATCTTCCCATTGACTTAACTCTGGCAATCCTCTATTTCATACTGGTGTATTACTCTGTAATTAGACTCTTCATATTTGCCTTGGTCATATTGCTACACACCATGTGTGTCTTACATTTTTGTGTGCAGTCGTGCAATTCTCATCCTTGGTCATATGTGCAATGGAAAGGAGAATAAGGTGTATATGGTCCTACTTAATTATTTATGTTTGTCTTGTTTTCATTTTTATCCATCATTTAATCACTGTTCAACTTTTACTTTTGACTGTTTCCACAGTGAGGGATCAATAAAGTCTTATATTATCTTATATCATACTATTTGTCCCCATTACACCTCTAAGCCTCTCATAGAAAACAAATCAGCATTCACATTTACAGATTTAAATTTACAGCTTCTTGTGGCAAAAAAATGTCCCCTTATCCAAAGCAAGTATTTGCTGTTACACATGGCCACTAGTGTCTGTAGACTTTTGGGGTTATTCAAGGTAAATAACTATGCTCAACTGTAAGTTTGTTGTTATAAAAAGTTTGTATTTTATCTCAAAACTTTTTGAATTTCAAGTCTAAATGAGATTCAGTCAGTTCTGAATTAAATGATGTAGCCTCATCTCCAGAAAAAAAATCTCTGCGGAGCATCCTCCACTCTCCCTGGTCATTCTCTGCAGGTGTGTATCGGTAATGTTAAAGAATATAAAAGTATAGAGTGGTAATCACAGCTACGGGGGATGAAGTGGGCCTCGTACATTCAAAGGTAATTGTCGGGCATATTATTGCCGGCTAACAGATGGTGCAATAGAGTAGTCGCTGATGAAGAAAATCTCCTGGCAAAGTTCCTGGATTGTTCATTTTTTGAAAATGACTGAATGTCTCAGCCACCCAAGTTTTGCGGATGTTCTTCTCCACTCTGAGTGATAGAGCCATTAAAATAGACGGCGAACGCAAAATTTGAATACTAATGAAACGATGGTTAACGTCGGTGTGGTGGAAACACAAACACTTGCACGTGCATGAATGCTAAATACTTTAAATTTACCTCAGCAAAATCTCAGGGTATTTCTAGATGTGTGCGTGTGTGTATGTGTGTGTGTGCGTGCGTGCGCGCGTGCGTGCGTGCGTGTGAATAAGAGCAGAGAATTAATCGTCTGTCTTTTTCTGCATCAACAAAAAACAATTCTTCCTTTAGCTTTATCGCTTATGATGAAAGACCAGTGAACATACAGTCCCTTTGAGTTAGCGGTTCATTTATTTCTCAGGTATATGGCCACCTTACACATTGCACTGAATATATATGGGGTTATTTCACAGATGTTTGACCTGAGCTGTGTCTGTGTGTGTAGGTGTGTGTGTGTGTGTGTGTGTGTGTAGGCTGACATGAAGACCACTACAGTAACAATGAGCAACAGGGAACACATTAAATGACCTGAACTGGAACTACTGGGTATTCATTTTTTTTTTTTTTTTTTTTTTTTTATCGTTCTGTCATGAATGCCATGCAGTAGTATATGAACACTTAATGAAGGCACAGCACAAAGCGTGAGGTCTACAGCTGTGTGACCGTAAAAGGCAAATTCAACCTTACTTTGATAGTTTGTCCATCATTTCAACCACTCAGGAAAGCGTCTCACCGCTATCACCGAATTATAATGGCAGTTTCCTCTGCTCTTGTGGATGATCGCTGCCCCCTCTCAGAGGTAAAGAAAGACGTAAAGGGATAGTTTGTGACTTCCAACACCTGTGTATGGTAAAGAAGTGTTCTCAATTATCATCAATCATAGTTGCTAAAAATTCCACCCACTCCACCCAGGCCTCCCGCCCAAAAAACATGAACACGCCCCATCTGACTACAATGGCACCGATTGCCATGAGCTTTTACAGCTGGCCGGAAAGGGAGTTATGTGCGAATGGCAAGTTGGCTATGTTCAACAGGCTCATAGACTTTTTTTAAAAATTGTTTTTAGCCTTATAAATATATAACTCAACAACACTGTTAAATGTCACAAGCATATAGTTGTCAATGTAGCTCAGATGGAAAAGGCTACCTGGCACGGCAGCTACCGCTCGCTGCTGTGGGTGTGTGCTTGTGCTAACGCTGCTGAGTTGGTTAGTGTGCGAGAGTCTGTCACTGCTGCAGCAACTCGTGCTTTGCCTCGGGGGCTGTTGTCATCGTTGTCATCGCTAATATTGATGTGCTGGTTGTGAATGAGCATGTTCTACGGGCCTGCTCTTTTAAGTGAAAGATGGGAGCCTGCTCCCGTCTGAGAGCCATCTTGTTTCCTACTGAATGAACACAAGACAGAAGAATAGGGAGATGAACACGTGTGCAAAGTAGAGTTGCTAAAACATGTCTTCAGTCAAAATGAAGAAAAGTTCAATATAGATAAAACATGTTTGATTTTTTACATTATTTGATTTCAGCGTGAGTTTCAGTGTAACTGTGATTACATTGATTAATTAAATTGATATGTACCCACATACCCATCATAGGACAACAGTGCAAAATTTGGCTCAATTATAAAGAACAAAAGTGATTCTTTATGCTGAGCTGAGCCGAATGATCTGGCCCATTTATCTCAAACCATATACAACTGACTCATGTCTCATTCACATCTAAGAAAATACCTAACATAATCATGATGAACATAACCAATGAACACAGCTGTAGTGCTATTAAACTAGCATGTTAGTATTGGGCAATTCCAGCAGCATGGCTTGCTAAAAGCCTTAGCCATAAATATACCCACTATCCAGCTCATACGCGGGCAGAGTGTGTGCAGGCCAGCAGTCTGTCCAATCTTTTAATTTAGCCTGAAAGACATGATTGGACTGGCTGATTAGAGGCCCGCAACGGCCACAGACACCGGGTTGTTTCCTTTATTTGTCAGACCATTTGAATTATTGATTACTGTTGATGATGAAGGTCTTAAGTCAGCCAATTCTAATTCGCCATATTGTAGGCGACTGAACTTTTCATTGTAGTTTAAGTTTCTTAAAGACGTTTCACCTCTCATCCAAGAGGACTGGAGAAAGAAGCCTCTTGGATGAGAAGCTTCCTCAAGAAACTGAAACAAGTCCAGTTGCCTGTGATACAGCACTTAGAATGCAATAGAGTTGATTGTTTTCAAACCGGAGCTTTAAGTGCTAAATGTTCCATGTGTTGGTGCTGGGCACATAGTGTACAGTACACTGGATTTATCAGAGCTTCTTCACTAAAAAACAGCTGCCTTTTGCATCAGGATGCCACATTTGTTAAGACTAAACCAAGTCAGTCTTCGCTCCGAGCGATTCCTTTTCCTTTTTTCATGCAGTCAAGAAAGATTCACAAGATTTAAGATTTTAACCACAGAGGTGAAAATGTAATATTAGTTGCGTACTTGATTTTTTGTATTGATTTGAGCCATGGTGACACTTGGGCACTGTGTGAGCATCAGGTCATCACGTCCGATTTTAGACATGTCCAGCTTTCAGACCACTTATTTTGAAATGAAAGGTACGTCTGGTATTGCAGAGCTACTTCCTGGTTCGAATTTCCCCTGCAGTGCTTACCTTAGACGTGTGCGTGGAGCACTCCACTCCATTTTCCCTTTCAAATAAATATTTTACATACACTGGAATAAGACCACTTGAACACCTATTGTTTCCAATGCCATACCTGTGCGTGGTCTCACTGTACCACTACATCCCAACAATTCATTTGGTGAGAAAAGTGTTATCGTGACGCAGAGGAATGACTACAAATGTAACACCCAGGCTGTATTAGAACAGAACTTTTCTCTTTGATAAGTACTTGCTCAGGTGCTGTGGCCCTGATGCCATGATAAAAACCTTTCAAACGGCTCCGAAGAGCACTAGAAGCAACTTTTCAATTATAATAACAAAACAATACACCCCCGTGCCTACGTTTGGCTTATCACTTCTTTAAGCCTCTCTGATGTTGAAAATGCCTTTAATACTTAATGGACTGTGGTGGTAAAGAGTTTTAAAATGATCCATTAATGGAAAAGCAAGACATTTTGTCTCCTTCCATCAAACGTGACACTGCTCGCAGCAACAGAGTAGTTCTCGAGAAGACATTCAAATACATCATGTCAGGGACGAGAGGTCTGAAGTTTTATACAGTTTTTTCTTTTTTTCTTTTTCCTACGTACGTTCTGCTTTTTTACTAAAGTTTGCCTCACAGAACTCAGAGTACTGTATGGTGAAGAGAGAAGGGTCGTCTCTCTTCAAAATAAGAGGCCATTTCCATCAACCTCTGACAGAGGAATCTGAGCGCTACAGGAACATCTGTTGATGCTATGTGACTGTGCATTCATGTCCCGGCCCTCTCTGCACTGATAGTCCCAAAATACATCAGAAACTCTCAGAGGCCCAGATCAATCAAGCCCACCAAAGTGCCCAAATGTCTGACACATCCTCATCCAGTCCTGCTTTTTCTAACCGCGCTCCAGCTGAGCAGCATGTAAATGTTTTAAAGTGCCCACATCTTAAATATCTGCAGCAATTCCAATTTTGTGATCTGAAGATGTTGTTAAACCTCTCAATTAGCTTCTAATTAAGGCTCCTCTAAAGCGGCTGAGGCAGGAGGGAGAAGTAGGTCAACCAGAAAGCATCGCAGCCTGGTCAGACTCAGTGGCTGCGTCAATGAAAACTGAACGGTGTACGTTTTGTTGCGAAAGACAACAGGCTAACTATAAGGCTGCGAGACAGGCACAGAGCTGGACTAGTTGCTGTCGAAAAGGAGGTCATATTAGCTGGCTTTCTAATTCATATGTTTTGTGTTGTTGAACTTTCATTATGTTTGGCTGTGGAAGAAACGTTGTCACCTCCATAGGTATTTTTGATCATAAGGCAAGGCAGCCCATTTTGAGCGACCTTTTTTCAGGGAGCGTGGTGAAGCCTGGTGTCATTGTCTCTGGTTCACGTTACGTTAGCTTGGTGTGCTGTTACTGATCTCAGGTGTGTGAAAACTGTTGCATCCTGATGCAAAAGGCAGCTATTTTTAGTGAAAAAGATTTGATAAATCCGCTACACTGCGCATTATGTTTAACGTGAAAAATTGTTACAGTGACCTAGGATTTGGGGCGCCAAATTGCACATCATATGCATTGCTGCATAATGTTGCTTTAATGACGACAGTCATCAGAGGATGTGAGAATGATGAAATACCCCCCTCCCCATTAATTGTGAAATTCTCCAGAGGACTTTTAATTTGTAATCAGTTGTCAGTGAAAGATGAGGTTTTCTGTACATGTACTTTTTTTTAATATTGAATAATATGATAAAACTTTACTTCATGATAATATTGTACATCTAAATTGTAGTTTTATTTGGTTTAGTTTTTTGGTTTTACTGTGCATACCCGCACCCCGCTATGCATCTTCACCAGCGTGTCCTTTCACTGAGAACACTGCAACAGCATTCTGTTGTCTCTCATTCAACTGGTTGCCACATTGTCTTTTGTGCATTTTGACAGCTGGGAAAAGAACAAAATTTGAATTTTCCCTTGAGCAGCAGTGTGGCATGAATACACAGCTACAAACAGTGTGTCTAGAAAACTGGGATTTCTGTAATGGCTACATCTGTACTGTCAGCCCTCGTATTGAGAATGAGAAAGCATCAATAATCATGTTTTCTATTTTTGTGGCATGTGGTGGGGGGTGCTCTCTCTTCTGTTTGTGTAGACTGTCTTCTCAGAGAAGAGGGACCAGCGCTGTGGGATCTATTGCAATCTGCTCTTCCCACATTTCAGATCATATAATGTGACGGGGCAAACATCTCGCTGCAGTCTGCACAACAATATGCACAGCCTCGGTTAACGGTGTCTTCAGTGGAATGTCAGAATGTTACAGCAAGATACATTGCAGGTCATGGTAAAGTACTGGCCTCTTTTTTTCTGAGTGGAATGTATATATCATGCTGTGATAAGTGTTCTGACTCTCATAAATCATCCCCTACATTATTCTCCTTGGAGACTGACAGTGGGTGATTCTCTTACGCTAATACATACACACACCCGCCCACACACAAATACAAACAAACACAGCTGAAAGCTGAATTGATAGGTGGTTTCTTATAACATCCAAATGTATAAATTGTGGTGTATTCCAGGACTGGATTCAAGACTAAAGCACCTGTATAAAGCTCAGGAGTGAGGTTTTCATGTTTTGTAAATCCCATTTATATCCTGAGTCGAGCCATATGTCCTAACCATCCGATGTAGACTCACCACGAGCTATAAGATTGTGAAAGGATGGTATATGCTCCTGTAGAAATCTGTATAATATCAAAATTGTTTTCAGAAAAAAACACTTGGAGAAATGTCATGGAGAAATACTACACTACCCACAATCCTGAATTGTAACAGCAACAACTTAAAAGGTTTGTTGCACTTGTAAAAGTTACGTTAGTTGGTGAGTTCCCGCCACCACAGTTAGATCATGTACTTAATATTTACCACAGAGCAACCATGATTTCTGACATGCTGCTTTTGTTTTTTTGTTTTTTTTTAAAGAGATGACTACAAGCCAGGCCATGTATTTGGGAGTCGGGAGTTGTTGGAAAGAAATCAATGGCTTTGGTTTATGAGAACAGTAGTCATTACTCCTGAATAATATACGTAGTTTTCGAGCTTTCCCATTGACCGCATTTCAAAATTAGATTTTGCTGCGAGTCAAATCTTTTACGTTCACGACTCATCACATGTCAATCACATGGCTGGATTCCAGGCGTTGTATTTCTCCTTTATGTAAGGATTTTCTGAGACGTCGGTGGAGAGAATGAATGGGAAATTCCCCTCCAGAACCAGTGCCATTCAGAAAGTGGGTTATGACTGTTGTGCTACATTGGAACCACAGCTGAAAGGCAGCATTAAATACAGTACTGCTCTCACTCTCAATGCTTCAAATACACCAGCCCAGTCAGCCTGTATGCTTCTTAGTTTAAAGGAGTAGTTACTCCTTGAGCACCACTTCTTGAAGCATGGTCGGGGCGGTCATAAACTAAGACTTTTCCCATGGACACCAGGGTTCGTGTCCTGAGTTTTACCACTGATGTTTTTCAGCAGATTTTTTTTTTTAATTGAATCTAACCTTGCATGTTATGTATAATTGCTCTCATCCACATGCAAAACAGAAGCTAGAGGGTTTAATAAAGCATCATAGTTAAAGCTTAAGGCCGCTGAACAAGCTGTGCAGACAATTTCATGTTTGTTTTTTTTCTTTATATCTAAATAATAGGACGCTCTCAATCTTTATTCAGTATGGCAGTGCTGTTGTGTGGATGCAGCGACTTTGCTCTCACTATTCTATTGATTTATCTGTTATTTTCTTTTGGTTCTTTGTGAGGATATTTGCCACATCGTCATACAAACAAAATTTCCCATGTGTCTACTTTTCCCGTGATTGCTGTGACACAGAAATGGATTTAAAAATACACCTGAACATCCTGGTTAGAAGTGCAGAGACAAGGAAACAGCCCAATGCCACATATTTGGTCTGATTGAATTGCTGCAGCTGAAGAAAGGACAGCAGGTTTAACTCAGAGCCCTGTTTGTGTTCCCCAGGTGGTGTTTTTACCAGGTGGCATTTCTGTGTGTGTGTGTGTGTGAGAGAGAGAGAGAGAGAGAGAGAGAGAGAGAGAGTATCAGCAACAGGGATTGTGTTGGTGTGTGTGTGCCCGAAAAAAAAAACAAAACTTCTGCTCCAAAATTTGATCCTGCCGTGTTTTTTTTTTATTCTGTCTTTGTCTTTGTTCATAGTTTTGGTTAATGGTTTTTATTATACTCACCAATCCATGTCTGAGATGATGGGATGCATCACTGCCAGAATGTTAAGTAACAGGAGCAGTCAGTCGGTCAGACAGACTGCGGACAAATCTCCATATTTACGCAATTTATTTGGAGAAAAAAAAAATGGAGGCAAATATGTTTGATTCGACGGACTTGATAATGTTCCTGTTGTCGTTATGTTGCCACACACTTTCGCCTATTAACACAGGAGCTAAGTGGCCATCAGTATGCAACATTTCCTGATGTGTTGGTATAGCTCGAGTACTATACTAAACAGTGTTGGGCAAGTTACTTCAGACATGTGACATATTACTTAATACAAGATACAATCGCATATGAAAGAAATAAACTACTTAACAGCATTACTGTCAGTGCAGAGTAAGGGGGTTACACTGTTTGTGTGTTACTTTTTGCCAAATAACAGCAGATGTAGGACGAGGCATTATAAAATGGAACAGGGTAATATTGTTTCACTGTGGTAGCTTCAGATTAACCTGGTCTGTACTGACTAAAGAACATCTTCCTGTCCTTTCAGACTCTTTGTTTATCATCAGTTTTCTTATGTTCTGCATTCAGCTGCATTTAGAAAACTAGAGAAAACACAACATCATTGCATAAGCCTGTGATCTGTCTGACCGGGCCCTGAAGCAGTCAGTGAGATGGGACTTTGCATTATGACACAAGCATGAAATAGGTTGGCTCCCATGCAACCCAACTACCCACTAACACGCCGTTGGAAAGCGAAAAGTGATTGGCTACGATCGTGGGTTATAGATTTGGTGATAGCCAATACAGGCTTGTTTCTGTTGGCTCCCATGGCAGCAAAGACACACTGGCCTTCCAAACTGGGAGCGCTTGAGATACTGCAGGAGCTGTCCTGGGGTTTCAGCTGAACTGAAAAAGATGGGAACACATTCATGTTGCAGGTAGCAACAAAACGAAAACAACAACACTGGGCAGGAAGAAGAGAGACGAGAGAATATTTCTCCTGCTGAAAGAAGTTCTGTTTTTGTTTGTTTTTTTTTGTGGTGGAACAGAGTTGGCAGACAGTGAGCTGTGGACTTCACAGGACAATTTTGGATTTTGTTTGAGTCTTTTGATCTGTTGAACATTACAGACAAAAGGAATATAAATCACTGAGCAATGGACACAAATAAGAGGTTTATGACTGCTTCAGAGACTCACCGCTTTGCTTACCGTGTCAGCAAATCTGAATTAGTCTTAAATTATTATGGTTTCCATTACTGAAAAACTGAATTGTGTAGAATCAAACAGATTTAATTACTGTAACACATTACTTTAGGAGTGCATTACCACCAACACTGGTACTAAGTGAAGTTTGAGTGATTTCAATCCATTTCCTTTCAAGCAACTGGCTGACAACCCACTGTGGCAAATGAGTGGTGGCCACTACCTTTCATTTGTTTCTACAAGCTGTGGCAAATCACTTACTGTAGGATTGTATGACAGCTGAGTCAGCAGCAAAGGGCAGGCAATACATTTAAAAACGAGTGAACTTTGATCCAGAGGTGGTGGAAAGTCGCTGTGTGGCAACCAATCAATTTTTTTGTTTTTTTACCACCTAATAGATTTTCCCCTTGTTGAGCAGAAGAGGCTCTTTTAACCGGCCTGTTGAACACCCCAAAGTGCTTCGTCATCACAGAATGACCTATTAAAGGTCCACAGTATGTAATTTAAGTCACAAAAGGAATATAATAATGATTATTGTTTTCAAGACTGAACAATCATCATCTAAAGAGAGCTTTGTTTGTTTCTTTTGTTTTATGCACCTCTGTCAAGACAATTATTTTCTATTCCCCTAATGGAGGATGGGTCTTGAACCAGACCCCGGTAATATTTCAGTGCAGGCTCAGTTAAAGGGGTAGATCCAGGAGTTTTTCTCTCACTTTCTTTAACATTGCGTAATAGGGTGTTATTCCACAGTTATTATATCATTTCTCAGAGAATAGTGCATGGACCATTATGAAAAAAAAAAACAAAAAAAACAAGCAGGGGCAGTTATTAAGTTGGCTGGTATCTATGTGGGTCAGTACAATGTGATGCGGATCCGAATAAAAATCTATTTTAGATGCCACTAAATCATAGTGACTCAACATTTTAAAACATGTATTGCTCAATTTAAAGAAGACATAATATGCTTTTTGGGTTTTTGCCTTTCCTTGATTGTGTTATGTAACATTTTTGTGCGTTTCTGCGTTATTTTGGATCACACTACCTTGACCTGTCCTATTCGGTAATGGTTAAGTTATGGTAGGTGCAACACTCACCAAAGACTGAACAAAGGTGAGATGTCTCACTCTGTTGCTATAATGGAGCGTTCAAGACACAGTTTGAAAATGACTGCTGTAGCAATGCACCATATGAGAAATATAATGTATTTTTTGAAAATAAAAGTACGTAAACTTATTCTACTAGGATCAAATAAAAGTTTGAACCTGAAAATTAGCATAGTATCAAAACTGATACTTTCATCAAATATAACTGTTACAGTGTACATTTGCTAACACATGTGACATGTTGGTCACTCTCGTTGCACCACAGCACCAGTTAAGAAAAGATTGAATGCTGTGAATCCTATTACTTTCTTGCTTCAAGGATTTACATGAAAATGAAAAAACTAGAATGTTAAAAATCACATCGACACACGATACTGGTAGTATTTAAAGTGGGATCTGTTTCTGTGAGTTTCAGGGAGAGCCAGTAAAATTCAACAGAACAGATTTTTTGCTACGCTTCTTTGAGCAAGTGGGTGAATCATGCTAATCCTTGACACAAACCTTCGCTGCACTGCTTGTTACTGACATACCCTCTACCTAACCTTTCTCTCTCCTCGGGTGCAACCAATTCCACAGTAAATACCAAGTTGGCACAGGTGAGAGGAACTAAAAACCCATGACAACAAGCCTCGCCATCCACCATATGCCATCCGATTTCTATATTTCAAGACAGTGATTCAAGAAGGCGAATGAAAAGCATTACGGTTCTTGTCAAAATGCAGGATATGTCTAATTATATATCTGTGTCTATATATTCAATTTTCTTAATATCATCCTTATGACAAACAGACACTCGCTACAGAGTGCAGAGGGACAGACTGCTTGGCCAAATATGGCAGTTGTGTCGAGTGTAGCTGCGAAGTCCCCTGTTGTGTAATTTGGTCCAGGTAGTTTACCACACATGAGCAAAAACCACAACGAGCCAGCGTGGGGCCTTCTCTGGGCTTGCAGCTTGCCTAAAAGCAGGAAACCCACAGAAAAAGCCTCACAGGGCCAGCGCTGTTGGCTCATCATGGAGGAAATTACTGCCAGAGGACGCCGTTCCAACTGTTGATTATTATTTTTCACTGTAAAACTGCCACAGTGATACATTTTATTGTAGTAATACTTATGTATGGCTCATTCTCAGTGTTTTTTTTTTGTATTATTATACATCCCTTGGCATCTCATATAGACACAGAAAGTACGCTTTAGCATGGAGCACCTGAAGTTTGCTTAATTTGGTCTGGCTCATGTATTTTGTCGCATTTCTGGTCTGGTTCCTGTTCACCATGGCTTTTTTACAAACCAACCAAGAGAAGTAAACATGAAGTCGTACAGACTGACACTCAGGTTTGGCGATTGTCATCCTACATCATTGCGACCCACGCTGGGAAACCAAGCTACACAGCAGTTTATGCGGCACTTTAATGCGTCTGATGTGCATTTATGTTCTTTGGTATCACAAAGAGCTCATGAAGAAATGGCTGATTATAAGTGTCATTAGTAGACTGTACCTGTTGGTCATTATTCAAGAAATTCATTAAATTTGCAGACGGAACAAAAACGGCGGCTTCTTGTACTGTAATGACTCGGGGCTTATTAGTGTGAGGTTGCTGTCACACACTTTAATGGATTTAATGAACTGAAAAGTACAAAGAGTAGGATACAGCACCGCAGTTTTAACAGTTTCTGACTTATTAAGCAGTAAAAATTCCCGTGGTGACATGCTTAAGTGGTGACATGAAATATTATAACATATATATATCTATATCTATATATAGATATAGATATATATATGTATATATAAATACATGGCGTACAGACAACAGATTCCGTTATACTTTCACTTCTTTAACAGTTAATGATCATGAGATGAATTTAGTGTTATTTAGCTTTTCAAATTGTTCTGAAATCACACATATATTATCAATGATCCTGTGGTTGGTCCACTTGCCATCACACCACAAATAAACCACACCAGAGTTCGCTTGGAAGTGAGCAAGACCCACCTTTTTAAATGATCCTGGCCTGGTTGTGCAGCCCACATCAATGTTCCATTGATAGCTTTAACACCAGTCCAAACAATACCCACTTAACAAACCAGGGTCCATTTTAACCGGGGCCAAACAGGTCAGGTGTGAAACATCCGGCTTTAAACTAACTCAGATGTAAACCAATCCGAGGCAGTATGAGACCATCAGAGCAACTTCTTCACCTGACGTAGCATATGGAGCCGAGTTGTCCCCACAGGGAAGAAAGTTTGGGTTTAGTAGAGGGTCACAAAAAAGAGTTTGCAATCCCTGGTTTCCTGGGTGATCAAACCAAACCAATGTTTCACAGGCTGTCTGGCAGGAAGGCTTGATATGTCGCACAGAGATGCTAAAGCAGTGGTATTCAATTAAAATTCAATTAAGAAGTCTAGTTAGAGAAAATGTCCCCAAGTGAAGGTCCGGAAACTCATAATGTCTGACTTGCATTCAGTGTCTTATGCAGTAGCCTGTATTGAAGCAGACTAGTAGTTGTATCACAGTCTGTAAGGACAAATCTTAATTTTTTTATAGATGTTATATATTTCAGCACTATTGTCAGTTTTAACATTGAACTGGAGGGACTGTGAATATGCACTTCAATAATACATAAATGCTCTTTTCTCTTTGCAAGTAAAATAAGGGTTGCATTTCAAAATAAAATAGGCTACATAACATTGAAAAACGTACCTCTAAAGTGCTTAATTTTAGAAAAAATACAGTTTACCTTGAGTCTACCCTTTTTTTCTTATGGTCAACTCTGTTTTACATCTTAACATTCTCAACCAGCTGTATGAAAACAATCTCAACACCTCCTAACAACTGAACAGTCGTTCTTTCCCTCTTATGCCTCACTCCCCCTCTCCTTCTCTTGTTCAGTTAGCGACGTGAGCTTCAGCTTTTCCTGGCAGGATTTTAAATCTGGGCTCTAATGTTCTCAGGGCCGTCCTCATACACCTGTGTAGGTGCTCAATGTGAGCCTGGAGCCATATTTTTTTAAAATAATCTTCACAGTGGAGACAGCTGCCTTTATTTTGGGTGCCCTTCATTCAGATTTGATTGTGTATGTTTGCTAAAAGACGTACGTTTCGTCTCACAGTGTCGCTTCACAATGCTGCTTTTAAAAGTCGCTGCAGTATCAGAACTTATGAGATGTACTGGTTTTAAGCTGCCTGTGGGAAGAATCAACATGTTAGAGTCCATTCGTGATTAAAAGCTCTGTTTTTGTTGTCCACTTTTCTCTTTTTTTTAGCACTACATGAAACACGTGAAATACCTTTTCTTGGATGTCTGAGTGTATTTTTCTACTCACTCGAGTCGCCCCGCTTGTCCGAATGAGCTGATTTGACTGATAGGTGCCCCTTTGTGCGAAAAGGGATCTTGTGCATGCGTATGAGATTCCAACAAACGTGACAAAGCAATGTTGGTGTATTTAAAAAGTGATAAAAAACTGTGACTAATAAAATCCACATATATATTGAAATGAGGAGGATAAATAAATCTTTATGTTTGTGAATTATCTCTGGTGAAAATCTGTTACACTGACTGCACTTATGGAGTGGGGCAGCTAATTATTACAATGACTTTTGTTTTACATCCCATGGCGTACAGATGGCTGCTTTATTATTTTGTGAGAAAAAGTAGTCAAACTTCAGAAAAGAATAGTTTTAACAGCTCATTGTGAGCAATTGGTATCACAGCAGTGAGAGATAAATGTCATCTTACAACTGCGACTGAGAATGTAAATGAATCGGTGCACGTGTTCGGCATGTGTGAACAGAACTGATATCGAGACAAATATTGTCAAATAAAATGGGTAGGAAATGAAACTCTTTTGTGAACAGACATTGGACAAGGACCCGATTTTAAAAAAAAAATATTTCCAAAAACACAGATAGTTAGATAATTTCTCCTCTCTCATACATCCATGAGCTCCAGGATACCAATGGAAATAGTCTGGTCATTGTTTCCAGCAGGAAAAAAAATTCCTCCCAGCTGAGCAGAGAATAGGTCAGGGCCCTGAGAGAGAGATTGGATCTAAATTGCTCCAATCTTTGCGTTAGATATCGGCGGGAGGACCCCCGCTGCTGCGCTGTTGCACGGCTCCGCACAATCACAGGAGCTGTAACGAGAGGGCCACAGGTTCGCTCTTTATTATTTAGTCTTTTAAAATGTTGCCCTTTCGCATGCCTTTCACCAGAACAGTCAGCCCCCAAAACAGCAGCAGGGCCCTCCGGAGCCACTTAATCAGCCGTGGGTGTTGTTGAGGTTAATCTGTATTGTTCACGGCGATGTGAGAAGAGGGGTGGGTCTCCCCCGACCCCCTCCATGTGCTGATAGCTGCTTCCTAACAGGCAACCAACATCCCATGGCACGTCTTGTTTATGTAGCCCTGCTGTGGGACTGTTTGTTGTGCTTGTGTCATGGACACAGAGATAACCTCACTCCAGCAAGGAGTTTAATTGCTTGCCCCCTGTGTTGGCAGGATCAGAAGAGAGGAGGAGGAGAAAAGAGCTCTGCAATCTCTCTCATGGGGCTAACTCCATCTGAAAGCACACTGATATGACTGTAAAGCAACAAATAGCCAAATATGTGCTGGAACAGATAACTAATTTAATATATTTCCATACATTGCTAGTTTTGACAGCAAATTTGTATCTAATTAGAGTTAGGCTTTTGGCTAAAATGTAATTATAGTCAAATTTAAGTCAAATGTATTGATTAGTGTTACTCTAGTTTTGGTCGACTAAATATAAGATTTCAGTAGACTAAATCCAAAGTAGGATAAGTCGACTAATGGGCTCAGTTAAAATTAGGGATGCACGATATGAATTCTCTCAGCTGATACCGAAAACCAAAAATGACCTAACTCTCATGGCCGATACTACTACCAATAACCATAAAAACTTACCAATTGTATATTTTAAAATTACTTCATAACCTGTAGTTTATGCACCCCTGAGGGTAAAAAGGCTAAGATGTACTGAGCTATAATATTCCATATCTCTGACCTCACTATTGTTAGTGCACCAGTTCTGACTTCATATCTCTGTACTTTGGCTTTCATATAACAAAGCTTATCAAGTGTTCTGCATATAAATTCAAAATAATTTAAATGCACTGACAATATCTCAGATTGGACACGTATTAAACACAAGTAATTGAATCAAATGAATAAAGTGCATCTCTAAATATGGAAATAAAGGCAAGCCTTTGAGAGGTAAGCCTGCAGGGAAAAGAAGCATCTCTGCCTTCTCGTATCTGATTACCGTAGTATGTAACAGAGTGTGAAGAAATAACAGTTTTGATGTTATGTCAAAGATGTCCGTGTATTGTATAGCAGATATCGCCCGAAGTTAGCATGCTAACCCGCTAGCCCAGCCCGTCCAGTCTCACATTACCATGTTATACCTCAAAAGGAGCTGAAGCCCTGGTCAGAGCTGCTGTCACTCACCTGTCCTCAAACTGGCCTCCGTCAGTCTTGTAGGCTGTTTTCAGGTCCAGTCAAGCCGTGTTCACAGAGAGGCTGCTCTGCTCAGCCTTTCCGTGCCCAGTCAGTGAGCCAACTAGCTAAAGGCACTGACGTAGTTAGCAGTTACTCTGGCAATATGTTGCCCCTTATTTGTTTGGAGTATGAATTTGACAGATGGCCAATTCTCAGACATCACACTTTTTTAAACAAGTTTAAATTGTTTGATGATGTTCTGATTTTCACTCATACGCACATGCACATAAAACTCCAAATTGTCTCTATACTACATTTAAGATAATTTATCCAATCATATGTCCAACACTGAGTTTACAACTTTATTCAAACACACACTGTTCTTTTTGTTGGTTTGAAAACTCCAAGCACTCAGTTTGACTTTTATTAATAAATAAGTAAATACTCAACCAAGTCTACCATACACTGAGAACAAGCTGTCCTAAATTCACACAGATACAAACAAAAAAGACAGACTGGCACCCTGAGTGATTTGCAGCCTTTGAAATGATCAACTTACTTCTCTGCAGAGAGGTATATTGGATTCACACTCTTAATACGGCGGAGCCTCTTAGCCGAGATGACAAACTGAATTTGTCATGTTTCTCTTAATTTGCTGTGCAAAGGGGATGGGGATGGGGGTGGGTGAGGAATGTACATGCGAGAAAGCTGCCAAGCCAGTGACTGCAGTTTATGACAACATTTCCACATTTTTTAGTGTGAAAGCACTGGATATATTTGACCAGTCACTACAGCATTTCAACATTTTTAAATGTGACACCACTGGATATTATAAAGGAGACCACTGGACAATTTCCAGCCATGTTTGTGATGACAAAAAACCAGATATTTTTCAAGGGAAGTTGGAAAATCGCCAGTCAGTTTTGGTGTCCTACCACAACCCTAACTTGATCAAAAACAAAGCATTTATCTTTGGATTATGCACTGCATGCATTTTGAAATTGAAAAGTTGTGTTATTGGCACAAGATTGAGGAAAGGGGTTGGTTTGAGCATGTATCTATCAATACTATTACAGACTGCACATCAATCAGTGTGATCTGAACCCTTTCTCTTTTTTCCCATGGAAGTTTGCTGTTCTCAAACTGAGAAAGAAGCACCTGATTTGGCTTCCCACTGCTCGCAGATGCGGAGAAAAGCCTGTTTCAAATTCATTGTTATTTCATGCATTTGCTCAAAACTATTCTCATTCGCAGCTGGCTACTTGGATACAGTGTAGATGGGCATTCATGGGTCAATTCATGTCCGTTGAAAGTGGATGCCAGACAGTTATTTTCCACAGCCCCGGAGGAAAATTTGAACCATATTACTTGTTTCTTTATAGTGGGTGTATGGAGATGTGCCATCTTATTGTGCATGGCTATTATGAATATGATATGAATACGGTTTGATTGTGACGCTCCCTTGGGCCCACACAGGCACCATTTCATTTATATAGCTTAAAACAGACTGTCTTGTCAAGTTTAGTCAGTTAAAACCTCTACGGTCGACTTGTATCATAAGTCGTCTCATATAAAGCTTTGATTTAAACCATAAGCCAATTATTGTAGTACTCAAAAATTAGGACTTTAACTCAATTCAAAGCCCAGGAAAGAACACTATTAAGAGACTATTCAGTTGAGGAATGCTGTCATACTGTCTCATGGCTCAGTTTTGAATGCTCTGAACCTTTGGAGCCCCACACTTATAGCAACAATTGCATATTTTAGTCACATTTTAGTTGTATAACCAGTTGCTGATTCTTTTTCAAGGATTATACCTTCTACTGTGTATGTGGCATTCATTTTATTGTCTCTGCAGCCATGGTAACTATCATTGCTCAGGTTTTCTTATAATTCTCTTGGCGCAGCAAGTTAAGATATATGCCTCATTTATTGCATGGTCCACAGTTTTGGGGCATTGGAACAAAAACATTAATGTACTGCACAGGATGTGCCACCACTGTGTGGTTGCTCAATAGTGTAGAAAAGTTCAGCTGTGGTGAAAAAGCAGGACTGTAGTTTATTCTACTGTGAAATGAAAATATAAATTATTGATATCACTGTAATTGGAATGAAACAGGAGTACACACACCATTCATATTTGATCAAACTTTTTTCACGCTTACATGCGTTCTTAGAGCATGCAAGTTTACTATGATCTCATTTGCTGAACATCATTAGCTTGAGTTTTTTACCTCCCCAAGTACAGTGCATTCATCAGAGGCTGAACTTGGACAACCAAGTGCACACTGTTGCCCATACAATCCAACATCAAATATGATGTGTTGGAGGATCTCACTGGAACTCTTGAAACCTCTTTTAAGCCCTGATTAAATTGATCGAGTGTCAGACATTTACAGTGGGCCCTCAAGGACTCCATGAAGAAGTGTTTCCTGGAGATCAAAGCAACAAAGGTACTGTATTCTGACAAATGTGTTCGGCTGTAGTCTTATACTTTCTAGATACCCATTAAAATGAAGCTTGATGAACCTGAGTGCGTACCATTATTAACATAATTGTCTCACTGAAGTCGGTAATTATATCTGTTTCAATATAGACATTCCCATTATTATATAATGAGTAATTAAAGCCATTACTTCTTAAGTGAATAGCACGCATCCTATGGGACTCCTCATGGAGAGATAGCCGCAGAGTAGATTTGTCTTCTAGTCTCTCTAGTTGTAATTAACATATTGCCTTTGATTACATCACTACATTGAGTTTTCTTACTACTCTGTTGCATGGAGTTTTACACTGTTTCATACAGTATGTTACTTGAGAATACGTCCACTGTGTACTTTTTTTTCCTGTATTCAGTATTTTGGACTTAAAGTGACTCACACTCATTTTTAGACCAAACAGAAGAGGTCAGTATGTCATGCTGAGGATGTAAAAGTTTAGTTTGACCACAAACTGGGACCACTTTGGACAAAAAGGAAAAACCTGAGAAATAGTGGGAAAGGCAGTTCCAGGGCTTTTTTTTTTAGGGAAAGTTTCATTATTCTGACAACTGAAGGACGTGGGTAGATCTAAAATCCCTCAATGTCAGGGCTCTTTCAAACATGACGGGACATGTCAAGAAACTAGAAAGTTAATGATCACTTTTATGGCGTTGAAATGTCAAGATCTGGAGACTCAACAGTGAAAGCTAAAGCCAAGGTGAATGTAATCTTGAGCCATAACGAACCGGGTTTAATAGCTGCTGTTTACTGCACAGCACAGCTGTGAAGCTGTTCTCGGGGATCTGAATGGATGAAGCTAAGAGTTACTGTCGCTAAGGTTTCATAATTTGAACTACCTGTGATTGGAATTTCTTTGCATTTTCCATTTGAAGTGTCAACATTCTGTAAGTACCTCTCTATTAAGTAATGTAAATCTTTAGTGGCAGGGTCTGCCATTCCCTCACCAGATTCAAATTGTTTACCTAAGCATTAGTGATTTACAGGCAAAGATGTGTGCTTTTTTGTAATTTCACCTCATTCTTCAACTGTTTACTGCTCTTTCTACTTATCAGAGCTGTACTAAGGTACTCAAAATGCAAACCTGTCATTCACTGTTGCCTGTTCATATTAAGCACAGCAGGGTGGCATTTAGTTTGAAGAAGTCACAAGTAATGCAACGCATTTGCCATTGAGGCGACTGCTGACAGCAGTTTTTATCAAAATTGTACGAACAAAACTTGAAACTTGACAGCTTACCTGTTACCTACAGCTTGCCTACAGGTAGAAGTAGAACTAGAAGGAGAAGCCAAGGTGAACGAAGATGACGAGTTCCAAGCAACAGGCTGCACACCTCCAACTCGCCAGCAGGACAACTCATGTCACTGTATCCTGCTGTTGAGTGGAAAAGTGTACATGAAATGAGATCATGTTTGCACATAGCTTGAGAAAAGTATTGAGCGACTCCTTTGTTAAAACTGAATGTCTTTGACTTCACTGTAAAAAGATATACCTGCTGTACCAGTAGTGTTGAGCTGTTCTTGTGGATGTAGTATCCGTGACTTCACGGATTGACAATGCCTGACTCTGCCTCACTCCTTGCTAATTAAAAAATGGATGTGTAGCTGAAGCTGAGGCAGGATGATGGCTGAAAGGGAACTTGACAGGTACAGCGCTCTTAATACCCTTTATTATTTATTACTTTAACAAGGTCACATTTAGCTTGTTTTCTGGTTCATATTTTTATTTTTATTTTTATTTTTTTGTGGGTGTGTGTGTGTGTGTGTGTGTGTGTCCTGGTAGAACAGGTTTACGAACAGTTCACACTATGGATAGAATGCTCCATTTTAACTACAGAGTGAGACTTTTCGTCTATGCTCAATCTTTGGTGAGAGTTGCACAACGGACAGGATGAAGCCAATCAGAGGCAGATTAGGGTGGGTTATGCCAAGCAAGGTAGTGTGATCTAAAATAACGCTGCTACAACAGTAGCAACTGTATGTCTGCTAACTGACTGTTCATATATTTTATAATGTAGCCTATATCTAAATATATATACATTGTAAAATATATGAACTACAGTTTCATAGTGACACACATAAGTTATGGAAGTAAAGGCTCGTCTCAAAGCCAGGTGTTTCAGGCAGTGCAGGAGCAGTGTTTTTTGTGGGAGTCAGTAACTCCTTTTGGTGTGGACTTTTGGCTTTTTCACTTTGCAGACCTTTTACATGCACAAAAAATGCTACATAACACAATAAAGGAAAGGCAAAAACTCAAAAAACTCATGACCTCTTTATACCTTAAAATAACTTAAATGGCAGCAGTATATAAAAATTCACACCCCCTTCAGATCTCATGAAGGGGGGAATAAGCTATGGAGACTGTTTGTTGTACAAAGCTTTATAAATGTTTATTTCTGCTTTAAAGTTAAACATTTTAATATTGAGGTCTGTGGGGATCGACTCACTTTTTTGATGCATGCTAGTATTGGTCTGACATGAAGGTCTTCCACCAAACACTTTATCTTTGCAACTCAAAGAATTCCTAACAACTGCTTTTAAGGAAAGGAGAGGAAAAGAAATGGTTGGTGGTGCTGAAGTGTACCTCAATGCCTTGAAGAGTTCTCTAACTTTAGTGATATAGTAGACGATGCATGAGACTGCATTAGTGTATTATTAAATAGAAGTCAGATCCACCATATTGCTTTTCAGTATTGCAGTATAATTTAAAAATCAATCCTTGATGCATTTTCTGACTGACAAACCTTCCTGAGTGGATTAAAGGTCTGTGAGATTGTCTTGATCCATCTCACTTAGCCTGTAAATGAGAACTGTGACAGTACGGGTTGTTTGATGTAAATATACTCTACTGAGATGGTGAGGTGAACACACTCTTCCCTGAAGTTGTGAACGCCTTAGTTAAACGTCCGACCAGAACTCAATGATGCCTGAAAGCTTTCGCCCATTAAAAGTAGCCTTTTTTTTTCCTACTTAGTCCATTGCCACCTGGGAAAATTACATGCTAGTGAAGAAGTGATTTAAGCACCAGTGAGCAGACGTAGGGGCTTTTACTGACTTACCTCTAACCACCTGAGTGGTCCAGTAAGTGGAAAAAAAATCTCATCTCCTAAACCGCTACAAAACTCAATAAATCTCAAAAACATGCTGATCTCATTTGCCATCCCAGTGCTCCAGTGTGCAAAGCGGTACTGTCCAATTGAAACTGCCATCATGACAGTCTCTGAAATAGCTGGGATTAGTTCATAACCATGCACAAATAATTTTGGCTGAATGGCTCACTCCAGCCCCATTCGATTGGAAAGAAGAAAAAAAAAGACCTCTATTAACAGTCAATTGGATATACAAAATTGTACTACCAATCATTTTCTTCTGGTTTGCCCAGATTGCCGGAGGTAATACCCAAATGACATTGTTTCCTGCGGGATGCATCTCATAACAACTGTGTTTAGCTGATAATTAAAAGTCTCATAGTCCAGCAACTCCACCGTTGCCTGTGCAATTCTTGATTTAGTTGTTCTTAAGACTGATGAGTTTAATTATGCTCTTTATTCAAAAGGCAAGGTAATGTCATGTGAGCATTTACAATTAAAACTCCTGGGTACGTACTGTAAGTAGTGAAAAGGGTTGTTTTTTGTTTTGCATCAATGCAGAATGGAAATGTAACCTGGTTGCAGAACAACAAGCTCTTGCTGAGTCGTGTTTCAAAACTATTCCTATTCCAGCATATATTTTATCCCCATTGATCGTCTTCTAAGCACAGATGGGTAGACTTGTTAGTTTTGTTGTCTGGCATGATTTGCTATTCCTACCTTCCCTGTATATCAAAGCACTCTGTTTCTTTCTGTTTGACTTAGCAGGCTCATCCTTAAGGATGTCAAGTATTGATCTGTTGTCTGATCTTTCATGGAGTGCACTCAATTCCAGACTGATAGACTCCTGTTGTATTCCCAGGGACCAAACCAACTAACTGAAAGGGAATGAGAGTTGTTTAAGTATTACCAACCTTCTCTGTACGGGGCATTTTTCTTGGACGACAACCTCTCATTACCTACAAGAATTACTGACTCTGCACTAGTTTGCTTTCAGCACTTTGCTGTGTCTTAAACATTCTGTTTCTACATCTGCATTTCCTCTTTTATTCTGCCTAAGCAAATAGTTCTAATTAGGCTTCTGGAGGATCAACTGAACATAGTAAATTGTTCCAGACAGGTGACATGTGGTGGTTACCACAGTTGTCATGTGCATGATATAGATCCCACAAAGTTGCAGTGGGAGAGTGCGTGGGCCTATTTGAATTGTCTGAATGGAGAATCTGAAGTGCGCTTGAGTGCTTTGACATACTGATGCAATAAAGGATCTGGTGCAGTGATAACAACCCTGTCAGGCAAAGCTTTATATGGATTTCTAATGGAAGAAGAGTCATTTTTCGACGTTTGATGATTCATGTAATTTGTGTTAACTACTGTCCTACCGCTCCATTCTCAGCCAATTGGCAATACATTGAGGGGGCATAACCCTGTTGAAACAGTAAGCGCCCATCATCTGAGCACCACTTGCTATTTAATGGCCATTATCATTCACAGCACAGTCTGTAATAAATTAAAAATTGTTGATTAAAAAAAATCATACAAATCTAAGCTCCAGTTCTTTCCTTTATTGAGATGCTAGCATTAACAATAACTCACAATTAAATGTGCATTGCTTGCTGGCCAATATTTTAATACCATTAAAAACCTTTCAGAAATTCCCTTAAAGTTCCATTGTAAATCTTCCAGAAAGCTTGTTAAGAAAACAATGGGAGAAGATGTGATCAAGGTAAGTCAATAGAGGAACAGAGTAATGGAGCCATTCACAAAAAAACAGGGTTAAACAGTAAGATTGAAAGTAACTTGGTAAATGACGATAACAGCAAACAACAGTTAACAGCCATATCAATGGTTCTGGTAGGCTGTACTTGTGTTTAGCAGTGCTTTAAAGTAGCATCAGTATGTTAGGCTTACAATCCAAGTGTGACCCCCTCTCGGAGGCATCCTCACTGCCTCAATGCCCATATATAAGTTAACTCAAACTGCCTGATGATTGAACATCGGCGTTACGAATAGAGCATTTACGCTCACAGATTCTGGTTTTTAGCTCACGTTTTGTTTGACCTACACAATGCATATTGCATGGATATTTTACTACACTACATATTCAAGGTTAATTCTCCCCCAACCTTAATGTCAACACCTGACCTTGGATGGTCGAAAGGAATCCCCTTAATCATGAAATAGCAGTGTGCACAGTTATGGTGGTGGATGGTGGTTGGCCCAGCCACTGCGGTCCTGCTTGACTTCTACTATCATCATCATCATTATCATGATTGTTATTAATACTATTATTATACTTTTAGTATTATTAATATTTATATCTCAATTACTAAAGCTGTTATCACTGCTGCGGCTGCTGTATCCCTCCTCCTCCTGTCTCTCTCTCTCTCTCTGTGGTTCAGGGGTAGAGACAGCATCTTGTTATCAGAAGATCACTGGTTCAATTCCCCTGGTCTGCATGTCGAAGTGTCCTTGGGCAAGATACTGAACCTCCAACTGCTCCTGATGTGCTGGTCGGCACCTTGCATGGCAGCCATTGCCATCTGTGTATGAGTTTGTGAAAGAAATCCATTGCTGGAAACAATCGGTCTTCCTGGAGGACGTAGCAAGTCCAGACATTCAAATTCATCCAAAGGAGCAGGGCCTCTTCCTTTTTTGCCACTATCTCGGAACCGTGTGAATATAAACCGCCCCAAAATCCACGTTGTTTCTTTACATTGTTTCTATGATCCATAGGTTCATACTTAAAATATTAGCAAAGTTATTTTAGTATATTAGCATTTCCTCAAACACTCTATATCAGGGGTCACCAACAAGGTGCCTGCGGGCACCAGGTAGCCCCCAAGGGCCACATGAGTAGCTCTCAGCCCTGTTCTAAAAATGAAAATTTAATTTGATATTATCTGTTTCCCACCTTGTTAAGTCATTGTTGATAATTATTGTGAGAAATCATTAACGTGATCAGTGTCTTCACATAGATGAGTATCAATTATCATTGATATTCATATGTAACTAAAGGCGAACTGAGCAAATTTGTTATTTCAGAAGAGTGTATCAAACTGGTTGCCCTTCGTATGACTCAGTACCCATGAAGTAGATCTCAGTTTCAAAAAGGTTGGTGACCCCTGCTCTATATAATAGGCAAGTATAATGAAGAAAGAAGGGACTTATTATTAGTACTAAATGGAGGAAAACACACAATTTGATCGAGGAATCTACTAGGAAAGACTTTTCTAAGGGGGAAAAAGTTTTGTCTCACAAGTTTTATGGTAATACGTCTGTTCCATCTTAGGCTGCTGTCTGAGAGGTACAAGACAAACAGACCAACACAAGGACACAGCTGACCATGACCCAGCTGAGCTCATATTGGACTTGGCTCTCCAAATGTTTTCCTGCAGTATTTTTGTCAAGTGTTTACCAGATCACAGCCAGGACATGCTACTGATGATTCCACTGAGTAGTGACTGACCAAATCATCAAGATATCCTGCCCTTTAAACAAACCAAATTACACAGAGGGAACTTTGACATTATTTGGAATGAGGAATTTGTTAAGAGAGATAGCAGTGAGACAGTGAGTATGGATCCACCCAACAGCTTTGTACCACTGTTAGTTCAGCAGACTCTTCATTAAAGTCTGGTTATATTTGATGTCATTTTAAAGGACTAGATCTCGAATATGTTTTGATTTGGCTAATAGTCATAGTTTTTGGTTCTTTGAATAACAAGACCAAAAGTGTGCAGCCATGTAAGTGGCACTGTGAAGGCGTAATCCCCGGGGGAACAGAAGGAACACGACTCTCCTATCCTTGGAAAATTATGAGACCTCATGTTGCCGCTTGTATCAAATTCAAGAGATTATAAATACTGACATATGTCATACCCTGAGGACCATGAACGTGTGGAAAAAAAGGTTTAAATCATATTCATCCATATTTTTTTGCCCTGTGTCTAGTTGGGTTAATTTGGGTTAAAAAAGACATTTCAAGTTTGATCAATCAACCGCTGACAGTTGCTCAAACATTGTAAAAAGCAGCATAATCCTACAAATACAGGCTGCTACCGAGGTTTTATTTGAATCAGAATAGAGCACAGTATGCAAATAGTTACTCTCGGTCCTTTAAAGTTAGTACAAGCTAAATTCAATCTTGTATTTGCATAAACGCTATGGATGCACCCCATACAGGTCAGCGTAATATGTGAACAAAGGTTTCACCCACACACCCCTTTAACGGTGTCTATAGCCACATTTCCCATTGGAAGCAGTGGCCTTCCTCAGTGAAATGCCGTTGAATGTGAAATTCATTTTACGAAGCAGTCATTATGGCATATTGAGGTTCTTCAATAGAGGGAAGTCTCTGCACTAAGTAAGGTGGAATGCATGGTTTGGCTGATAGCTTTATAACCCTCCTTGAAATGCTTTGCTTGTCCCTCTTGAATGGCTCTGCAATTTTAAACATTTAATGGCTCAGCGTTCCTCTTATTAATGTTGGCTGTACTCCGATCTGAGTGGACTTGGACGCATTGATGCTCCATGGTTCATATTCTCTTTGATGCTCATGTTTCTGTTTGTCATAAATGGTGCCATGATGATGCTCACCACGCTCACTGTGATATTCTTACATAGGAAACCCGTTGTTGTAGAACACTACACCATTTCCCCATGTTTGCTTTATGCCGTATTACATCTTGCCTCTCGAAGTGTCATGAAGAGTGGAAGCACTGGTTATGGCTAATTATACATACTGTGTGCATGTGCATGTGCATGTGCATGCGCGTGTGCATGTTGTGTGTGTGTGTAGGGGGCGGCAAGGTCTACTGCAAAGTGTATTTATTCACGGTAAAGTGATGAGCATATGTCTGCCATAAAAGACCTCTCCAGATCATCACAGTAAGAGAAGGAAATTGCAAGCAATGTGTGTATCAGTCTCCTGCTATGACACCTATTTTGCATAATTAGCTGTTGGTACCTCATTAACGGATATGTGGAGAAGCTAGTCGCTTAGCACCTAAATGCATGAGGCTCCTACAATCAAGGTCAGTTCAGAAATTAGTTTAATCTGTTACTGCCTGCGACATGACAGATACTAGGACGTCAGGTAATTGCTTCTTTGGAAAAATGGAAGAGTTCTGTGAAGTTAGTCATCCGCAAGGATGAATATTATAAATTGCAGCGAGGAGCAAATTAACTGGGTTGATATATTATATTTCAGGAAGTGTGGGTTTCTGTCAGGGTGCTGCACTGTGTTTTGGCTCATGTTTAGTGCGTCTGATGGGAGTCCATTAGGGCTTTGATGATCAGTCAGGTTGATGGTTCAGAGCAAACAATGTGGATTCAGTGACGGCGTTCTGAAGCGACAGCTGTTGGTAAAAATGTCAAATGTGTAAACAAAACACTTGACCATGAAAGGAACGTCTATAAAGGATGAGTTCATATCGTTTTGCATTTGTCGCAGAAACGCCGTTTCGCAGGCAGAAAAGAAATGAGCAGCAGGAGCAGATCAAACACTAACCACATCTCAGAGGGTAAAAATGGTGTTTGTGAGTGTAAAAAGAGTCTTTGTCACATCAGTGAAATTTTGATCCAGCGCTGATCTGCCTCTGGAGGTAGTATAAGAGGTGGACTATTGGCGAACCGAACCAGTGTGAACGGCTAAGCCAGCGGCGTGGAGCGAGTGCTTGTCGCTCAGACAGTCTGATGTCCCACAGGTCCCACAAGTCGTTCACTGAACAAAATAAAGAGAAATGTCCCACAAAGCAATGGTACAGCACAAGTAAAGAAGTAACTACAACTGTCTTCGGTGATTTATACGAGGAAAAAAAACGCAGATATACACGGAGAAACGTCCGTCCTCCCACCTGTCCTACTGACTCTTTATCACATTTTTGCCCGAAAAACAGCGTCTGTCACCGGCAAAAAACTTTAACTCACAGAGTGTTTGTGTTGAAAAAAATCACAGCGACAGTCAGCCCTCCCGAGCGAGACTTCAGTGAACTTTCCCCAAGGAAACAGCCTCTGTTCCACAAGTGACAGAGTCAGACAGCGTCCAGTTTACTGATGGCGATTATGTATTTATGTCATTTAGGGCGCAAACCATAACTTTGTCACTTTCCAGGATGTTTGGTTGGTCAGGATCACTTCACATTAAAACAGCAACCATATGATCATAAACTATCCGCAGGTTTAGATTGACAGGGAGACACCGGGGAAACACCTTGAAAACAGACAGACGTCATCATCATGACATGTACCGCTGCGCCTCTTTAGGAGCCGCAGAGCCGGCTTGCTGTGTGAATTACTCAGCGGTTCGTTATTAAGGTGAAGATGCTTGGCTCTGTGTGAACGACCAATGGCGGAAAATTGGTGAACCACTGCTGTGTCCATAATGCGGCATCTCTGTGTGAAGATGACTAGTGTCTTGTAATAGGGTGAATGGTGTCTCAGCCACTCTTTCCCCCATCACCATGTAACTTCAATGACAGGGCAGAATCATATAGCATACATGTTTACATACAAGTTTTCAACACAAACTACTGTTATAATGTAATGAGCATTGTTTGAAGTTAGCACCTACACTACGTCTGACAAATTGTAATACAAGGTGTTGCACTCAGAAAGTCGACTTTGTGAAATTGTAATTTTGGAGTAACAACTAACAACTGGCATTTCTATATGAAACAATTAAAAAAAAACAAAGTATTTTTATACTTAAATGCTACCAAATATGCAACAGGTATGTGAGGTATTGTTGGCTCCAGCCAATGTTAGAGCCATTTCTGTTCTTCATGTTTCAGCACTCACAAGACACTCAGGCAGGAGGGACTAAAAAAGATCTCTAATTTCTGGGACATTTCCTTGTTATTCAATGCTATTAGCTATTCTGTCATTGGCAGCATGTGTCTTTTTCAACTACTACCTCCATGGGTTGAGGCAGGGGTGCAGCACTTCCTGTCCTCTCTAAATGAACACTGATGTTTATTGAAGATCTCTTTGGCTCCAGCTGAAAACTCATTATAAAAACTTCCAACATAACTCAGCAATATGTTGAGGTCTGGTAAGCATGGCCCAGATCGATGCAGGCAATCAATTCATGTCACTGTCTGCATTAGCGGATGGCAAATGTAAAGCATCTTTTCAAACAGAGGGCATGATCACCTTAAAGGTGGACAATTAACCCTGTGTAAGATGGACGCTTTTCTCTTCAAATGTTTGCTTTGAGGTCAAACTGCTCCTCTTTACTTGTCTGACACAGAGAAGCACAGGTTAAAGTTCTGGGCCGAACACAGAGAAATATCAAAGCAGCAGCAGAGTACCACATGTTCGCACTTGATGCTTTTGTCCAGACAACTCTGCCTGACCTTGGCATGACCTGACATCTTGCTGAATGAGGAAGTGGAGTTTGTCTGCAGTAGGTGAGCAGGAGCCAGAACTCAGTTCACTGCCTCTTGTCCAGGTTCCTTTCATTTTATAAAATCCCTTTCATGGTTTCCGGAGCTTCTTCTGTTGTTGACTTTCATTTTTTTGTTGTTAACTATCATTTTAGTTTAAGGTTTAAAGATATCTCATGACAACGCTGTGCTGATGCTCTGGTTAAGTTTAGGCACAAAACCACATGGTTAGGGTTAGAAAACGAACATGTTTTTTGCTGTTATGGTCACAACAAATACAACAGTAGATTGTCCCAATGTCACCAATTCCAGCACATCCTTATATTAACGAATGAATAAGTCGATTGTCAGCATACCCAAAAACAAATGACTGTAGCTATAACATTGCAACAGTCAGACCTCCCTAACCCTAGCCTGAATTCATGCAATGCAGGGTCGAGGTGAAGTCTAAACAAGCTAGTTGTGTGTCTTTTGCTGAAGATGGCGAGTTATTTTGCTGTACGGACATTGGTCAGGCGTTCTTTCCAACACTGAGGCAACGGACCATGCCAGATGTTTCCAGTCAGGATGCTTTCTATTGCTCCTGTGTGATGTTGTGCCAGTCTATCTGAAAATGTCAAAACACAACAGCTCCAAGGAAATTGTTCTTTTGACCAGGACTAGAGGATTTTCCGATACTTTTGTGAACCAGCGTTTCTGTTAGGAATAGAAGTTAATTTGATGATGTCTAAAGTCATATGATGGGAATCGGCGAATGGAAAGAGAAAGAAAAAGACACATTGAAATAGTGGAATTAAACTTTTAGTCCTTCTGTTTACACCTGCCAACACATCTTGCTCCATTCATCCACAATGTAAACAGAGGCAGCTTTAACCAATGAGCACAAAGCCCTTCCATAGTGAGCTAACCCTTTACATCACAAAATGGAGATAAGCATGTGTCTCATGAGAAACATATTATTCAAAACCCATGCCATTGAGGTGTATATTGTTTAAACGCATTAAAATGTGTAATCTTAACAAATTATTCAAATTATTCATTTTCAGGAGAAGCACATCACTTAGCAGTGCTTTAACTGACATAGGTAAGGGGTGTTATGAGCAAGTATCCTTGGGGGGTGAGAATTAGACAGGAAGTAATTAGCCTCTCTTCCAATATTTGTAATTTTAGCATCATAAATTGGCAAGCTCTAACACCCAAAAAAAAAAAAAAAAAAGAAAAAAGACAAACAAACCACCACCACCCTTGCTCAGGGATAAAAGCAAGAGTTACTAATGGATGCCTAAAAAAAAAAAGAAAAAAACATTTAGAGAAGAAGCAGTATCCTCTAATGACTGGATATTTCTATGAAGGGGAGTGTACCTTCATTTTTTTTATTCCTGTTTGACAGATTAAAGGAACACTGATTAATTGGTCTCTCTGATGCTACTTTTAATGAACAGCTAGGTCGGACCGTTGGGGGCAAATTAGCTTGATCCTCTTTTTGCAGAACAGAATTAATGAAACCCCTATGGATTGAGCTGAAGTGTGCCCTGTATCTGCTCATGTGCAGTTTAGAGTACCTCACACTAGTAACAACTGTTCCAATATTTGCCCAAACTGAAGGTGTAAAGGTTCAGTAGTTAGCCCTTGTAATGCAGTAAAGCTCCCATTAATGAGATTATCAGGCACTAATGAAACTTCAATTGTATCATTACATCTTCAACATCAGACCGTACAAATTTTAGAATGGAAAAGAGGAAATCTGAGCTTCTTCATTTAATCATCTCTGAATAACTGCATTAGATTACATAACATCTACCTACTGCTGTCCCTAGAAATACTTAAACTCACTGCATACTGATTTTCACATACACTGAATCATACTACTGCATATAAATAATCACTTTTACCTCCAGGCCTGAGCCTTTCACCTTTTTAAAAATCAGAGGAAGTGAGAGATTGATGCAGGACTTAGAGAACAATGTGTTTTCACACCACGAGCCTACCAAGAACAGCGTGACGGCAGCCGTTAGTTGCTTAGAGCAAAGCACAGCGCGTCCTCGAGAGCAGTTCACTGTAGCAGTTTGGGGCTTGTCAAATACAGAGATTTTCAGGAGAGATGTGATGCAGAGGACAGTAACATTTTCAAAAGTGAGGAACTTGGGATTGGCCTGGTAGCGATTTGCCCTCATCAGACAACCCTATCTGCTAAAGATAGACTATACCAGACTGCTGCATAACAATGGAACATGGTGGAACATGGTATTTTTTTATACATGCATTTGTTATCTATATGTCAAATTGAAACCACATTTTTGAGAATATTAGCAAAATGAATGCCTGTATCCATCTACTACCTTTATGTCATTGTCAGGAGTTGTGACATTGTCAGTACTCCAGTCAGAAAACAATTCTACCATTGCAGAAGGAGAGAGCACAGCAAGATGATGTCATTACAAGAGTGCCAGTCAGACCTCAAGTAGAAATAACCATAAAATACACAATGGAAATGACCTCACTGTTTGATCGTGTTAATGAATAATGTATTCAGAAAGTGTGTTTCTATTCCATTAAGCACATTATTTACTGTTTTTATGAAAAAGAAAATGAAAAACTACTTCCTTTCTATGCTGTACTTCAAAATCCACTTAAAAAGTTTCAGTAAAAAGCCATTTAGACTAAACTGAACATCATCAGCATTGATTTGAAATCGGTGTGTTTATGGCCTCCTGTTGAATCTGGTCATGTCCAAAGTTCACGCCATAACCAATACCTCTGAGCTGGAAACCAGGTTGAGTGTGATGAGCTAAACTCAACCAAAAAACTGCGCTACAGAGCTCAAATACAACACATTCTTTTCAGGTTCGTCCCAACAAGAAGCCACTATTACATTATCATAAGTCACTAACTGTAATAAATGATTGCACATCAACTCTGACCGCCTCCCTGGAACTTGGAAAGCAATATCCCAAACCATAGGAGCATATAAACATGTTTAGGAGACAGGGTGGGACCAGAAATGAACAGAATCAATTGCTTGTTTAAACTCAACAACCGCTTTTTACAACTTAGCTTTTTGAAATATTGTGATAAACAATCAAAAATACCAATTTGACATAAAACAAAGGTCTGGAGAAAAATCTAGGCAATTGTATCTCTTTTCACAGACTGCAGTGTTACATGCTCCTTGTGAGAATATGAGCAGAGGAATGTGGGTTACATAGTCTGATAGCATTAAGTGTGGTTCAGTAGCGCTAGAGAGGGTCGCCTGGAAATAAATTATACACCCAAGGCCACAACAGTATTGTCATGTCTGGAAGATTTGTTTTCACAAACGGACGGGAAAGCTGTTTTTCGAACTCAAAAGAAAAAAATCTGTATGTTTTTTCTAACATGGAAAAACTGCTGCCCGAAAGTGACATCCGAGTGCAACGTGTATTCATCGATCTTGTTGGATTTGTCGGTGCAGATTTTTGGCACTTTAAAGTGCAATATGCATTCACACACTGGCTGTACAAAGTGTCAGCATGTTGTTGCTGCATGAATAGAAGTATTCCAGTGCCCACAAGTCATAATGAAATAAGCTGTGAAGTCTTCTCAGCTGTCCTCTTTGTAGTGGCAATAGCTGTGTGGGTAGAGGTGTGGAAGAGGTTCAGCCATGTTTCTTTCAGCTTTGTGGGAGGATTTTGGATTTGACTCCAAAGTTCTGATCTATCTTTCGCTTGTAGGAAGAGCAGGTTCCTTTCAGTGACCACGGAAATTTAATTTAGTGTGGAATTGGTAACTGGGAAAATGGGCATCTTTTCAGTTGTTGGATTATATGTTTCTCTTTAGTTCAGCTCTATATTCATTATTAATACTTTATTTAAGGCAAAGATAGTTACAATGTGCATTACAAACACTGTATACATATAGAGGAGTAGGGTTACATGTTACATTTATATGGCAAAAAAAAAAAAAACAGACAAAACTAGCGAATAATGAAGGTGCAAATGGATACAAATACAGTGGAAATAAAACAAATTTGAATGTTAACTAAGAAGGCTTTTACATACAACTACAGTTGAACTCCCATAGGCCAATGACAGATGTTTTTCAGCCAGTAAAAAGACAAAAAAATGTTGTTTAAATAATTTCCCATGTACAGTTTTCATGTATTTCAGACCAGGTCATCGTGTCATAAACATTTTACAAGGTGTGCTGGAGAAGTGTTCAGATATTCGTGTGAAAAATATCGAATAAAAGATGACGTGACAGTGCAACCTTTGATTTTGGCGGTGAAATTGCCTACATTTAAGCGCTCCCTGGGTACAGTGGGGCAAATAGCACATTATGCCCCCTTTATAGGACATTAAAACATATGCAAGCAGTTGGTAGCTGGAGTGGTGTGTCAGCACGAGTTGCAAGATTTTCATAGTATGCATCAACAGCAGCAGTGCTGGACGGACCGGACGCTCAAAGTTCAAATGGACTGGCCTTTTTTTTGCATGGTCCGTAAAACGTTGTGAACACAAGTGACTGCACTGTATAACTGTTAATGTTTGCTTTTTGGATGAGGTGGGGTCATGGTCCGTAGCATGCAGACGAGTCCACTAACCTCGTGGAGAGACACGTGCTGGTCAATACATTATCTCCGGTATAGTTACCGTGCCATGATTGCATGCTAGCCACCTGCCTAACAGCCCCGACTCAGTAACTATTAGCGGTTTTGACAGCGCGACAGAGAGATGCTTTGTAACGTGCATGGTTTTCTCAGTCTATCGGGAATACTAGTGAGCACTCTGCTGGATCAGAGCAACAGACCGCGGCCTTACTGAACTTACATAGCTCACTGATGATGACATGCCTCATGCTGATGATGCAAGTGAATCGTAAAGATGCCTTTACGCTTAAAATTAAAAAAGAAAATGAGCCTCAGGTAGAGAACAGTGGCTCCTCTCTAAAGCCTTGGCACATTCGCAGATCCCAACAGCGAGGTTGCGATTTTATTTGTGCTCTGTCTTGCATCCCTCTGGCAGCTACGAGAACAAATTATATCCTTGAGGGTTTGTGACTTAATATATCTGAGGGGATATATCTATGTGCTTTTGTTAGCGTCTCTCCAGTATACATTTTATAGCTCGGAGAAGTTGAAAGAGAAGGGAGGAGGGGGGGTCTGAGTACTCTGTAGCTATATACAGTAGCTGGGTGCAGCATGTGACATTGCAGGGAGGAAAATTCATACCGAGGGCTGTCATATGGTGTGTGGATATGGCGTACATAAACCCTGAGGGTGCGGGAATGATAAAACCCTGTTTTGTTGTATTGCAAGGGAGAATTCTCCCATTAACTTTGGTTTGATTGCATATAAACATGGCACGCAGGCGGCAGAGTGCTTGTTTCCAGAAATCCCTGGCTGAGCGCTGCTGCGTCTGCTGCCAAGTGAGGTAGGTTACATGGCTGGGAGCAGTGTAGCCTCAGCCATGGATCACAGCCTGTGAAGACCACTGTGCGGTGCCAGGGTTACGGGTATGTAAAGGGAGGCAAATGTGCCCATTACACTCAGACACCCTTCCTCACCAGCCGAGTGTGATCTGCTGCTCGCACTCTGTCTCTCTGTCTGTGTCCTTCCTCCGTTTGGGCCGGGCTCTCGCTCCAAATGCCTTTCAACCACTTTCTCTTTATCACACCGACACACTCTCTCGCCGAGAATATAAACACACCGACTCGCTCGCGCACATACACAAATTCTCAGCCTTCAATCCATCCCATGCTGTCCAGACAAATCAACAGTTGGAGCCAGAAGCTTTTCTGCCCATCTGGTCGGCCATTTCCAGCGGGTCCCGGTGTGTAAAAAAAGAGAGCGAGCAATCTCATCCCCATCCTGCCGGAGAACCAGAGGGTTCTGATAGTTTCCCCCAGTCAAAGTCAAGAACGGTGAATACAACTCTGCCACATGGCTGCCAAGGTCACCAAACTCTGTAATCTCTCTCCCTCTCATTCTGTTTAGCTTCTTACTCACTTACTCTCTGCCTCACACTCAACCACACACCTCTCGCCTTCCACTCGATTAGTCCCATATCCTGTGGAGGTTTGATTGTACCAAATCCATGGGGAAAGGCCCACTCTGCAGACACAGCGGCTGATGTACTGTACTCCACAATGATTAGTGTGAGGCCAGCTCCCTGCGACTGTCAAGCCACGGGCAGAGAAACCTGGGTGCCCTCAAGTATCAGAGCAGACTGCAAAGTTGGAGCACTTCTTCATATGTGCAAAGATGACGATGGCTCAAATCAGAAGTAGTTACTGTTGCCGCACTTTTTCTTCCACTGGCCTAGTTTGGGCGCGTGCAGGCGAGTCATAAACAAAGCCGTGTTGTGAAGATGATAGGCTTTTCATTGCAGAACGTAATATTCCGCTATCCAGAGTGTCTCTGCCTTCTGGCCTGTATGCACTGGCAAAATGCGTGGCTAAATCAAACTCACACTGACTTGCTCACTTATAATTCTTTTAAGGGAAAAAGTCAACATGAATGCATTACAGAGAGCACTGACAATTTTCGAGATCAGCTCTATTGCTTATGAGATTTGCTTATTCTACTGTGGAGGTTTTTTTTTTTTTTTTTTTTTTCTTTGTCTTTATTTATTCAGGGAAGGTTGGCTGGAGAGGCACACTCATTTTCATCCAGCCACACGACACAGCGCTCGCACCTGGGAGCTGCACACTATAGCCATTGTTTAGCTGGCCAATGAGCAGCTCCACTGGAGCATTGGGAGGTTAAATGGTTAGCTCAAGGGCAACTCGATCTTAGTTGTCATGGGAGCACAGATAGGTACCCATTCTCTTTGCCAAATCAAAGTTTCGAGCGGGTCCGGGCGTGAAGCGCTGACCTTCCACACACAGGCCGCCTACTTCACTAACCCACCGGCTGTGAACACCAGACACAGCACTGACCACGCCACACCGAGCAAGGAGCACCTGTCTGCGTTAGATACACATTTAAATGTCATGCTCTGCCCACATGTACCAATACAGTGGTGGAACTTGTGTTGTGGTGTTGCAGGGGATTATGGTGGCGTTACAGGCAAGAAGGCTGCCAAGCCAGTGACTGCATTTCAAAATCTGTAAGCAGGTCAGCACTGGATATTTCTGAGGAAAACTCAAAATGTTAAGCCATGTTTGTGGCAACAAAAAACAGATGTTCTTGACGACAAGTCATGTGGATATCTCTACTTGTGTTTGTGGCAACCAAAACATGTTTTTCAAGCCAAAAACCCTAACCAAATGTTTTGTGGGTCTACACCTGACCAAAGTATAAGCACATTGCTGTTATAGCAAGAAAGGTAAATAAATACATTAAACCTAAAGATGAAAAGAAAAAGAGAAAAGTTTCAACATGTCAAAGATTTGCAGAAATCTAAAACGCAAACATTTAATCTTGAGGTTGGGTTGGCGTCCAAGGCCTGGGGTGGACTTCTCCTGAGCTCTTTGAACAATTTGATGCTCCAAAGCTGTGTTTGGTTTGGTTTAGTTTGTCAACCCGCTATGCAGTCCACCGAATGCTATGTGTCGCCTGGCCTCAACATCCTCGACCATCGCCATGATCTGGACTTCCAACAAGTTTCATTTTCTCTTTGGCTCCTCCCTTGTGTTGACATTAAATGAGGGGAAATCACAAGGCATGAGGCATCAGTTTAAGTGGATCTGATTTATAGATCATAGAGGCAGAAGTTACAAATGTGAATTTCTGAACCTACTTATGCAAGGTTTTTTTCTTTTTCATGCATATTCTATGATAAGAACGTAAGCGTACTACTGATAGTTATCTTAAAACTAAATTCAAGTATGGATCTAAGAACATTCTTATAAACGGGTGCTGTGTACTGTTTATTTACTTTTGCAGCTTATTTGAAATGATGCTCCATGTGTTCCAAAGAGAAAACAAACTCTAGTAAACATTTATCTAGTATAACTCTGGAAATCTATATCACCATATTATTGATTATTTATGTTAGCAATCCTTGTATGTGTGTGTAAACTTTATAATCATTTGTATGGTTCATTTGAGGACTTATGAAATTATCATACTGACTACTGCAGATATGAATCACATAACAGCTTTTGTTTCCAGCGGACCTTTTTTAATATAACTGCCGCCGACTGAATATTTAATGGTCTGAATGTACCACTTGATTATATGGTACCTTTAAAAACACCATTTTTTCCTCGTCCAACATGATTGTTTAAAACAGTATAATTACAGTGCAGTGCAAACCCATGGACTCTGGATGAATATGGGAGGTCAGACTGGATGGTAGAACATAAAAGCAAGCAAAGCTGTCTCCTGTTGTTTTGCTGCAGCAATGTAATGTTTTAAAAATACAAATCTTCAGCCATGCAATCACAAATTTTCCCCCGAGGGCAAAACAGTCAGTCAAGCGGAGTGGAAATGCATAGTAACAATTGGCATTTGGATGAGCAGGGCCGCCTGTATATGACTGGTCATGAAATGGGTGAGGAAGCGATGTCTCCACATATAGAGTGAGAGGCCTGCAGAGAGCAATTCAATTTCCAACACTTCACTGAAACCTGAAACTTTGAATAAGTAAGCGTGAAGGACAAAATACCATACACTGACAACGCACACTAACACACAGGGCTGTCTGACGCTTAAACAAAATTTCTGACCACAAAGCTCATGCTTGACATTGCTGTTAAAAGCCCACTCCATAGCCTTTGGCTCTGAAACTGTCGCCTTTCAGGTGGCTTTTGGTTCCACATAACTAGACCTATGGGTGCACTGTGGACCTTACTCTGGCTTACTGTGGTGTGAAATTGCATACGCAACCTTGAAATGATTCCCACAATAGCAGATGGTCTTAGCAATGGAGAAAAATACATTTTGCCCGCCCGTCTGAAGAAGGAAGGTGACAATAAATGAAAGTTTGATTAGAAAACGACACCGGGGGGGTTATGGCAGACAACAGGAGGGTGAGCCTCTTCAAAGTCACTGATGAAAAATAGATTTCATCTCTGACTGATTAACATGGAACACACTTATGAGAGCTTTGATAATTAGGAAACATATGTCTTTTTTGCAGTTGGGCATCAAAAGTGTCAAATTGATGTGAGGCTAAAATTCACACCAAATTAAATTACATCTTAAAATAGTTATCAAGCAGGTATATAGAGTAAGGCTCAATCCCATTTCCAATTTTTACCCCTACGTCTCATTTTCGAGTGCCCCCTTGCCCCTAAGAACAGAGTCACGAGTGGTAGTGGTTCATATGTCCCCCTCCAAAACCCTCATACGCCATCAGTGGTCATCAGTGGCGTTTAGGTAAACAGACAACATCAGAAATTTTTAATATGCCTTCTTCAGCTGTGGTGATTTATCTTGTGTTGCTGCTGCAATCCTGGGATACCACAATGTCAGACCATTTATGAGATGGAGATTTTTGAAAAAAGCATTTAGTTTGTAACACGCTATCAAAAAGGTCATTAATTAAAAAAACAAACACTGCATCATTACCTGGCAGTTGCGGCCTTATATTAGCAGCCTTGGAGCCTACCCTTCTATTCTGTTCTATTACAGGAGCGGTACCAAATGCATCAACTTTACTGCCAGACTTTACTTAAAAGGGGACTTTAATATTTACAATATTAATGAGGTAATAATACAAACTCTGAAATATTTAGTTTTTTCTATTAATAAATAAATAAGCTGTTCTCAGAGGAAAATAAGATCCCCGAGAACACAGTTTGAAGCTCGAAGGTGGCAGGGTCCGCCGCGTATAAACAAAGTAAACAGAATGAAGCTGCATGGTCCTTTAAGGCAAGTTTATTCAGTTTTTCTAGGCATAAAAATTAATCTGAAGATATTTCTCTTCAAATTAAAATTTCTTCCCTAAAACTATGCACTGCACCTTTAAATTGCAGGCATCATTGCCATCAAAGGTAGGGACTGCAAAACTGAAACACATCAAAATGTGGGACTTTCGTGGGCAAATAAGCAAAAGCAGTGTAACATTAGCTAGCTAGCTCGTTAGCTACCAAGACATTGTATTTTGTTTTAAAGAAAATGACCATAATGCAAAAAGACTACAGTGAGTTCTCATAAGCCTGGGTGAAAAGAAGTGTACGGCCTCTATCCTGACAAGAATCACAGCACCAAATCCCTAAATGTGAACACAGCAAAACAGAGGGGTAGGGGCTACCTGGTGGGGATAAGGGATGTGTTGGGATTGGGCACTAATGGTATGGCTCACAGCTATGATGGAAAGAAAGAGCATCACTGTGAAGTTTCAGGATGTGACGCGCTACAATTCAGATAATGTGCACAACCTCAAGGAACGTTTTCCGCTGCAAATGCAAAAGCTGATGGTAATCAATACATTGCAATACAAGCTATTTTCTGACATACTTATTAAGCTTCACAGCACACTTTAAATAAGTTGCTCCTGGAATCAGCTAAGTACATTGAAAAGATGCTGAATCATAAAAAGCAGTCTGAAGGGACGGCTACTTTAAACCACAGTTGTTTGGCGACTTGTGGCAATGATTTATGAGGCAAATTCAGATGGAACCATTTTCTCATTAGAGAGGAGAACATCGAACCAACCTCCTCTCTTACAGCTTAGTGAACTAAATGCTCAATGATTGATGCTGATGCTGATGTGCTTACTGCACATTCAGACTCCCAATCTAAATTGCAGATGCCAGAGCGCATGTGGCGTCCTTCGCTGCACTCTTTTATATTCAAACAACATGGTCAAGAGCGAATTACTTTTAGGGGGCTAATACATCCACATCACTTATTCTTGTTGATTTAGTGTCATTTGCTATTTAATCACTGCAAATATATAGTGTAGATGGACTTTAAATGGACCAGCGCTAACTGTTGCTTCTCATTCCCCCCCCCCCCTTTCTCTTTGTTTCTGGGCTGTGACATCCTTACCCTGCCATCCTTCATCCTTCCTCTGCTTCCCCTCTTCTTACATAGATTCTCGCTGCAACTGAACTGCTCAAGTAGCTAATAACATTTACTTTCTGTTGCACTGAAGAGCCAGGGAAACCCAGCTTCCATGTGGATGGCCATTTAGTGCAGTCATTATTCATCCAGCCAATCAGATTTGCATGTGTGGCAAGGAGTGGAGTATTTAAATGTAAATAAAGGGGGGGAATAGAGATAAGGAGGGAGGAACTAAGGCCATGTCCACACGTACCAAAACGATCTTTTTTTTCCCCCGTCTTCCCTGAAAACGACTCAAAACGCTGTAGTTCATATTCCAGGCCTATAGGTGGTGCTTGAAATTCACCGAAAACTGAGAAGAAGAGACGAAGCATGTGCATAAAGCTTGCGCGCTTTAAACAAACAGACAGTAGACGGAGAAACCGAAAACAACAAGAAGAAGATGAAAATGGTTAGTGCCAGGAATCCAGAATTGTTTGGGTGGACCGATGATGAGGTCGAACTGCTGCTGCGACTCACACCCGGCTACAAGGCGAGTAGGTTGCAAGAAAGGCTCAATATCTTCAGCAGCACAAACACAAGCATGTAGTCGGCCATTGTTGTTGTTATGAGACGTCGCGGGGTTAAGAGGTCGAGGGGTGGGGCGATGGCGTCATCGATACGGAAAGTATGCGGATTCGCCGTCCACACGAGAGCACAAGGGCAGCGTTTTGGGATTTTTCCACCCTGAGACCTGGTTTCAAAAAAGTGCATTTTCAGGCGCTGTGTTTAGAGGATCCATGTGGATGTTAGGCCAAGACAATGCCAAACGTGCATTTTCACAGAAAAGCATTTCCGTGTGGATGGCCTCTAACTTGGGGACCAACAACGCCACCTGGGGACTTGCACTCCACGATATGGGAACCAAATTCTATAAAGGGCACAGAGTCGAGACTGATGAGGCAGAGACAGTAGATAAATAGAACAAGTTTATAATGCTGTAAAGGAAACCTAAAAAAAAAGGGAAACCGGAACTGTTGAAAAGATATTTCAAGGTGAGTACAGGAAAATATATTGTATTAACAGAAACAATCTAAAAGAAGCCAACTATAACAATACTAAAACTCTAATGAAATAACAATAAACTAAAATCAGTGGGCTGGGGCCTCAGTGGGGTACCCCGTCTCACTAGTCTGGGGGGCAACACTACCAACACTACAACAAAATATGGCCAGTGTCTACTTGCATGCAACAGGAGTGAGGTTCCACTAGGTGCCCAGCCTCCCACCTGAGGGCCACACTGAAAATCAAGGGAACAAAAAAAAGAAAAAGACACTTCCGGAAACAAAGAGAATCAAAAGTTAACAACACCAACAACCCAATTGATAATTAAACAATCTCAAAACATACACACTCAAAGTAAGATAACAGAAATGTCTTCTAAGTAAGCAAACTTAATAAATCTGGACCGATGGAACAAATCAAGACCATACAAAATGAGCAAAATAGGCATATAAGGCCAAAGCAGATACAAAAGCTGGCCCAAAAGGAAAAGAAATGGGGAAAAGAAACAACAAAAACAAAGCTAAACAGAACAGCAGCAGGTGAGCCACCTTCTGCAGGCAGCCACCACCAGGGACCAGCAAGAGGCTGAACTGAGCCAGCTGAGGCACTTTATTCTGCACCTGGGTAGGGGGAGGGGCTAAGGGAGGAGTTTTGCTGGACTGCCTGGGTTGCGTTCACAACACATCACTGTGTTTACTTCACATGTTTCCTGCAGGGATTTTGTTTTGACCAGTCAAGTGACGTAATCAATGACGGTTCTGATTTCCTTACACTTTTTAATTTGAAGAAACAACTAAAACATCTTTTTTCTTCTCTGTTCAATGATCAAGGTCAACATTAAATTATAAAAGAAACAAGGTGGTTTGCTCTTTTGGATTTCTATGATGTAAGAGCAGTGCTGACGGATGAGGCAAGCTGATGCTGTGCCCTCGCTCTCGTACTTTATGCTGTAAGTCTGACTCAACGGATGCTCACTGTTGGTGCGAGCTTGCCATTGGCTGGCTGTTTCAGTCATCATTCTCCTCCCTTCCGTGATATTTTCAAAACCTCTGTCTGCACGGGAAATAACAACAACCACTTTCAGTGTAGCAACGGGGGAACCTCTACTGCAAGCAGTTCTCAATGTACTGAATGGGATGTCTACAGGTTGTTTTGTTTTTTTTTTTCTGTATATTTGAAAATATATATTATATAAACCCTTCTGTGGCTCCAGGGTGAGCTATACAGCGTCTGATAAATGTACTGAAGTGGTGGTCTGGGCTGGAGACCAAAAGTTTGGAAATGAAAAGGAATAAGTGAGCTTACCGGACCTCTGTAGTCCTCTCTCTCCCTCTGATCTCTGCTTGGGGCTATCATAACATAGTCAGATCTCCATCCAAACTGCCCATGGCCCGGTGGCATTGTGGGTGGTGCAGGTTCCAGGTTCCTTGCCCAAGGAAGAAGAATGCTTGGAAGAAGAAGAAGATATCTCTGGTTTTGCAGCAACTATCCATCATAAATCTGACAATTTTACAATGCAGCACTAAAACCAACTGTACTGTTTTTAAGAATTAAAGTTCCCATGAAGTCGAAATGGATTTTTAAATGTTGTTTATCACGCCTTGCTCTTTATCAGTGATTCTTAACCATAGGGCCGCGGCCCAAGCTTGGGCTGCAAGCGCCACCTAGAGGGCCGCAAAAAAACGTTCAGTTTTGCACCTGTGGGCCGCGAGGGCCGCAGGACTGCATAGGTTATCAACTGAAGACACCAGAGAAAAGCTGTGTTATCCATGAGACGCTCAGTTACAAAGCAGCTTCCGACCACACGGTGGCGGTAATGCGTCAGTAAGTTGTTTAGGACGCTCACAGAAGAACAGAAGAAGACATTCAGCTTGCCGCTTCACCTGTAGCAAAATTGATGGAGAAGTTTTTAAAACGAAAAAATTAAGACAGAAGTGGTGTCGACCCCCCCGACAAGACTACATTTTTGCGCAAGTATAATCCTGACTTCATCAAGTACGGCTTTGTAGACGGAGGTAGCGAGGCAGAGCCGAGACTCATGGGAGTGAATTCTTAAGTGTTGATGAGACTGTTTTTGTTGTGATGTGTTTCGGTTTGATGTTTCCTGTACATGTTCTGACTGTTGCTGTTGTGTCCTGTTGTGTTCTGAGGATGTTTGATGTTGAATTGGCATAAACATTGAGTTTGCAGTGTGCCACCATGGCCAAGTATGATAGGGCTGGTGGTGATACTCATGAAACGTTTATAGTTTGTAGGGCTGCTCAAAGTTGTGGTAATTGTGTGTTGCTGCGTTAATAGTTTGGGACATGTATTGTTTAAAAACAAAAGCTCTGTCCCCACAGAGTTTATTCTGCTGGAGCCCGCTACAATACGTAAGCAAAAGTTTAATAAAAATATTTGTGGGTATCACGGTTAATCATGTAATTTTATTATTTAACTTTTTTAAGATTTTGCCCTGTTAAACTGTAAGTGGATTTGGTTTATTATTGAATACAAATCAAACCAAGAGTGAGATCAGTGCAGCATGTGAGCGGCTTCTTAGTGTTGGTAAAGATGTTTTTAGTGACAAATGGAACCGGCTGTAAAAACTCTCATGTGTCGTGTCAACAAGCGATTCTGCCCTGGCATCTGGTTCTAGTGCCTCAGTGTTCTTGCCTCTGAAGGTCCTGTGATGTTGACCAAAAATGTCAGCTTTTGTTCTTACAAATATGCCTCTCAACTCAAGTTTTATTTTTGAATGTGAATTTTTTGTAGGCTATTATATTTTGTTTCATATACACCACCACGTTGATTTATTTAACGCTGAGTTAAGCTGAACTACATGTACTATATGTCTTGTTTTCGTGTCATTGCTGTTAAAGTGTGAATATATCTGCATTCACGTTAATTTTTAGTTTTACAAGCTATGTTTGCAAAGTAGCTTCCCCAACACTGCATATACAGTGTTGATATTTAATGGGCCCGGGCCACCCTGCACTGAAAAAATTGGGCCTCAAGGCCGAAAAGGTTAAGAACCCCTGCTCTATATCACACCTATACAACAGTATCAAACCCAATCATGGAAAAAGTTACTGTGTGCAGGCATTGTCAGTGGTATTTCAAAGCATTTCATAAAAAAAGAATTTAAAAAGATGTGATGATGTTGATGCTCTTGTATAAAAAGAACAAAGCAAGAGTTTCTCGAGGCCAGGCCTTATGGATTATTGTACAAAAACACAACTTGAAACTGGATCATATTCTTTGGTTTAAAAATGTTTTGGTTCTCCCTTCGATGTCCTCCGGCTGCTCTGCCACAGCTTTAAGCTTTATTTGTGGCTAAAATAACTGCTAAAGTCTGCTAACCAGCAGCCTCCCGTGAACCCCTCCAGATCAAGATCCTATGCAGCCTCCACAAACGACGATCGAGACCAGTTACAGTACTGAGGGGAATTATGGAGTTTCCTGTGGACAGATGCTGGCAGCTTTGTTACTAAAGTAACTGCTGCTAAATGTAGCTACTGCTGTTCGCTCAGTCAGCGCTGCAGCTAGGTTAGCTAATCCTAATTGCTGACTCCAGAAACTGTGGCACTGAATTCCCAATTGTCAAACTGGCCTCCGTCTTCTTGGAGGCTGTGTTCTCTTCCTGAGTCTGGCTGTGTTCATTACTGGGAGCTGCCAGTCTGCAGTAACACACATTCACAAGTAAACACGCGACGTGTGCCGCGGCACATAGCACTCCACTAGCCATTTCACGGAAACTCTAAGGTGGAAAACCAGAAAAGGCTCAGAGTCCTGGGTGGTCTTTTGGAAGTCGTATTATGCCATTTTAGTGTTGCACAGTATGAGGACTCGCAATATTGGATTCGTCATTCAACAAAACTCAATACTTGCAGACTTTCGCATTACCCACAACTGTTCAGAGCAGAGAGGCGCATCAACCTGCAACGTAAAGTCGAAGCATCCGGTCCTGATTCTGGTTATTTCTCCTAGTTCCACATGCTCTCCAATGCTCCTTCCAGTGAGCTTGTCTCCGTGTTTGTGTACAGTGTGTTTGGACAGGTCAGATCTAATGATCATTAGTGGAGGAAGAAAGGTAACGCTTGGGAGAGAGCCTCCACCAAGCACTATTTATAGCGGACCCGGTCCAGAGGCAATGGAGCCCCCAGGGAGAAAAAACAAAGTCATAGATCAGCCTGAGGGGAAGTAATTAGGACAGATATTTAAACTGAATAATGCAGACTCGCTGAAATATTGAAACCACCTAAAGTTTATTAATTAAGCGCTAATCTGGTGAAGAGGCTTGTTTCATGTCTCCCTTATTCCGTGCCAGCTGAATTATTCAGGGCCACGAAGGCATACTGGACAGATAACAGTCTGCCGTACATGTCATCAGTGCTCTCGTTAAGAGATGATTAAAGGCACGCTCCACCTCGGTACGTGTGCGTCAGCAGTCTGCTATTACAGTCGATATGGTTCTGTAATACCCACTGTAGTGAGTCAGTCACACTACAGTAGTCTAACAAGGTCACTTTGAAGTTGCGGCAGTGCACAGTCAGGGAAGATTTGTTAGGAGAGTTCTAAAAGGGGATTCAATTACATATCGCCAGCCAGGCATGTGTGCTCGAGCATACAGAGAGATCCACAGACATATGGTCACATATAACTTAGGGAACGCACACGCCGAATTCACACTGTTCACAATGGGGTCAAATAAACTGTCCCACTCGAGAAAGTGTTTGGTAAACAAATACCACACTTAATTTACTGCTCTGCCGTCTGACACAGTCGAGTCCAAGGTGACAGCTGAAACTTGCTCTCTGCCTCTAATCCCATCCCTTCGTTTTTCTCTTCTCTCACTTCTCTTATCTGTCTTCTTGCTCTCGCCGGCTCTCGCTCCTCATTTCAATCTCTCCTTCTCCCCCACTCACCCGTCTCTCTTTTTCTTCTTTTGTTCATGCCGCTTGAGTTTCACAGATGGAGTGACTTGAGGCGATGGGGGTTATGCAAAACGCGGTTCAAATGAATGCAGGGCTGCCACAATGAAAAAGGCATAAAAGGCATGCAGACAAAAACGCATCTGACTCCTTTTATGGCATGGGAAATCTTGTGGTGGAAGGAAAGCACATTTAAGATTTAATTATTATAAAAGCAGGAAGATCGTTTTTCAGCGCATGGCTAGGATGAATGCATTGTTCAACAAAGGAGGGTAAAAATATAGACACAGACACAGAAAACATCCGGATTGGAGGCTACTGGTCCAGCACAGATTAAACTGTCAGCAATGAAAACTAATTATTCTCCCCACAAAGTCCATCAGATATTCTATGGACAACACTCTATTACATGACTCCTACAAGTTTCCTAGTTGCTTTCACAATGATACATTGAGCATGATCTTGTGATATGATACACAGTGCCGTTGGGACTAAAAATAACTGCTAATTTATCATGAGACTCTGCATGTCTATATTGTATTATAGTCATGTTTAAGGGTTCGGTATGTTCGGAACAAACTGGGTCATATGGCTTACAGTCAGACCACGTCTAGAAGTAGAAGTGTTTGTTCTTGGTCTAGATTGCCACACTCGAAGATGCAGCCGTCTCCTAGAAATTCTGTTTATATGCAAAAAAAAAATAAAATGTGCAACAACAACTTTGTGTGGAGAAAACATACTGCTGCGCAAATAATGTCTTCTAAAATATCCACTACAACGTCCGTTTAAAGCAACTTCACCATTGTTATGTTTAGACACTTATAGTCTGTGATTAATTGCAGGAAGACATGATGAGAAAAGATGCGAAAAGAAGCAGTCTGGGTCAATAATCAACATGATATCATGTGATTTGAAAAATAAGCTCAGAACGTTTGAGGACATTCCATGTGTCATGCGCATTTTAAGCTTTGCGCGTCATTTAACGCTGTTTAGTCCCGTATAAAAACAAAACAGTTGCAGATTAGGAAAAGATCATGGTTTAGGTTAATATTAGTAGCTGAAGTTACTTAGGTCAGTTATGTTATCTACATGACAAAAGTAAAACACGTAATTGTAAAGTTTCTTCATCACATTATCTTAAAAATTGTTGCATATTTTTGTGAAGTTGTGTACTTACATTATCCCAAATATTTCAAACACTGCTCAAAACCTAGATAAAGGTTTCAACTGGTCCCCTGTTTCTATAACTTCCCAAAGAGAGTGATAAAGGAAGTCAGTGAGAGTGACTACAATTAACAAAGCTTAAACTTGAACATTTTCCGTTAAATAGATCAATATGCGTGGGCAATGGTGGGTGTTTAACTATAAAGACAACAACTCCCATAATTCTTTGTTTTAATTGAGAGCCCCCAGTGGCAGTAATAACATACTACACATTTAGCTTGTGTTCCCTTGTGTTCTCCTCCCTGCATGGTCCAATCTCTGTATACTTTTTCTGTAACTTTTTCTTTTTCTTTGACATTCATGCGCAAAATGAATATGCCATCACTGTACAATATAAGTCGGTACACAGAAACTAGCTTTTGGACTTTTCTATGCTTTATGATGAAACAGGAAACAACCAAAGACTTTGTTATGGTATTTGTACACCGTCTAGAGATATCAGGCTGCAATTATTGAGAACCATTGGCCTCAGGTGTCATCCGTCCGCCACTTCCCTCCGTGATAAAAAAAAAAGCATTGCCACTGAGCTTAATCGAGGAAGCGACTTGCATAACCTTCAAAAACACATTTGGTCCAAAAAATTACTAGCTAATTTTAATGTCATGGTTGCATCACACTGTCTCCACAGTTAATTTTCTTCTGTAGGTTGCAGAGAATAACAGTGTGAGTTCTTAAGAGAGAAGAGGCCAAATGCTGCCTTACACATCAAGTGTTCCCGGACGGTCAATGTGTGAAGTGGGCGAATTTGTTGAATTGTCTATATTGGGAGGTTACATTGGTGAAGCTTGGCGCCCCAACTCCAATGTGAGTTTTAGTTGCTGTTCACACTTCTACATATACTGAGACATTATACTGAGACATATACTCAGACATTTCAAAGCTCCCTGCTCATCAGAGTGCATTTTGCGGGCACTGATTCCAGCCAATCCTATATAGCAAAAGTCAAACTCAACAACTTAGTGCAGTATACTATAAATTCCAGATGGACTCGTGCATTAAGAGCAATCATATCATGTTGGAAGTTTTTGTCAGCACTTTCCAGACATGATTTTCGACAGCAGCTTAAGCTAAAGGGGGTCTGATTTGAATACTGCTTAGTCAGCAATAGCTGTCTCTTTATTGTCAAGATTTTATGCTGGGAGATGGGCTCGATCTTGACGACTGTACATCGCTTAACATTATCGCTGAGGTGCAGGGTCAATCAATACAGTGGGACCTGTCCTTTAGGAAAATGCAGATATGTTGAGAATCGATACTCCTGTGTCATCACCTCTCATTTCAATCAGGGTGGCTGAGATATGACACCGTGGCAGCCCTCCCGGGAACGACACTGTACAATGGCGTGAATCTCAATGGGTTCAGGAGAAACAAGAGCAGATGCAAACTCGACGACGCACCCAACCTACTGTAATATAAAGCTTCCTGGGCTGTCCTCCTCTCTTCTGTTTTTTTCTCTCTCCAATTCTGGTTTTCCAAATTGAATTTCTGACATTTTTAAATACAGGCCAAGGCTCATTTTTAGAATCAACCGAAATGGTCCATCAATTAAACCTCTTCCCTTTGTCAAAGCCCGAGCTTGAGCCTGTCTCTGTGCCTGAGCTGAACCAGTCATCCATCTAAGCTTGAATCTGACTGCTTCTCGACATAAGCTTCAAATTACTGAACCAAAACCATTTTGTCTTAACCTTTAAATGTACTCCTCGGGGTCTTGTGCAACACGGGACTATAATACCTTCTTTTCTGATTCATTAAATTTATTTCAACTCGGCTCCCTGATATTCCTCGAACTATTTAGTATCAAAATATAAACAAATCTGTCAATAGCACTGTTGTTGTACTGTTATGATGAATACATTTGGCCATATTTCCACATTTTCAACACTTGAGTGGAAAAGCTTGGCCTTCAGCCGTTGTTGCCATGGCTACAAAATGGAAAGAGTAATAATTAACCCATTTGTCAGAATAAATGTTGGCAATAGACAGTAGACTTCTGCAAACCACGAATGTAAAAATGTTCCTTTTCTTTGTATTTTAACTACACACTTCACACTCAATTTTCAATGTTATTTTTTGATAACACTGATGACACACTTAATGTTCTGGTTAGGTTTTGGCACCCACTTGGTAAGGAATAGACAAAGATCATGTTTTGGCTTACTTGGTTCTGTTGCCACACCAGGATGGGAATTGTCCTGATGTCCCATCTAAAATATCCAGTGGTTTCACACTTCACACACTCATTTTTGGCCACTGTTGTAAATATATGCCTTAATCGGGGTTTTAAAATAGCTGGGTTGCTAAAAATCGAAGGCGTTTCTACAAAAAAACCCAAACAAGGCTTAATTTGTTAGTACTTCCCAATCATCCGAGCTCACTTCTCTAGCTGAGTCAAAACCAGTGTGTCTGCGCTCAAACCTGTCTCCTTGCTGATGCTGGGCTAAAACTTGTCCATCTACCTGACCCTGAACCTGTCTCTCTGTCTTTGTATGTGCCTGTCTATCCAAGCACTGCCTCTCTAAACTCTCTCTCTCTCTGTCTGAACCTGAACATGTTTCGTTGCTCGATCCGAGCCCGTCCCTCTCTGTCACAGATGAAGAACTGGTCTCATACTTTAACAGAACTGCAATCTCAGAAATGCAATGTCTAACAATGATTTAGCCACCAGTCTTCCGGGGGCTTGATGCTCACACATACACAAAGGTCATTTTTGATTATGCATCTCAAAATAATCGTGAAGTTAACTGGCAGCGATCCCACCCTGGCAGGCTCTGGCTCCTAATATGAACTCCCTGTAGGTTCAGAAGCATTTATAGGAAAATACGTTGCGTAACCATGAGTGATTCTCTTTAATCTAGAGTTCCTGAACTTTCCCAAGCCCTTTACCCAAGAGGACTATACTTTGACTGACATTCACTGCAATTCCTAGAAAAATATAGACCTTACTCTGTGTGAGATTTGGGCACAGATATGAAAAGGACATGGGGTGAGACAGTAATTCTGAGCATCCTCAGCCAAGCCTCACGATTTTCCCTTTTACTGTAATTTCAAATCACTGGAGTCCGAGGAGCGTTGGCAGGTATGGGGCCCAGTTGCCCAGACATCCCTCGACTGACCAGAATAGAATGAGCCTCGTTGTTGGACTGTGTGGGTTCCAGACTTTCTCTTTCAGGTTCACCCTGCGTTTAAACATGTTTTGCTTTGAGCTGACCAGCCGTTGTCAAGGGTCAATACCTTTTTTATTCTCAGTCATGGTTTCCAGCTCGACTCATATGACGCTTCAGTGGACACATCTGCGAGCAACAGCAGCGCTAGGCTTGACACAAGCATCTGATGTGTGTGTGTGTGTGTGTGTGTTTGTCATTGTCTGAGAGACTTCTGAATTGTCTTTCAAAGTGTTTTTTTTTTTTTTTTTTTTTTCATTTGGGGTAAAAATTTGGTTCGGGAAGAAACAGAAGGCAATTGTCAGTATCACTCCTCGAAGTCAAGGTCAATGAACAGGAGGAGATACAACACACCCCAGGACACACAGACAGACTCGCACAAACAGCGCTGCCCGGAATACAACTACGGCGATTAAACTCTCGCAAAATAGGAGGTGACATTGATTTCAAGCAAATGTAAATTGAAGGCAGAGGTTACGGTCCTGCTACAAAACAAGACGTAAGAAAATTGCTTTAATAGTCCGCTTGCTGCGACAAACATGGACCTTAATTAGCTTGATTGCATTTGGTGTTGATAACATAATGATGCGCTGATAACCTGCTGCTGTTCCCCTCAGACGAAAACATCACTTTATATCTTTTTCGTAGCCTGTATTCATTTATTATTACCTCGCCTGTGTCCTGCACATGACAAGGCGCCAAGTGTTCGCAATAAGTTTGTTGGCGTAAACACAATAATACCTGTCAAAGTGTTCCACTTGAGTAAATCCCACAGCTAAAAGGTTGTTTATTTTCTGCGCGCCCTGCATAACAGCTGCTCGGGTGGGCATTATGAAATGTGAAACTAAGGGGCAGGAAGCAATAAAAGGCTTCCTGTTGCTAATGCAGTTATGGATGTGTTTAAGAAACCTGACCAACAGCCCAATGCCAGCTGCCATTCATTTGCTTTTTTTCCCATCAAGTGGCGATATGGAACATGACTGACAGATGATTGGTCAACATCGGAAATCAGACGTCCAAGTGGAATCAAACCAAATGACAGTTAGTGGAAGGGGGGGGGTGGTGGACAAGTTGTGATGTTGAGGAATGTTACGGGGGGGGCTTTTGATCGAACTGAACAGAGCTGCAATACTGAGCACAACTGTCAGAGAGAAAGGACAAACATCAAATGATGCCATTTTATTTTCTATCGTATTGAACTGCAAACACCATTAGTTCTGCAAACTGACCACAAAACAAGCAGACACACATCCATAACCTCGGGTCTGTTATATGTTGTTTCCGCTCAAATAATGCTATCATGAGCCTCCGGGAGCCTTGTAAAGGTGATTGTTATTTGGTATTTCACATACACGACAGTGGTCCCTCTTGGGGTCAGAGTATTGATTTCCTTTTTTTTCTTTTCATTTCGATTCCCGGCATCAGGTGCCCGTGTTTGTGAAATTTCTTTCTCCGTTCGGCTTTGTTGACACTTCCTCTCAATTTTGAGGATCCCGAGGCTGCGGTGATATTTTCCGAATCGATCTGTTTGATCAGAGGCAGTCTGATGGAGGCGGACAATTTGTCACCCGCTCCGTGGACTGGACTGCACGTGTCATCAGCCTGTTACGGCAAGTCATTTAGAGGCATTACCGAATTAACCGAGGCCGATTCCCATTGTTGATGACAGGCTTGATTCTAGCGTTGGGACAAGATTTATTCCACTTTAAATTGAATTAGTTAACCTTTCTGTTACTTAATATAATTGTACAGCTCGTCATAATTCATATTTGTGTTCTCCTTGTTTGACTGTGCAAGAAACTGGTCCAAAAGTCATTTAATCTCCGGCCACTTAGTGTTCTACTAAATGGGGAAATCATTCATCTTGATGGTGCTATATTTCAACCGGGTTCATTATTTCATTTAATTAGGGCAGGAAAATGGACAAATATTTGGCTGAGGAGCGAGCAGATGACATTTCTGAGGCAACATTTCCTCGCTGAGTAATTAGACTTAAGCGTCGTTGACATTAGGAAAGCAAATAGAAAACAAAACCCCACATTCTTCTGCCTGCGGATGTCAGTTAGAGCACTTAAACCTCAGCAATGTACGGATTGGATACACACTTCTGTCACTTCCACCTACGAATTCTTTGAATAGCTTCTCACAATAACGCGTACGTATAGGATATCAATGATGAGCTAAATACTAATTTGCTTTGAGTGACAAAACCAAGACAAAACCTGACAGTGTGTCTCGTTCTGTGCTTTGCTGTGCGGCTTAGCTCCGCTTTCTTCTCTCCTTAAGGCTTTACCGAAAAACAAACATGATCCAATAACAGCCTAACAGGATGGAGGCCGATGATGAAACTTTTACTGTCATCACGCTCATTATCCGATAAAGACACTAAAAAGTAAGAGCGGGCGAGAGGGAGACAGTGAGACAGCAAGAGAGAGAAAAGCCACAGAGAGGAGACACAGAGGGGGAGGCGTGATGAATCTGGAAGAGGAATAAAAAGAGTGCTTATTCAGTCGGGAAAGATTTATGACCTAATGCGGATGTGGTTGTGAACTCTTTAGTGCTTTGCTTCTCTCAAAATTTCCCCACCGTGGTGCTCAGTAGCTCTGCAATCCAGCAATCAGCATCCTGTCTCCATGTAAATGCGCATAAATGGCTCCCTACACAATGAAATTTATGGTCCAGACAACACACGCGTAGAGATGCAGGTTCAAAATTGCACTCAAAGTATTGATTTAGACATCAGCTTGGTTACCAGGCATTAAATCCCGGATATTTTACGCGCGTGATTCAGTGGATATCAAAATAATTACAGCAAGTGAATCTGCGATGTGTCACTCCTCAAATGAAAGCACATGATGAATGATAATCCTTTAATGAGCTTCATCATTTGAGATGATTCTCAAGTTGGGGATGAAATATACGTATATAAATACAGACATGGATACGTCCATATTTTCATGATGCGTGTCATAGCACATTTACGTTCCATCTGAATTACCTGACTCACATCTAGAGGTGGAGGGGATGGTGGTCAAGTTAACTGCAATTAAAGTCTTGAAGTCTGCGTTTCAGCATGTGTTAGTGTGGAACAACTTTATATTTGTGACGCGAGACCACCGTGTTTCAATATTTGTAAGCGTCACACCACTGGAAAATTTGAAGGCAACCTCAGGACAACGTCTACCCATATTCGTGGCGACCGGAACAGGTATTTCAAGCCAAACCATGATGTTTTCCCATCCCTAACCACGTGTTTCTTTGTGCCAACACCAAACGAGAGCATAAATACAGCACTGTGTGTAAATAATCATAAAGTTGCAACATGAAGCAACATCATTCATTATTCTGATGATTGAGCTGAAAAGTAATCAAGACTGTCATAATAAAGTGCACTAGTGCTACGACTACTGCTGTTATTACTTCAATGAATCGTCTACAATTACTACAAGTGCTTTTGCTGCTAGAAATAAAAGCTTGAGTTGTCATTAGGGAAGCTATAACTGTTGCCGCTGCTGCTACCGTTGCAGTTCAGTTCAATTGAACCTTTATTTACACTTGAAACAGGAAGACTCTTATACAAGGGCGCAGAGAAAAAAAAAAAAACATGGACGGAAAAAAAAAAAATGGAAACATCAGTTGGTAGTTGTGGGAAACACAATGATTAATTATTAATACTAAGAGTAGCCATGCCCTTATTGAGTGGTATGAAACTACTCAGCAACATTTCTGGGACTTCAAACTGCTGAAGCTCAGAAACAGCATATCTGATCGGAGCGCGGTTACTGTTAAAACCTGTCAGCAGAACATGGTTAATAAACTCCAGATCTCTGACCAAAGGTTGAATAAAAATTGTGTCGATATTTTAAAAAAAAAAATACCCAGACACGTAAACAGGTGGTAGAAGGGAGGCAAAGCTGGTCATCCACTAATCACATCACAAGGCTGGCTGTTTGATCCCCAGCTCCTCCTGTCACCGTGTCAGAGCTTCCCTCAACGCAACGCTGAATCCCAAATCCCCTCTGATGATTAGGCCAGCGCCTTGAATGGCCTCACTGCCAGCCTTTGGATTATGACTGTGTTTTGAAACGTAAAAGAGTGTTAAATTGTAAAATGTTGTGGATTAAAAAATACTGCATAAATGCATCCCAGACACTGGTTCTTTCGAAGAATGACCATTCCCGCATGTTGATGAAGGGTGCAAAAGTGTGGAGTGTGAGGGTCATCAGTAACTGCCACGAAAGCTCCTTCTACTATTACCTGTGCTAATAAAGCTGTACCTTCTAGTGCTATGACCTCACCGCTACTGCTAGTACTACCTCTTAGTCAGTCCAATAATCAGGAAAAAAATGTAGGCAGTCAATGGGTACCTTCAAATTTTCCATACATGCCATATTGACATCTCTACAATACGTGTCATATCACATTCACATTACATGTGTATAAGCTGAATTTCATGTCCTGAGGTAGGGAGGATGGAGCCGGTGTAACAGCCAGGTGAGAAGACTGCCAAAACAAGATGCCACTGGTAAAGATGGCGTTTCAGCATCTGTGGTGTGAAACCACCAAGCCCAAGCCAAAAACATGATCCTTTCCTTAGCAGACCATTCAGCCCTGACACAACACGAAACTGAAAAATGAACCAAAGGAAAGCATCATAAAGAGATGGACAATTTCACCATATCCATGGTTTGCAGAAACGATCCTGGCATGGGGTTGTCTCTGGTTGAAAATAACTTTTACATCCGGTGAAAGCAATTTAATTGCTTTTACACTCATGAATTCACATTTCGATATGTATTTATACTATTTTTTTCCTAATGAAAAAAAAAAAGTACCTTAGTATTGAAATGAAAACAGTAATATTTATGAGAAATGAACATTATTGCAATAGCAACAGTATTTCCATGTCGTCTGTTTGAGTGTGATCATTAATCTACACACAACGTATCACTTCAAACTAAATCAACACGTGTCAAAAGCTGTATGTATATTTGGCAATCTGTGATGACCTCACATCATGGTAATGTGTTGGTCCGGCACTGCAGTAAGTTCACTGCATTTCGGACATTTGATGAGTGACGCTATCTCAAATACTAGTGCTATAATGATGCCTACTTCCATATGTAGTAATTCTGGTCACTAATGTAATTGTGCTAACTTGGAATATTGTCTCTTCTCGCTTTAAACAGGATGCGTCCGATCATCGGGTAACTTTCAATACCTACACACATTCTCAACATCACCCAATTTCTATGTAGTGATTGCACAGAAATCCATCTTGGCTTCATGTATCACTGTGTTGCTCTGGATGTAACGTGTATGCAGTACATGATGCCGTCATGCCCTTTTTCAAAACAACGTAGCTAATTCTGCGATGTTGTTTCATAGCAATACCATGCATAAATTATGGACCGACAACATACAACCCACTCTAAATAATGTGCGTGTCGAATTTATGAATTATCTTATTATACAACCGTATAACTAACAGGACATTTGGTGGCTCGGTCTGCCTTTTGTTTGGCTTCATCAAAGACTGCTGCAGCATAAACAGCTCATTTGTAGTGTTTTCCATTCACAGCGGAGTACACTCATAGCAGTGTTTGTTTTTGGGCTCCTCAATCTCGCTTCCAGAGTTTGTTTTTCCACGCAGTGGGACACCCTTGGGACTCACTCTCTGCTCCCCGCTGCTGTCACTGTACTGTAAGTGGCCCCAGGCTATGTGGCTTTGTGAAGTGCAGCCGTGGCGGGGCACTGTACAACTTTCTTGCATATGTAAGAGCTTCCATAAATGTTTAAAGGGCTGGTTCACTGACACCACACCAAACAACATTTAAATATTTTCTCACTTACTCCTGGTACAGCCGTGCAGATAATTTATGGTTTCTGAGGTGTTCAAGAAAAATCTTAATATAACATTTGTAAAAGCTCGGCAGCAGTGTGTCCCAGTTGAATGGAAGAATCCACTTCTCTATTTTTCTTAGAAGAAGAAGTAATAGTCCCAGTTCAGTAGATTGTTTCTACAAAGAAAAAATGGCGAGTTTTTTTCACCTTAAATTTACCTTCATCATTGGGATGAATCATTCCAGACCTCTGCACCACTGCTAACAACTGTTTCCCTAAAACAGAACAATCAGTGTCATCTTTCCGTTCCAGAGCCAGAGAAAATGGCTTCTTTAGAGGTTAATCAACTGAAAGTGATAACAGACAACTTCTTCCACTGTTAAGTTTCCAAGTGGTTCTGTTATTGCAGCAGCTGTCGCGAAGACAACTCGATCGCTGTCTGTTTTCTTCAGAGTAGCAACTACCGGCAACACAAGACAAAACATTTATTTTTAACAGTTTATTCACTGGTTTTATACTCTGATGCAGATGTGAGAGCAGATTGAAATGGTGCCAGGCAGTCAACCTGACAGGATCACCAGTCAGCCTTCGTTTTCTCAGGAGATTTCATGCCCAGACGCAGACCATATAGCATCGTGGGAGCAAAGACAGAGATTGTATCTTTATTCTATAGCCATTAATCAACAATTACATGTATGCCACAGTGATGAAGTTAAAACAAAAAGAAAATGTCTATTGCCTCGTTGAACTCTTCTAATTATATTTTCTTCAGTTGTACTGTATATGTGCAAGTGCAACTAAAGCAATTGTGTATGGGGCTCTGAGCGCTGCCAAAACACAGGTGACCTACGCAGCAGTACTGTGCCTGAATGCATCCTGCGTAAACACTGACAGCTGCTGCTGCTGCTCAGCTATCCTGCTGCTTTCACCAGAGGCCACCTGTGTGTAGACATTGTGTTTGATACCGTTACATATTTACCTGTCATTCGGGCGAACTGAAACTTTAATGAGATAAAGCCAGCTCGAGCCAAAGTTGAAGCATGTACACGGTCGGTGAAGGTTAACAGTTTTGTCAGTTTTTACCGAAAAAAACTTAGAGGCAGCAGAAAACTCTTTCCACTTTTCTGCTTCTACATAGACATGATTTGAGAGAGAGAGAGCTGGCTGCAGGGGCCTCTGCAGTGTTGATGCGGGATAGATGCATGGGGGAGTGCTGCAGTGGCCATGAATGTGGCTTTATGGGCTTTGAAATGAAACAGGTCTATCAGACAGAGGTCGAGTCTGAGTCAGAGTGTGAATCAGAAACAGAATCACACATATAAAACTGCCCTGGAAGAAGTATAACGTAAAAATAATGAATACTCTGAGGAGCACTGTGTGTCCGCGGTTGCATGTGCACGCCGTGTCTGTCCCTTGATATTTGCCCGGATTTGCTCCAGAACCCACCCGGTGCCTCTCAGCACCTGCTCATCTTCAGATTTAAACAGCAACAGAGAGCAGTGAGTGGAGACAAAGAGTTGTTCTCAGCTCCCATGCCAGGTATATCTTCTCTCTTCCCCTCTGGCAAACTTGCAGGCGTCCACCTCCCATCATGTTCCTCTGGCATTCAAGCAAGATTTCTGCAGGAAGCTGTGCCAGGCTCAGCTTCTCACTGGCTGGCCTTTTGGACGTGCCAGCAAAGAAAACCGTGTTAACCTCGCCGATTCCAAAAGTCTACACAAGTTAATGTATGAATTAGAGGAATGAAAGAATGAATTATGGCTTATGATGATTTATTTTTTTTTTTTTGACCTGAATAAATCTCTTTTGAAGCACTTTTCATCAGTTCAGTTACTTTTGGTGCAGTCGTGTCTCTGTTAGCTAGCGGAGCATGATATCAGTGAATATTTCATTTATCCTGCTGGGTGTGTTTTTTCCGCTCGACACTTCTGAAACCTGTTGACTTCTGTTGCAGGTATCCCCCTTTCATCTTTTCCAGTTGGCATTGAGAGAGGGCTTATTGTGGAGCCTAATGCCGGGCTCACTTACTTTATTGGCTGGCCCTCAGAGGGTCCAGCAACTAAACTCATTTATTGGCTCTCTGATATGGCTTTCTCATAACAGAATGTGAATAAATCAGGTGAACTGCTAAGATGAAATTGTTTCCGTGTCAAAGAAGAGGTGACTATGATTATTAAATCCATTACCAACTTGCGTGTAGGAAGTAGAGCCACTGGAAGCCCCTCGGATGGAGAGAAATGCATGCTTTTTTTTTCTCCGGCCGAGAAAGACCGTCACTGAAAAAAAAGCAGCCAAGGGCGAACAGGAATAGAAATGTTGTTTATTAAAACTGATCTAATCCGTGTGAATAAATGAATGGAAATGCAAAAAAAAAAAAAAAAAAGCTTGGATGAAAACACAACAAACTTTGCGAAAAAAGAAAGAAGGGTGAAAAACAAAAGCGAACGTTAAGCTCCGACTGCATTTCTTGTTTCGCCTCAGTGTTTTCCTCTCAGCTCAAGAGGCAGGCAGTTTGGGACCACACATATTTATTTATTTTGTTTTTGTTTTTGACAGCGCGGCGATCATGTTATGCCATGAACAGGTTTCTTTACATATTAATTACATCTACCAGCTGGTGCGAGAGAGGACGGCTCCAGATATGTAGCCCGAGCGGACTCATTAGTTTTTACCCACAGATCTGAGCTGCTGTAGCACCACTGCGCACACTCATGAAAATGCATAAAGGAATGTCTGTTCAGTGCAGAACTCCTGCTTCCATTAGAGCTATTACTGCAACTACAATACCAAAGATTTCATTGCTACTACACTTTATATTAACACCACAGAGTGAGCAGCAAAGAGGTTCTAGGATCCAGATGAGGCTTTGGCTGTCCACATTCTTGCTCTTCATTGTATAGTTATATGTGAAAAATATACTTCAGTTTGCAAAAAAAAAAGGATTTCTGTACTTGTGATGAACTCCAGACTGAAAATAAAAAGTCAGTGCTAGCTCTGCATGTCACTGGATATTCTATTATATAACCATGCAGACGCTGATGTGATTATTTTCCAGCGGAGCAGCTTGAACTAGTTTTTCGCAGCAACTCCAATTAATAAAACAGTTTTTTTGTTTTTTTTTGTCTTGGGGGTAACTCGGCTGTGTGTCAGATGCTGCCGCTGAAGAATCTGAGCTGGTGAATGAAAAGACTGTCAGCAACACCAGTTTTGTATCCACGATACAGTCAGAGAAGAGTCCTTGTGTTCAAATTAATGCACGGGTTCACCCTCGTTTTAAAGGACAGAGGTGTAACATTTACCATCACAAAGCTTTTACAGGGAGAAATGTTTAAACAAGATTTTAAAAGTCTAACCTGGTAAAGGAGACATATGCCTTGACATTGTGTTTGGAAAAAGACTTTAACCTACATTTTAACCATGCAGGCGGCAGGGCTGTAGGGACTGCACTGAGGTCTGTCAGCGCACTACTTCGGTCCAGACTGAAATATCTCAACAACTATTTGATGGATTGATATTAAGTACAGTCACTGATGTTACATTTTAATTGAGGTGGTAAGCCTGACCTTTCTTCTAGTGCCAACACTTCAGCAAATTTCAGCCTTCTGTTTGGTGCTAATTAGCAAATGTTAGCATATGCTAACACATTATTTTAGAGTCCACTTGCCAGAGTAAAAATACTGGGATGGTACCTTTCTGCAAACCACATTGCCAACATTTATCCTGGCGGCTGGGATGTAAACTCAGCAGGAGCCCAACATTATACCTGCTTTATACCAGCATGTTTGTTATTTTTGGTAAATTAGCATGCTGACATTAGCATTAAGCTTAAAGCACTGCTGGGCCACACAGCCTCAAAGAATAGCTAGCATGGTTGACTATTGGATCTTGTTGTCTTGTGTTCTGCCGTCTGATCAGTGGCCCAAACACTTCCAAGTTTAACACTGTAGTTACCCTTCTAGCATCGCTTGCACTGGACTGTTCTTCTAGGGACGGCTTCATGTATTGTTTGTAACCAAGAGTCAATCGAGTTTTTTTTTTTTTTTTTTTCTTTTTAAGTAATGTCACGCAGGCAGGTTTAAGTACATAACTGAAATACTTACATTATTTGACATGAGTTACATCACTTAACGTAGGTTGGGAGACTGAACACAGTTATTTTAACTCAAGTGATGATCGAGTTCTTTTGGCACCTAAACCTAACCAAGAATTGTTTGTGTCTAAACCTAACCAAACGACCACCGTTTCACAACACTCCAATAGTCGTAATATGCTGCTACATGTGAACTGTTTGTTAACAGGCTTTACTTTGAAAGTGTAACCAGATGTAGCATATGACACATTACTGCTCAAATGACTGCAGACACATTCATGTGCAAAACTGACTGAGTAGTAAAAGCGTCATAGTTTGAAGCTTAAGGCCACTGACCTAGCTGCCATATTCAACAATTTGGGAGTGAGAAAGCATTAAACCTTGATATAGCTTTGACATTGTAAATACTGTTTTATATTATTTGTATACGGGAAATAATCCAGCCCCTTTTGGGACTCTGCAATGTCTGTTGAACATTCTGTCTGTGTTATTTTATTATTTTATTTTTGTTGTGAAAATTAAAAAAATAAAAAGTTCTCCTCAACTGCTGCTAATACAGTCCAACTAATGTAGGAGGCCTATTTATCACTACCATATCATTAGTTTGAGGTACTGTCTGTCATTTATCACAGAACAGAATTATGATCATGCAGTTTTGCGAGCATGTACATTACACGAGCGCCCTATCCAAGTAAGCAGAGATTTTGCACTTTAAATAAACACTTGGATAACTTGGTGTCAAGGGGTTTCAGCTGTAATGTATAAAACACTCTGTAACTATTTCGAGTTGTTTTTTTTCTGGGAATTTTAGGTAGAAATCCACCATCAGACCTCAAATATCCACACACCCCAATCGTATCTTGGTGTTTGTGATCCAGCAACAATCCTCAATCTGAAATATGAGATTGTTGCTGATCTGTGTTTCTGACACATCTTGCGTGCAGCTATTATTCATCACCCAGGGAACAACCCTATCCTGAGGCAAGCGACGTGGTTAAGGCCAATAGCAACAACCAAGCGTGTCTTGGGGGGCGCAACTTGGACTCAACCCTCAGAAATGGAGAAAAAAGTTGCCCATGCAATTTTCACACAGAGAGGTCCAGGGCTTACAATTTAGGACCTTCTTGCGGTGAGCTAACAGCGCTAAACCTGTGAACCACTGAACCACCACACTGCCAAAAATAAATGAATACAGACACAGCCTGGAGATAAAATCATGACAATCCGCATGAGGGGTTTAAAAATGATGGGAATATGCACCCTCGCCGTGATGCGAGTTTTATGCTCCAAAAGAAAAGTGTTGTTCTTTTCGGAATGCGCGTTGTGTACGAGGCGTGAGGCATATGTCGTGTACAGCTGGTGGTACTCTGGGGGGTTTGTCTCCGCCTTATGCACAACATGCTCCCTGCCCAATACAAATGAGGCAGCTGCAGAGATAGGCAGATTCACCTCTGCGCACCAAACCATACAGTGGTGGGTTAACAACCTGCAGACACGATGTCTGGCTAATCAATTTTCCTTTACCGGAAATGTTGGTTGCAGTCAGCAGGTGTCAGTTGTTTTTTTTTTGTTTCCTGTATTGACTGACAGGTGGAGCATCTACATTTTAGAATATATATCGAAGGCAGATTATCACCATTATAAAGCCACGGTAACGTATAGCTTTTCCTTAGCTCGGCACGTAAGGCGAGATTTAAAGATTAGCCCGTGTTTTCTCTGTCGATTTGAATATTTGCAGGAGAAACCGATGCTTTAAATGATTTCTGCACGTTTGAGGAGCTCCTCACGTTCCCTCACCACCCGGCACATCGTGCACTCAGCGTGACATTTCCCCTTGCCCTGTCCATATTATAATGTCACAAGACAGATTTCCTAATATAGGCTAATATAAACATTAGGAAGACATTTTTGGCAGCATTAGCCTTTGATTGAATGCCATTTAAACCTCTGAGCGAGAGTGCTGAATCAGAGGGGTGGGACTTGGCAATCTGGTTAGAGAAATTCCCTTTGAGAGCGAGCGTTTCATTTCTACTTCTTTAGCAGGGCACAGAGCAGCAGCGCTACACAAACACACTCAGCTACACGCGCGCGCTCTTAAATGCACACCAAACGACAAACAGCGTGTGTCTTCATCGCTCACTGTGGCCAAAAAAAGAAAAGAAAAATAATAAATGCGCCGCTCTCATTGCCAGCTTACTTGAATTGGCTCATCATTACGCCCTATTGGTGAAGATCCAGACTTTCGCTCCAGCTTAATAACAATGTTTCTCGGAACGCCGGTCGTTCAGTCCCAGGTGGGAGGGATTCGGATGACAAGTTTGTGCTTTCAGCTTGCCTCCATTTTATTTTGGTTCAAGGAGCCGTTTCCAACAGATTCAAAGCAGGCAGTTTAAAGGTAATGAAACAACAAAGTAGGCATTTGCACATAAGGTGTAGATGTTAATTGGCGACACTGAGGAGTCGAGTTCCCCGTCGGTCTTTATATCTTCACAGGTGTTGCACATTTTTCATCTTACACTCCTCCCACATCGTGTCATGGGTTAGTTCTATCAAAACAGTGGAGTCAGAGTGAAAAGTAATTTGCACATTTGTCTTATGCTTAAGGTTTTTTTTTCTTTCTTTCTCCCCCCACCCCGTGCTATGATTCGGGCCTGCTTTTAATCTCCTGCAAAGCTGCTTTGGGTTTCCGTGTATGGCAGCTGATCTTGTGCTGCTTTTGTTTGTTTACGCAGACCCACCAGAATGGCTTGGCTGCTTTATTTAAAGTCACATATACTTTACTCTGTGCTTTGTAATGCGAATTCCTCACTGTCAGAAGCATGGATACGGGCTTAGCGCTGTTAAACAGCTCATCTATAAACATGGAACGGGAAAAAAATATATATATATGATTCCATTAGACATGGCAGTGTTTCTGGCGGTACAAAAACAAGGAATTCTGTAAACGTACATGTTGTGCCCGTTGCACGAATGTGAGTTTGCACAGGTTGGCATTTTGAGCCAAATCTGAATGGATCTACAGAAAACTGCTGTAATCATTTGGATTGAAGTGAAGGTACATTTCTTCTATCCGTGCTGAGCTCAAACTAATGTCCTCAGACAGACTGACAATGAACGTGCCTTACAGTGTGCAGAGACTGATTGCCTGTGGCAGTTTTCCACCCACAGACAACTAAACTCCGTACCAAACTGGTCCCTCAGTACTGTTTTGTGTAAAATAATTTTCTGGAAGGTTGAGCCGCGTACAAACTTTGGGATTAGACATACAGTACAGTCTGGAAGTAAACTAATTTAATCCTCTCTCAATTTCACTGTTGCGTGGGCTAAGCTGTCACAAAGTTAGCCCTACACAGTATGTTTGTGTTTTCCTTGTTTCAACCTGCCACATTATTTGCCGTATTTAACAACGGGGGCATTTTAGAGATCAGCCCAGGGGAAACCTCGGCCATCACAAGCGGAAACTAGCTGATAAACGTGATAATTGGGAAAGCGCGGGTCTTGGAGGGGGAAACTGGCCGTGTTCCCTTTTGGATCAATAATACACGCCCTAAATTGAAACTCATTCAACCTGAACTGGAGAATGAGTTTGCAATCTATTGTCAGTTGGGAACAAGGTTGCATTCCAGTGGCTCAAAAGCTATATGAAGTGAAACTGAACATGATTCCTCTCTCGCTGCTCAGCTAATCCGACCGTTTGTATGCGTGGAGGGAATTTGTGATGATTACACGGGAGGAAGCACTGGAAATCAAGTAGCTAATATATGTAGCAGGGGTAGAAGTTGTGTTATACTGTCGCCCTTATCTTGCTCTTCCACTTTAACCCAACTGTAGTAACTAACAGTATCATAGGATTATGTGGGATTAAGTTGGTTTATTAACTTGAACTAATGTGATGGACAACTGAAAGTCAATTCCCTCAATTCTACTGGTGAGATGAGTGGCTGTCATAATGAAAAAAAAAAATCCAAAAAAAGGACTTGAGAAGAGCTGCATGCACAATGAGTTCAGTGCTCAGTGATGTTCAAACGCTACAGGCTTGTGATCTCTTTCACTTTGACTTCTCGGAGCGCAATACACATCGTCACATGCAGAACAAAGGCTGGATATCACACACACAGCGGGAACTGCCAGTGATAAAGGTGAAACTGGATGGAGAAAAGGTATTCGGATTTTTACTCCGAGGAAGTGTTCACGTTTAAACACTATCACAGCAGCATTGGCCTGTTGGGAGGAGGAGATTTTTTAGGCAACCAGTACCAGACAGGCAATGCAACTGGGCTCAGAGGTCTGAAGTCTCAACAAGTGAGTCTTGAGTCTTTTGCGGAAGACGGCGAGTGATTCCGCTGTCCTGCCACTGGGCGGGATTTCGTTCCACCACTGAGGTGCCAAAAAGGAACAAAATATGAATTTCTCAATAATGTTGCTTTAATAGAGATGTCTATACAACCGTTACAATGACTCAAAATGCAAATGTTGCTCACCGTATGTGTGTTTCGAAAGCATAAAGATTTGTTTATAAAGCTTTGTCAGAGCCAAGAAAAGCATGCATGATATCATCTAAATATAAAGCTTACGGTTGCAGTGTCCCACACACCCACACCAGGCCAGGAAGGGATAGAAATGTTTGATTTGCTAATCTCACAGGAACAGCGGCTGTGCTGTGAGGTGTGATGCCGACACACTTTCCCACAGCTCAGTCACTACCAAAGGATCAGCTGTAAATCAATTATTAATATATTTTACCCAGTGCCATAAATATACCTAAATTGCTCTCTTTGTGTTCGAATTTGATCCATTCAGTCCAATAAAATTGAAAACGTCTGTAAAAAAGGAGCCGCATCAGAAAATGATTTTCATGCTATTTATGTGGGAGCCAACAGGAAGTCAGCCAGCGCAGCCAGAGGAAGGCTCTGTGTGTTCGCTCCACGGGCCCAGAAATGAAGAAGCCCAAAAAAATGTTCTGCTGTATGCCTTCGGTGACCAACTCATACTGCAAGTAATGAGGCACTATCCTGTAACACAGTATTCAGCTCACTTCATACGGCCCCGCAACACAGCCAAACAAACTGTCGGTCGAGAGAATTCCTCACATCACTTTGTTTTAACACAGAAGACAGTCAGCAGTGGGAGGAACAATGAGACCTCCTATAAAGCAGCCCAGTCGCCGGAATGTAATGTCGGCGTTAGATAAAAAGTTTTTGCCAACCACATGCATTCGCATTTGTATCTGTCATTTGTAACGTATTAACTTTTTTTAACAATACGTCTGTCATGATGTTCATATAATATGTTAATTTACTGATTTTCACATCAGGAGGTGGAGACTGTCTTTCAGTATTTGTGGGTGTGAAGCAACTGGACATAATTAAGGAGACCTTGGTGCAACTTCAAGCTGCATTTTTAGCAACAAAAATAGGTATTTTAAGCCAAAACATGGTTTTATGCCAAACCTAACCAAGTGGTCTTTGTACTTAAACCCAACAAGACATGAGCGCAGTTGTCACAACATTGAACTGAAAACTGAACCTGAAGAAACTCTCGGTTTCAACGTATTCGTGGTTAACTGCCGACATTTATTCTGGTGACTGGGTCGTACACGACAGGTAGAATGCAAATGAACTGAAAGTCAATGCATAGTATCCAAAATGTGTTTGGGAGTATGGAGGCCCTGGGTTTCAAAACAAATGTCTTTATCTGAATTAATCAGCTGAAAAATGGCCGATCGCTGGGTTTCTCCATGGAAAAGCAAAGCAGATAACGAGCAAAACGACAACGGGGAAACGAACCAAAGTAGTAGGTGAGGAGTTAGAATGTTATAACAAGCTCTTACAAGTTACATTGTCTTAGACACTCTGCTGGCCTCGGGGCTATTTTCAACTCCAGTACCGCCGCTTCAGACCGAGTCGACGCATTACAGTGAAGCCTGTCATGAGTTCTCTGTGCTGGCCTGTGTGTCTCACTGAGGGGCCTTTGTTGCATGAGCCATGAGCTCGCCTCAGTGCGGCAGTCTTGAAGAGAGCTCTGAGCTCCAGGCTTGCTACATTCCCTCCCTGTTCTGAAGGCCTGACAGTCCTATTAGGACTGAATGAGGAGGAATTTGCCTTACCTTGGCAAAAGATCTCTCATAGCCCCTGACAGCTATGGCAGCTCGTCATGGCAGCTTGCTGATGAGGACTCTGCAACCCTCCTCCACTGCCACCACTGCCATCACAAAGCCCTCCGCTCCTCCTGCTCCTCCTCAGCCCTTCATACGGAGCACTTGAGATGCCAGAATCTCTCTCTTTTTTCCACGATAAGAAAAACAAAATGGAAATGTATAATACCAGTATCTCTTGCTGCGAAAGAGAGAAATAAAGAGCAGGATCCATGGAGAGGGTTGAGTGACGTGAAGGAGTTGAAAAGCACACAAGGCAATTTACAAATTTATATTCAATCTTCCCCCTTGTGGAAACCCGGCCTACACTCCTGGCATCCCATTTTTCTGGCTTACACGCCATGTAAAATTGATCAATATGAACTTGTCACCTCCAGCTCGCAAGAGAGGGGAGATGGAACGACAGGTGACTCCATGCACGCAGAGTTACTGTCGACTAGTTTTGTTTTCAGGGGTCGCAATTTCGAAACAAAGGCTTTGTTAGACACGATGTGTTTTACCTCATATGGTGCATTTTATGTCTAGAAACTCAGGGAAAAGTAATAGAGATATCAACGCTAAACCCACACAACAACAAAGGATGTTTTCATCAATGTTATTTTAACACCCCAAGTTGCGTTCGGCTTAACATGAAACTTCATCCTCCGACTGCCACAAAAAAACCTGATATGTTAGCCGCCGATGACGCCAATGTGCGGCTGAATCCGAAAAGTCACACTTTGACGATCACAGGTTCAAAACCTGAGAACTGAGAGCGCAGACAGTCGGTGAATCACCAGGAAGTGATACACAGGAAAGAGCTTGCCAAGTATGAATTGGTCGTGGCCATCTGGCAGTGATGAGCAAGTGCCCCCGTCCTCTCCTGAGCCCGTCGACTGGGACCAGTGAAGACAGAAATCAGTCAGTTGAAACTGATGCGGACATCAGGTGCAGGATCCACTTACAGCTCGTCTCGCCTGAGCTCCCTTTGACTGCTGGTGCACTTCGATACGCTGCCTTGCCTCTGCAAGACAGTTCTATTTCTCCAGCCTCCTAGAGGTGTTCAGCAGTGACTAAACACTCCCAAACGACCTTATCAATTGTTTTATTATTTCAGCTGTGGAGGGGGTGGTGGCAGACAAGGTGGCAGAAACACATTTTCAGTTCGGAGATTAGGCGAGGATCCCACCCGCCCTGTGGGAGTTTGGTGCTCGGTGATTATGCAAAACCTTTAGAGACGTCTGTGACTCACAAGAAAGTGAACAAGGGGTGCTTTGATCACGCAACTGAGGTTATCTCCATTTCAAGGTCATTCTTTATATCCATATTCCTCCTTTGTTCTCTATCATTCAGGGCCTGTAAGCATCACCTACACCGAGTGGATTATCACAGCGTGCTCGCCGTGATGACAGCAACCTACAGAAGTGTGTACATGTGGATATATCTCTGTGAAGTCACATTGAACAGCAACAGCTTTAATCTCCCACCATCAGCTTGGGATCTTCCGGTAAAGCTGAAATTAGCAAACCTGCATGCAAACAAGTGATGGTTCCCCTTTAGCTACGTTATGGTGGCTCGTGTTGGCCAATATTAGCAATGGAGGTCAGGTGACTTCATTACAATATCATAACAGCCTGTCAGGAATAATCCTGTCTTTGATGAAAATGTACTCTAAATCTAAATGTACACGCTGAGGATGATTCAGATGTCTACATTTAGATTTATATCTGCAAACTCCTTTTCGCAAGTTGGCACATCGAGTTTTTAGGCTTGCAGACTTACTTTGGTAAATTGACTGTATTCACATAGTGCTTTTGTAGTCTTAGTGACCACTCACCATGCTTTACATAACAAGTCAGCATTCATCCATTTGCACACAGTCTGTTGGAGACCATTCAAGGTGCCCGCTGCTCATCAGGAGAGGTAACCGTTAATACGCCCTCACACACCGATGGATGAGTCAATGGAACACTTTGGGGTTATGTGTCTTGCCCAAGGACACTTCTACAAGTAGACTACAGGAATCACGAATCAAACCACTGACCCGAGCCTTCAACAAATAAAAGAAATTGCTTTCGATGTGAAATAATTACTCCATCCAGGAAAGGGTAGGACATTCAACTTCAGTACGATCAGCAGCCTTGCAGCAGCTCCAGCAAGTGCAATTGGCTGCGTGGTTCAGTCAATCATGTGAGGGTAAAAAGCATAGGCAGCATTAAGGTTGGGCTTATGGTGCCTATAAGCTCTAAATGTTTGGCTGTTTATCACTTACAGCATTTATTTATACTATAAACTAGCTGTATACTAAACTGTGATCATAGCTGCATAGGAAACAATGTGTTTTAATAGCATGGTCGCAGTCAGTGTTCAAGTTATGTGGGAGCCAATGGGAGCTGAGCTCCCATAAGGTATTGTCTAAGCTCCTATCTGTGGGGGTCACTGTACATTACTAATGAATGATGTTTTTTAAACATTAATGATATAAAAAGATACACACCATATTCTCTCCTGAATGACAGTGACAAGTCCATCCATCCATCTTCATCCAGCTTTATCCTTTTTATGGGGTCGCGGGGGTTTTTGCTGGAGTTAATCCCAGCTGTCTCTGGGCGAGGGCAGGGTACACCCTGGACAAGTTGCCAGCTCATCGCAGGGCCCTCACTGATGGCAGGTGCCAACCGCACATCAGGAGCAATTTTGGGTTCAGTATCTCGCTCAAGGACACTTTGACATGCAGCTCAGCTCAGCCCGGAGCTGGGATTTGAACCAGCGACCCTCCAATCACTAGCCAACCTGCAAAAGCCTGTTAATCACATTTTAAGTACATCCTGTCTGCTTCTCTGTCTGAAGTGGGTTGTACCTCATAGAACCTGTTTGACCTACTGATGGTAAATGTGAAATTTTACAAATCCAGTAAGCAGTAACTAATACCGGTTACTTCTTTGGAGAACAAAAGGAAAAAGTCACCAGACGCTCAATATTGAGACTTTTGAAACACTGTGTACAACAAATTCTTAACTATTAAGGCTTTCTTGTTCATTGAGCACAGTTACACATGAAGAGATTTTACTTGAGGTCCATTTAACAGCAGGTGTGAATTGACGGTCTCGCTCTGTCTCTTTGTCTCTCTCTCTCTCAGAAAATACCCGTTCGGTAGACATCCTATTTGTCTATCTCTGTCCTAGTTATGTAAGAGACCCGCACAAAGCTCAGAATATAACTGGAGCTCTGATGGCTGCTGTTATTGCTCAGCCCCTTATACAGACACCGTGAGCACCAGCAGGCAGAGTTTCTTGTGGTTAGCTGTCGTATCTGGACAATCAGACCACCAATATGAAACGGCAAAGTATACACACCATTGGTTACCTATGACAACACAGAGCTAAGCTGTTAGGCTTTGAAGTCCTTTTGCTCAAACTGGTACCTTCACTTTAGCGTCATAGCTTTCAGCCTATTTTGTGTTCAAGTGCATTTTGCATCGACATGAACATGCAAAACGCATTTCCCAGTATGTCACCTTGATCCCGGTAATGAGTTTTAAGTACTGAAGTCTCCGTTGGCCACAGTTCTAATGTGAGCCTCAGTGGCTTATTAAATTATGCTAATTTTCCCATTGAATTTAGGGTTGCTGTTTCAGGGTTGTAACCCTGAAACTTCAACTGCATCGCAAATTTGCAAAATGGGATTTCTCAGAAAAAAGACAAACACACACACACACACACAAAAAAAGTCCAAGTTTTCAAATTTTACAATACTGATACAAAGCAAAAGATTTATATTTCACACCTGACATATTCCACTTATATTCTATGTGCAACATCTTTAATAAGAGGGTCTATTCAAGGCATCCGTGCTCCCATATAATCCAAATGCACCCCAGTATTGACCTACAGCTCTGAGTGTTTCCTGGGTGGAAGGTTTATGATTATCACTCACTAATCCCTGCAGTGCTGAGTTGGTGGATTGATGATGTGAAAAAACATGCAGGTCAAATTGTAACTCATGCATAATAAATCGTTTTAGCTTGGATGCACTATCTTCTAATGAGTGGGCTACCGTTCTATCGTGTATTACTGTAAAAACCATTGTTGATCTGAGTTTCACATTTGCTCCACAGGTATGGTATCCACACTGTGGATGAACTCCAATCATAAATAAGGGGGGAGTGTGAGTGCTAGCAACCATTAATTTATTCCTTTTTATTAATCATCACATATTTGACCAGTCATGTCTAAATACATTTCAGCTTTTTTTGCACATTACAACCCTCTGATGCACACTGAGACACACACAGATACAGAAACACTCGCCTCACCACACATTTTGTGCTATCCCAAATCCATATGTACACTAACTGACACCTGTGTACGACCCAGGCTGCTACAGACCGACATCTTGCTACAGATGCAAAATATTAAATCTACTAATGACACAGAAACCCATATAGTGACACTCGTTCAGAAGAAATTACCATCCATCTATGAAGTATTACATGTATAAGTATATGAGTTTGGATTACCAGTATTGGCTTTTTAATATATCCTAATCAACAACACTCTGCTTTAATTGAGTACACACAAAACAATGTTACCCTTGACAATAAAGGTTAGATTATTAAAATGAAGTCCCGAATATAATCTGAATATATAACACTTTGCATATATGATAATGGAAGATATGTAGTAGATAGTAATGAAATCTGTTTTGTCATGAATATAAAACATGCACATGATGAGGTCCGTATGGAAATTGTAAGTACAAATCTCAATTTGAGATCACCTGCAGCATTATTTAAGTGCCAATGTAATAACACCGCAATCGAATCTGAGGGTATGGCAATCTTGTATTGTTAAGTAAATTGAAGCCTCTGTCTCGGGACCTCACACAACCATATAACTGCAACTGCAATCTCTTCTGAGAATGCAACATGAATGTCTAATCTGACTGATCAATCAGAAATGTAAACCCAAATAAGGAGTTAAATAAAAGTAATATAATAATAAACTTTATTTCTATAGCAAAACCGAAGTTACGAGGTGCTTCACAGAAAATAATAACACGCGGCACTAGAAGGACAATTTAAGCAAGTGAAATGCAATAAAATCAGATGCTTCACAAAATACAATACTGGTGCAAAGAGCAGTAAACAAGAAATATAAAACACAGGAAATATAAAAAGCAAGATTAAGAATTTGAAAATACATTATGCAAATGCTTGTCTCTAAAGGTGTGTTTTTAAAAGCTTTTTTAAATTGTGGCACTCACTGAGCTGCTTTAATATTTAGTGGGAGTTTGTTCCAAAGTGTTGGGAAAAACATGATTCAGACCGTGGTACTGTTAGCAGGATCTGGTTCTCTGATCTGAGGAGTCTTGGAGCAGAACAAGGGGTGAGTAGTTCTGAAATGTGTAGTGGAACAAGATCATTTGGGGCTTTAAAAGTAATCTGTAACATCTTTAATTGAATTCTGTAGTGGGGCCAGTGTAATTCAGCCAGGACTAGGGTGACTGTCGGTGGGCAACTGCTGTGTTGTTTGGACAGGTGAATAATGAGTTATAGTGAGCTAAACTGGAGAAAACTATACTTCCATGTTTCTGGGTAGCATTTGTTTGACCTTGGCAAAATTTCGGATTTGTATATAACAAGCTCTAAGTGGACTGTTAATGTATTGATTGAAGTTGATATGGTGAAAGAAACAATGCCCAGGTCTCTAGCTGACTGTTTTGTGTTTGTTGTCAGTGGTCCAAGGTGAGGGGTGACAGCCTTAGAAATGCAAATTGGACCAACAACCAGTGCTGCAGTCTTGTCTGTGTTCAGCTGTAGAAGGCTGGAGGGGATCCAGTCCTTAATGGCAGCAGGGCAAAGAGTCCAGGTTAGTGTGGTTTTCAGAGTTGAACAAATCTGAGAATCATCAGCATAGCACGATGAACTAGATCAATATCTAGTTCAGTAGCTGAGAAATGTCCTTTCATGTACCTGGGGTCATGCTCTCGTGTTCAGAGGACCACTGTTGTAGCTAGAGATGTAACCTGAAACCATTTGACCAATGACTGACATGCAAACCCTCTCTGCCGCCAGGTAAATTTGACACCTGTGTCCCGTCTCTGTGACAGACAGCCACACGAAGATGAATTAATGAGACATCCATGTCCATTCCTTTCATCTGCAGTAATTGATGCTTTCTGCGAGGAAGTGAAAGGTTAGGGGAAGCCCACTGCTGCTAAAAATCTACATCAAATATTAATGAAGAGGAGCGAGGGATGATTCAGTCTGTGTATTATTAATGATGACATTGGTAGAGTCAGACTGAGTAAAGGGCATGTCGGTGGACGGAGCAGTGTTTAGAAACTTCAAGCTTAATTAGTGATATTTTATGCATTCATATATTCCTTTCATTTGGCATAGGGCAGTCCAATTAGTGTTTGCCAATATGGGAATTCCAAAAAGGGAATGGTTTTGCATGCGGTGGCCACAGACAGTTGCTCTCTCCTCATCCTACCTGACTGATCCTTCTCTACTTTTTGTGTTTAAGGCTAGTGTCCTTGTCACTACTGGTTGCATGAGGCGGTTTCCTGCAGCCCAATCAGGTAGCACAGCTCCTCCAGGATGGCACATCCTTATGGGCGGTCGCAAGAAGGTTTTCTGTGTCTCTCGGCAAAGTCTCAAGAGCATGGAGGAGATACAAGGAGACCGGCCGTTACACAAGGAGAGCTGAACAGGGCCCGTAGAGGGGCATCAACCCAGCAGCAGGAGTATCTGCTCCTTTGTGCGAGGAGGAACCTGAGGAGCACTGCCAGAGCCCTGCCAAATAACCCCCAGCAGGCTGCTGGTGTGCACGTTTCTGACCAAACTGTCAGAAACAGACTCCATGACGGTGGCCCGAGGGCTTAACGTCCTCTAGGGGGCCTGTGCTAACAGCCCAGCACTGCGCTGCTTGATTAGTATTTGCGAGCAGGTTCACACTGTGCATTTGTGACAGATGTGAAAGAGTCTTGAGTTGCCATGGTGAACGTCATGTTGCCTGTAACATCATTCAACATGACCGGTTTGGTAGTTGGTCAGTGATGGTCTGGGGAGAAACGTACAGACCTCATCTCATAGCCAACGGTACCCTGACTGCTGTCATGAAAACCTCAAAGTGAACGTCAGACCTTATGCTGGTGCAGGGCAAGGCCTGGCCTCATGTGGCCAGAGTGTGTAGGCAGTTCCTGGATGACAAAGGCCTTAATGTAGATCTCTCAGCAAACCAGGAGCTCACTGATGCCCCGATCCAGGTCTGGGAGTAGATCCCCCAGAACACCATCCCCGAGCTCATCAGAAGCATGTGAGATGTTATCGGAAGTGCATACAGGCACGCGGGGGCCATACACACTACCGAGTCACATTGTGAGTCGTTGGATCAGCCTGGGATTTCGATTTTTCACTTCCTTCAATGGGTTGATGATTTTGGTTTTCACTGACCGTTGTTTCATCATTTTGTTCTCAACAAATTAATTATCATTAAAATTGTCAGTAAAAAAAATTTCAACTTGAATAATAAGTTCAATAAGATCTGATGTGTGATAAAAGTGTTCCCTTTTTTTCTGCACTATTTATCTAAATTAAGCAGAGAATTAAAGCATGAGTGTGTGATGTTAAATATAAAGCCTGGAGCTTCTCCACAGAGCACGGATTCAAGGGAACAGGTGGCAGCAGGGAAAATCTGGGAGATTTCCTGCTGAATCCTCGGGTACATATTGTTTTTTAGAACTAATACCACAAATGTTAGTCCACACTTGTGTGCTTATGATTATGTCTGGTGTTATGTGGGCAACATCAAATGTCATAGATTACAGGAATATAAATAAAGCTTTGTTCTGCTTTAGGGATTTATCACAGCAAATCATGTCCTCCCAACCTCATCTTGCCTTTTAAACTTCTGACTTTTATAATGACTTATATTTATGAATCATAAGTCCCGATGCGCCCCAATGAGCAACTTCTCACAGTTACTGACTGTCCTCTCTAAATAGCAAAGGCAATGGTTGTGTAACACATGAATAACCCCACAAAACATCTCCAACTAAAAAACTTTGGTTTCTTTGATATTTTACAAATTAACCAAAACTTAAGCAAATATTAACCACCGGGCTTGGAGGTCAGAAAGCAAGTCAAGATGATGACTGAAATGACTGTCATCATCAGTGATGACTGTTTGATATGCAATTTTTTTTTTTTTTATCATCCATCGTTGTATGGTGACAAAGGTATAATTAAGGCTACAAAACTTGAACACTTATTTATTCATTTATTTATTTTAACATTCTTTTAAAGGTTCATGAGAGGTTGATGTCATGGTTAGAATATCAGACATAAGCCTAATTTACTTTCCTGAGTCGTCAGTGGACGTGATTGTAGCAATTATTGTAATTCATCCACATGTGTGTTTTAGTTACAGGATTGTTGTAAGCCTGGCTCACTTAGCTATAGTAGTTGTTACCACTGTACAACTGACATACAAAAGTTATTCATCTTCTTTTTTTTTTTTGGCAGCACAGTCACCAGGTCATTTTTTACAAAACGTAGTCAAATCATCCGTCATATTCCCATTTGCCCATATGTTCATGACCTACCTCTCATATCTTGTGGTAGAGAGGATGGAGTTACAAACGAGAAGGCTGCTAAGCCAGTGACCACAGTTCGAGACTGCGTTTCAACATTGGCAGATGTGAGATTTTTGTCAGATGTGAGACACTTGATTTTTTTAAGGAGCACTCAGAACTGTTTCCAGCCATGGTTGTGGTAACCAAAATGGGTGTTTTAAGCCCAAATTATGTTTTCCTGACCCTAACAAAGTAGTTTTCGTGTCTAAACCCAACCGACCATAAGAACAGTGACAACATTTTTTTTTTGAAAACTTTACCCCAAAGAAATGCGCAACATTAAGAAATGTAAAGTTTGTCTGTGTTTTGCAGAAAGAAAGCAGGAGTAATGGAGACGCACATGTTGTCAAATGTAAAAAAAAATATTTCTAATTGCATCTAAATTATACATAGTTAAATAGAGCCATTATCAAATAACCTCCTCTATGATTATGTCATTTATTGAACCAAAACAAAAAAACAAAACCTTCGGCATGAAAGAAAAAAAGGAATCGACCATGAAAGATTTGATGTTCAATGATGTTTAGATTTTGCATCCAATAATCTGAATATAATGACGGTGTGACATTACGTAGGAGGTTTTGTAGTGCTCCAAAAAGTGGACCCCAAACAGGGAGTAGATTATGGGTGAATTGATTAGGCATATAGAGGCTCAGGCTCTGGCTCAGGCAGATGGCTCCGTGGGAGGAGGAGGAGGAGGATGGGGAAACTCAGTTGTGCAGGTTGTGTTTTCAAGGAGTCCAGGAAGTGCAGAGTGGCAGAGGTGCTGGTGGCCGGGTGGTGTTAGGCTGAGGAGCTGGTCCTGGAGGGGAAGTGGAGATTTTTAAAAAAAAAAGCAAAGTTAGATCGTAGGTGAAAACCTAACTGGAAACTGGAGACACTTGAAAACACTGGAATCGCAGAGTAGCCCATTTACCAACTAGAGCAGGCGATAATAATCTGGCAGCCTGCAGAGAGGACACCAGGGCATGAGAGGAGTGTGAGGCGGCGACAGCTCCGACCTGCAGAATACCACACCCAGGCTCTCTGAAACACAAAATACGCACAACCATGAAAAACAGGCCACAACAAAGTCCAAAATATGACAGATGGTAAATAGTTTACAATGTTTATGACCTCCAATTTCAGCACATTAAATTCTTCAGACGTCTTTGAGTACTCACGCATTTGGATGAATACACAGAAGGGCATGAAAACATAAATGTTGGCATCTTCGCGCGCAAAAAAAAAAAGAAAACTCCATCTGCTCACTGCTTATGTAATTAATTTCATAACCTAGTGACGGAGATATTGAGGTTTGTCTGTTTGAAACCAATTCAGTGATCTTCCTAATCCAACAAGATGGAGGAGAACACAATTGCATTGCATTACCGCGACGCAAGCAGAGGGGATGTTTGGAATTCCTTGCGAATCAAACTTTTCCACAACCAGCAGGTCCCAGTTTGACTCTTCCTGATGTGTTCAAGGACATTCAAGATGCCTAGATGACATGTACTAATGACTTTAGAAGGTGATTTGTTTCCCGTGAAATGTCCCTGGTATGAAGGTTCATGTCCCCTCGGGCTGAGGTGGAATAACTCTGCTGTCAAAATAATGGCATTCTCATCAGTTGTAACTTACATGTTTACAAGCTCACATGCTGAACTAGGATGGTAAACATACTCAACATTACATCTGCTAAACATCATCACAGAGTCACAAGCACGGCTGTGATCTTATTAATATTGTTATCATGCTGCTCTATTCTTTCTTTCTTTCTTTCTTTCTCTCTCAAGTCAAGAGTCCTGAGTAAAAGCTACCACAAACATTACACTTCTAAATGTTATGCACTTATTGGAGCAGACATGCTCTGCTTCTACCAACTCTAATGGTGTTTGCACTCCTATTCATTCTGGCGGTCTGCCACAATTCAGCTGACTTTCATTCATCAAAGGGCCGTCTGCACCGGCTGCACATACTGAGCAATAAGCCCTTATTGTGACCCAAATATTGTAACACCAGGTACCCATCCAACATTTTATTACTGTACACTAGAACCGACTGGCAATGTTTCTTTGAGATGATTTTATTATGAGGAGGAATTCTGGCTCCTGAAAACACATATTGTGAGATGATCTCATAAAATGGCCGCGTTATTCAGCTGTGCATGCTTGACATCAATCGAGGGCTGAACATGTAAATGGAGAATGCATTGATTTTCATCCTCCTCTCGCTAATGATGAGGATAAAAAACATTATCGGTGTGAAGTGATGAGGTGTTTAGAAAGAAGCTATTTGTCATCCCCTTTGACCTCAATCCCTCATCAATGTTTTCAATTTGCACGTCGATAAAAGCCAACGGGCCTAATGCGGGGACTCGACAAACTCCTACAGGGGTCACATTAAAAATGCAAGGTGCGGTAGACATCTCCAGCACCCTGACTGGATGTTGTCCAAATATAATATTGTACCCCTGCAGCAATTATAGGGATCGCTGGAAGGGTGGCGACTGCGAGGAAATGAACTCAGGATCAATCTCGGCACTTATCAGGATATAAGTGAGTCGGCTGAGGTTCAAGGAGACTGCAAGAATCCGCTTGGCACCTGACGCAGTGCAGCTCTGGCCGCGAGAGGACGACTGCCAATCTCACACGTCTTTTCAGCCCATTTAATTATGCCGTGCGTTTCCTTTTATGTATCTCCAATGGACATTTTAGCCTAATATATCGTTACATTTTCACCTGATAATTGCCACATTTTTAATGACTCTAACGAATGTTAGATGTGAAACACTGTTCTGACACATTTAAACAGTGAAGAACAGTTTTAACTCTGTCTTATGAGTCTATTTAAGAGGAAGCGCACCCCGTATGCCATACAAAATAAAATAAAATCTCTTATTTTGATTATCAGTTTGATTCGACAGAGGCAAGGTAACATTAGCCTACATTTGTTTCCATGCTTCTTTTCTATGTTCCACATTAATATCCCAGTGAGTGCTACCAGCGATTCACAAACTGTGTGACAGTCACTGGTGAGCTCTGGGAGCTGTCCCGGTGTAAATTACAAAGCTATGATCAGTGGTGAAAGATTTTTTACTTCAATAGAGTAGTAATACCACAGGGTAAAAATACTCTGTTACAATTCCCACAATCTCAAAGCGTCAGTATTCGACAACGTGGGGAAAAGACTCAACAGTCAACTTTCTTACAAAAACGGGATTTGAATAAAAGAAGCCTACATAATATTTAAAGCGGCTCTGTGGAACTTCTGTGTTTCGCTGGAAGTCAGTCTTCAGTTTATGTCAGCAGACTCCACTTCAAAACTAACGTTCGCTACCAATGCTCTCTGTTAGCACCCGAGGACGTGCATAATGTCACATCCTTTGGACTGTCGTGGAAAATCCGACCCGAGTCACTGAGCACAAAAATATGCAACTCTCACTGATGTAGAAGCTGGCAAATTTGGAAATACAGAACTTTAATTTGCTTCATGTACTGCTGGGTAGTTTAAGCCATAACAATATATCTTGACTTTGTTGATTAATATTTTGTATTAACAATCTGAATCTACAAAGTAACTGATAACTAAAGCACTCACATAATTGTAGTGGAGTAAAACATTTCAGTATCTCCCTCTGAAATGGAGTAAAAGTATAGAGAAACATAAAGTAGAAATACCCAAGTAAAGTATTAGCACCTCGGATTCTCATCATACATTAAGAAGCCACTGAGCTAAACTAGCTATATCTCTTTAAAGAGCCCTCCACTTCACCAACCTGAGCCAGTGGTGAGCTCAGGTCCTGACTCATCCGCAGGAAATAACTCCTTCTGCACCTCCTTGAGCCTCACCTGCGTATCGTTGCCTTCACCCTTTTCCCTTTCTGAATGTTCGTATATCCATAGCCTTCAAGGCTTGTATTATAGTAGATAGCTATCTACCAGCAGATGCCAACAATGAAAAACCCTGGTGCGCACTCTCTTGTAAGCTCACACGTGTGCCAAGTAGTGTGAAGTAAATCTGCTTTTAATGACACACAGAGGACCCAAAACATACTCTTTTTTTTATTAACAATATTGTGTTATTTGCCAGGGATTTAAGACCTGATCGGAATGACAGATGAATAAACACAAAAAAAAGCATAGCCTCGGATGCCCAGGCCTGACGAGACCTATGCCTACAGCACTTCATCGACAAACTTTCACAGATTGAACGCTTCTCGCTGATTTCCCTTTTTCTGCAAGATTGGTTTCTTTTATCATCTTCTTCTTATGTATTCTCCAGCAGACACAGGTATTGGGGTACTATGATACAATCTGTTTTCAAAGTCAACGGGTGATGAATATCTTCCACTTAATTCAAACGGTACTCTATGCAGCTCATATTCCCAGCGCTGGTATCTGTCTCGCATTATAAAACGGCAGGCGTCCTGCTCTGATCGGCTGCATCAGACAATAAGCATTTAATTCTTAAAGATGCATGCATTGATTCATCTGAGACTATTTTCAGGCAACTGAGATCAGATTTCCTCTGCATTTTTTAATTGTGATACCTATTACAGACCTGAGGGCATCCAAAGTTGTTAAGAATCTCTTTACACACCTCTCCATCTAAATCAATGTGGTACATTGTGATGTAAATTACCGTTTGGGCTTTAGGTTTTCAACTGAGTGATTGAAAGTTCAGGCAGTCTGAATTATGTGCCAGGCCCTTCTAATGGTAGCTCATAATTTCACAGATCAATGAGCATTATCTATAGCAGTAAAGAAAAAAAAAAGAGGTTGAATTTGTAATGGGGCCAAACTCAATATTCCACTCCCATTGTTCAGCAAGGACACGGCCTTTTGAATCCCACTGTGCTGCCAAGTACCACCTTTGAAATACAGGATCTCTCACTGTGTTGTGTCTTTAACCACATGTCTGATATTCCATCTGAATTGAAATTTTGCTTCGCCTCATTTCTGAGATACTTAGTGTGCAGCTCACCCAGGCTGAATTACCATACAGGCAAAGGGCCAGACCCTGAGGGCCTCAAAGTGGGGTTCGGTATGTGTCAGTGGGTTTGTGGTAACCTGACTAATTATAACTTTGTTTGGGGATATACAGTTCATCGGAATACAGAGCACAGTGCACACAGAGAACGAGGAATGTGGAGTTAAAGGAATAGTAATACCCTTTCTCATTAAGCTACAGCCAGGAGATGACGAGCTTAGCTTAGCATAATGACTTGAAGCAGGGGAGAATAGATTGCGTGGCCCTGTCCAATGGCTAGAAAAAAATGTGTCTGCCACAAATTAACAGGTTGTTATCTTGTTTGTTCATTCTGTCCACCATCACAAATATAAGAATGACGGACTTATAAGAGGGTTGAATGCTGGAACCTTTGCCAAGTCAATTGACTGAGGCGACCGAGGCTGAATCCAAATATCAACCCTCTGGTCTTGCAGACTGCCCACAGATCTTAGTCCTACATACAGTGATGTGTTCACCGTCAACACTTTTTCCCTCCCAACTCGTCAAACAATGACACTCTACCTACCCCTCAATCATCGTTTTACACTTGATGGACTGCAGTCAAATTAGACAAAAGGTTCCTTGCAGTATTTGGTTAGACTTCATTAGTATCCTAATATAATTAACTTACTTACAGAACATAACTTTATAGCAATTCAATGGTGTCACTCCTGGTGGATAGTCCTGCATTTGACCAACCCAACCAACCCCAACTTCGACTTTTGTTGCTACTTATATTACAACAGTAGAGGGGAGCGTTCAGAAATAAAGTGACGGTTTTCACCATCATCATGTCAAGTCTGTGAGGGCGAGAGACCGTAAGTCTATATAAACCACTGATAGACAGGCCTAAACACTTCAATAACAAAATGCATTTTGATTTCCTCTTTAGCCTATAAATCTACATGCTCTTGCATCATGATGTGGTTGAGGTGGTTCAAGTTCACATTCACAATAAGTTCTCCTTGTTTCTTCAGTCCGCAATTAGAAAAACTGCAACATTTTGTCCGTACTGCATTTGCGGGTAAGTAAGTGAGAGAAGTCTGGTGAAGTCTGCATCCCAGACTCTCTGGAAGTCTGCAGAAAGTCTTCTTGAGGCCCCTAGCAGACTGGATGAATCGGCGTTTGGAACACTCTCAGCACTTACAGACTTCCCAGGAAAGTCCCACAAAGAATGCAAGTCTTCAAGTCTGCAAGAGTCTGCGAGTCTGCAAGAGCTATAAAGTCCAGACATTTGGATTTAGCCCAAGACTCGAGTCGCCACATTATTCCTCAGTTTCCAGCCTGTATGTTTAGCTGAGCTAACTGTTTTCTAACTCTATATTCATCTCAAAATAAAAGATATGAGTTTATGATTGTGAACACCTAATTACAGTTGCCGGACCAATTTACTGGTCCAATTTATCATATCTATGTGCGCGCACAGCTTTCCTGCATGTGCAATGGGATAATTGCCATTCCAGTCCACTTACCTCTAAAAATTCAGATTGTTCATCACCTGTCAGATTGCTTCGCTGTTTGTAGCGCTGGACTTAATCAACAATGAAAATGATTAAGCAAATGTGAAGTCATGATAAACTGTCCTTTAACAGCAGCTCAATTTTGCTCAAGGCCTTGAAACTCAGACAAGTTAGAAGACTCCACGACACCAATGAGTTATCTGCGAAATATTTATCTCTATAATGTTCCAGCTGCTTTATATATCCACATTTATATTGCTGAAGAGGCTGCAGTGGTGAACAAGTAAGTAAAGGCAACAGGGCCAGTGATTGATTATGTTGCAAACCTTTGTGTTGTTAAAACTCAGCAAGATGGAGACACCTTACCTCATAGATCTGTATACTCAGCAATACATTTTAACTAGCCGCAAAAGGTGCCAATATCCATCCCAGAACAATAAATGATTCGCCAGAATACTCAAAGCAGCTTTTTCTTCCCAATAAAGAGTTTAAAAAGCATGAAATTCAAACACAGGTAATGGGAGCCGGACTGTATAATTATACTCTTGTCTCGTGTAGAGGTGCCTTCATTCCTCTCTTTGCTCCAGGCCATTTCTGATTCAACACGAGCATCCAGAATAAGAAATGAGGTAGGACTGTGGTGTGAATGCAATTTGCAGCTGGTGAGTGCATCCTTAGATATTTGCCCAAAAGACATGAGCTGGCTAAGCCATTATGATCTGCACGGGGCAGATAAATAGAGTCCTGCTGGGACGGGAGAAAAAGAAAATAATATATTTTCTTCAAGATTTGTTGACTGGACCTGCAGGGCAAGCATGCATAATCGGGGTGTAATTCAATTAATATGTTGCCTCAAAATATCCTGAGCAAAAAGCAGCTGTTTATTTGTACTACGAGATGTTGCATATTAAATTATACAGCTCAATGAGCTGAAATGTGGAACAACATAACTAAGATAAGGTGAAAATCTTTATTGATTTGAGTCTGCGCTAAAAATTCAGATTTATAGACATACTAGGACTAATGGTGGGCCTTGAAACAGCATCCATCACCAGTGACATGTGGCATTGATGGCCTGAGAATGTGAGGCAGTTTTATGGATGCATTATGAGCAGGCTGCCTGAGCGCTTTTAAAGACGCATCACTCACAGTCTACCAAAACTGGTCTACATGTATTCACTAAGAGTATTCCTCCACTAAGCATGGCCTTGCTAAGCACATTAGCACACAAATACACACATTATCCAATAATACCCCGGGCTTTGACCATTTGATGTACAATCGCCCTGTGAATACTGTGTTAAATACTGTAAGCCTTTCTGTTATCTTTCTCCCACATTCTGCCTTCCCTTCGAAATGGTCCTTGTTAGCTAGTAGTCCCAAAGATGTCAGTGCAGGGAGAGGAGACACATCAAAGTGCCAAGCATTGTGGTAGATGTCTACAAAAACCCTGCTGGCTTGAAATTCCAACCCTTTGCTTACGCCTACGCAGGCTCGGAAAAAAGCAGCTACAGTAATTGCAGAGGGGCTATTGTTTTTCTTAGCAGCAGAAATAATTGTGTTTACAAATGGTTGGTGGAAATACGAGCCTTAGATGGAGATGTGGGGTCAGATTGGAAATGACAATGGCAGAAGTCTGCATTTGTTTCAGCGAGAGCTGCCGCTTAACACCATACACAATGTTGTTAAATTAAGCTCTCACAAAACTCAAGCTGCCAATCCTTTGCACCATATAAATAGGCTTAATTGAACAATGTGTAACTTTATCATAGATTTATCCACGCCTCTAACCATTCAAGTGAAAACAACGCAAACTTTTCTCTTCGAATTACAAGGTGAACAAACTCTGATTCATATCAAGTTTCACAAACATCTGTTGGTGTGTTTATCACCGACAAACAATATAGCGAGACGAGGAGGCAGGAGGCGAAAGTGTCTGTTACACTTAAGAACCTGCAAAACACCACAGAATCTCTAACATATGGCAAAAGTTTGACTCAAGCAAATGATATCAGTCAAGATTCATCAACACAGCCCTGGAGGACAGGTCAAATGGGAATTAACGCTTCAAGCAAAGAGTGCAAATTTAATTTATGTTCTTGCAATCAAGTGCATGAGTGAGATAAGTTTTGCCTCGCCATGATGAGTAGGAAAATTGGGTCTCGAGAGCTTTTCAAACAACAAACTTTAAATATAAGATCATCTGTGTAAAAGAGGACACACTCTCACATGCACACCTCCTCTACACACACAGTTGTTAAAAATATATGGGATCCAAGCTTATGAGAACTATAAAACAGAGTAATAAGATGAGCATCCTCTTCCTCACCAAGAGAATTTACAGTGTGGATGGGTATACTGACCATAACTCTTTATATAAGCTTACTTTTCATGGCACAATATACACATCCACATAATAGACTTTGACTTTTAGATGGTCAGGTGTGTCCTGCCCGGCCAAACAGAGCACAACAGACCTTTGTGATGCTTTTGGCATCGCAAGCAGCCGGGGATGTGGGGAAATGCGCTCATCCTTCATAATTTTCAGGAGTTTGGCCCGGCCAGGTATTTAGAAAGCTTATTCCCTGCTGAGTTGCCCTGCAATTTAATCCGAAGGCCCAGTCAAGCAAGACAGATGAATCCTGTCATCTTCTTAGAGGCAAGGGGGGTAACTTATCTGAAATTTTGAGCTAATGTATTAGATAGTCAGAAATTAGAAAAAAAAACTCAATTTAGTTCCTTTTAGAGTAGATTGAGTCCAGAAGACATGTCTCTGGAGCACCGTCCGAACAAGTGACTTCCGAAAATCAGTTATTCATGAACTTGTCAGCTGTCAGGGTAGTTTACAATCTTATTAACACATGTATCTGTTTCTAAAACCTTGAATTCCAATGACCTAAACAACTGAAAATGTCTCTTGCTATTGATTCCCAAAACAATACGTAGCAGTGTTCTAATAATGAACATGACCATTGCAGTTTGCCAGCAAGAGGCGTACCAGACCATCTTCATTAACTTACTACTTGGTTAGGTTTAGGAAAACATCATGGTTTCAGTTAAAATAACTATTTGTACTTCTATAACTTCAGGGACGAACTTGAGGCAGGTAACTCAAGGTACATCATCAGAGTGACGTCACTTCACTACGTTAGTAAGCTAAAATAACTCACTCTTGAGTTCTGGTTTCGAACTGGACACAATCACTTCACCTCGTTCTTTATACTACTTCTCCTCACTTCTTCCATTACTGCCGTAATAATTAAGATGTTTTGTTAGGACACCACCTACCAAAAGAACGGAAATATAGATCATAAAATGCTGTTTTCATCCTCAAGCTACATGGCGTTTTTGCTGATGAGGACAGGCTGGAAGTGTGGCAGCTAGACAAGATGGCTGCCAAACCAGTGACTAATGTTCAAGACTGTGTTTCAATAGTTGTAAACATGAAATCGCTGGATACCTTTGACAAATGCTAGGACATTGTCCTGCAATGTTTATGACAAAACTAGGTATTTAAAGCCAAGACATTATCTTTTCCCTAACCCTTACCAGCTGGTTTTTGTGCTTAAACTAGATGATAAACGCAGTGTTACGACAACCTACAATTTAAAACTGGCAAGTGGTTTGTAGAAACATACATGGCCAACATTTATTCTGGAGACTGGGTTGGGTCCAAATCAAATAAAAATAAATAAAAGAAGCTCAGAAATCATCGAATAAAGCTGCATTTCCAATTCGAACGCTCTGCTCACTGCGATCGTTACTCTATATCTCAATACATTAATGAATGTAAACACTGCAAATGCTCAGGATTGGCCTAATGAGACAAGGCAAACCTTCCCACTGGTACTATTTATCACAAAGACAATGACATTAGATGAAAACAATAACTGTGGGAAATATAATCAAAGTGTGATACAGTCTTGTCTTGTATAATTCATTTATCTAGTGTTGTAGATCTATCAAACAAATCCAATGCTGAATTATGTCGAGCAGGAATGCCATAACAACTGCACGAATTTATGAAGTAATGTATTATATTACTCCCCAGATATTCAGTTGTCTTCCTAACCAAGTTTTGGATGAATAATGTAAGTTAAATCAATTCCTTACTTTTTTTATCCATTGCACATCAATTATTTTGTCGAGAAAAACAATGATTGAAACTTTCACACTCCAGCATAGCCCTTTCCCAACGCGAAAGGTCAAACTTGCTGTTTTTACTGTAGCATCTTGAACTTACGCATTGAGTTGGCTGTTGGATGATAACAGAAGCCTTGTTAAAGCAACTGACCGATATTCATGTGGTGGGTTGCTTTGCTTTGGGGTATGTAAATGTGCTTTTAACAGCACTTTAACACTGCATACATTTAAAATGTTCTCTGAAGAAATGTTCTCAGAGGAAGTGTGACTGTGTGTAAAGGAGAGAGAGAGAGAAGAGATTCAAGAAAGATTATGGATTCATGAATTAAATATCTGAAACACGACCAAATGTTTGAATGAGTGTCAAAGGGAAAAAGTTAACTAGGTTCCTGAAACTGATTTATCACATTTTGCTTTATAGGATTAACAATGGTCTTTCAATGAACTAAAATGAATAATACTGAAATTGTATTTTCATATGATTCTTCATATGTGCATGCATCATGATGTGGTGCAGGGCCTAGTCATGTTTGCTCCATGGGTTAACTAAAATGTTAATGAACGTACACAATATTAAATCACATTATTAAAGCTGGGGTGGAATAAAGAGTCAAAGTACGCTTGCACTGTCAACCTCTGCTCACAACTCAGGAAATATAGTAAAGAAACACAGAGCTTTAAGTCAGGCAATGGCAGCTCAGCAGGGGTAAAAAAAAAAAACAACTGGGGCACAGGGAGCTAACAATGGCTACTTGTTCTCCTAGGACCTTTTTACACAAAGCCAATTCACCACACCACTTTAAGTTCACAAATCCCAACAGTGGCATTTCTGGATAACTGGTTCCAAAGATCTGCACTTTAACTGCCTTTTGAAACCGTAGATTTACCAGGTTGGCAATGAATTTGTATAATGCGGTTTGTAGAGCAGTAACAATATCTACTATGTAAGATGAGACCTTATTAATAAATAATCTGCTTGGCTGGCCACTTCATATTTGGCAATTTAATACCAGACCAGTTGAACACTCATACAGTTACACATGAGCTATCTTAAAGATTTACCTCTGCACATTTAGTTCAAAACACCTTCATTTGAGTGCAGTGTTTTTGTCCATATTGTTCTTAGAAAAGGTGAAAGACAATAATTAAACAAACTTTGTATCCAGCACCCTGAACTCAACAGATGCACTGTGCTAAATGATCAAAAAGTAAATCAGCAGCAAGAGAGACTACAGCAGGTTTAACACAGGGCCAAGGTTAAATCTGGGGTTTAACCCTGAGCTTTACTATGGATAGTTGCCAAAGCCATTGCAGCAAAAGAGTGAATGTGTGGGACAAAGAGTGCTTGAATCTTATAGTAAAATTTATGTATGAACAATTTTCTGCCAAAGTTAACTTTTTGGCACATAATAGTTTTCTGTCTGTTCAGGTTTGTTTGTGTTCTTCTAACTTGTTTAAAGTTGGTAGGTCTCAGTTGGTGACATCATGTACTTCATGTACACAAATTAGACTTTAGGAACCTTTGTTGGGTTGCTAGGCCCTTGTTTATTTATATAACTGATTTAGCTACACCCACAGACAACTAATGATGGCCTTTAACATTTTAAACTAACAATCTGCTCATACAGTATACAAAAAGCAGTTTAATAAAGTACAATGGTGAGTTCTTCTCTACTTTTTGCAGATCAGTGATAGAAACGATCCCAACTGGAGACAACACCAATTGGCATGGTTTGTGCACTGTCCAGGAATGATACCAGAAGACAACACCCGCTTTAGCATCTGATGATATGGTGAAGTGATACAGAAGTAACCGCTGCCATACCACCATACTGGTATAACAGTATACCACTGGAGTATACTGTAAACAATTGACAACTATCTCAGAGTTATATGAACTTGTCATCATGGGGAGTTTCAAGACATTAATATCTTCCTTGGGTTACTCACATCTTCACAGATGAAGTATTTTTGTTGAGTGTCGAAACTTCTTTGAATCAACACAACTGTCGTTGTTGGCCTTCATCGTTTCTATGAGATGACGAATGTGTTGGAGAAAACAATGACCATAAAGGTGAATACTCATGTGTCCTAAGACGTGATAGGAAAGGCCTGAATCACTATTAATATGTACTAAGTAGATTATTTTTTTAACAGCGGTACACATTTTACATATTGTCCTAGTACAATGACTAAGAGCCCAAAACAAGTAATGATATTTAAAAAATCTCTTTGAATGATTTCAGTGTCAGCTCTGATCATGTAAAGTGTCTGCAATTAAATAGCGCATACCCTACTAATGCAGTCCAGCATTTTGTCATTGACCTTTTGTTCCTAAAGATATGTCGACAGAGAATCTAGATTACAGGCTCTGTGTTATTGAGAGAGTGTACCGATGTGTAAAAACCAAACCCTTTTAAAAGAGAAGAATTTTCCAAGTCACTGAGTAGTGCTGCACATTGACCAGAAGAGGAAGCAGAGGTTGATTGATTATTTCATTTAATCTGGCTGCCACACCTCCACACTATACCAATTCTCCTCCCTTCTCCTTCAGCCCACAGTCTTTTACACTTGCGCATGGCTCTCATCATTACTGTAAAGCACTCTGACACCTTCAATTCCTCTTCATATCTGTGGCAAACAATTTCCATCTCCACAGCTTTGTTCTCCCTAATAGGCAATAGAATTGCACTAAACTCCTCAAGCTTCTCCGTCTCCATTCTGCTGTGAAGAGTCCATCCATTAGCCTTGCACCTCATTGCTCCCAGCACCTGACCCAGAAACCAGAGGAGAGGCAGTGAGGGCCTCACATCATCCTCCACCGTTCATTCATTCAGTGCACAGATCTGTGGTGTGCTGGCACCAGTTATTGGCTTTTAGGCAATGTGCCTGCACTGCTTTCTGTTATTGATGAGATTTAAATTATACCCGGGGACAATGTTTTATGTTTTAGCGCGTGACAAGTCAGTTGGCTGTGAGCGATGCCGAACCACTTTACAGAGACCACACATCACATTATTCAACAAAAGTTTGAATATTGAGCTAGTCTAACTAAGCTTTGATTTCCCATCCATTTTTACCCAGTGGGGCAGGTAGCAGGACTGCAATAAAACGTAATCAGTGAATAAGCTCACTTATAAAGTTCAGCAGATTTAGGAAGCTTACGTCAGGCCCCCTGTCCCTATAGCATTTATTTTCTGAGCACCAGCGCTTTTATCAATTGTTCCCAATGAGGACAGAGTGCATGCAGAACATGCAGCCAGAACATCGGGCAGAAGACCTTTGGAACTTTTCGGAAAGGCACTCCTTGTCCTTTTTTATGTCCTCACTGCAGAGCATGCACATGCAGCAACCTTTAGCTCGGTAAAGCTGAGCAAGATTTTGTTTTTCATCAGTTACTCTTCATCTTGATGGACTCAGACTGGCCAAGCAATGTGAATTTTTTTTTTTTTTTTGATATACTATTATAATCCCAAATTGGGAAATTCCTTTTTCCACTCACATTACACACAGGTGCGCACACACAAACACACACATGCAGTGTAGAGGAGATGAGCGAAGGGGCAGCCACACATGCTACGGCGCCCAATGAGCAGTGTTAGGGGTCGGTGCCTTGCTCAGGGGCACCTCGGCAATGACCAGGATGTGAACAAGCACTCTCCAACTGCCAGTCCACATCATTCTTTCTTGGTCCGGGTGGGACTTGAACCGGCGACCTTCAAGTCCCCAAGCCAAGTCCCCACGGACTGAGCTATTGCCGCCCCAAATCAGAGACTGCTGTGCCCACATCTTTACAGAGACCTGTCTCCACCACAACACTTGATGGGTAGGCCTTGTTCCAAGCTGACATTCCGAGCATTACTCCAGCAGGTGGAAGAGAGGTGGACTCTGTGTTTATATCATTGATGCTTAGAGCTTAAAAGTGATCAGAGTTGATGGACAGTGTCTACCCCATGTTTACGTATACCAGAAATTTGCTGAAAAGGTGCTACACGGCTGTGGCGACGAGCAACAGTAGTTGAGTCTGCTTGATGTATTCCGTTATGTCTTTAATGTGGTCTTCAAGTGGATTTTATTTGAACGCTGTCATGTGAGTAATGTTTTTTTAGTAGTCTTTGTCAGTGCTTTGTTTCTGAACATGGCTGCACTTGGGACTGTTGTGAACTTTCAGCGAAGGAACCCCTCACATAAACTCAGATATAGCTGTAACTTCTTTATCCAGCGCAGCAATTTGATCTTTGGGACTTGATCCGATGGCATTTCGCCAGAGATCTGCAAACGTGGAGTTGTTCATTCATAAACAACAGATAGAGGTACGAGTGAGGAAGACTGGAAGGACACCTGGCAGAAGAGGAGAGGTCCTTTAGAGGCTACGTAGACTTGGGCTTTACCACCTACCACTTCCCTCTATCAGGGAAGACAATCCATCTCACATAGCTTCAAACAAATGTGAAGTGCATACTGGCTTACAAGTATGCTTGCATGTTTGCATTGACTAAGTTGTGGCCTAAAGATTATGACCTGAGCTAGGACTATGAAAAGGAAAGCTTTGGTCAGCCCATACTTTGTTCAACATTTGGTCAGGCTCAACCATGACGTACAGCTGACTTGCAAAGCACTGGTGGGGGGTGTGTGCCTATATGGTAATTCCCACTGGTGTAAGAAATAGTAAGGGAATTGATTTGCTGGCCTCGCATCAAGCTTTTATCTGATTTACTGCATCCATTCTACTTACCCCTAGAAATTCTTTGTTGATGAAAGTGGTTTGTATTTATCCTAAAGCCAATATGGTAGATGCAACATCCACCATTTTAAAACTAGTGCATTGTTTCCAAAGCATTTCCCCAGATGCTTCACATTTTATAGTGGTTGATTTTAACACACCTCAAAAAGCCTTCTACCAGTATGTAACTAGACATGGTACAGTCTTGGACATACCATAACTGTGACATTCTAGCCCAAGTCTATAAAGCAGCCCTTAACCCTCTGGGGTCTGGGGTATAATTGGCCGTTTTTGACTATTTTTGATTTTACCATTATATTTCACCTTAAAAACTATTTACCTTGCCGTGTTTGGTGTCATTATTTTCACCACAACCTCACATGTGTGACTGTACAGTTATTTTTTTTCATTTTGACATACTGTATTAACACAATGGACCTAAAATCACAAAAAACATAAAATCAGAGTGGAAAAAGTTATTTTTTTTACTGTGAAAACCACAAATATGCTCAACGAACCATTCGTATTACTTATAATGCAAATATAAATTGTTGGTTGCTAAATTTGTGCATAAGTTTTTGAAATTTACAAAGTTATATGTAACTATTTACATTTAAATGCAGGCAATGCCTCAGGCTCAGGTCTGCCTGAGCTCCTCCAGCTTAATGAAAAGCTGCACTGTCTGCTCCACATTCATCAGTCTCCTCATTGTTTTGACTCATTAAACAAAAAAACGACTCCACTACACACTAAACACACTACACTAAACACTACATAACACACTAACTATGCACTCCAAACACACTAAATGTCACAAATCTCCAAACTGTCAAAACTCGCGATCTCTGTCGCTGCCTCTGTGACCAGCACTGCTGCTTTCACTTTTCCGCCCTGTCCCTTCCAAATCTTCCCCCCGCCTCAGCAACCAAATCACGTGGTTTGCCATGTAATTTTGTGATTGGCTGGTGCGGTGCCTTTTTCCACCAATAGGAAAGTGTTTTTTTGCTTGCACTTCCTGCTTGCGGACCCGTTCGTGAGGAAAGCCTGATCTCTTTACTGTCTCTTCCTGCACCAAACGCGCAGCAAACATGACGGCAACGTTAGTGAAAAAGTGTGGTGTACATAATACATCGTAAATCCGGTTTTACTTGGCCTATCAACACGAATTAAAAACTGGCATATAGTTTGAAGGTTGCTCTAACATATAGAGTCAGAACAGAGACTCACAGAGGCTCCGTCTTGCTGCTACGTCATCTTAAATTGGTCACATGATTTTGACGCGCCGGTGCGTCAATCGACGATGGAGGGTTAAGAGGGGGAAAGTTGGGCAAAAAGAGGTTGCTGTGTGGACAGACTGTGTTTTTCATGAACTGAATGGCCAATTGGGATTTACATTTACATTTAGAGCATGTAGCAGCTGCTTTTGTCCAAAGCGACTTACAGTATTTCATACATACATTTATACACTGATGGCGGTGGCAGCCATGCAAGGGGCCAACCAACACATCAGGAGCAGTTTGGGGTTCAGTATCTTGTCCCAGATGAATTGACTTCCACTGTGTCATTACTTTCTGTGAACAAATGATTATTCCCAGTAAGACAATTATATTTTGTACCCAAATAATAAGCCCTGGATCAGTAAATCCCTCAAGGACATTCCCAAAAAAAAAGGAGTGTTTAACTCGAATAAATCTGACTCTATCCTAGCAGAGGAGTTAAACCAGTTTTACTTGAGATTTGATTCACATGATTTCACTGATGAGCTGTCCAAATGTAGGGTTGCCTCAGAGGCAGTCAGATCCAAATTGATGAAATTGACATCGTGCACCATGTATTTTTCAGCTGTCCTTATCACAGAATAAACTTTACATGTTACGGTTGTTCCAGTGGCTAAGATCCCATCCCCAATTGTTGTGTCCTTGGGCAAGAAACTTCACCCGCCTTGACTCGTGTAAATGTGTATGACTGCTGTATGTTTGAGGTGGTGGTCGGAGGGGCCATAGGCGCTGAATAGCATGCACGCTTCCATCAGTCTGCCCCAGGGCAGCTGTGGCTACTATCTTAGTTTACCACCACCAGTATGACTGTGTGAATGAATGGAACCTGGAACCCTGTAAGAGCGCTTTGAGTGTCTAGAAAAAGCGCCATTCCAATCAGATTATGTTGAGCCAAGTTTCATAATACAGTTTGCATAAGATTTAGTGATCGTTAGCCTCCTGCAGGACCAGGAGATGGGCCTAGTCCAGTCTTCATCCACAAGTTCATCAAATGGCGTGATGACTCATTCCTGCAACTCAGTGTCTCTAAAATAAAAAAGATGTTCATTGATTTTCGTAGAAACTTGCCTGTTACAGCACTGACTTTTATCAATGGCATAGCTGTTGACTCAGTAAGTCAATCTAGGTACCTTGGCACCATCCTGGATGATAAAATTACTTTTGAGGCCAACTCTGACGCCATCTTTGAAAAGGCCAATCAGAGAGTGTTTTAATTGAGTAAGCTGAGGTGATTCAATGTCGACAAATTGCCCCTTAAAATGTTTTATTGATCTGTTATCAGGTTACTTTTAACAACTGCAATGATCTGTTGGTTTGATAACCTCAACATGGCAAACACGAATAGGCTGGGAAATGTTGTTTATCAAACCAGAGCCAGTCATAGGGCAAAGGCTAAGAGGGCCAAATCAAACTGCTATTTGAGATAATTTGTTCAATCAGCTGTTGAGTTGCTAAACAAGTTGTAGGTTTACCTGCTATCACACTACACAAAGGACTGATGCACTCTTACAGCTTTATTATTTAATTTTTATTTCTCACTGTATATTCTTATGATGACCTCGTGTAACTTGTATGTTATGTTATGTCAGTATTTATTGTATCTTTTTAGGATGATGTGGGCTGGTTATGTTGATTCCTAACCATATCCCCAGAGTAATGCGTAGTCTACATTGAAAAGCGTAACATTTATCAAAGTCTGTTGCACATGTATGGCTGCAGCATATCTAATGATTGTTTGCTTTAGATCAAGAGGCAGAGGGAGATTAAGAGGATTTAGACACTTTCAGCAGAAGTGGCCCTCAAATGATGATGATTAACTCAGCGTATCCACCATGAAAAATGATGACGTACTCCTCTGTGTGAAGCCATTTGCTTCTTAGCCATCAAGCAACTATAGGAACCAAATTCAGCCGGTAACAATAATTTGTAAAAGGTCCTATCCGCACCGCTTAACTGATTAATCATTTGACCTCTATCATCAAACCCTTGTTAAGGTAGTGTTGAGTACGCCACCTTTCTTATGTCAATCAAAACCCATATTAGTGTTTTATTTCACTTGCCTCATCCTATCACACCCCTGAAGAAACCTGTATGTACATGGTCCCTATCCCTATTCAGTATTTAAAAAGGATGCATGTTACACTAAACTGATGAGGACATATCTCCCTTTCAAGCATGCAAGGTGATAATGGAAGTCAGGAGGATGTTATACAGTGTTGACATGATGTGAAAAGACCACTGTGTCATATTTGAAACATTGATGACACAAAATTTCAATCAGGACTTAAAACCAAAATGTTTGCTGTGTGGAAGCATTTTTAAAACTTTACAAGCATGAATAGCAACAGAAAAGAAACAGTCCTGTCACTTATGTTTTGAAGACTGAAATGGCTCTTGTCATGTTATATCCCCACCACATGTTATACACAGAGGGAAAGAGAAAAATAGAAGCCATTTTGACCACTCTTACCACTCAGCAGTAAAGGGCCAAAATCGGAACTCATTATATAATGTGTTGGCAAAATGTACTCTGATCCTGTCCAATTATGATTTATAAATGTAGTTTCAGACCCACCACCTGTTATCAGTCTATGTGTAGGATTTCCCAATATTTGGACAATAGTTTGGAGGAAGCTTCTGTCCAAGCACTGTGTTCTTAAGAGAGGAGGGGAGAGAGTGTTGTATGGTGTCACTGTAGGTAGGTCATATGGAGCACAATATATTGGAAAAGGAGTAACTTCATGTTAGTGGCTATGGCTATGGACGTGGCATTACACTTTACTTTTTTCTGGTAAAAAGTTAAACATTTTTGAGTCTTCAGCTGTCTGAAACACAGCATTACTAAATGTGCGTTGAGCTTTTCAGTGGCTACCAAAATGCCAATAAAGCTTTGAAAGTGTCCTCTTTTAGGCTGTTATGAACACTTTCATAGAACATCTTACATTGTCGAGATCCTTATTCTACCTCCTCCATTCAGTTGATATTTTATGGATGTACAGAGTCACATCATCAACATACAAGTAGAGTGTAGTCTTGCATACATTAACAAGGCCGTTACTAAGGACGATAAAGGATTTAGCCTTGTGGCAGACATATTTATGGAATGGGTTTCTGAGGCTTGGCCTTTACAAGCTTGATGGAGCTGTTAGTTTGCAGAAGGCCTTGAAGCCATTGGAGTGGCTTCCCACAATCCTCATCACTCATTTTTAGGTAGTTATTTTGCTTGTAACACATGACCCTTTCAAAGGTCTGAGTTTAGCTCTCTTCCAAATATCACCAAACTTCATTGGTGTTTTCCTCTGAGAATTTGGAATTAGTCTGCATTCCATTATTGTTGTTGTGTTGTAGTCAACTGCATTTTGAAGCTTTCTATTCTTCAGCAAATAAATGTAGGTTAGCCAGTGACTGTACTCCAAAACACACTTGAGCAGTTGGGAAGAGATGCCTGCAGTACACAGCCTGGCTCAACCTGATCAGTCAGAGGTGAGGCGATCAGAATTTGTTAACCTGTATTGGATGTTTCAGACTCAAAGGGGCAGTAGATGAAAGTTGATGAATGAAACATGGGTTGTCGCTACACAATCGAAGGCCTTTATCATACATTTCTGTTTGATTACTTAATTTCAAGTCACTCAAAAAAACAATTTCAAACTAATAGTCAAGCATGTCACCTATCACAACAAAAGTTAAGGGACCCAGAAATAGCTGGGAAAATGCCCAAATAGGTTTTAATTGGAATGTCAGAGCAGATATTAAAATACAATTTTTCCTTCCCGATTTAAATACCTATAGAAGAAAATTAAAATTTTCTTTTAACAGCTGTTTATACTAATAGCCCTTTGTGATATGTGATATGATTGCTATCATTGTTGTATGGCCTGGCTCAGGTAAAACCTTGCAGAGAATGATTGCCATACAACAGTCTTTAATTATCAGTTTTAACAGTCAGTCATAACCAAAATAGAAGAAATTAACAATTGCTTAAAAAAAAACTTTGTGCAGTGCAGCCACTTTTAAAAGAGAACAGTTTCAAACAGTAACAACAGCAACAACTTAAATAAATCTAGGAATAAATAATTGCCTAAATTTACTCACAGAATTTGTTTGGTTTCAGCTCCGCACTTTGAAGGGCAAATGTTGATGGCGATACTGTGGCAACCAGTGTGCAGACTCAGCAAAGACATGGGGCACACATTGGAGTTCCAAATGTCAGTAGTAAAGCTGACTGCCTGCACGTTTTCTGCCTACATGAAATGCGTTCCCCAACTGCTTTCTGTCGTGCTCTTTCGTGGGGTGTGTCTTCAGATGCTTTATAAGGTTGCTGGTGCTGAAATTCGCTCGCTGATACGGATACCTGCATTTTAGGTAGTATCTGCGGCAATTCCCATCTTGGTTTCAGAATCAGAACAACTCTGATAAAAACTAATCACACCATCATCAAATAAACTGATAGATGATGGTGAAGATGTGGATCAATATTTCCAGATTACTCTCAGTCCCAACGCAAATGTTTGTCTGCGCTCGCACATCTGGATTTAATCGTGCAAAGGTAGCAGAGATGCTGCGGCCCTGTGAGGCAGATTGACTCGTTTACAAACTCAATACAGTACAGTGTTTCAGTTTTCTACTCAAGATGGAGACTTCACATTGTCCAGAGCCCAGCGTGTTTGACACATTATTCTCCAGAGGTTAACAACACTGAAGGAGAGGTGTATTGGATGCCATCTTAACAGGAGTGCAATCTGGATTGGTATTTAAAAGATAATGATGAGGCGAAAACCAATTAGCTTTGCGATCTGTGGCTGTCCAGTGCTCACAGCTGTTGTTAGTGCAATTACAGGGTCACTCCTGCTGCCAGGTATAAGCCTGTATATTAACATCAGTCAGGCTAATTTTGTTGCAAAGCTAATTATTGAGATGAATGTTGCAGAGGAGTGGATGACATTTCCTTAAAAAAAAGCAAGTTTGTGATAGAGTGACTTCTGCCATCTGTCGTAATAAAAAAGTGATAAACACAAGCATATTATCTCTCCCGCAATGATCGAACAGAACCCACATTTGAAATCAGAAAAAAAACAAAAAACTTTTAGAGCAAAGATTCTCCTTAACATGAAATGTTTGGCACATATCAAAACAATGCTGTTGGTCTAAAGAGTTATGTGAAGCTCTAAGAAAGCCAGTTGTAACCGAAACACATGATACTGATTATGTTAATGCTGAATATCTCAACATTAATCGTCTCACCACAGCTTTCCATTTCCAAATCACCATCATCACAGTACCTGCATGTCAGTCAGTGAATTGCATAGTACGCACATACATGCATATTCGACCACCTTACAGAATAATGAAACTGAATTAGTAATGCAGTATTTCATTATCATCATAAGCTGTGCACTTTATACCTCCAAGACATAAGGACTCTGTGTGAAGCTGTAGAGTTTTAAGATACTTAATACAGACATTCGCAATCCTCAAAGTATGTCCCACTGACTGTGTTGATTCCCCCGGCTCTTTCTCTGTTGCGAGCATGAGGTTCAAAGTGGTGGCTGTGAGTGAAATATCTTGACAACTATTGGATGATTGCCATGTAATTTGGTACAGACGTTCATCGTTCTCCACGCGTCGCCTCAGGAGCTGCTGCTGACAGGCAGACAGCTCACGACAGAGATGGCCGAACAGAGGTCGGAGTTGGCCCGCATTGAATGGACAGAGTCCTTCAGTAGCGCTTACGTGCTGCTCTCATGTCTCACTTCTAATGTGGATTCCCTGTCAGTCTTGTTTACATATGATATGCGTGTGTTTTTTTTTTTCCATTATGTTATAAAGTATATGAGATGTGTTTTATTTGTTTGTTGACAATTCCAATCTTTACCTTCTTTTTCCTGTTTTACTTGAATTTTGAGGACCGTCAAAGGACACGACAGTTGTGAGAGAGCCAAAAGAATCCAGCTGTATTTCTTTATCTTCCCGGTGTAAGAATTTTTCTGTTTTTTTTTTTTTTTTTACCATAGTATTATGTTTTTAGCAGAAATATCTCCATTCCCATCAGCAGAGCTTAATTTGTGAGACAGAACAAAACACACGGTGGTGATTAAGAATGATAATTGACTACTATTTTTCATTAGAAATCTTGCCTCAAGTGACTTCAATGAAAAAAGAGAGAATGAAAGACCGCACTTAAGGAACACTTAATGCATCTGCCTGGCTCCGATTGGATTTAGATGTGTGTTTCCATGGCCACCCAGTGGTGTTTAAGACTGACAAGAACTAAGAGAAATAAGGCTTTCAAGCTGATGCCTTTGAAACCAACTCCTGCCAGAAAGCAAAGTGAACTTCCCACCCTCAGACAGGCTGCCGGACAGTCCATCATTAACCACTAGACAGCTTAATTAAAGGAATCAGAATAAGATCTCTGGAATGCAGCTTGACATTTTAACTGCTCTTAAATGCGCCTTTTTTAGCGGCATGATTATAACAGGAACTAAGGATATTACCAGGTCATTATAAAGGATAAAATGGTAGCAGGGTAATTTCTCAGCTCACTTATCTTAGCACAGCTCTCATATATATTCTCTCTCGTTGTGCGTGGATGTAACAGTATTCTCCCATGTATGGATTTTTTCCCCCCCTCTTTTTAACGGTCTTACTGCAATCAGCCTCTTTCTTAAAATAGGTTTCAATTGTTTATTTTCTCCGACGTTTCTTAACAGGCTGCTCTGTCTCTGCTGTGCAGTATCTCTCTGTTTTTTAGAGCTCATCCACCTCCACACACATAGACACAAATACGCGCATGTACAGGAATACATCCACACGTACAGCGAGGCAGAAATGATAGCAGAGACATACTTATCCATGAGGTAATTACTATTGCCATTTTTTCTGTTTTTAAATAGACATGAAATTTGACAGATAGCATAATTTGAATTATATCTATTCCTTGAATCCTTTCATCCTCCAACACACACACTCACCAAAACTCCCTTTGCTTTTTCCCCGCTTTTAATGAGTCAAACTAAACACCTGTGAGGTATATTCTGTGTTTTTTTTTTTTTTTTTGTTGTGCATATCTTTTCATATTTTACATGTGTTTGACATCTTCCCTCGCAGGTGTACACACACCCACACACATCAGGAGCAGCTGGCCATTAACTGTACCAGGACTGTCCATAATGATTTCACCTGTCAAGTGGGATCCTGCTGGGAGAAGCTGCACACAGCAGAGTGCAATGGCCACCGGGAGTTTCGCGTCAGCACTGACAAATGGCCAAGGCTGGCAGTGGATCAGCAGACTTGGGGGGCTGTCTGACTTATCACTCCACCAGCAGACACTATTACAGCCACTGGGTTTGTCTGCAGGCTCCTGTACTCACTCAGTCTTCTTCTAACTCGCTCATGCTGAATTCCTACTCCGTCAGCCTGTTTTTCTTCCCGCTTATCTCTGGTAATTTCAAACCGAACACTAACATGCTTTATCGGCATGGCACTTCAAAATTAACAGTACTGCCAAAAGATGTCACATTTTTAATAAATGTACCTCGGGGAGGATGACTGAACATGCTTGCTGTGTTTCCTGCGACGCTGCTTCAAATTGATACACTTTCACACATTTACATTTGCAGCCGCTCGAGTATAACCGGAGTCATTTTTCTGCAACCGGAATTGATCTTGACAAGAGCCAATCCTGTCAGAAAACTCTGTTTGATTCAGCCTCATTTTCCAATAAAGACTTCAGGCTTGGGTCACACGCAGTGCATCCTTTGACTGATTGAATTTTATGGCAATGCACTGTAAGTCATTTTTGTTTTTACATATGACAATGCCGTGTAGCGCCTTTGTATTCACAGTCACGGCCGCAGGCTGCTTGGTACTTTTCACTTTGTTATAAGGTCTTGGAAAACATTTAGTACTGAGCGTCATTGTGTGCACTTATTAATGACGTGAGGACAAACATCGGGTGACAAATGGACGTCACAGGGACTTTTTTTGTTGAATTCTACACAAACAAATGTGTTTTCTTTTGACAATTTTGATGGGAGGATCGCTATCATTCTCATGTCTGCAAAGGAAATTCAAAGCTACCGCCAGCAGCTACGTAGCTTAGCTCAGCACAGACACTGAAAACAGGGCAAAGCAGCCAAATGTTAGCAGCAAAAAGATTATTCTAACATATAAATATAGTTTTGCATGTTTTTATTTTTTAGGGAGGAAACAGAGAGGACTGCATGTGTTATTTGTGAGATTTAAAAGGGCCAGAAGGCAGATTTTTAATATGTTTAGACAATCAGGTTAGGTCCTTCCCCCTAGTTCCAGTCTTTGTGATAGCAAGAGTCACTGTTCACCCAAAATGTGGAACTTTAATGTTGGGTCTGGTTAGAGGAATGATCAGGGCTAGGCATGTAGTAGTTAGTGTCAAGTTTAGGGTATTCTCCAGGGAGTGATTGTAAGTCAATTTCCCGCCCATGCCGCCTTGAATTTAGCGCTAATTAGTGCTGACGAAAATAAGCCATTATATTGCTCAGAATAGCTCCAGCTCTCACTGTGCCTGAGGTAATACTGAGGGGCAAGGCCAGCAGGGCTCTCTTCCCCCACTGCTGAACTTTACATGTAATTGGAAGGTTTCCTCCCAAGTTCAGGTGATCTGCATGTTTCTGACTTCACAAAACTTAGAATCTGAAAGTCTGAAGTCATTCTCAGCAAGCATTCACCCATTCATTTCCACAGTGGAATTGGTTCCCTTAAGAGCAGTAAAAGTACTTGTTGAGTTAGCATAAATCTTTTTTTTTTTTTAATCCGTCAAAATACAAGGCTACAGCATGTAGTTTTTCTTTACATTTTTTTTCCTAAAAGTTATGATATGGGATGTTTATTTTTAAAAATGTCTGATGTGTAGAGTTTTTTTTATATATATATATTTTGCTAAGTCATGGACAAATATTGTACTTAATGTTTCCAAACAAATTTTCAGTGCATTTTTAACTTGTTCACATGTTGCTATGACTTCAGGAAGTCAGAGAACAAGGAAGGAAGTTGGCAAATGTGACTAAATGTCAATAAATATTTTAGACGTGCTTTATTCATGAACACTTTGGCCTGAAATGCAATTTTCTTTTCTTTCATTTTTTCATTTCTTTTTCAAAACTGCTTCTACCATGATGTTGACAGCAAAACCGCTTTTCAGCTCTGATTAATTTTTTTGTTTTGTGCGTTTGTGTGATTGTGCATTGCAATAACACAGACACACACAATTATTTTAATTCCTGCCAAAGGCAGGCAACTTAACAGCAGCTTATTTGGAACAACTTAAAACAACCTGGCCAAAATTAACCATAAAACATTGTCAAACAAAGCATCACACACACATTCATTTGATGCCAGTTGTGAAAAGGGAAAATGCAAACTGCACTCAGTCTCACCTTTGGTACAAAAGCGTATTTTTCCTGTTCTGCAAAATATGTCCGTGCCTCTGTCTATTCTCAGTCTGTCTTTTTGTTGCTCCATCCCTCTCTCTGGCTCCCTCTTTGTCACTCTGGGGCTGATTTTTCTTCACAATACATGTTTGCCTTTGCTATTCACGGAATGCCAGATTCTTTTACATTGTTGTTGTAAAAAGCATACCAGGTTGTCTAAATCATGTCGCCAGTGAACGAAGGACACAAATCCTTTAGTGAAAACCTCTTGTACCTTGTATGAAATATTGCATTGCTCGAATAATACTGTTCCATTTTACACATTTTACCCAAAGTGACTTGGTGCAAAATTGCCCTCTCAAAGCATTTCTAACTATGGAGGACCAAACCTGACATAAGTATAAATAAATAAATACATAAATAAATGCATAAATAAATACATAAATAAATACATCATTACATAAATAAATGCTGAAATAAATAAATAAATGTATAAATAAATAAATGCTGAAATAAATAAATAAATGTATAAATAAATAAATGCATAAATAAATGAATAAATAAATAAATGCTGAAATAAGTGTATACATAAATAAATAAAAGTTTAAATAAAAGAATAAATGCTTTTTATTTATTTATACATTTCTGTTCACCTACATTTATTTATTTCTGTATATCTGTTCACCTACATTTATTTATTTCTGTATTTCTGTTCACCTACATATATTTATTTCTGTATTTCTGTGTCCATATGTAAATGAGGAGGTAGGAGGTCCTAACCTCAGTCAAGAGCATGATTGGTCAAATCGGAGAGCCAGACAAAAGCAAACGATTCCTGATCTCAAGCCTCGCTCTCTGTAACGTTGTAAACAGCTCCAGTTAGCTTAATGGCCTCGACCAGTGTGACAGGTTAACTGGCGTTCATTTTAACTTGCGAGGGTCCCAGATGTGCTGGTGGTGTGGTTTGAGAATCCTGTCTGGAGAGCCATGTCCGCTAACCAGGAAAAACATTCTGCTCATCGCTCCAAGTCGTGTATACGTGTATTCATTTTGACGTGGCTTGAACACTTCTATCCACACGGAGAAGCCAGGGCTGCGACTTGCAAACCACTGCTAGACGAGCGCTACAGAGCACAAATCGTCCAAAAGTGCATGTTGTCGGTCTCATATCTTTGTCGTGAATCTCTGTACTCTCAAACAACTCATGTGTGGAACAGTATTAAGCATTTGTTCACGCCGAGCGGCTCGAGAGCGGCGTGGACACCGCTGTTTGCTTTTAGCTGCTCGCTGTAGCGCTAAGAGCGTAGCGTCCAGGTTAACTGTTGACACATGTTACCACCAAGAGTGAGATACATGTCTGGGCTTTCCTATGAACCATTGTCGCTACTGGTGTTTGTATCACAGGTTGATCTGGACGTCTCACGATTTGCCACAGCTGATTGACCTCACGCTGAGCTCGGGCTGGATGTCAACATACTCTGCAGGCTGTTTGACCAGCAGGCTGTATGACAGTGTACAGGTTTCACACCGACTTAGCTTCAGCTTAATAACGATGTATGCGGCTCGGAACGATGGCTTTAAGCGACCATTTGAACAGTGCAGAATGACAAATACCCGATGGTAACCGGTGTCACAAGGTAGCCTGGACGCTGCGCTACAGCGAGCAGCTAACAGCTAACATAAGAGCTAAAAGGGGTCTCCACTCCGCTCTCGAGCCGCTCGGCGTGAACACATGCCTCAGCCTGTTCCACACATGAGTTATTTGAGAGTACAGACATTCACGACAAAGATATGAGACCGACAACATGCACTTTTGGACGATTTGTGCTCTGTAGCGCTCGTCTAGAATACACATATACATGACTTGGAGCAATGAGCAGAATGTTTTTCCTGGTTAGCGGACATGGCTGAGGACCCCTCTCTCTCCAGACGGGATTCTCAAACCACACCACCAGCACACCTGGGACCCTCGCAAGTTAAAATGAACGCCAGTCAAATTCATAACTAAACCAGAGCTACATGAACAAATGTCAACAACTGCAGCTAACAGTTAGCTGAGCGGGCTTGCTGGTAGCCAGCAACATTCCTGTACAGTGTACAGGAATCAGCGCAGCTAGTAAGGCAGAATTAGTAGAACCTCATCGAGCACACTCCTGTAACCAATCATGCTCTTGACTGAGGTTAGGACCTCCTACCTCCTCATTTACATATGGACACAGAAATACAGAAATAAATATATGTAGGTGAACAGGAATACAGAAATACAGAAATAAATAAATGTAGGTGAACAGAAATACAGAAATAAATGAATGTAGGTGAACAGAAATGTATAAATAAATAAAAAGCATTTATTCTTTTATTTAAACTTTTATTTATTTATTTATACATTTATTTCAGCATTTATTTATTTATTCATTTATTTATGCATGTATTTATTTATGCATGTATTTATTTATGCATTTATTTATTTATACATTTATTTATTTATTTCAGCATTTATTTATGTATTTATGTATTTATTTATTTATTTATTTATGCATTTATTTATTTATTTATTTATCTATACTTATGTCAGGTTTGGTCCTCCATATATAACAGGCAACTTGTATTAAACAACTTGTATCCAACTTTGGTTGGACGAGATATTGATTTATTTATGGTTACTGTTAGACGGCAACCCCTAGTGGCTGTAGTAATCATAAGACGAGTAAGAAGCGGACATCATGTGTCATATACAGAGCGACAAAGTGTCAATATGCAGAAGGATGGGGTTAATTGATGAGTTAAACAATGGATTTACATTCCTGAGACTGCTCCTTGTGTCCACTGTGAAACAAAAAGTCAATGTGGACTTATAAACGAACAAATGTGACGAGCGTTTGTCAACCGTGTCTCCTATAAATTACATAAACTGTTTTGCGAAGTACGTTTAGAAGGAAACATAATTGCTGTGCAGACTATGTTCAGGTTTGAGTTGAGTTGTAGTTACAAGTCGTAGTCTGAGTTGAAGTTGTTATCATTGTTGTCATTGCTGGCTTTTAAATACTTAACCAAGACCAATCAAACTGAATTCATACATTAGGCGTGCGTTTGTCATCAACCGAATTACCAGAATAAATGTTGGGAATCGACGTTTCTGCAAAACCACAGATAAGTTGAAAATGTACATTTCTTTAGGTTCAATTTTCAATTTTGTCTCGCGACATGGCACAAAAAACACTTGCTTACCTGCTTTGGTCGCCAGAGGGTCTCATCAAAATCACTCGGACTCGGTTATAACAAACCTGACTGGAAATTGTTCTGATGTCTCCCTAAAAATTTCAAGTCTTTTCAAATGTACGGTTTCTTGAACTCTCACCTATAACTCTTCTATCATCCCCTCCACATCCAGATAAGAAAGTTAGGTCATAAACATGTAATGTGTCAATGCTATGTCATGTAAATGTTCATGTCAATATGATCAAATCAAAAATGCAGCTTTAAGACACTAAAACACTTTGAAGTTGTAAACTATAGCATTCTAAAGGCTTAGTAATTACTTGGCCTCAATAAAATGAAAGGTTAATTGGATACTCAACATACCTCATAGCTTAAATAGAAAATCAGCATTCTTTGTTCCTCAACTGAACATAATTTGAAGATAAAGCCCCAATCTCAATAAATATTAACATACCTGAGCTTGGCCAGAAAACATGTGAAACTTCCTGAAAATGTAGCTGTAAGTGCCCTATGTTTTGATTCTTACTTCTTTTGCGAGGCTACAATAGTGCTGTTGCTCAAGGTGGCCATTTCCCATGGCTGTATGCAGCTTGTACCTTTACCATATTTACCATCACCGCGGGTCATCAATTAATCCACTCTCTGAACACGGTTCTTCTTTTACAAGGTCGTATGGGGTAGGTAGCACAAACACCTGGACTACCTCTGGGTTAACGCAGTCATCACATTCAGCCCTACGGGACAGTCAGATTTTCAACCCACCTGACCTGCATGTGGGAGGAAACACACAGCCACTGAGCCGCCCTGCTGCCCATCAATAAGTCATTACCTAGTTAATTTTGAGATGTGCAAATCATGACAATAAACAAATGGAGTGCTTTGCCAAGAGGATTAGATGCCTCTCCTGGCTTCTACATTTTACAATGCGTGATACCAGGTCGGAGCTGGCAGGAAATCTTCTGGCTTGTCTAATGCACACTGATTGCTTAAGGGTAGTAAAAAACAAGTAGAGAACACTATTCATCTGCCACAAATGGAGCTAAGGCTTTCACAGATTCTGGCAACAGTAGCCAGAAAAAGGTGGATAGAAAAGTAATCTGCACAATGTTTATCCAGTCTTTATCCCTTCAATAAAAACACAAAATAAACACACTGGTGATCGCAGAAAAGTAGAAATCACACGCGTAAATGTTTTCCTCTAATCCTTGACCCTGTCAGTTACAGTGGGAAGATGAAACATTCTGACACATTTTAGTAAAAGGATGACTTCTTTTTATTAAGTATACTTCAGATTAAAAAGCTCTTATTCACCCCATCAAGTCAATACTGAGTAGAGTCACCTTTGACAGCAATTACAACCATCAGTCTGTCAGTCTGTTTCTGTCACTTTGTATCAGCTTTGTACATCTGAACTCTGCAATTTTCCCCCCATTCTACTCTTGTCCTCTGTGAAAAATAGATTCCGCCGAACATCTCAGGCTGTCTGCTGATGATAGCAAATCTAAAAGGCTTTTTTTAAGGACATGAAACGATTTAAACCAAAGTGCTGTGACCGTGGTGGACTTCATCAGTGAGACAACAGAGTCCAAGGTCGGCGTACATCAGATGAGAAGCCGGTCGGGGCCAGATCGGCTTTGATTCAAGATGCACCTGTTGAGCTGAAGTCTGCCAGGATCAAAGCAGCACGCAGCAACACAAGCACCATGCATCATCAGGTCAGAGCACCACAAGAAGTGTGGTGGCAATCGTACAAGAAAAGAAAAGAAATCCAAGCCCGGGAAGGAAATAACAGAAACTTGCATGAGCCATTGAGTTTAATGTACTGTAATGTAATGCCATTTTCTCTGGGTTTGTCCCATTTTCCCACCAACGAAACTTCATGTCAGCAGAGTTAATGGTAAAATTATACCACTTGATTTAGAGGCAATTCAGATATGCAAGAGAACAGAAAATGACGACAACGACATATCGACACATTTAGAGCCAACACATGCTCAAACCTGACTCTGTAAACAAGATACATCACCGTTCCTAAATCACATGACCCTTGCAGTGTACCGGCGACAGGTGTACTGGTACTTTGTTGTACATTTGCAGTTTGGTTGTGTTTAGACAAGAAAACGACTTGGTTAGGATGAGGCACAACAACACCTGGGTAAGGTTTAGAAATACATTATGGTTTAGGTTAAAATAACTACATTACTTATGTAACTTCAGGTATGTAACTGCAGTTGCATTATGTACATGACGTTACTCAAAGTGGAAATAGACAACTTTTCAATCTCCCTGTCCCCCAGCATTTCCTTGTAGCATGACTGTTAAGTGTCGCTCGCACAAAAGATAACTGTTACAATCCCAATTTTGCCAAGCTATTCACTGATATGAAAAGGCAGAGTAAGACACTTGGTTGTATTGATAAGGTGGCAGGTTTTGTTAATTACTGATGTAATAGAAATCAGGTTTGAAACAGGAAAGCATATAAACAGAGGAACAGTCTTTGACACAACACCATGGCGCTCTCCATCGAGTGAAAACTCATTTGTTCATTACCTCGGTGTCTGTCACCCGCCCTCTTTGCTTCCTTAATCATCTGGGATTTGTTCTTTTCTTTTGCAGTGTAGTTTCCACATTATTACAGTTGTTCCACCACTACCTGGAGAAAGCGACAGATTCCTGTTTTGGTTGCGTATTGGCAGACAAGCCTCCAGTGTGCTGTAATTAGACGTAGCAGATCAAGTTTATACTACTTTATACTACTGTATATACTACTTTGCCTGACTTCCTCCTTTGCTGCCATACTTATTACTAGAGACACTAGAGGGTGCTGTTTTGCGGGACACATAAACAGGCCTATGGGTCACAATAAGCTGCTCCCACAGTTGACCCCTATGATGGTTTTACTACTGAGGATGAGCTGTATGATCTACAGTAAACACATTTAGTATTGGCCTACCTATCTGCTGAACCTGGTACCATTTGAATGATTTATAGCACTAAAGTATTAAATGAATGACCCTATCTCCTCATACAATCTTGAGTACTTAATATTAGGAAGCTGTTCAACAGACTGAGCAGACTGTCTGCCTGGACAAGGCATGAGCGACTGAAAAGCAAGCAGGAACCAACGGAACTCTGTTCCAAACTCTGCATTCAAGGCTATGTAGTTCTTTTTTTATGCTTGCAGTTTCAACAACAATAATCTCAACAAATGTCTTTATGTATAGAATTCACAAGGGCACAAAACAACGCTACTCCATATGGTAACCATGATGTTCAAACATCTTAAATTTAGGCAGATTGTGGAACGGTGCAGGTGTGTTTTTTTTTTTCCTTTCCCCTTTATCTGTAACATTTATCTCCATCACATCCTTCCTTTTTTTTCTACTTGAGCTGAGAACTGTGTTTGTTGTCAATGTTTGATATGTAAAAACAGCTACAGCATTGTATCACGCCCACTCTAGATTGACACCTATCAATTTCTGCGCTGCAGCACCTGAATTGAAACAACCCATCCATCCAGTCCAGTCCAACTGTATGTGAAACAAACATCTTTTTGCATCATTTTGCTGCAAAAGCTGTCGAATGCGTTAAACAAGGGTCTTGTGACTTTGTGCTTGTTTTGTCTTTGTTTATATGTTTCTTTACCCAAACATTTCCCCGGTATCTTATCCCATTTTTATGATTATATATTATGTGTAACAGTACATTAACTGTCATTAGTACAACTACACATACAAAAATGGCACTGAATATTTTCTAACATCAGGCAACATTTTTCCTATGACCACGACCACACTCTGGACGAATGTTATCCTTCCCAAGGTTATTCAAAGGCGCACTGTGCCTATTGCTGAAAGCACCAATGATTGGGTTTACTTTTCTCACTAAATCCTTTGAGTGTATCCTTGTAAATATTTGCAGAACGCATGTTTTGATTGTTTTGTATCCTGCACTGTTTGCTGGTCGTCTTCTCCTCTGTCATTGGTACATACTACATTAAAGAATATTAAGGTCACCAACTTAATTGATAGCAGACATTTGTACCATGTAAAAAACTAAGACAAAACACTGCACAGTGCCATTACTAGTGAAAAATAAACTGCAGGGTACCTTTAACCTGAATTATTGGAGCTTCGTTCATGATTCTGCATAGAAAAAGAAAAAGGAAAGGTTTGTGCTGGTGCCTGTACAGTAAGGCATAGAACATGCAACTATTGGCCCCACTGGCAGTTATGACTTGTCATACTCTGCTTCTAATTGGTTGGTTGCCCTTCTTGGTTGCATTTTCTCTGCTTAACACAAACTGCTAACTCATGGTGTAACTCTGGTCGTTCTTGCAGCTGAAACATCTGCTTATGAGCTGTAGTTTTTCCCAGTAAACACACTGACCTCTTCATCCTCCTTCCGGGTCTGGTCCTGCTTTCGTTGTCACTTATCCTCCAGAAGAGTTTGTCACTCCCAGTGTAGGGTAGCCTAGGCAGAGTGGATAGACCAGGTGGACGAAGGGTATGCTGGAGACGGCCAGCCTTTACCTGAGAAACTATACTTCACAAGCTGCTGAATCGGCTCCTCCACTGACTGACTGTTTTACAAACCGACTGCAAACTGAAACACGGACACACTATCTCATTAACGCCACTGAATATACAGTTTTGAAATTATTCGCTATCTAGCTAATTCTTGTCTCATTTTATGGTGTGATTAACAGTTAATTCATTGCCACCCACTGACCTCCCACATGGGAGGACAGCTGAGAAGGTCACTTACTTACTAGACCTACTTTCGAAGTTTCAAATCTAGTTCCCCCTTTTTCATCTCCAAAACTAGCAAAGGAGCCTCCCTCCCTGCATGTCTCTGAGGACCCACTTCCTCCAGTTGTAATGCTAATTAGTCAAATTGTATTTGGTGTACAGTATGTGCCTGTTAGATCTTCTAAATGATTTCAATGAGAAAGCCAAATTTAGACATGCTTAGGAAACACTTCAAATATCGAAGACGAAAAAGGGAAACTGTTTCAAAGTGCTTGTGATCAACTCCCATCTGCAAACTCCACCCAAACATATGAGGGTACAAGCCTTCTACTGTATCAGTCAGATTATTGATCATCAGAAACATTTCTTAGCGATTAAGATGATCTGTACTCAGTTTATCTTAGTCTTTTTATCACAGTTCAACAGAAGTTCAACAGGTTCCGGAAGCTGACGACAAGGGTTGGTGGACTTAAGCTCAGAATTCCCTTGAACATGGTATAGGATTTATTTGGAAGTTTCAGAGGTCCCTGAAGAATTTTTACTGGTTCTTTGGCAGTCACAGAGGTTCTCGATAAGCCGGAAGGGTTCCACAAGGAGGCTCTTAAAGGGGTTTGAAGGGTTCTCAAGGAGGTTTCTGGTACTCATGAATAGGTTATAGAGGCTTTTAAGGACATTTAAAGGATTCAGGTGATATTTTAGGGTTTTTTAGTGAGCTTCCGAGAGGCAGTGAGTAAGTTTAAAGAATCATTGTTTCTGGCAACCCATCTCACTTTCTTTCTTTGTATTCAGACAGTATAAAGTCAATTATACTGCAAGGTGCCTTTTGTGTCCTCTATATCAATCATTTATGTTAGGTTTGTTTGAAATTAATATGAAAAGTGGCTCTGTATTCATGAGAAAATACCACCAGTTGGCCTCGAGGTAAATTTTCGCTTGGTTTTGACAGTTTGAAAAGGAGGACATTCTGATTTGTTATTTTCCATTCGCTGCTCATCAAATTTCACTGTGGGGTAAAAGAAAATGATATCAAAAATGTTTTATTGATATCATTATTTTCTTCATTTGAACAGTTTGTGCGTTTCCCTTCAGTTGACACCCACTCTGTTGGACTTTCACAACATCAACTTTTCTTTTCTTCTTCAGTGGTGGTATTTCTTCTTTAACAGTATGTGTCCACCCCTTGGGTCCCTTGTTTCATCCTGATGTGTTTTTAAATACGACTTCAGTCTTCATATAAAACTGCATAAATATGAATTGTGTCTTTGGAGACAACCTTTTTTTTTTTTTTTTTCAAAGTACAAACAAAACAGCCATTGCATGCCCATTCTGAATGAAATATTTTGTCTGATTAGATTTCTGCTGCACTACTTTGTCAGCACAAATATGCAGTTGTTGAGACTAAGCGTCATTGAGCATGCTCCTCTGGGACTTTTATGTTCAGCATCAGCGCAAGTGGTTTATTTTCATATACAGGGTCAGTCCAGTTTTTCAACCTGCATCCATGTGACTCAGGAATGACCCGTAACTAAATGTGAATTTTTCAGATGCGGGTGATGGTGGAAGGCTGCTGTCAGTGATGCAACAGCCATCAACATCAGTGAGTCAGACAGGCAGGGTGTCAACAACGAAAGGCTATGTATTTTGCAGCAACAAAACTAGCTTTGTGCCCACTTTAATATTTTATAGTGTAGAAGTTTTTTATCTTTGTTTAAAGCTAAAAACTCAAAAGAGAATAATGCTTCAATCACAGATCTTGACAATATGATGCACAAAAATAGCAATAATAGAGTGAAGTAAAACTAACTAACTACAGTGTTATTCATTGTATATGGTTATGTTTAAACACTGGCTGCAGTTGGTAAAAATTAAAAGCACGCTCCTGGTTTAATACAGAATAACTGTGATTTAAAGCTCAAGACACAACATTAATTAATTTTATTCAATCAAAGAAGTAGTAGCCTACTTTATATGTTTAGGAAACAGAGTTGAGTATGCATGTGTATATAAGTTGTTTCTTTATCAGTAAGATTAAAAGGTCAAAAATGGTTCTGCTTAACTCGTAGACCCACATATATGGATAACATAATACATAGCTTAAGTGCAACTTAACAACAATAACAATTAAATAAAAAAAACAGTAGAACGTTTGGAGGAACGGCTCTCTGATCATTTTATGGATTACAAAGAAATCTAGAATGCCGTCCTTTGTTGCGTCCGTATATTCAAACACTGTGACATTATAGCTGAAACACAAAAATGCTCATGCTAGTTTCTCTTTTCTGCACAGAATAAGGAATCCTCTGTACTCTCAGTTCAAGCAGCTGATGCCTCGATATGCACAGAGTTCCAACTTCTTCACATAACTACAAGATTAACTTATCACCCGGACAGAGTCTGACTATGAGTACAGGAACACACATTAATATCAGATGATATTGTCATCAGTTATTGTCAACCTCCATGAAGGTCACGTTTCCACAAATACATGGCTGTCGTCTACATTTCCTGCATGTGTCTTTGTGTGCCTCTCAGCCCGGTGAATTTCCAATCCACTCTCCCAGCTGTAGCATCAAAGGTAGTTTTTCTGTGTCCATTAAGCTTTTAATGCCGAGGAAACAATCCATTCTCTCCCAGCAATGTCCCCATCGCTGTGCATTACCCCTGACCCTACTCTGCTGGACAGCTCCCCCGCTGTGATTTCCTGAGTTGAAAGGTGCAGACTTAACAGGCTCCCGAGAGGCAAAAAAAAAAAGGGGTCTTTGGATTTGACATCTTGGTCGTGATAAAAGAGAACTACTTCCCTCGCAGTGGGCAGGATTTGATTTAGCAAGCAGAGAGATTTACCTGTGATAAAACCAGAGGAAAGAAGAGAAGGAAAAAAAGCAATTATCTTTAACCTGTCAATTTTGTTAAGTCCTAATGATTTTCCCACATGGTGATGTGTACTGTGAAAAGTACCTCAGCTACCTAATCAGTAATCAGCAAACATTGTTGCTGACATTAAAAATAAAACATATTCCATCGGCCTTGTTAATAAAAAGCGCAAAACACCGAAAGGGCGTTAAATGTGTGATAATGTGAGGCTTTCACTGAGGAATGTGTTTTTATTCACAGAGCGGTGATAAATCCTTTTCTTTTTTTTTAAATCCAACGGAAAACACAATGCTGCAGTGGGGTGAACACACAGATCCTCAAGTGTGAGCGTAATTACGCCAAATAATGTGCAATCATGCCAAGCTCCTCTCTCCCTCTCTCGCTGTCTCTCCCCCTTAAAACCATCCCAAATCAGTTTTGTATGAATGTGTAATTATTTTGTTGCACGGAGAAAGAAAAAAACAATTGGCATCCTGCAATTTGCCTCCTCGTTGGAGGCAGCGAGCATCAGAGAGCGGGGTTTGTGTCGGCAGCCTGCATTGTCGCCAAACATCCACAAATACACTGGCACTTTGTTGTGGGTCCCCCCCCCCCTCCACGCCAACATATGTGGGTCTCCAGCGCTTCAGGTAACAAAAGACGATTTGTGAGGAATGCGAGCGCAAGATAAGAAAACGGGCCTTTTGTACTGTGAGGTGACTGTGTGTTCGGCACTGCAACAATCAATATGGAGTCATTACAGTGAGTCAGTATTTATCAGTAGTGGATTGATTATTCCTTTATTTATATAAATGTTCAAAGCGTGTGCATTGCGTCTACAGTTTGGTACATTCAAAGCATTTAAATCGACCTCCATCACTCTCATAATGCGGTTCTTGCATTAAAAAGCTCACTTGACTTCGGTAGAATCTGAATTGTGTGGCGGTGCGCCGCTGTAAAGGAAATGCGCATTTTACCTGGGGAATGCGTCTGGCCTGTACCTCACCATTGTGTAGCGTCGAGTACCTCAATACTCGTTATCGAACCAACATCAGTTTATGGCAATTTTCTATAAAGCGCACATCAAAGGCTCACTGGTGAGATATGGGCACATGTCAGGAGCAAATCTCTAAAGGCAGCGGCTTATCGAGACGGGATCTGTCAGGGCCTCCTGAAAAGATGTGACGGAGGGAAAATGAGCCCGGAACTGGTGTGAATCAAATTAAATCAAATGAAATCCTGTCACCAAAAGTGCGTATTCTCATCAATCTCACAATGTAGACAATACAAGTCAGCGATAACAGAGCGCCCCTGTGGGATCTGTCTTTCTTTTTAGGAAAATCAGAGAGGTATTTTGTTTTTGAAGGGTGTTCCTGGAGCTGTTTCACGGTCGCTCATTGTAACGTTTTTTTTTTTTCTTTTAGCTCCTCTGTTCCTTTTTTCCGTTGCATTGTGAATCCAATGATTTACCTCAGCACACTCAAAAATCAGCTCGATAAAAAAATAAAACGTTTTTTTGTTTTGTTTTGTTTTATTTTTTTGTTTACATGCGGACCGTTTGTCTTGTCTCACACTTCATCTTTATATGAACCTCCTTATTCCGCCCTGCTCACAAGTAGCAGGAGTAGTTGAGAATTGAGAAGTGAACCCCCAGAAGGGACTGGAGTTATGGCCCTCTCCAATGCCCATAAAGTTCCCTGTATTGCTGTCAGTGCACAGTAATAATCACCGGGGACCTAGATGAGCGTCTAAGCATTTTTATCAGCCCTTCTCTGATATGATTATCGGGCAGTTCATGAGAGGACATATGTAAAACCTACAGGGAATATATTTTTATACACAAATGTAGTGTGTATAAAATGCTGAAAATTAAGAAATGAAGTGGAGTCCCATCATCCTTTGACAAAAGCTGCGGAACTGCGTGTTATAAAAGGCTCACTTTTGAAAATACACACATACATTTGGTTTTTAATGGATCCTGTTAAGTCAGAGATAATGACCGACACCATGTTTTTCCAGGAATTAATGGATGTTGGCTACACCAGCTCCACTGCTCCAATAGGGAGAACTTCAGATACAACTGAGCAAAACGTGATAAATGAGCACGCTCAGCTCGTAGAACCCTATGAGTCAGCTATTAGCCAGAGAGCTATAGTTATGCTCGCAAGATTTAAATTATTCAAACTAACTAGACGATATGTTCAGCTAGCTAGCCAGCCATGTCATTGTCCACAAATAATCTCAAGATCTTCCCAAACAAATGTATCTCCATGCGGACTGAAGGAACCAGTTGAATGGGGAATGTGATGTTAGGTTCTAGACTGTGGAGGCAACTAATGTTAGACACAGGCTATTTTGCATATAACAGTGTACTGCTTGAGTCCAATGACACCCTGCAGCCAATCAGAATCAAGCAGTCACCGGGACCTGTTTGCTCCTCCTTACAGCTACATTACAGTTCTTCATTAAGGCAATTTAAGAGCTTTTAAGATGTAATGATTTCTTTGACGCTGTTTGTGTTGTTGGGATGTCCGCTGTGTTGTTGCATGTCTTTAAGTGCTGGAGTGTTTGACCATGTTTGGGGGTTTTGAAAAGGAAACCTTGATTTTCACTGAGGAACCAGACTGATTGGTAATGCCTCTTCGTCTTTTAAAGAGATGTAGAAATCTCTGTGATAACATTCTATATCCATCCGCACCCCATAGACCAAGGATCAAATTTGGCAGCCTGGTCAGAGCTCTTAAGCTTTATATTCTGACACTCTACCTCTCACCCTCTGGTGTCCGTTTTTGCGAATTGAAGGGCTCCGTGGTCAAGTCAGCATGAATGTGCTATACGCAACGTCCAGTTAGACTAATAAATAATAATACACGGTAAAATTGGCAACAGTACATACAACAGGAGCACGCTTATGTTCCCAAAGCCCTATGTTCCAACATCGTTAAGATTTGTTTCCAAAATTAGGCCCTATGTTCCCACTTTTCCTTTTTCATAAATTTGTATCAGATTTTATCCCCCTTTCTCCCAATTTGGTAGCCAATTACACCCAACCTATTATCCAGTAGCAATGTAGTACAGATGGAATGTAGCTTCCTAACCCTAGCTAACCCTAACCCTAACACAAGATCTAATTTTGAAAATGTCCTAGAAATGTGGGAATATAGGGCTGTGGGAACATATGGCCTAATTTTCAGTGAAAAAAAAATCTTAGAAATGTGGGAACATAGGTCTGTGGGACCACTGGGCTGTGGGAACATGGATGATCCCCATAAAACACAATGTCTGGTAAGACTTTCAAAGTACAGTGTGCTGACAAACTGTCTGCATAGTGAGACATACTCAGACACAGTAAGACTTTTGGGATGTTATTAATGTGTCAAACAGTTAAAAAAAAAAGGACTCGGCTAGGGTTAAAATAAATAACATGTTACTTGACTCTTACGTGACTGACGTAAATGACGTACGTGCGTCACATCAGTTATGTCAGTGTTCACTTACTTATGTTACATAAATGAACAAAAACAAATAACTCTTGCCTCCTGGTGATGAACGGGACATGAACCCTGAATGTGGAGGGACAGTTCTGTGAATGACCCATCCAACCACCCCAGACACTCAGCATGACTCAGACTGTCTCACTCTTTATATTACAGCACAAGAGCTGCGCTTCAGCAAGTGGCGCTAAAAGGGGTACGTATGGCTCCGAGGCGTAGGGCCACTGAGCTAACTGCGGTATTTGATGTGCTGGGAGTGAGAACCTGCTGCTCCTGCATATATTAAAAAATAATAATAATAATCCTCGCTCTTATAGATGAACTTTTCTTTAATAAAGACGCCCCCATATGTTTAATGTCATTTCCACACGTGACTTTTAACAGGTTCCAAGTGCTTTTAATAATTACGTCCCGTAATATTGTGGTATTACTGTGTGCATGCATACAAGGTCACACACACACACACACACACACACACTCTAATGGCACTTACTCACACACACACATGCACAGGCCATCTGGCAATCCTGGCAAATGTCAAAAGGTTTACTCCGGGCCACGGCTCGCAGAAAATCTCTTGGCAAATTGAAAAATAGACAAATATTTGTGAGAGAATATGAAAGCTGCGGGGCACGGCCACTTCACCGGCTACAGCACCATCATTCGCTTGGTTCAATGAAACCAATTCATAGTGGCGAAAGGTAATCAATGATTCAGTGATGGCTATTAAGTACAGCAGACGGAAATGGCTTCAGTGACCCTGATCGAAATAAAGCAGTCGACGGTGACATCAACAGTTTAGCAGCACTGCACACACATGCAATTGTCTGAAAGGAGAGAAAAAAGGGTGAAAAGGTGGAGTACGGCTCTGCTCTTTGGTCAAATTGATTTTCAGAGAGTGACGTCTGCATGGGGGACAAACACTTCCTGTTATTGGTAAATGGGTACAGCGCATTCAATTTTCTCATTGTCAAACCTAAATTAAAAAATGTTTCCTTGTTTCCCGTGTTTTGATTAATTCATTATCTCTCCCTAAGTTCTTTTCTTTCATTAAAGTGGGAGGTTTTTTTTGTTTTTTTTTCATTATTTCTAGCTGCATTTTCATTGCCCTGGAACTGTGCCAGGTGTTATTCTTTTATCTTTGAATTATGCTTTTATTATTTATTAAATATGTTTGTATTTTAAATTATTTCACTTTCTAATTTGTTGTAGATGATAATACCCAGTCTGTGCCATCTGCAGAACACTTTGAGTGTTGCTACATAACTTAATTTGAGCTGTCTTGCATGTGGTAATCTTTTTAGGGCCTCTTGTAAAGCTCCAAAGATGATCATTATTTTCATTATTAGCTCCAGCGATTCTTTTGACGATAGACTGAAAACCGAGTGATAGTGGAGGTAAAGTGGACGTGCTTCAAAAGGATTCCCGTCAGCAACAACAGAGTTATTAAGCTGCTGAGCAAGGAGGTCATGCAACAGGTGACATTTTTCAGGTTTTACTCAACAGAAACACACAAAAACTGATATGGACTCTGTACTTCAAAGGATAAGTCGATGTCTTTGCACAAGCTTACACTGCTAACACTAGCTTGGCCTAGCCGAAAGGGCCTACCTAGTAAGCCACCTACCTAGCTAGCATGTGTAGCATTTTTAAGCTCCGTAACAGATAATGGAAAGGTCCCGCATCTGTTTCTTTCAACAGCAGCAGTTTATTCGAGAACTGATTTAGCATTGTTGTTGCTCGAGCTAACAGAAGCTAACCGGCTATGCTTTGAAGCAGCTGGTCGGCTTGCTAGCTTAAAGAAACACTGAAGTAAGACATTTATTTTTACATTCTGATACTGTCTCTATTGTTAATTTCAGGTATGCTAAAGTTAAGCTTGAAAAGATATGTTTTATAGTTCTCCAGATCCATATCGCTTCATGCCAAAACTTAAAAATTTAATTTTTGGTGACTAACTTCAAAATTGGGCATATTCATTCATTCACTTAAAGGAGAACTTCGGTCGATTTAAACATGCAGCTTCATTGCTCAAGCTACCCTTGACTTGCGAGTACCGAAGACGCAAACAAATTTGGTCCAGCCATTACAGAGCTCCGTGAACGGAGATGTAGCATTGAACGCTAACTGCATGGGGTCAGAACTTCACGCTGTGTTTTAAGCATCTTAACATGCTCCACATCTCACACCAGAAGTTATGCAACATCAGCAGACACCTTAGCACACAGCACTGTAGCGTGTATGATTAAAATGAATAAAAAAGTAGTTAAAATAGTGTGTTTGTGCAAGGAGCTACTTACCTGTTTGTTGACATCCGCGTCTTCCGGTAGCTAGACCAAACTAGCGTATCCACCGAGTGTGCACTTAACAGGCTTAACAGGCTATTGTAAGGCTCATGGCTCATGACAGGTTGTAACATGGACATGTACATTATGAACATACACACGAAAATGCTGGAATACGTTTCCGTCTCCGCCAGTGAGGGAGTAAGTGCACGCTCGACGGATTGACTAGTTTGGTCTAGCTACCGGAACACACGGATGTCAACAAACAGGTAAGTAGCTGCTTGCACAAACACACTATTTTAACTACTTTTTTATTCAGTTTGAGTCATACACGCTACAGTGCTGTGTGCTAAGGTGTCTGCTGATGTTGCATAACTTCTGGTGTGAGATGTGGAGCATGTTAAGATGCTTAAAACACAGCGTGAAGTTCTGACCCCATGCAGTTAGCGTTCAATGCTACATCTCCGTTCACGGAGCTCTGTAATGGCTGGACCAAATTTGTTCGCGTCTTCGGTACTCGCAAGTCAAGGGTAGCTTGAGCAATGAAGCTGCATGTTTAAATCGACCGAAGTTCTCCTTTAACCTGCAAAAATGTTCTTCTCAACTAATATCCAAACTCATACCTACTCTATTAGGTATGAGTTTGGATATTAGTTGAGAAGAACATTTTTTTCATAAAAAAACATGCCCACAGTCTAATTAATTCATTTCTCCTTTGTCCTCTTCTTCTTTATTTATACTGAACACTGTGGGGGCTCTGTAAATGCCAGACTGATCCTTAGACGCATGAAGGAGCTTCAGATATTTTATGGGGGAAAAAAAAAAACATTTTTTCCATTAACAGGCACAATAATTCAGCCAGGCACTCCAACATCTTAATACCCACATTCTCTATAGGCGGTCTGAGAGTCTCGGTTGTTTTTTAATGTATTGTGTTTACAAGGATTTCTACATAGACACATGTTGTGATGACTATCATTTCCAACCATTTACACTGGTGGAGGGATTCAACAATGAGTAAATGGTCTTTATGGAAAATACAATCAAAAGATTATATTTACTTCTGCAGTGGATGTGGTTATGTTCCCCCAGGCAGCAGAATAATAGCAGAAATACAACAGCACTGTTTAGTATTTACAGTAGTAATTATTGTAGGTTTTACAAATCTGCTATTCATAATTCAAGTAGGCACGCAGGAAAGCTTGCGTGCCTCCTGTAGAGTCACTCGAAAAACTCGCAACGTGTAACTTGTTATCCTGATAAAACATTTGAAAGAGTTTGCTGTTTGCCTCATACAGCGTGAAAACATCAATGGATGTGGAGCAGAGTGGTACTGTTTGATACTGTTAAACAAGCACAGACGGGTAAGGCCTGACATGATGAGGACTTATCAGAGAAAAGTAATTATTCTCTCATTATTTTCGGTTTTCGGATGTGGGAACGGCAGTGATGAGTTGCCAAACGTTCCCTCCTGAGGGGTCCTGCTGAGATATTACGAGGCTTTGCAGCAGTGTTGTGACATGGCGCGAAATTGATTAGGAATTCGTGTTTTTCAGCAAATCAGAACTCGTCTTACCTCCAGTTTGAAGAGGCAGAAGGAGAGAAAGCACAGGAAGAGAGACCAAAGAAGTCTGAATATCTCCTCCACCCTCCCCTGTGAGCGAGACAAATTGATTGTATTATTCCTGGCCGTCGGCAGCCACTGTAATCTAATGCTATAAAACACAACACAGCCATAGGAGCAGCGGGGAGCTTATGCATCATAGGAAGGTAGTTGATGGTAATCATTTTGAAAAGAACATACACAACGAGTTACACCATTCCGTCTGCACTAGCCCTCCCACCATCACAGAAATTACAGCAGAGGGAGCAGGTTTGGTAAAGAAAAAAAATAAATCTGAATAATACAGAGTTGTTTTCTTTATATAATTGCCTAATGGAGACAGAAGACGGCAGTCTTCAGAAGACTGTAACTAGAAATAAAACGTTTTGTATGAGAGAGGAAAGAGGACAAAAGCTGTCAATGCCATACAAATCCTATTAACACATAACCTTTAATGAACGAAACACACAAGTCAATGAATTTACTTTTTTTCCAGAAAACAATTATTGTTACTGTTATTATTGTGTTTTTATTTTTTATTTTTTTGTTATATAATTTTTTAAGATGAAAGTGAAAAAACTGAGGAGAGCAAAACCTGCACGAACTGGTGTTCTGATCACCTATTTATTTTTTAATTGTGTTATTATCTTTAGTATTTTAGGAAGTGCAAATTTTAGAAAATCATACTAATACATTGTAAATATTTTCCTCCAAAATGTAGTGGAGTCAACGGTTAGTCAGTTTTGTAAGGTGTGCCCAAAAGTCAGACCTAAATATAAAGATATTGCGTTAAAGTACAGCTTTGGTAAAAGTTGAAAGTCACTCTGATATGAAATGTACTAAAGTACATCTATCGCCAGGAAATTACTTAAAGTACAAGTCAAAATATATAAAGGATATGTACATATGCGTATGTATACACTGTGTACTTGGGGTTATCAGCTTGGCAAATTATGGGTTCCAATTTTCAGAATTTTCGGGATCAGAATCAATGTTTGTTTGTTTTATTTTTTTGAGGGGGGGGTTATTTAAAATTGCTCTACTTTGTGCTCTGATACAGCACACAATCTGCAAAGTAACCAGTAACCAAAGTTTTGAAATAAATGTAGTTGAGTATAAAGTAGCAGATATTTGGAAGTCAAGTACTTCTCACTGCACTTAATACATAATGGGATGTGGAAAAAAAGCAGTGCTGTGGAGAAACATATCTATTCTTCAATAGACAGGAGAGAGTAATTTAATCAAAATGTACAGTAGCAGCGATTAAGTGTTATGAATATAAATTAACATAACAAAAGCTTTCCAAACACATTTTCAGAAATTACCATGCCTAATGAAATGTCTTTCATGGATTCAGATGATATTTGCATTGTACTTCTGAGAGCTCCTCCACCGGAATAATGAAACAGGCTGAACTGTTTGGAGGAGTAATCAGTAACCTGGCTCTCCTCCCACCAGAACCCACTATTGCAGTCATACAGTGACTATATCACACCCTATTAACCAGAATGACCCAGAACCCAGGTGGTGGGGTACTTATTCATCTCGCTGCTTCTTATGCAGCGTGGTGTAAACTCGGCAAAAAACTGTTATTAAAACACTTCCTCGGGACATAATTTACCATAGGCCGGTGAGCGTGGAGAAAGGCCAATGCGTTTAGAATCCATTTCGCTGCTCGGAAGCCACTTCGAGAAAAAAAAAAAAAAAAAGCAACTGTAGGTCCTTGGTAATTGCTACAACAACCTATGAACCTCTTTAATTTCCATACATCCTGAAGGGATCAAATGATCGCCCTAAGTACAGCGTCAGCGCTTAGGTTTGTGTGTGTGTGTGTGTGTGTACGTTGTCGAGCAGAACAACCTGTGTTGCTCTCAGCGTGGACTGCTGCTGTGCAAACATCGGCCCCTGGGAGTTGGCCGGACTCGGGCAGAATGCAGGAGGTGTCGCTGATGAAATATGATTTGAATGGCTCACGCTGAAATGGGAAATATCACATTAGAGGCATACAGTATGTGTCCCCATGCCCTAAAGATACAGGGCTTCATTACACCCCAGCTTTGATGTATCTGTGAGAATTTCAATGTTTATCGTCGCGGACCCTCCCGACGCTGTGACGCGTGCATCAATATCACACAGCCTCGCTGTTGTTTTTTTGCCTCTGAACTCAGCATGGAGAATTGATAACCATGGCCTCATTTGTCTGACTCCGCCGCTTCCCGGGTCAACAGCGAAACAGCGAGTGAATTGTGTCAGTGTGTTTTGTGGGGATTCTGTCCAATTTGAAAGACTGGGGAAATCAATGTTTTTTCCATTTTCGGAGCGGAGACGCGGCTTTCGACAATAGACCTGTGGCTAAGTGAGTGGTGTCATTAAAGGTGGCGACGAAGATTAGTATTATGGGTATCACCTCGTGTATTTTGCAGAGCGTGATAGGTCCAATCACTGCAGCTTAAGGGGGCTTACACTCTCAACGCATCATCGGTACTCCATCAGTGATGAGAAGACGAGCACGGAGGTGACACAATAGCCTTTTAAAATGCTCTGAAGGCCCGTCTCTCCAGCATACTGATCAGCTGTAGAACAAAAAGCAGTATTCATCCATTTGGCCACATCCTGAGTCAGGAACTGCGCTGCCATACCTCTCCCACATCGAATTAAAAACACATCTGACTTCTCGCCTGTCAGACACCTTGCACCTTCAAAAACACAGTGAGGTCTGATTCTCGCAGCTTGTGACAGCAGTTTTAAAAACGCGGGTTTCCTAGATGCATTATGATCAGTCGAGTATTTGCAGCGGCCTGAACGTTTCCAGCATCTTAAAAAGGCTGCAGCACCTCAGCCTTAACAGGCTGTGCCATCGGTTTGCTTTGGTCAGCATTACCACTACAAACGTGACAATTTGGCTCCCCATAGCTCAGCTCCCCCCCCCCCCCACACCAATCTCACTGCCACTGAGAAAGCTATCCTCCACGCTTCACACCATATCACAACTCATATTATGATGAATGCATCTAAATGTATAAGCCGTGCATGCTGGTGGAAACCCTTCTGAGTATCTTCTCTGCTGGGTGACCGGATGCTGTGTCAGGAAAAATGTCAGCCTAGCTGATGATGTTGAATGTTAACTAGTTGATATTAGATCAAAAAGGGCAATCAAAGGCAACTCAAACGTATTATCAATCATCATTCAGACAATCGTAAAATTAGCTGGAAAGATGAAAAGCAAACTAGTGTTGCGTCGTGTCAAGGCACCCTGGATTGAGCCGTAAAATAAGTCAGTGTTGTGCACATGCGCAGTAGAAGTGCGGCCTGTAGAAAGACAGTGTTTTAAACCATATTTAAAGTCATCAAATATATGAAGCATTTTGTTATGCCCCGGTGAAAGTGAAGTTCTGGCTCTCTCCCCATTCATTAAGATAGGGACCTGTCTCTATGGGCCTTGCAAAGAGGGCTAGACTGCCTAAAATGATTTTTGTAACCTCGTTAAATCCATTTTACAGTAGCTTGCTGATAGCTCAATAGCTCTATTTCTTGGTGTTTTTGTTGTGGTTTAGGAAAGCTTTGCTATAGTTCAACTTCTTCCATCTTTAAGTAATTTGTAGCTTGCAAAGTTAAGCTTTCAGAGCTTCCCCAAAACTCATTAAAAAAACCAAGTCAATACAAAGGTGCTATTGGAAATACACTTACTTGCTTTCTTGTTGAGTGTGAGTGGATTAGAGAGCCAGGAAATGGCTTGATTAGAGCAAAGAAGAAGCCTGGCACATAAAAAACCGTAACACGTAATTTTTACGTCTTGGTTGAAGTGGCAATCTCAAAGATATCCGGAAGCGTCAATTGGAAGTGTGTTTTTGGGCCTCACTGCTTCCCGGAGATCCAGTGTCGTCTGTGTGACGTCGGTCAGTTGGCAGTTGGCTCTTTTGCTACTCCTCCATAACAACACCACATAACAACACCACATGAAATCAAAAAGGGAATGATTTCTTCCGAGACAGTATTTATAACACTTACTATTAACTGAATAAATAATAGTTGCTTTAAATGTAACTTTATGTACATAGGGTTGGGCAATGTCTGCTGTATTCACATATGATGATCCATCCATCCATTTTCATCCGCTTATCCGGGGCCGGGTCGCGGGGGCAGCTGCCTGAGCAGGGACACCCAGACTTCCCTCTCCCCGGACACTGCCTCCAGCTCTTCCGGGAGGATCCCAAGGCGTTCCCAGGCCAGCTGGGTGACATAGTCACACCAGCGTGTCCTGGGTCTTCCTCGGGGTCTCCTCCCGGCGGGACATGCCAGGAACACCTCCCGAGGGAGGCGTCCCGGGGGCATCCGAAACAGATGCCCGAGCCACCTCAGCTGGCTCCTCTCGATGTGGAGGAGCAGCGGCTCTACTCCGAGCTCCTCCCGGGTGACAGAGCTCTTCACCCTATCTCTAAGGGAGCGCCCTGCCACCCTGCGGAGGAAGCTCATTTCGGCCGCTTGTATCCGGGATCTTATTCTTTCGGTCATGACCCAAAGTTCATGGCCATAGGTGAGGGTCGGAACGTAGATTGACTGGTAAATCGAGAGCTTCGCCTTTCGGCTCAGCTCTCTCTTCACCACGACAGACCGATACAACGACCGCATTACTGCGGCCGCTGCACCGATCCGCCTGTCAATCTCACGCTCCATCCTTCCCTCACTCGTGAACAAGACCCCGAGATACTTAAACTCCTCCACTTGAGGCAGGAACTCTCCTCCCACCTGGAGGGAGCAAGCCACCTTTTTCCGGTCGAGAACCATGGCCTCAGATTTGGAGGTGCTGATTCTCATCCCAGCCGCTTCACACTCGGCTGCAAACCGCCCCAGGACATGCTGGAGGTCCTGGCTCGAAGGAGCCAACAAGACCACATCATCTGCGAAAAGCAGAGATGAGATCCAGTGGCTCCCGAACCAGATCCCCTCCGGCCCATGGCTGCGCCTAGAAATTCTGTCCATAAAAATAATGAACAGAACCGGTGACAAAGGGCAGCCCTGCCGGAGTCCAACATGCACTGGGAACAGGTCTGACTTACTGCCGGCAATGCGAACCAAGCTCCTGCTCCGGTCGTACAGGGACCGTACAGCCCTTAACAGAGGGCCTCCGACCCCGTACTCCCGGAGCACCTCCCACAGAATGCTAGAGGGACACGGTCGAATGCCTTCTCCAAGTCCACAAAACACATGTGGACTGGTTGGGCAAACTCCCATGAACCCTCGAGCACCCTGCGGAGGGTTTAAAGCAGGTCCAGTGTTCCACGGCCAGGACGAAAACCGCATTGTTCCTCCTCGGCCGAATTCTCCTCTCCAGTACCCCTGAATAGACTTTCCCAGGGAGGCTGAGGAGTGTGATCCCCCGATAGTTGGAACACACCCTCCGGTCCCCCTTTTTAAATAGGGGGACCACCACCCCGGTCTGCCAGTCCAGAGGCACTGTCCCCGACTGCCACGCGATGCTGCAGAGACGTGTCAACCAAGACAGCCCCACAACATCCAGAGACTTGAGGTACTCAGGGCGGATCTCATCCACCCCCGGTGCTTTGCCACTGAGGAGCTTCCGGACTACCTCAGTGACTTCGGCTTGGGTGATGGATGGGTCAACCTCTGAGTCCCCAGCCTCTGCTTCCTCTATGGAAGGCGTGTCAGTGGGATTGAGGAGATCCTCGAAGTATTCCTTCCACCGCCCGACGATGTCCCCAGTCGAGGTCAACAGCTCCCCACCCCCACTGTAAACAGTGTTGGTGGAGGACTGCTTCCCCCTCCTGAGGCGCCGAATGGTTTGCCAGAATTTCTTCGAGGCCGACTGGTAGTCCTCCTCCATGGCCTCCCCGAACTCTTCCCAGACCCGAGTTTTTGCTTCCGAGACTGCCCGTGCTGCCGCACGCTTGGCCTGCCGGTACCCGTCAGCTGCCTCAGGAGTCCCCCGGGCCAGCCAGGCTCGGTAGGACTCCTTCTTCAGCTTGACAGCAACCCTTACTTCCGGTGTCCACCACCGGGTTTGGGGATTGCCGCCGCGACAGGCACCGGAGACCTTACGGCCACAGCTCCGGACAGCCGCGTCAACAATGGAAGTGGAGAACATGGTCCATTCGGACTCAATGTCCCCAGCCTCCCTCGGGATCTGGTCAAAGCTCTCCCGGAGGTGGGAGATAAAGATCTCCCTGGCAGAGGGTTCTGCCAGACGTTCCCAGCAGACCCTCACAATACGTTTGGGTCTGCCAGGTCTGTCCGGCTTCCTCCCCCGCCAGCGGATCCAACTCACCACCAGGTGGTGATCAGTTGACAGCTCAGCCCCTCTCTTCACCCGGGTGTCCAAGACATACGGCTGGAGGTCAGATGACACGACCACAAAGTCGATCATTGATCTCCGGCCTAGGGTGTTCTGGTGCCACGTGCACATATGGACACCCTTATGCTTGAACATGGTGTTCGTTATGGACAAACCATGACTAGCACAGAAGTCCAGTAACAAAACACCACTCGGGTTCAGATTGGGGAGGCCGTTCCTCCCAATCACACCCCTCCAGGTAACACTGTCGTCGCCCACGTGGGCGTTGAAGTCCCCCAGGAGAACGACGGAGTCCCCGGTTGGAGCACTCTCCAGTACCCCTCCCAGGGACTCCAAGAAGGCCGGGTACTCTGCACCACTGTTCGGCCCATAAGCCGAGACAACGGTGAGAGTCCTATCCCTGACCCGAAGGCGCAGGGAAACGACCCTCTCGTTCACCAGGGAGAACTCCAACACATGGCGGCTGAGCTGGGGGGCTATAAGCAAGCCCACACCAGCTCGCCGCCTCTCACCGCGGGCAACTCCAGAGTAGAAGAGAGTCCAGCCTCTCTCAAGGAGTTGGGTTCCAGACCCCAGACTGTGCGTGGAGGTGAGCCCGACTATTTCTAGCCGATACCGCTCAACCTCCCGCACCAGCTCTGGCTCTTTCCCCCCCAGCGAGGTGACATTCCATGTCCCCATGGCTAGAGTCACCATCCGGGGATTGGGCCGCCGGGGCCCCCGCCCACGACTGCCACCCATATCCCACTGCACCGGCCCCTTCTGAACCCTCCCGCGAGTGGTGAGCCCACGGGAGGGCGGACCCACGTTGCTCGTTCGGGCTGCGCCCGGCCGGGTCCCATGGGCAAAGACCCGGCCACCAGGCGCTCGCCTGCGAGCCCCAACCCCAGGCCTGGCTCCAGGGTGGGGCCCCGGTGACGCCGATCAGGGCGACGTGCACATCCTTGCTGTTCTTACTGTCATTGGGGGCGAGTGAACCGATCTTAGTCTGATATGATGATGTCTACAGTAAAACATTGTGATGGATGATGACATCGTTGTTTATTAGCAGTTGCGTGTTAGCTCAACACTGTAGCTGCTGCTATTTCCCACTGTTGCGCTGACATGAACCTCCATCTTTCTCACCCTGGAGAAGAAACTATCTCCTGTTACTACCGACATACATCCCTGTGCCAGGTTTCCACACCAAGTGTCCGTAACTTAGCTTTGTTCAGCTTCATATGCATAAAATAATGTTGGTCGCCTAGCCAAGGAAGCTACAATAGAAGGTTATTTAAGGTAGCAATCCTGTTATTTCCTGTTCTTTTGGAAACCAAAATCACAGGACTGACAGTCTGATCTCTTCTTCATAGATGACAAATGCTGCCACAGTAATTGGTATTTACCATAACAAGACCCTCCTGTGTGGCAGTGTTTGTTAATATGTTATCTCAGGGATTATTATTTTCCATAAGATGTTTACATTATTTCCCGGCCTCCTGTAGCTTGTTAGTAGCAAAATGAATTACTGTGTATACAGAGCCGACTGTACGGACATGTTTTCGAACATTTGGGATATTTCCATTAATGAAGACAGCAGGGCGAGCGCTAGCAAGCTTATAGCCCGCGTATCCGAGGGAGTTCGGCAATCACTCTCCTATCAGGGGGTGATCTAGCCACTGTGACCAGATTACATGGGGGGGAACCCAAGAGGCTGCCTTTATAATTACTTTGCTGATTGGAAAAATAAGAGCCCTCTAACAAGCTCTGTCAATCAAGCATGCACTGTTTCCCACCACAATGATTATGTGGAGAAAATGTTGAGCCTTTTCTGTGTTATTATACAGCCGGCAGATTCCGTAGAATACCTTCAGGTTTGCCAATTTGCCAGTTTTCCACAAACAAAACAATGGGAATACATAAACCCTGCACATTCATAAACATTTCAGCTTCGGTGAGTCCCATCACCTCACACACATGTTGGGTAGAGTGCATGAAATGGCGTGTGCGAGTGTGAACGTGCAAGCGCGGGTATTTGCATGTGTTTTGTTTTTTTTGCCTGTGTGTCCAACAAAGTCCAAACCAAATCCAACAGAAAGTGTTTGTTTATTCGTGTTTCCCCCCATTGTGATTCACTCTCATTCTAATCCCTATCTGAGGACTTATCCTGGTCTGTTGTTTGGGGTGAGACTCCAACTTTAGCGAAGCTTGGCAGGAAGGAAGGAAGCCTCTCGCTCTCCTGCTGGCATGTCATTGATGCATGCCATTAGGCACCATGTGTCACATTCTTCAACTAGCACATGCCTTCTTTTTTTTTTCTTTCTTTCTTTTCTTTTTTTTTTTTTTTTTGAAAAAGCATCCAAACAATGCAGTGCAAATAAGGGCCAGCAGGCAGGGTGGCATTCTTGGAGGATAATAAGGACAAGCAGACGCTCAACACGTGAGTGACTGAGCTATATCTGCAATTCGGAGAGGGGAACGTTTGGTGGGGAACTTGAACAGGTCGTTCTGTGCAGCATCCACCCAGCTGTCAATCCACTGTTGGCAGAAAACAGCTAATTTGTCAAACCAGGAGTGATACCAGTGTTTACCATAATAGCGAAGTGACAGTTGGATTCCTAACTGAGTGTAATGTTTAACTAAACACAACTGGGTATTAAGTGTATTTACTTAGAATAGAAAATTACTGGTCTCTTGTTATTCTCCTCCATTTGTTTCTATATTAAATGACCCATCACTTCGAGTATCAAGCCGGCCCCCAAACCACACACTCATGCTAAAACACACCTACTTCTCCCAATGGTGTGCACACTTTGTCTATAAATAGCAGCACAAAGATGCCATACCCTTGAAAAAGATGGTCTTCAGCAGCACAAGTGACAAAAAGGGAGAAAAAAAAAAAAAAAAAAGGCTGCCATCTTCAAATGTTGTGGGAAAGCATTGGAAGCAATGTGGCCCCTCTGCAAAATTCATATTGTTTTGCGTAAGGCTATAACACCCTGGCAAATAAACAAATCAAAAGGAGACAAAACAAGTGGCTGTGATGAAATTGGGCTGCAATGACGTGTAATTTAGCCCGCGTGGAGCGCTGAAAGATGTGGAAGGGACTGCTCAGCCCTACGTTTTCATCCTCTGAGACGGCTGCTGCTGCTGCTGCAGAGCTTACTGTGGGCAGTGTGGAGAGGAACAAAAAAAAAGGAGAAGAAGAAATAGCTGCACAAGAGACAGAGAGACTTGTGCTACTGACTTATTCATGGACAGCCCTCAATTGCTGTACGAGCGAAAAGCGGGCAGAAGCCATTCAACGTGCGAAAAGACAGACTTCCCTTGGCAAATTAATCATCATTGTCATGGTTACCTGAAGAGGCATGTGAGGAAAGCTTACATGTGTTTATTTTAAGCGTTTCCTTTGCATTTCACGTCTGTTATGCCTGCACTGGGGGGAAACAGAGACGCCCTGAAGGATTGTTTTTTTTCCCTTCAGGATCTGGATGCAAGCAGTCATAAAGAAATACCAGCACACACACACACACACACACACTGGTGCTGGCTTCCAAAGTAAATGTACTTTGGGGAATACAAAAAGTTTCAGACTGGGGATCTAATAAACTTACCCACTTAAGTAACAATGAAGCCACAGAGGGGGGATCTTGCATTCTGTTGAAACAGGATATTGTGGCGAGATATAGTGTAACATAATAAGTGATATCAGTCATAAATATCAGTAAAGAGAGATGTTGTTGAGTTCAGGCAGGGCCAATGCAGGGCATTTCTGCTGCACATGGTTATTACCCGCAAGACACAAAAGAATTGAAAATAGGATATTAATAGAAAATATCATTTGTATAGTGATTTCGAAAAGTTTTTTTTATTATGTAACATGAGTTGCTATAATGTGAAATCATTCATATAAATTGCATTTTGAATGTATATCTAATTATCATAAATGTCAGATGTCGAGAGAAACAATTGTGTAGAAACTGTTTTAGACACTGATTATAGTGAAATTGCAAGATGAGAACGTTGGCTTTGGCTAAACTAATGATTAAATACCTGATCAACCGAGGCGCTGCGTCACATTGACGCAGAGATACTACAATTTCAGATTATCGCCAGCAACGCTTAAATGCAATTATATTGATAGCGACAGCGAAAGCTACCTACGTCTAAGTGGTACAAAAAATGTCTATCATCCAGCCCAGTGCTATGTCACACCATGTAATAGACCCACTGATCCACTAGAGGACAGCATGTGGGTGTCACAGTTGCCTGGGAAAAATTACACACCTGCGTACAAAGGTGCTGTACCAGCAGAGGGCAAATAGGTCGAACATGACAAAAGGGTCAGAAAGTCCTCACAGTGAGGAGGAAGGCAGGGTTAGGTGCATCAGTCACACGTTTTTTCTCCCAGGAGAAATTTTCTTTTCTTTTTCTTTTTTTATTTAACCAAGTGGTTTTGATACCAAACACTAATACGTGGTCCAGCTGGTCTATTTAAGGGTTTGGTATGGTACAGTACCAGGTTGACCAACGTCTGTCCTCTACAGGATGTGACATGATTCGGGGTCACAACATGCAAAGTAAGCAATATTATGAATGTCAACCCACTCGCCAGGATAAGTGTTGTGACTTTCTTTCTTAAGGTTCAGTTTTCACTGTGGTAATGCTCTGGTTATGTTAAGGCACAAAAACACTTGGTTAGGGTTAGAAACGTCACGTTACGTCTTGAACAATCACAGCTGGATTATTATTGACTTTCTCCTGTGGTCTCCTCAATGATATCCAGTGGTTTAACACCAACAAATGTTGAGATGCTGCATCAAACCTCGGTCACTGGCTTGCCAGCCTTGTTGCCCATAACTCCACCAGCATCGCCTCCACACCCTGGTATTAAAGTCAGGTTATAAACATGGAAGATGGAACATGGAGCACACCATCTTTTTTAATGGCACACCAACCCAGTCTCTAGCATTAGTCACTAGTACTTCAGATGAGTTAAGTCATTTTGTAGAATTTTTGTAATGTAATTTCTTTATTTTAAAGGTACAAATGTACTGGATCAAACACGACTATAGTTACAGAAGCTGCAAGCTCTTACTTGCATCAGTTTTGGAGTGCTCGAGCCTAACTGGGACACAGGGAAGATTCTGATGTGTTTCTCACAGAGCAAAAACAGAATATTTAAAAAGCATTAGATCAGTTTAAAGTGGGTTTCACCTACATTCTTACGTCCCACATACTCAATGTTGTTATGTTTGCTTCTGAAAGATGACACTAAAAAAGTGAACCAGGTCCTCCCGTTCACTAAACGCTTCTGATAACATGAAGTGAGGAAAATAACTGGTGGAACAAATATGTATATATATATATATAAACTCGCTGCATATGAATCACAGCACTGAATCTAACTGGATGAAAAATGACCCAGCTACTGAATGAACACAGTGAGACAACAAATCAAAATAACAATAGGCTGCTTTTATTGTATATAATGTCCCTTGTTAATACAAGCAGTGAAGGCACTGAACTCCCAATTAAACGGTACACAACAATTCACAATATGTGAACATATATTTATCTATTTTTAATGAGCCTGCATGGAATTGCAGTGCAGTTAACAGTTCTGAGCTCTTCAGTCTTCTGCATGACCTCCATTACGAGGGAGGACTTCACTGCATTGTAATGAACACAGATGGAAAACATGTTTTTTTTCCGTCTATTTTTTTTCCCTTGATTTTTCAAGACCACTAGAGGGACAAAAACCCAATACGAGAAAATGTTTATTGATGTCCACAGATTCTCGTAATAATAAGTTGGTGATACAGTAGATCTTATTGCTCCTTTGGCTTTAACTGTGGGTGGGAGGAGGATGGGATGTTCCTCTGTCTGGTTTATTTTCCATACGCAATGTAGTGCACATACCTTTATATTTATCTGCACCGTACACCAATCTAGCCTTGTGATTGGCTGCTTTAAATGCTGAACTCACGATATAAAGCGGGAAAATGAGAGATGGGACAACCTTAAATCAACTTGTGTCCCCCAGGAGATTTACGCCACCATCAGAAGATAAAGCCTACACGGCTGAAACAGCACAATCTGTATGCAGAACAGAACAGTAACGGCTAATTCTGGCCCCATCGTTAATTAATTTAGCTGCACTATACAGGCTGAAATGTCCTCTTTTAATTTCTCACCCGTCAGAGGGATTTTTATGTATTCTAGCATTAGGGTTTTTTTTTTTTTTTTTGTTTGGCTGTGGCGCCTTCAGAGTAATAGCCCTGCCTTGTCTCTTGTTCTGTTGTTACTGAGCTAATTTTCTATTCACACACTCAAGAAAGTCTAATCTGGGGAAAGTTGTAGGATCGTAGGGCGCTACAAAAGTTTTAATGATGAAAGTGCCAGCAGCAAATTGCGACATGATTCACTGGAGTCTGCAAGAGGCTTTTTGACAGATGAGACAACCATCAGGAAAAAAAATAAATAAAAAAAAGGGAATAGAGCGATTCAAGTCAGGCAACCGATTTGTACTCGGAAGGAACAAGGAAATAAATGATCTTGGCAACTTATTAGATAAACTCGGAAGCAACTTAATTTGTGCCTTTAATGATTCCTGGGGGGGCTTTTTAAAAAGTAAAGGTTTTACATTTTCTAGGACTCTTAAAACTTTAAAAATGTACAAAACCTCCGTGAGCTTTTCTTTCTATTTATGCGGCTGCATTACTCATGTGGGCTGCTAATGGAATTAGTTTCCTTAATACAGAGCCAGACTTTTTTTTTCTCAGACATCCATCAAACTCGCGCAGACGATGAGTAAGACAAATGGACACGCTTACATTAACTATACATAGACACCTTCGACTAATATTTACACGTGGTGCTGTTAGATAAACAGTTGCCTAATTGCACTACTCCACAGCTCATAAAGACTCTCGGTATCCATTAACGCAAGGTAATTAGTCGTAATTTGAATCATTAAAGACAAAACAATAGCATAATCGCTTATGAATACTCAATCAGAGGATAATTACCTAGTCTTGATCTGCATCTTCAGGCTGGAGAGATGCAAAAAAAAAAAAAAAAAAAAATTCAAAATGCTTAAGAGGGTGGGGAGTCTTTGTTGTCTGGCTGAAGAACAGGGGCCTGCCTCCTCTTCCTCCACTGCCCCCCCACGAACACACTTCTTCAGCTTCAACAAACCCTGAAATGTAGCTGTTTAATTGCTGCTGGCCTGATTTTTTTTTCCTTCCCTCCCTCCCTTTCTTTTTTTTTTTTTTGCCAGGGAAAAAAGGAAAGTGCACAACAAAGTCGACGCTTTTGTCTTTTGTTGTAGCCTCTAAGACTTTCTGTGCAGAATGGCGTTCCTCTTTGTTGGGCGTGTAGAGTAAGGATCATTAGATATAATGAGGCGAGCACTGGAGAGGAATGTTGTATTGTATGTATGTGTTGTGGGTGAACAGTGAGTGAACGTGTGTGTCGGTGCACGTGCACACAACGGTGCTGGAAACTGCATAAATGACTGTATCATTGATGAGTGATGATTGATACGGTGCGTGTAGATCTATCTGTCAGATGACCGATCTGTACGGTTTGTTTACATGATAATGCTCCCACAGTGTACAGCACAAATATGTCAGCATCCAGCTATTTATGAATGACTCTGTCATGTAAGTCAGTTTTGTATGTACGCAAAAGAAATGCCATAAAGAATTGGATCTCATTAGCAGCTAAATCGAGAATATTCCCCATTAATGAAAACTTAAAAATTCAGAAAAACTTTGCATTAAAATGGTTGATTTAGTTTTGTGCCGTTTCTGTTTTTGAGTAGAATCAAAGGCAGCATTTGGGAAGTCTAAAAGAACAGAATGTTTTAAATTGCCACCTGAAAATAGAAATTCAGAGTGTTTAATATTGATACCAAAAATACCAAAATTAAAGCGTTCCCTAGAAACAAACATCGATTCCGCTTAACTCATTGGCGCATCGCGAGAATCCTTGAGGTCTCACAAATGTGATCAATGCATTTGCTTCTTCATAAACACTGAAAACCTGCCTTGTTTGTATCCATGTTCACTAGAAAACAGTCTCGGCCTTACCGCAACCGGTAGAGGATAATCTGAGACCATCGGCGTGAACGTGTATCGCGTCCCCCTCCTGCACACATGTAGAGCTGCTCCACAGCGCTGCTAGAGGTCAAAAACTCCACAGGAAAACTACAGATTTAAAGTGCACCGTGTAGCTTTTTGGAATAATTTCTAATCACAAGAAAATCTTCACTGATGCATCCAAACTGTCATTACTGAATACAAACTTAAGGAAAGCACAACGTCGTACTGTTTATCTTTGTTCATCTTCACTTTCCAACCTCTCTGAGGAAAGCCTGTTCATTCACTTATGAGTTTGTATTATTACTAGGGCTGTCAAACGATTAATTTTTTTTAATCGCAATTAATCGCATTTTGTCCATAGTTAACTTGCGATTAATCGCAATTTTTTTGGCACGTTTTTTTCTGTTCTAAATGTACCTTAAAGCTCCTGTTTGTAAGATGGTAAAACTGACGCTTTGGGTTTCCCAACTCGTCAGATACTGGCGCTTTCCGGTGGTGGCCGACCCGACCTACAATCCCAAAGCGTCCGTATCTGACGAGTTGGGAAACCCAAAGCGTACCATCTTACAAACAGGAGCTTTAATGTATTTTTTTCATGTTCTTAATACTTTTAACAACATAAGAAAGGGCAAATATGCTTGCTTCATGAAAATGTTTATTCAACACTTCAAATCATGCAGGAAAATAAAAGGCTCAAAAAATATCCCCTCACCCTAAATGGGATCAAAACATGGTGATGTCGGCTTTTGGCGGGTGGGCTCTCTGCATCTGCCATGTGTTTGGCTTGTAAATGATATTTGAGAGTCGACGTACTTCAATGGTAACTCATTTCATGTCGACCGAACCATCTGGCAGTGTTTTGAAAGTGAATTTGCCGTTCATAAGGCCTTTCTCCATTTCCTTTCACTTTCGCTTTTCAGCCCACCGCGTTTCCCCGAACGCCAACCCTACTTCTTGTTCTTCTGATTCCCTTTTCTTATTCTTCTACCACCCTCTGGATCAAGACTACAGGTGCCATCGACGGCCATAAATCAAACCATGCGCGTTTCTTTTTTTTTTTAATGCCGAGTGTTAATCGCGCGTTAAAAACTTTACGGCGTTAAGAGGATGTTGCGTTATTAAGTTAACTTTGACAGCTCTAATTATTACCTTATTAATGTTGTAAATATTGTCATTCTGTGCTTCTGTATTTCTTCTTAAAGCTACATGATGCACCATTAAGCTTGAACGTCCACGATAGCATAGAGAAACAATGACGTCCCAAATGATCCTTGCTAACAACAGCACTGACTTCAGGGTGAACACCTTGTGTTTGTGTTGCATTGAAGAGATACGTGTTAGCAGCAAAAACTGTTGATTTCTGTTGTCATTTTCAGCCGTAACTGTGACATTTAAAAATGTGTAGTCATACACAGTGATCATATCCAACATTTCTGCTGTGATCTTATCATGTACTGTGTTTCTTTGCTAGCTTCTTTCATATAGCACCACTGATCGGACTACCTGCCAGGGTTAGGTAAACTCAAACTGTTATTTTCAGCAGCCTACAGCCCAAAAGGTTAATTAGTCATCACATTTTAACGATAAATTATCAATGAGATATCACAGCACCAAACATGCATTTTAGATGAATGGGATGTATAACTTTGAACTAACGTCATGGGGGGAGAAATGGAACTTGTATGAGCTATGTGAGGTTTCCTTACTAGAAGTTATCAAATCTTAGCCCAAACTTACACGGAAGTGTAATGGTAAACCGCTGGAGTACTGTTTTTAATTATCGGGCTCAAAAGTCTCTTTTTCCTGTGAGTTTTGCCAGACGAGTGCTAAACCCAAATCCCCGCCAATTATCTCTGAAATCCCACATTACTGAATGCCCGGCTACAGAGGCTTAAATCTGTTCTAAATCTTAATGACATGTATTCTTTCATTTATGTGTTTATTTGTTGTTTGTTATGATTTTGATGAATGTGTTCTTGAAGATTTGAGTCAACGGTTTACAGACTCTGTCTCTCAGTTTTCATTATGCTCAGTGGAGACACTGATGAAGGGATGAGGTCAGTTTATCCGGCATCCGAGAACGGCAAATCGCACGCAGCTCATGTCGGGGATAAGGCGATAAAGTCCAAGACTTGTTCTAATTTTCTTGGAGAAAGGTGTGTCTGAAAATTAGATACCATAATTGCGGCCCCAGTTCTTGTATTCAGCCATCCGTCTTCGTAAACTAGACAAAAACACTCCTTAGCCATAAAAGCTGCATGCCGTGCAGCTGCTAATTTGGAGTTGCAGCATCTATTTCATCCCAATTCAAGTGCTGCCCACAGGGTAGAGGACTATTGCATATGAATAAAGATCAACAGAGAGATTACCCACACACACACACACACACACACACACACACGTGCACACATACATAGCCCAACCACCACCATATACACCTGTACAGTGCAGACTCGCTTTGATAGCTCTGCATGATGAATGTAAATTACAGAATTAACACGCATGCTTGCACTGGAACAGACGGACAAATAGACCTCCGCACACACGCCTGCCTGCCTGCACGCCACCCACACTCTATCACACACATCACACACACACACGCACACACACACACACTCTCCCCGCCCCCCGACCTAACCCAGATGGTCGGGTCCAAGCTACAGAGCTGTGAAACACTGAAGCCACAGAGCATCAGTCCAAGGGATTCTGACTTCCCAGCTGAGCTTTTAACATGCACAACAACGGCCCACAGCCACCGCATATGATGCTATGTGCCCGAGAGAGACGGACAGAGAGAAAGACAGACTGACAGGAAGGGATCCGGGGAGGGGGAGGGAGAGAGCAGGCGCAGAGACACAGCTCCCCACAGTGGAACTGTACTGTACAGTCTACAAAAAAGGGAACATTAAGAGAGGAGACGTAAAAGCTTCAGCACACGCAGAACTTTATTTACATCGCCCACAATTCAGGGTTTTCACTCCTGCTCCTCACAGCAGCAGCTATAGTTCAGTTAGACTCCTTTTTTAATGCCCCACATATATATTATTCATTTCATTACAATAGAATGGCATAACAACGTGGGGGAAAAATAGACATTTTGGCCAATGAGATTCGCTTTCACAGCCTGCAGCATTATTAACTTTGATTTATTTTATATGCGTGTTTTGCTTCCTGTTGTTGTCAGTGTCTCAGGGTATTATATAAAAACAAATGCCGTGTGTACGGCGGGGGTATTTGCAATTCATGCGAGATCAGGGCGCGCCCTGTGAGCTTTGTGTCGAGCTTAATGTAATTAGAGAATAGGGTCGACACAGTCAAACTGGGGTGAGGAAGGCTAATCAACTCTCTGAGTCAGCCTCCGTCTGTAATCAGAGGGAAAGCAAGAGAGAGCCAGCAACGGCGACGCAGACACAGAGAGGGAGATTAAATTGATTAGAAATTGAAATCCCAGACCAAACATGTTCTAAGAGAAGTTAATCACAATTTAATTGATAATTTGATTTAATTTTTTGCATGAATTTCCCCATTCTCCGCAGCCAGTTTTACCGCTCCTTGACCTCGTCTAGGAGCAAACTTTGCCAAGAGTGCTTACCGAGACACGTGTCTTACTCGACATGGCCAAGAGTATATGGACACCTACCAAACACAGCCATATGTGATTGTTTCATGACCATGAGCATTTATCTGCTGCCTGAGCAGCCTCCACTCTTTTAGCATTCGGCTTTCCACGTGATTTCAGAGTTTTGCTGCAGGATTTTGACTACATTCAGCAACAACAGCACCACATTTGCAACATATGATAGTTCATTTTGTCCACCAGTGCTGGAGTCAGGCTGTATGAGGACAAGGCCAGAAAAAAACAAAAAGGCACCACATGTCCACATCCACGATCCAGAGCAAATACCATACGTACAAACCATCCTTTAATAGAGCCAGTAATGAAAGAGCAAAATCATTTATGATGAGTGTTCTGCGATCGATGTGCGTAGCGGCAGTACAAACATTAACTTCTCGTTCTAAGTCTAAACAAAGGAGCCGAGGCCATACCATTATAAAACAGCCTCAAACACAAAGGAAACGATATTTTTTCATATTCAGTCATGACCATCGTTCATATACGACATTATAAATAAAGGAGCGTGTAGATAAAACTTTCTTATGTCTCATTGTATGATGCATTGAGTCTTGGGCTTGCCAAAATTCAAAGATGGATTTTTATTGTAATAAAGGTGATTTACTAGTTCCTGTCTTTGAGATGATGATATACTGCATTCTTAAACTGCCGTATACCGTCCTCTCTCACTGAAATACAACTTGTTTCAAGTAACAGCATAATCATTCTTCACCAGTAGTTTTCTACCTAAAAATAAATAAATAAATGAAAAAAGTAAAACAAAAAATATATATATGTATATATATATATATATATATATATATACATATTTTTTTTCATTTTTTTTCATATATATATATATATATATATATATATATATATATATATATATATATAAATATATATATATAAACAAAATCAGAAAATATAATAATACAATATGGTAACATTCAGTGTATTTCATTTAATACCACCATAGCAAGTCTGATCTCAAGTAATGTGTTATAATAAAAAACATCTTTAACTTATTTCAAACTTGGCAACCAGAACCTATTAATTTCTCACATCCCTTATGATATATGATCATGATCGGCCGTTAATGAAAACCTTTATGGATCCCACCAGCCATCAGACTGGTCAAGAAACAAACACTATGAAACACTTTGAGTTAGAGCCGGCTCTGTCGCACTTGCCATGGGCGCGCTTTATGTAAAAGTGTGTATTTAATCCCACAGAGGGGACAAGCAAAGTCAGACGAGGAGAGTAGTCAATCATCTACTAAGTATGCATGAGCTGCATGGGCATTATTCAAATAAGAACTGCCGATGGTGAGAATGCAGTAAGCCGACCTGTTTCTGGGAGTCACTGTGTTGCCTGGTCAAATATTTGTAAATGGGTCCTCTCTAAGCCTTTGGTTATACAGTAGAACTTTCTTTTTTTTTCTGCCCTGGGTTTGAGGTTGTATGGGGACACTGGTGTTCCCCAGATAAGATGGTTTTTCATTTCAAAACACGTATTTCAGTAAATATTTTGCTGTGCATTGTGATTTTTAGTATAATTTGAATCATGAACATCATTATGAAACACATTTACTTTTGCTCTTTGGGAAGCGGGTCCCAGTGGTACAGTATGTGTTCTTAATTAGCTTACACAAGTAAAGTCAACATGGAGCAACACAGTTAATCACGAAAAGCACAGCCGGCTGAATTCGCTCTGTCAATATTTCCTGAATGAGTAAATGATGGAGTGAAACTGTTTTTACAGGTAGTCTAATAGCTTGTTGTAAACCAAGGTTGTCATTTTGCTGTGCGTGGCTCCGACAACAATTTTGGCATGTCACGTTAATGGTTTATGTAAATCAACATCTACGTCTACGTGCAACGTAATTATCAAAGTCTCCTCAGCAAAGGTGGGTGATTTAAGACGGACCCTGTTGTATATTATCTCTGAGCAGATGTTCTACTCATTTACAGCTGTTGCATCACATTCCCATTGTGTATTACAGTACATCCCAAATGTATGCCTCAAAAGCAGGACGTGTAGAAAATGTCCTTCAGCAGCTCACACACACAGGAACAAACTTTTAACTTGAATGCTTTGGGAAATGGAAGGCCACTCAACTTAAATATCTGCCAAACAAACGCAGGAAATGTAAAGTGTACCGTTAATGTGCTTCTTTTGTAGAATGCATTTCACATAGTTGCCCTGATATATTCACGTAACCCAAGGTAAGCCACTCAGGTCTGCTGCTTCAGGCTGAAATAAGCTCAGAATATGTATGAGTTACTCTTAAAAGTTGAATGTCATTACTGTGTAGTTTGCTCTAATGCCCGGACTTTAATCTTCATCCTCATCTCATGACGATGAGCAACAATTACACAGCCGTGAGTCATGCTTCTAGGGACATGATGAATCCATCCAGTGTTCTGGTTTTGTCTCCACAAACTCAAGGGGGGGAATATTTTGGGTGCTGGGGAGCCAGCATGAAGTGGGTTCATCAGAGCTTTTTTGTGCAGCTTCTTATGGTGAGGCAATGACTTATTAGCTTGGTCCGGAATGAGTGCTACAGCAACTCTGAGTTCGTTCTTGTCCTTGTACCATGGTAACAACGGGCTAACAGGGAGGCTGTGTGCAGATGTTTAGTTGTTTTTATAGTTTGTTTGCAGTCTATTCAACCTGTGCTAAGGTCTGTTTCATCAATAACAATAAGAACCAAAAATGAAGTTTCAACAGCCTTTGCATCCCTCTGGTAGAATTTCAAATATCGCACTCCTGTTATGTTACACACGGAGGCCTGACATACACGCCTCATGCATTAATGTATGGAGAGGCGTCAGTGAGCGGGGAAGCCACAGTAACCAGGGAGAGTTAGAGTAGCAGGTCGCAGTGACTGTGCTGTTAATATGGCTCTCTGCAGATGCATTTATTACAGTTTCAGACTGACAGACTGATTTTACACCAACTCTTTTTTCCAAGAAAACATCATCATTCAGAAATAATTATACTGCCAAATGATTCCTTCTCATTGGGAGGAAATGAAGACGGGGACGTGATATTGCAGGCCAGATGGCTGCCAAGTGAGAGACAACTGTTGGCTTCTTGTTTTTAACTGACCAGACGGAGACTTTTTGAAGAGCGTCAGTCCGTTTTGCAGTCGTCATTATGCACGATGCCGACATGTATTCTGCTGCTCGGGCTCGCCAAATCAAAATAGCGTGAGGGCAGCGCATCGGGACATCATTTTGCGTGCGGCCAGTTTACCGCACAGTGGGCTACCCTTCTGATGTGACCCACTAATGGGCAACATTTTATCAATACAAGAAGAGAACACAGAACAGCTGGGATGCTCAGGCAGGAGCGTACAAATGAGCGCACGTTGCTACCATGAGCAGGAGTTGTCTGAGAGAACAAACACTGCGGCCCATCGTTACACGCTGTGTCTGTGTATTCCAGACTCCTACATGTAACAATTCCACCTCATCTCTCCTGTCACCTGTTCTTTCATTGGCTCTATCGCTCTCAAGCTCAGTCTGTGATCTCCCCACGCCATAGGACTCGTCACTACCCTCCAGATGTCTGGTCATAAATATGAAACGTGTTTGATGGTATCAGGGCGGCTCAGACGTGTGACGAGCTCAGTCTGGGATTGTTTGAGCTTCGAACCCCTCTCACGCTCAGCCACGGAGACGTCTCTTCCAACAGAACCTATCCAGTGTTCTAACCAGGTGTCTGGATGAAAAGAAAAAAATGGTGTCTTCAAAGTCATCAAGCATGCAAAGTCTGATTCTGCCAGAAATGAACCAAAAGTTGCAGGAAAATGCTTAGATAAACAACACGTTGTGTTGAGAAGACAAAAAAGCTGTTTTCCATCATCGTTAAGTGATAGGACGGCAGAGAGGTTGCAGCTGAGCGGGTGATGAATACCACTCCGGGCACATATCTGACAGGTTTTTGTTGTGAACATCATACTCTCAGCATCTCCAGTGGGGTCATTATGGATGCAAATCCCAGTCGCAGCGGTGTTTTATGACACCTGTTCTTGTTTTCCAGGGCGGCCCCGGCAAGTGTCCCGTCGAGGACTTGCAAATCAAGATGGAAAAACGAGAGATGGGCGGACAGGTAGGCCCGCTCAGCTGTCAGCGTCGTCCCTCGTCTACCTTCACCCCCTCCTTCCCCTTTCCTCCCAATCACAGCTCTGCCATTTGTGTTCCCATCAGTCATTTTCATAGCCCCATCGCTCTCGCCTTCTCCCTCTCTCAATGTTAGATGAGGACATTGCACCCCACCTCTGCCTGATACTTGAGCATCTGCTTCTTTCTGTCTCTGGAGAATTTGATGCTGATGGGGGTTCTGTGTGAACTGGGTCAAAGAGCCCCCTCACTTCTGTGCAGATGTCTGGTTCCTGCAAAGGATAATACCGTAGGTTCCAATAGCACGTTGTGGAAATATCGCGTCGTGACCGGAGGTGAGCAGTGCAACCATGAAACGCTGAAGAATCCTGCAATACCTGTCATACTGCATGCATGATACATTTAGAGGTGGGCAAAGCGGAAACTGTATGTAAAAATAGGCCTCCACCATCGTTGCCTGCATGCAAAATCAAAGAAGGCCCAATAGCTGGGAAACTATTCATGGGGTAAAAATGTTATACAGTAGAATTCAGGACAGGAAGCCAAAGAATTACATCTATATTGGACTCTAGCTAGATTAAATCCAGGGCCAACTTAGAGTGTCAATGCAGGAAGTAGTGAGTCCATAATGCAGCAAGATGAAAAAGTAAGGGCGTCAAGGTCGACCTGTTGGTTGGGGGGGTGTTTCCCGACTGACTGTCATGCACGACATACATGAGCTATAACTAACATTCACGTTTTTATGAACCGTAACATTGGTCGTATCTTAACTACACTTAGGTGTTTTATGTTCCGTAACTACATCATAGTTTCTTTGCTATAACCACAATCTTTTCCAACCTTGCCACGCCATACCAGTCGTCATAGACGGTGTGAATTTGAGAAACGTTGAAATTGGACGCCCAAAAATAATACAAAAATTGTTAGGGCTTTGTAAAATCATCAAATTCGATTGTGTTCTCAGGCTCAGGCAAGGTTCCCACAATGACAAAATCGTTCGATCGAGGCATTGTATCCACTTCTATAGGCTTCAGAAGCCTTGAGGGGCAAGTGACACTGTCACTGACACTAAATTGTTTTGAAGATTTATTTTTTTTTCTTGTGTGAAACTGAGTGAAGAAAAAACATTTCAAGAGAATTTGTTATGTGTCAACTGAGTGAAAAACACTTTTATGGAGAGAAAAAAATTAACTCGGATCAACAAATGGAAAAAAAAATTAAATTCCCAGGATAATTTTGTTTTCATGCGTGAAACCAAGTGAAAATGTGCTTTTGGCAGGAGAATTATTTTTGATGTTGTTGTTTTGTAAGGCTCATTTGGAGGCTGAAGTGCACCACTAACTCTTGTTTTAAATATGTAAGTATTCATGTTTCTTTGTGCACACTAAACACAACTTTGCCTGATTTACAAAGTACATCACACACTATATATTATTCTGAATACTTTTTGGTTGCGAATGCTGGAGATATTCAAAGCACACTGGTTGACTACAGCTTCCAGGTAATGTGATCCACTGACTCAAAATCCATGCCAAGTCTTCCTGTACTCCTGTACTGAGACACACCTCTTTCTGTTGTATTGTTTTTCATTTTTATTGGTTTAATTCTTTTTTCTGATGATCCATGTTCAAAATGTTTTTTTTCCATGTATGAAAAGAGATTTTTTTTTTATAAGAAAACTTTTTTTTTTCTCTGACGAATTGATTTTCTCTTTTTTTTTAACCCTTTGATGCGCAACATATGTGCACCCCTTCTAATGCACAACATGGGTCAAAAATGACCCGCATTCATTTTCCATGTTATTTCATGCTGCCTGAGTTTTTCTTTGTTCTATCTTTTGAAATTAATTAATATTATGATTTAATATTCCAAGTATTCTTTAAATATCATGTTTTTGATTACCACTAATCATTTTTTCCATTTTTCATTTCATACTTTATGCACAAAAATAGTTTTTATAATACTACATCAAATTTACACACATGGGTCAAAAATGACCCATTCATCCAAGTGTGATTTATAATTAAAAGACTTAATACTATAATAATAATAATAATTTGTTTCAAGTAATTACTTTATCAGTGAGTGGGGCCAAACACCTATTTACTTACTTACTGTACATAATATTTGCAACATTGTCATTTTGTAACACATACACATACTGTCAGGTTTTGGGGGTGGTGAAGTGGGTGGACCCAAATGCAGAGACCATAGGCCGAGACAGTTTGAACAAAGCATTGGTTATATAAACAAAAAAAAAGAGTACAGGAAAAAAAGGGGAGGGATGAGGAGAACACAGATTGGTGGGTAGGACACTAGGAGGCAGGGATCAACAATTGATACAACAAGACACAGGTGTGGCACAAAAGGACAGGTGTGAGCAAAGACAAAGACAGGAAGTAATTATGAAACAGAACACAAGAGAAAAACTACTACAAAATAAAACAGGAACTAAATAACACACCTATGACACATACCTCTGATAACAGATAACACAGCTATTGAACTGAACTGTAAACTGGTGAAATGTGACCTAACAAAATAAAATACAACTTAACACATAACTAGAGCGAGAATTGCCACCTGGGCCTGGGCAGCTCCTCAGAATATTATGGCCTCTTGTTCTGCCATGAGTGCCCAGAGGAAACAAAAATTGGAAAAGAGATCTCAGTAGCGTCTCATTCATTTCTCCTAGACAACTATGATATCTATGTGAGACCAAAGTGAGGCTGTGGATGATTTCTCCTGTTTCTCAATTGTTTCTCCTAAGAAACAGGTGCAGAAAAGCTCAACTTGGGCTCCCTGTAAGTTTCAAAGAAGATCTCATCGAGCTCTCAATGAAGTTTCAGAATGTCTCCCCAGTGCTGGAAAGGAGCGAGGTTTGAGCGGTAAAGTCTCAAGTCTCACCTATTGCTCCTAAGGAATTTTAGGAGAAACACATGAGAAATGTTTGAGACCAAAAAAGACTACAACGAAACTGCAATGAGAACTCTCATTGAGCTCCTTTACGGCTCCATAGCCATAAAGGAGCAAGCTTTGAGAAGTAAAATTTTCCTCTGGGTGGGGGGATTCTCATTCTAGTAAGACTCGTTTTTACTCAGTCTACTGGACTGAGTCTGAGATTCGTCCTCTGAGGACTCATCAGACGAGTCATCTTTATCATCAGAGGAGTCTTCATGTAGGAGAGCTGGATCCCCAGACACACCCACAACTCCAGCTTGACCCTGTGGCAAATATTCTGGGTCATCATCATCAGAATTGGTTGTTCTGTCATTAGTTTCAGTTAGGAGCCTTTTCTTGCAATTTTTAGCTTTTCAGAGCGAAAGACGCATGTTTTTGCCCTTTGTGACAGATTAAGTAATATTTCACTCCAAACTACTTTTTCAAGTTGGATTCCACTCAAAGTGTATGAACTTTATCTAACTGTAGCATTGTAAACATGATTTCAGTCATTACTTTCAGTCAGAAGTCTTTGCTTGTCAATTTGAGGTTTTCAGAGCGATTGGAGCCTGTTTCTGCCACTTACAGTGCAGTAAGTTGTATTTGAATGAGAACTGCTTTTTCAAGCGATTTCGACTCAAAGTGTCTGAAATTCATCTAGTTAGCTGGACTAACTACAATAGTACCTAACTATGGTAGAATTAGCTAACTAAAATAGAATATGTCAACAGCTCGCTAACTCATAGTAATTACTTTTAACTTTCTGTCAAGTAATGTACCCACTCTCAAGGTAAACGTGTTACGTACAGTTATCTTTCACAGTTGTCATCAAATATTTTCAAAAGTTATGTTAGAACAATTGAAAAATATTGACAATACTTACACAGGGAGCAAATGTCACAAGCACAGTTGACACCAAATTATATAGCAAACTTATGTGGGTCGTTTCTGACCCATGTGTGTGAAGTTGATGTAGAAATACAAAAGCTGTGCTTGTTCATAAAGTAAGAAAGAAAAAAGATAAAATATGATTTGTGTGAAACAAAAACAAGATATTTACTGCATACTTGGAATAATAAATGATACAATTTTTTTTTTTCAAAGACATATCATAGAAACACTCAGCAATCGATGAAATAGCATAGAAAATGAATATGGGTCATTTTTTACCCATGTTGTGCATTAGAGGGTTACTGATAAAAAAGGGGTTTTTATTCAAAAAGTAAGAAAGGAAAAAATAAGATAAAGATGTATGATGATCAAAAACAAGCTAATTGAGGAATACCTTGAATACTGAATGATGAAAGTAATTAATTGCAAAGATATAGAAAATAAAAACTCTGCCGGGTCACTTTTGACCCATGTTTTGCATCAAAGGGTTAAAGATAATGTTTTTTTTTTTTTTTTTTATCTGTGTGTGGAACCGATAAAAAAAAAGTAATTCAAGAGACAGTAAGGCTCATTTTTTTGAGTTTGGATTTACTGATTTTGACCACAACAAGGCTGCACCTCTACACAGAGGTGGTAAATGAAGGTGGTAAATAGACGCTAATTATAGATCCACGTTGTCATAAACATTCAAACCAGCAGTGTTAGTCGCATACTTGCGCTTCTGTATTTACGCTTGCAGTGAGGTGTAGTAATTATTCCGTAAACACCTTTCATTGTAAAAATATCAGCCGACTCAATTCTTTAACGTGTATTTCCTCAGTCAGTCCGCACTCCCTGGACTGCCCTGGACCGCAGCACAGAGGGCCGGACTGGACCGCACAAATCGATTATAGAAATCCAAGATTAAATCAAACAGCGTTAAAGAATGAATACTGTGCATATTTCACCAAGTACAGTTTTAGATTTCATGTAGCTGAGCACACTGGAGAGAGCTGCAGTCTCCACACACACTCTGCCTTCTCCAGTCAGCTCGTCTGGAACATCCTCACCACCTGCACATATGGATTGTATGATTTATCAAAGCCAGACAGCGACAGCTCTCACAGGATCGTTACACTCGTTCACTGTCGTCGCACTGCTAAAGGACGACGTGAATGGAAGAATATATAACGAGTGTTTTCTGACCTCCTGGGTCAACTGAGGTGATCCTTTCAGTTAGCCAGTTTGGTTAAACCTGCCAAATGTTTACGGCAATCATGCCGTGCAACAAATTCAACTGCTCCTCTCTCCACTTTTCATCAATTCATCGCCAATTGCTTTACACTTTGGATTGACCTTACGCTTTTCTGTTTCAACAGGAAACACATCACATCATTTCATACAATTTCATGGGACCTTTAATGAAATCACAAAAGGAGTTAATAATGATGGCTAACCCTGAGAAATAGCAGTGTGCAGCTAATACACATTCGGTCTCGTTTTTCATCAGGTAGTCAAATGAATGAAATGTGTTCATGGTCTTTTGTTTCCTCGAGCAGCGTGCCTAGAATTCTGCGGGGTTCTTTTCACCTCTCAATAGAGCCTCGGGTCGTTCCTAATTATCAGATTCAAGAAGCATGTTCTTTGTATTCCCTGTAAGAGTGCCACTTATATTTAAAGTAAGAGTACAGGCTGAAAAGAAGAGCTTTGTTCAGGAACACCAATTATACAAGTCTGAGTCAAGACTTAGCTCAAAAGGTCTGAAGCCTGATGTTCACTTTAACTCGCTGGGACGTTTCCTGTATGGGATGATGCAAGTCCATGCTTAACAGTGGCATAAACATGAGCAATGGTTGATCTAGGGAAAACCAAAGTAATAAAGCCAATTTAAAAAAGAATCACGTTTTTGGCACAGAAAATGTCTAAACTAATGGATTCAAGTACAACATGCCACCAAAAGACAGAGATACAATTCTCTGCCACCGGCAACTGGTTTTTATTTGAACATTCTGTTAGTGCTAGCAACCATCACGGCACGTTCTAAAGACATGACATTGTAACATCCACCATTTTGTCAGCTCTGTGTCCAAACAAATATCAACTACTCCCCAAATGCTTCATCTGTCATCTGTCCATGCACTTTGTGTGTGTGTTCTTTTGTGCTTGTGGTCTTGTAGAGTTCCTCTATGACCAGCAAGCTGTTAACCCAACTTGCCATCAAGTCATACTAGCCGCCTGGAATGCGTTACCAAGGCAACCTTCAAGTACCTGAAGTGAAATGTGTGTGTTCCTCTTTTTACCTTGTGAACTCCAAGAACTCACTGTAACTGTGTTGTGCTTCCTCTGTGGTCTTAATGTTGATCGTTCACTGAAGATTCATCGTTTCTTTGCTCTCTTATTTTCTTCTTTGACCCGGTTTCCCTGAAGTTTTGCTATTGATCCAACATTGGATTTGTCGCACAGCACTGTTTTCATGAGTTAATATCATTAATCAGCACAGTTGGCAGGATAAAATGATTGCAGTTTACATTTTTTCTGCAAACCACACATACATAGTGGACATTTGTACAAAACATGTTCACGTGAACTGATTTTCACATTGGGTGGCAGGTGGCAGAGACAGTGGTGGAGTTACAGCCCGTAAAGCCAATGACAGCGGTTTAAAACCTGCATTTAAACATTTTCAAGTTTGAAACCACTGGCTATTTTTACAGAGACCTCGGGACAGTTTCCAGCTGTATTTGTGGGCGACAAAAGACAGAGGAAGATATTTTTGATGAGAAGCTGGAGCTTCTCTCGCCGCGTTTGTGGCAAACCGAGCATGATGTGTTTTCTAACCCTGACCAAGCCCCCAATAGGATCGCCAGGCTTTGAAGCCGACTTTCGTAGTGGTCACACCAGGTGAATTTATCTTCACGTGATGCACCGGGGCATAAAGAGCGTCAGGACTCGCTTCACCATCATAATTAGAATCATCCGGCCCAGTCAAGATGAACCACAAGATAAAATCCTTTTATCTCTATCCAAGTTAACCAGGCGCTAAAACCAGAAGTAAGCCAGCTTGGTCGTACGGGAGATGTGCCACTGAGCAGCTTTCATACGAAACTTAACCTGAGTAGCAACATAAATAACCAATAAGGTTCAACTTATACGTGGTTTCCAGAAACATACATTGCCAACATATATTCTGGGGAGTGGGTTGCATTTATGATCACATCAGCAACCTGCAGGTTTATTATGGCTCTTCAAAGGTGCACTATTGTTGCTTATACAACTGATCATACGAGCTCACTGTCAATTAAGCACACTCTGCACATCCCCAAAGTCATGCATGACTATCTTCAACTTTACAGCAGTGCTATGTGTGCAGTGTGATTCAGAGCCGCTGCTTCCTGTCTCCTTCTTTGCATTGTAAACTAATGATTTGCTTAAAGCGATAAGGTTTGGAAGCAGGTTTGGTTCAAAAGCTACACTCTTCTTAACCACAGACAGCAACAAATTAAGCGCTCGACTGCCAAAACGCTGAGGTGAAATGGGTTTTTGTGGGAGGGAGCTTCAGCTTCTAAAGTAGAGAGTGAAAACCGACATTTCTGTAAACACGGGGCCTGTTTGTGCCACAGCCCAACATGCACGGGCTTGTACCTGTAGGGTTTGTCAGGTAGGAGTGAAGACGCCTGAGCAGCTAACGTTCAGAGGGTGTTGTGCACTTTTTAACTCAACAGCTTGCAGTTAGGAAGCATACCTCAGCCCTTTTTTGGCAACAGAAGACACATGTTGTAAGTATGAGCTCCGCACTTACTTTAAGCTTCAAGACTTTGGACAAACTAGCTGTCCTGATTTGAGGACTCTGATGCCACTGCTGTTGAACACTGTGAATGCTTTGCTTCCCATCCGCTCTGCCTTGTTCTTCGGTAATGACCGACTCCCTCTGATCTCGCCCCGCCAAAAAGCATGTTGCTAAAATAAAACTGGGATGTGTTTAGCGGATGGCTCCCTCTTGTCTGCGAGAGCGTGAGCAAGTGTATCTGATGGGGCTCCTGTGATCTCTGCAGTTTTTATTGGAAGTTTCTCCCTCTGTGTCTCTCTGCGCGTCTCGGTTCGCCTCCAGCTGTCTTCCCTTTTCCTTCCTTTCCTCCCTGAGAAAACATGAAAAAGGTCCAAAGCCGAGCGAGAATTCTTTTTCGCTGAATGTGCTCTGTGATGAAATCCGAAAATTGAATGGCTGCATTAGGATGTAGCCGTTCCTCTGAAGCCTTGTCACTTCAGAGGGACTTTCTGATAAAGCATCAGTTCAAAGCTGCACTGTTGAAGCTGTCATCACTTTCTTTAAATGCAACTTTGTCAGATTGACTGCTTTTAACCAAATCGTTTTTTTTTCTTATCAAGAGGGACATCGAGTTCAGAGGTCCGGTTCTCTGGCTTTTAACAATACCCAAGCTGAGGGGGAGCAGAGCAGGTCAGAGTTCGTGCACCTCTTCATGTTTACGTCCCAACCCATGGCCACTCAGTGTCATGAGTACTCAGTGCTTGCTTGAACCATGCCCATCTTCAAACTCTGCCTTTAATTTTGGTCTCAGACCAATAAACGTATTCATGGATATAAAAAAAAAAAATCCAGTGGTGTGACTCGAACTACCGTAGACCGTTTGTTAGCCTCGTTAGCTTGTAATGACCCCTCCACCTCTTGCGGTGGATGCAGATGCAAATGTTTACTGCTAACATTACATCTTGGCAACTGAGTATTCACCCAGGCGACCGGGATTCATTTCCAAACAAAAATGACCTTTTCCTAAACCTATAGTTTCTAGTTTGAACCATCTTTGTGAGCATATCACAATATTAACCACTTAGAAAGGCTTTTCAGGAAGAGGGCTAAATGGCATCCTGTGCATCTAAAAGAGGCTTTAGTATTTGATAAACTGAGAGAGAACATGAACACAGTCACTGTATGTCTTACTGCTTTTTTTTTTTTTTTTATATCAGTCAAGGACATTCCAAACCACAGTGTCACAGACAAACTCCCAGCGAATGAACAAAATAATTAGTCAATGTCAATGTGATCCTGTGCACTAGGATCTGAAAGAGGAAAATAATCCCACATCTGTTGATAAGTTGATGGCTTGTGCTTCCAACGCGGCTCTCTAAAATCGGCAAAAATACTTTTTTATCACAAGCCATCATTTTTTACATGGAAAAAAAACACACACACACACACACACACACACACACAGCTCTAGTCAGTTCTTCAGTCCGTCAGTTGGACAGCTGTCACAGCAGAGCGAACTGTGTGACACTCAGTCAGCAGCGCTGGTTTGACGAGGCAGGCTGCTGGACTGTGCTGCCAGGTGTACTGGTGATGATGACTAGCTGGCAAGGTCAGCCCAGTGCTGCCGGCTCAATGACACGCCAGGAAGAAAAGGAAAAAAAAAAATGTGATCCCTGTGTCGTGAATTGTTCTGATTACCACTAACGACGCACGCTAACGGCTTGTGAATGTGTGTGTGGCTTTGACCGTGGCGTACCGAAGATAAGCAGCAGTTAAAAAAGCATGCAAAAATGTTAGCGCAACAGCAGCATTGCCCTCCTTGTTCACACGTTGTGCTCAGCTGCGCCCGCAGCCACCCCTCACTGCTGGGTTGGGCTTGGCGGTGAGAGAACTGCTGTAGTTTTTTTTATGATCGTGTGACTACAACAACACACTGATGGATTTACCTCCTCCGGGATGTAGAGTGGAGACTATATCACATATGGTATATAAGACAAGACAGAAAAGTGCAATCCTTAAGATTTCCTCCTCCATCCATGCAGTGTGTCTAAAATAGGTTTCAGCAAAATTCTGAGGAGGTGCTTCAAGTTTGAGATAAAAATGGCACATTTCTCTACATACAGAAGCTGCCGTCGCAGCCCGCCTAAACAACGCATATCTATATACGTCAGACATACTCTGTACGGGAGATTTTATCTCATACACACGTCAGATAATGCGAATAGCTTTTGCACACACTCTCTGCAGATGCTTTTTGTTGTTGTTTTTTTTTATTTATATGTTGCTCCACTTTCCTGCATGTACACTTGCCGTAATTCCCTGTATTACATCCACCGCTCTGACTTATTCTTATCCAGTTCTCTGCTGCTATAATGACCCACTTTCCCCACAGGGATCATTACATTTTCATCTAATTTAGGATTTGCGAAAAATAAATACACTAATGAGAAGAGGATGCTGCTGTTTCGGCTGTTGCCTGCCACGCTGACATAAATCGGACTCAGTGCAGACTAGTTACAATTAAATTGGCAAAAACGGCATTTAACTGAACCGAGCTGCTGTAACGATTCCCACAGAGTGTTCTGATAACCCAATCGTATGAAACAGTCGAGGTAGACCAGGTACTGGATGATCTATATGTAAGGACTTTAACCCTGTTTTCAATTATGCCACCTTCCACTTCTGCACTTTTTACACCACTAAGTTTATTTTAGAGCCATGGTTACTTCTTTGCATATTTTATGATCATCTTGTAAAATATGACGTTTTGTTAGAAATAGGGCAAAATATGAGATCCACACACACTCACAACCCAATCGCCAGAATAAATGTTTCAAAAGTTATTTTTGTAAAACAAGGTAACAAGGTTTTAAAAAAAAAGAGAAAAAAAACACGTTTTGAAAAAATTAAATGTTTTTTTCCCCCTGGGTTTTATAAGTTCAAAAATGTTTGAACCTTTGAATTTTTTTAAACAAACAACAATTTTTCCGGGGAATTTTTTCAAGTGATGAGTAAGGCTCATGTTGTGTTTGTTTATGTAATACTCATTTTGACCACAAGAGGCTGAAGTACTAAGATTAAACTGTCATGACTGTCATGTCTTTCTTTTGGCGAGGAATATGTCACACTTGGCACTATTCTGCCATTAGTGTCACTGGTAGAATACTGTGTATTATCCGCCTTCTCATCAATGGGTGTCTACAATGAATAGTAAATCACCACAAACAAGAGGAAGATGAAGAAGATGCATATTTCTGCACAGAAAACCAGTTGCATGTGATGTGGAGGTCAGAAAACACTTGTTATATATTCTTCTCTGCATGTTGTCCTTTAGCAGTGTGAGGACAGTGAAAGAGTAGGCACTTTTCAGACAGAGTTGCTGCATTATCTCCAAAGCGGTGGTTTACCAATTCCCCACCATTGTTTGTTCACACAGAGCCAAGTATCTCCGGCATAAAGACAAACCGCTGTGTAATTCAGACAGGAAGCCCGCACTGCGGCTCCTAAAGAGGCGTGGCATTACACGTCATGGTGATGACGTCATGGTGGTCCCAGGTGTCCTCCTGTTAGGGCGTTTTCACACCTGCCTTGTTTAGTTCGGTTGAATCGAACCCTGGAGCGTTTACCCCCTTGGTGCACTTCGTTTGGGAAGGTGTGAACACATCAATCGCATTCGGGTGCGGACCAAAACAACAGGACCGAGACCTTGTTGAAGAGGTGGTTGCGGTCCGGTTCCAAACAAACTCTGGTACAGTTCGTTTGTGGTGAGAACATGATCCAAACTCGATCCAACCCAACTGCAGGAAGCATCAGTGCTTAACCCCGTATTTCCACTGGATACGTGTCCGCTGCGTTACGGCCAGATCAGGTGTTTTGCTCCGCCGTCCGGTAACCCCCGGTTGCGTTTTGAGTCGGACACGGTGCAGTACGGTAGGCAGCTGGCGTCGCGAGGCCAAGGAGTTCCCGCGATAATCACATTATCACTCGCGACCGCAGTTATAGGTCTGTGTCATAAATACAACAACACAAAGTGTTCCCGACCGAAGGATCAGAAGAAGAGCTTGTGTTTGTCTCTTTTTTGAGATTTGTGTGCTGGTGTAAACACGGAGTGTTTTATTTTGAAAAGTAACCGGATGTCAAATTGTTGTTGTTTCAGTGCTTGACTTCCTGTCTGCTCGGTGCTAAATTCAGCTGAATTGCTGCCTCGTTTTCGAAATTTAGACCAATTAGAGAGCAGTTTCCTCACGCATCACACATTTTGGTCCACCTGTAAATGCTGCTATGTGAACACAAACCAAACTCGAGGCAATATGCAACATTGTAACAAGTTGGTCCCTGATTCGGACCAGAGCAAACGAACTATAGGTGTGAAAACACCCATAATCTAAACATGTACCCGCTGACTGTTAATAATCACATTGATGCTGTTATAATGTGTTGTGGTTGAGGTCCTGACCCACCAAACATCCTGGAAAGTGACAAAGTTACGTTTTTTCGCTCTAAATTACATAATTACATAATCACTTGGTGAGTTAAAGTTTTTTGCCGGTGACAGGCTCTGTTTTTCCGGCAGAAATGTGACCAGGAGTCAGTAGGACAGACAGGAGGACAGACAGGAGGACAGACACCTCTCTGTGTACAGCTGTAGTATTTTTTTCCTCATACAAGTCGCCAAAGACATGGACAGTTACTACGTCACTTTTGTTTGGTCATGTAACGTTGCTTTGTGGGACATTTTCTTTATATAGTTGAGTGAAGGACCTGTGCAGTTATCAGACTGTCAGAGCGACACGCCCTCGATACGCGCAGCCAGCTTATCCATTCACACTGCGAAATTTCACCCATCGCCTCCTCCGAGACATTCACACAGAGGAGGAGGCGGAGAATTGGCGCAGGATCCTCGCATCCAAACGCCAGTGTGACTGAGTCTAGTGTAACGATTCTGTGAGAGCTGTCACTGTCCAGGCTTTGATAAATCATACGATCCATACGTGCAGGTGGTGAGGATATGCAAATACAGAAGTGCAAGTACGCGACTAACACTGCTGGTTTGAATGTCCATGACAACGTGGATCTATAATTGACGTTTGTCTGTATGAGCAGCACTTTTCATCAGCCCCTTAATGTGATTCATTGTGAATATTATTTATTTATTTATGTTGTTTATTTCGGGCATGTCAATTCATAAACATCACATTTCATCATTGTTCAAATAATACAATACACATGGCCGAAAGGGAAAAGCGGGAGAAGCCAAAGCTTATCAAGTCCTGCCCCCATTACCCACAGGATAAAATCTTCATCCTGATCTTTTCTTGTCTTTTGCATTTTACATTTTCTTTTTTTTTTTTTACCTAACAACTTCTTTTGTTATGACCTTTGATAACCTAAGTTATCTCACATTGTTGATACACATTATAACAACATCCTGCTATGTACAACTGGCATTGGCCTTGGACCATACAATTTTCTCAGGTTCAACTTATTGTTTGGGTACAGAATGGTATATGGTATATGGTATATTGGTATATTGAAATATGAATTAATTAAATATTGTCCTTTCGGCGAAACATGTGTATTCTTTATACTTTATAATGAAAACTTCTAACTGCCGATTCTGTGATCTATTTCCATGTGACTGTGGCCAGGAGGGAACCCACTTCCAGTCGACAGCACTGACTCTGATACCTGGTGTTCAGATAAGAGCCAATATCAGCTAATGTGAGTAGTCATTAATCTGTCCTCAGGTTGAAAGCCTGACACATTTAGGTGGCTGGCTGTACTTTTTAATTAATTTGTAATATGATTGATTTGGAAGAGTTAATAAAACGACATGTATCTAAAATCTGAACAGATAAAACATCATGTCCTCTGATGCAATGCGTAGATACAAATGTGGATTTTAAAATGAAGTAACGACACAGAGATACACCTCTGGCTCTCATTCAAAAGTTGTACGCTTTATGACATGTCTGCTCTGCAGGGCTCCTGTCCATGATGTTGTGGCATGGGGAGAGTCACTCGACCATCTTCTGGAGTGTAAAAGTAAGCTCACTTGGATTTACGCCTCTCACTTTTGTGAAAAAACGCTCCTCTCTCAATTCTCCGTCTTCTCTTTTCACCCTCGCAATTCTCTTGCCGCCCGGCGCCGCATATCATCTTGGATTGCCCTCGGGCTTCTTAGGAGGATCATGGATATATTCTCCCTTCAAGTTCGTCCAATCCATTCGGAGATATATTTAAGGAGGATGACACTGGCAGAGATAAGAGGCCCTAATCTGAGCTGCCAGCGTAGATAGGGTGATTCCAGCCCGCTATTATTCATTTATCAGGTCGGCATTGCTGATGGCTTTTCACCTATCACGTATCCCCGGTCTTCATTTGAAAATGACTGAAAGAGGGGCATCTCGATGTCTTTCCTCTCATTACTTTAGTGAAATGAATTCAGCTGATCTGCCACACTTCAGCCTGTTGTCTCCTACGTCGAGATTAACTCTCCTCCAGATGATACATTTTTGTCTTGCATCCCGGTTGCTTCATTTCTCTTTGAAGCGACGCAGTGACACAAATCTGTAAACAGTCGCAAAAAAAAAAAATCAATGGCCGTGCACGTGGCAGCTGCGATCTGATGCCGCTTTACGCGCCTTTACATCACCTGTGATTTTAAAGAGCTGACCGTGAAGTGACTGAAAGCTCAGATATGGGCCGAGAGTGATTCCTAGGCGGGAACAAGCGGCCTCTGGACGATATTTAGTCTCCTGTCAATTACTGTCAGAGCGCCAGCTGTGATTTATGTGAAGCAATTTGTGTGAATAACACTGGCGCTCACAGTTAGCTGTTTGTTTTCCGCTCCCAGAAGAAGTGCCAAGTATTCCACACCTGCATTAGAATCACAGCTCCGTGAATGCTCCCGTAACAAAGGTAATGGGTGTGGGGAGGAGATAACGGGAAACATAGGTGTGCGCAATTATATGATGCCGAGGCGGCTCGCACCGGGATGCAGGGCTTGGTTTTGAAGGTTTTGAAGTTAAAAGCGCCTCCAGACATCCACCACAATACCTGCCCGGCTTGCTGCACCGTCTCTTTGTTCACCGACTTCTTTGAGTTAACAAGGACTGTGCTGAGGAAGGGAGAATGTGAGTGAAAGATAACACAGAGGCTTAACCTTTAGCTAAGGCTCACTGCTCTTATGAGTTTATTCTTATATACCTTGTTTGTTTTTTGGGTTTTTTTTTTTTTTTTTAAATGGGCTGGTTAATTTAAACCCATTTTCAGCTGATATTATATCCCCGGGCCCATACACGTGTCGTGTTGTTTCCTGCTGTAGGAGGACAGTCAACAGTAAACAAGGTCCTCCTGTAACGAGCTCAAGGTCAGACATCAGCCGGTAAAAAGAAGTGGAGGCAAACCCTGAATGAGCTGCTGAGTGAGTTAGAAAAAAAAAAACTCTTGAGAGGATGTTCTCAGAACTCTTGGAGCTGGGAACAAAAGTGACCAACTTTTTTTGAGCTCATCTCATGATCTTCATCAGTATATGAAGCATGATGAAGGTAACTACATGTGGGCCTTTAGTAGAGTGTACAGCACACTCTGCACTGTGCAGTACAACTATACATAACTCACTTCTCATTTAGGTTTGCACTATCTGGTCAATTTTTCAATACCCATATTTATTTTTTGTAAATAGGCCGGTCACTATAATCAATAAATCAATTAATCGTACGATAAATTAAAATGAGCTCGGTAATTTTGCCGGCCTCGATAATTTCCATTTGCATGCTTGTTTGTTTTCCTCGTGTCTCTCAGCTGAACCCTCTTGTCAGTCACTCTCTGTCTCCGTGTGAGGAGGCGGGGCCCTGTACCTGGCATACCACAGAGTGCAGCATGAAAGCCCCGTGAGGAGTAGCAAGGCAGAGAAAACGCTAGTTGAGATTTGACGGAATAAAAACAAAGATGAAAACCAAATGACCGCGGTGAGCCACTTAACCTGGACGAGCCGGTACGTCGCATTTGTTGTAAAACAGTAGCAACTAAAAGCGGCAATACAACAAACATGCATCTACACCTAAAGCATAATGATCCGATGCAGTTTTCCCAGCTGGGAAAAACAAAACTACAACTAAAGCTACATTTGCATGCTTGTTCCAATTCCAATGTTGTCTCCGTCTTCCCGACAGTCCACAATCACTGGGGCGTTTAGTCGACGAACAAAATACAAACAGGACAGTGCAAAATGGTGTAGTTCGCTACATCACTGAAGAGATGCAGCCCTTTACAGAGTGAAAGACGACATACTAAAGGCTTAGGCTTATTGTTTTTGGTGTCGTGTAATTCAACTGCAGTTTTTGCAAACAGAGACCTCTTTAAGAGAGTCCTTTTTATTTATTGTTTCTGGTTGTTTTGTTTATTTATTTTGGATACTGAAAATGTCTTCGTCACATTTCAATTCCAATGTTAAATATTCTTTAGAAATAAAAGTGTATTGATCTTTGAAAGGGTCTACTAGCATTATTTTGACATTATCATTATATTAGTTGAAAAATGGTCTCAAAACAACAAAACTATTGTTTATCGCAATCATTTCTGGGACAGTTTATCATCCAGCAGAATTTGTTATCGTGACAGGCCTGTTTGTAAATTCCAATTCACTGCCTCTCTGTTTATAGTTACATGTTAATCGTGTACAATATTACGTTCATATGTACATACGAGTCTATTCTATTTCTTACCTTTTAATTATATTGTTTATATTTTAATATTATTATTGTTTCCAATTGGAATACTGCTGTCCTTTGAATGCCGTGGCAAACACATTTCCCCGTTTGTGGGTCAATAAAAGAAAAACTGATTCTGATTCTGATTATTTGATTAATTATCTGTCCCACAAAAAGTCATCTGAATTGTTAAAAAAAAATAAATAAATAAATCTAATCCAATAACATAGCCCGGTGTTTTCTTAATCTTTTATCCCAACACATCCTCGCACCCAAAAAACGAGATCGGCTGACTGCCAGTCACTCCCAAAACAACGTGAGTGTGCCGTCGCAGCTTGGTTAGGTTTTTTTTTGTAGTGCCTGAAACTTTTTGGTTAGATTTGGGAAAACAGTGTTTCACTGCAGATGAACAGAGGCGTCCCAGATGGAAGTCCTGTTCTTGCTTAACCCAAGTGTGGATTTTGTCACTGTTTATACTTGAACCGACTTCCTCCTTTGCCGCTGTAATACTTAGTGCAGCCACTAGGGGGTCACTTCCTAACAAGGAACGTAAACATGGGTTATCTTTATGTTCATTTTTCTGACGAGGAGGGCCTGAATATCTCGTTTGCACCAGGAAATATTTTATATCTGAGACACTGGGGGGTTTTTTGTCCTAGACCTGTTGTATGAGTCATCTGCAGATAGTTTCCATCAGATGTGAACTTGTGGGAGGACCCTGATGGATAGCAGGATACAGAAACTAGTCCAAACAAACATTCTGTTCACAGGATCGTCTCTGTGTCAGCTGTTTTTTGTAAATTCCGTGATTTTTATCGGCGTGTTTCAACACAGCAGTTTGTACAGTTCAGCTGTTGGCAGACGCTCCTCTCACTCGGACAGCTGCCTCGGGCTCTATATGCAGGTCTGTGTCCGGTATCAACCTCTGCTGCGCTTTACAGCGTGACATCCGCCACTGTAGGCTACGACATCATCCGGTCTCATTTCTGCATCGCCGTCACGTCACCCTGCTTTGCTTTAATCAGTCATTTTCAGCATCTAACTTCTACTCCACAACCATATTCATCTCTATCCCGCTCTGTAAAACACACCGTTGAAAGCTTTACTTTTGATTTTCTGAAGGCCATGACCACACGGCTTCTACAAACACAAACAGGGTGCTCAGGGAGATGGAGATCCAGAGGGACCCGATGAATTCCATTCAGACTTCCATAAGATCATTTTGCGAACGCCGCTGTTTATCTGCCAATTGTTTGTCAACTAGAAAAGCTGCCGTAGCCTTTGTTGGCCGGGACCGCTGTTTGCTCTGTCAGCTGACAATCACACGGTTTGCAGTCGCTGGCTGGCAGACTAAGCTCCGTTTAAAGAGTTTTTGCACCCCCATGTGAGGGCATGCTAATCGTGCACCACGGCAAGGAAATGGGGCAGATTCACTTTGTAAGACCTTCTTTGTCAATAAAAAACTGAGCAAATATCGCAGGAGAAAGTAAGAGAGTTTAAGAAGATGTAAAAAGGTTCCCCGCATGAGGCCCAATGTCACAAGATGATGATGTTTGGGACTCCTGGGCCTCCATAGATTTCACTTTTTACGCATGAAAGGAATTAAAAAAAAAAACACCCTGCTATACGTCTACCACCAGAGTGTTTGTAATAACCTAAAACATTTCGCAGGCTCGACATTCTGAAATTGGAAAAAAAAAAAAAAAGAGGATTATGGTGGACTAACCAGGTCCTTAAAAGCTGTGTCATTGAACCTCTCATGAGCGTTTGAAATGAAACTGTCCAGGTTTCAAAGTGTTTGCGTTCCCCTCTGTGCAGCCGGCCAGCTGGTGTTCGAGGACTTCTTGAGGACGGAGTACAGCGAGGAGAACCTGCTATTTTGGCTGGCCTGTGAGGACTACAAGAAGGCAGCCAGCGAGACGGAAAGGGCCGAGGCTGCCAAAAGGATCTACGCGGAGTTTGTCGAAGTCGACGCGCCCAGACAGGTACGGCTTTTGTAGAGCGAAAGTGAGAACTGTGCAGCTCTTAAATCCACCTCAATTGCTCATTGTCACGATCGCTCCTCCACAGTTGCACTCGCTTATTGTACCGAAATACAGCCTCCACCCTGCTTTTTCTCTGACGCTCATTTGTTCACAGTTTCTCTCTTTTGCTATTTGAACACGCAGTTAACTTTCTGAGGTATGATAATGTAAGAAGGCAAAAAAAATAAATAAATAATCTCCAAACAGAAAGAACTCATGAGTGAAATAGCGGTTGCTGTTTTCTGAACACAGATAAACATTGACTGTGTGACGAGAGGAGAAATCAGTGAAAATATCGCTCAGCCGGGGCCAAATTGCTTCGACAGGGCGCAGAGTCTGATATACGGTCTGATGGAAAACGACTGTTACCCTCGATTTCTGAAATCAGAAATCTACCAAGCTCTCCTGGAACAGCAATGAAAGCAACGCGAGGAGAAGAAGAAGAAGAAGAAGAAGAAGAAAAAAAAAACAGTTGCCGACGCCTTTCCGGATGATTGATTCTGCACTCTTCTTAGAATCTCAGTTTAAGACAGCGACAAAAAAAAAAAACAAAAAAAAAAAAAAAAAAAACCTGTCTGTCAGAGGAAGCAGAAGTGACGGGAGATACGGAGCTGCAGCTGTGGGTGCTGACAGGATCGAGGAGCCCCACATGATCTAAATTATATATTAAGCGGCTTTTGAAGTCAGTTTTGTTTTATCACACAAGGCGACCTGTAACTCATTAAGACATGGCATCGAGCTCTAAAGGGGTTTTTAAAGAAAGCAAGGGTACATTTTTTTATATAATTTGTGTAAAAATGAGTGTTAATGAATTTCTAACCGAGAAGGGCTTGTATCTCGTCTCAGGATATTGAACCTCCATATTTTCAGTGATGCTCCAGTGACCCTGACATCATTTTGTTCTGTTAAAATGCAACATGGTTGTGTTTTATGATTGATTCATCATTATATGTGATTAAACGTCATGTGTGCTAGGATAGAAAAATGTAGCGATCTACTAAGAACATGATTATGTTTGCTGGATACACAGTCACATGGAAACTGTAAAGCAGCTCACAGTCCCTGCTCTCAGATAAGTTATTATTGACAGTAAACGTGTTGAAATTGAAAAAAATCTCCAGTGTTGTTTGTTATTGTCCATAATGGTGAGTAACAAATGGTTGTGTGTGTGTGTATGCAAATGTGTTTCCACATGAACATGCAAATGTCCATGTGACAATAGAAAAATGGGGAAATACACAGACAAGTGATTCAATTCCAAATTGCTCCCCACAACCTCCCTCCACCACGTTCACAAAATCAACAGTCAGTGCATTTACATGACACTCAAGAAAACCGAATTACTGCGTTAGTCTGACAATGATCGGATTTTTAAGATGCATGTATACACCTTAGTCTGACTAAAATCGGACCGGATCGGATTTCTCATAGTCGAATTACACCACGTAGATTATTCGATTGAAAGTCGCATTAACTCCTGCATGTATACGTTTCCAGCGGATCGGATCGGATTTTGCGTTCTGCGCAGGCGCGAGATATTTCCCCGGGGCCGTGAGCCGGAAGTAGACGGACGGCGGCGGCGTCTTTCCTCCAAAATCACCGCAAGAAAGAGCGCCGTTGTGCATCTAGTTTGTGTAATTATCATGTACACCATATACAAAGTGTACAAAGATGAAGCTTCGTCTCGCTCATCGTACGCCATCTTTCTTGAATGCCGAGGCAGCTGGTGACGTAAAGAGGTCAGCCGGAGGTGGCCCCGTTAACACTAGTTGAAATGGGCACAGCGCCACCTAGCGTACCGGGGTATGACATGCTTTCGGCATTCGATCTTCTCACCGGCATGTAGACTAAGCTGTGCATGTAAATGCACTTAGTGTATAGAGACTATCTGGTACTTGTGGAGTTCAACATTGGTGGCCATAGTCACTGTTAATAGCAAAGACGTGTGCGTGGTCGACCCACCACATGGTCTGCAAACCAAACTGAGTTCCTTGTGCCAAGTGATGGAATGCAGCCACAGGACAAATACTCTCTTACTGTACTTGAGTAGATCTTTCGGGTATCTGTACTTTGTACTGTATTTGTTATTTTACTCCCTATGTTTTAGCACAAACATCTGTGCCCTCTGCTTCTTACTTTTTCTAAGCACGCCTCCTTCCCAACATCACAAGACTGATTTTAAACTCTCAGCGCAGCGGCAAACGTAGTGTGACGAAAAGGGCGTCAAAGAGGTAACAAGACAGAAACGCACAGGAGGAAATTCGAGGGAACTCGTATGGAGGAGGGAGAGGCGTGTTAGTGTCCCGTACCTGCAGAGAACCTGCAGCTCTCTGCCTGGATTTTCTTGTTCTCTCTGGCTATTTGACTTCCCGGGAATGAGACTCAGCAATCAGCTATCTTTGTGGTGCGTTTAGGAACAGCTGGGACAAATCCTCCTTGATTCTACCTTCAAGTTGAATAGTCTTTGAATGATTTTAATATGACGTGAGCTTCAGTTTAGCTTTGACCAGAAACGGCTGATAGAGCCTGTACTTCATTACTTTTAATTACGTAAAGAGGTTCAATCAGTACTTCTACTTTTACCAGTCTTTTTTTTTTTTTTTTTTTACACAAGTATCTGTACTTCCACATGAGCAAAGAATGTGTGTACTTTTGCCACCTCTGCCTGTTTGCAGACTACAGCTCCACATTAAGTACCCTCTGTCACTGATTTGTGCACAGTGCAGTAGGATTGAGGACGCAGACAGGAAGGCAGAACAGGTTTTTTTGTTATTTTTTTACCATTTAAAAAAAAAAAAAAAAAAGGCATGATTAAAACATTGTTTTGATTAACATCCGTATAGTCGGGCAGGAGAAGGCGGCCCGACAAGTAAACAAGTTCAGGCGGGTAAGGCAGGTGGGTCAAAACGCAGGCAGCAGGTATCAAGCAGAGGAATCGAGAACAGGGGAACTGGTACAGATGGCTGGAAAACAAGTACACAACGTGACAAACTAGTGAAGGGAAAGAGCCGGTGAGCTGCTTTCATACTGTACACTGAATGACTGCTGAGATAATGAGAGTCAGGTGGGTGAACAGGTGGGGACTATTTGAGAATGTGAACAGGTGGGCGCTGGAGCCGAGTGCCCCGGATCGATGGGAAAGTCTGAGGGCATCTGGTGGACAGGTGGTGAATGGCAAGTCTGGGAAAGGTCCTCCGAAATGCAGCGCTGGCCTGGGGGAAGTGAGAAGTTGCTGGAGGCAGGAAGAGAGGGGGAGGGGAGGGGAGGGGAGGGGACCGGGAAAAAATAAGAAAACAACTGAGGCAGCAGGCGTGACACAATCATTGGGGGAATATTGCACAACAAACTGTCTGCCGAACCGGATCTCCTCACAGGGAGGGGAGACATTTATACAGGGGGGCTGTCCCTTTAGAGAAGTAACGACAGCTTGTGAGCTTCAGCCTGCCATTCAAACTATGTGAACAGATTAACAAGTGATCAGAGAGCGCCAACCACCGCCAAGCTCACAAAATCGGGCAAATGACGTTCTGAGTTTATAATTTGCATCAGAAAACCTGCATCAGACGTGACGACGGATGTTGACCGTGCAACATTTCCGCTGAGTCAGATTCATGCTGGGATGCGGGAATGAATACCAGCAGTCTGAGGGGTCACACAGTAATAACAGAGACAGCTGACTGAACGAGGGTGAGACAGGACCCCATCAGAACCAGAAGAATGTACCGTTCCTTTAACACACACCACCCTATTTTCACACCCTGTCGTTCCCTCCTTGTCCAGCAGGTGTCTCCAGCGAGCTCCCTCCTATATCACACCTGCACACCTGCTGGCCTTTCTCTCATTAGCTTGGCGCAGATGTACATGCCAGCCCTCTAGTTTCAGTGCTCGCGTTATTAACGATGGCTCAGTTCTATTCATGTGTCCCTGTAACGCCATGACAGTGAGCCAGAATGTATCATATCAGTGCCTTGAAACTGAGCCAACTAAATACAATTCAGTATTCAGTATATCACAAGCGCAACCATGCATCCAGGGTCTGAATAACGTCTCTTCAAATCAATTTATGTTCCTTCAGATGAGCTATATGGAGGCAGTCCCCTTCGACTCCTTCAGCTGATACTGACTGAATTTTCAGTTTTGGTTAAACTGTTCCTTTAAGAGATATATGGGTTTTAAAGTAGCACTGTGTAGTTTTGGAGAAGAAATTCTACATTTACAATATTAATGAGGTAATAGCAGAAACACAGAAATATATATGTTTTCTATTAACTGAATTAATAAGCTATTCTCTGAAAAAAATAACGTCCCAGAAGACTGTTAGATGCTAGAAAAGGTGGCAGGGTCCGCCACGCATAAACAAAGTAAAACAGTATGAAACTGCGTTGTTTAAACTGTTCGTTTAATTCAGTTTATTCACTCACAAAAACAAAGAAATGTGTTTAGTTTTTAGTGGCATAAGAAGATCAGTCAATGAAGATCTGTCTCTTCTGATTAAAATGTCTCCCCCAAAACTTCAAAGTGCACCTTTAACTACGTGAACAGAGAAAAAATGGAAAGCTGCGCACTGCAGCCACATCAAAGATGTAATGCTGAAATACTGGGATAAGATTGAGAGTGTTAAGAGCCACTTAAAAAAATATAATACTACGCTAAGGTGCTCTTTGATGTTATTGATTATGCTGTTAAACTCTCTTCTAATCACTGAAGCACTGCCTGCTATGCAGAGTAAGCTCTGATGATATTCAGAGGATAACACTACAGGGGCTGTTTTCATTTGAAATTTCCAAAGATGTTCTTGTCGGGAGGAACTCAAGACTTTCGCTAATCAGCGTCTGCATCGTATTTCCAGATCTGTGAGGGTCTCGCTGATAATGTAGACATCCCATCTGTGTCCCCAACAACTCTGGAGAATCTGTTATCCAGTTTGGGCGGCTCACAAAAGTGCTGGCGGAATGAAGTAAACAAAGTTTATCTGAGCAGCATTTACAGATAAATGTTGACATCATCCTTATACAGTCGAACTTCCTGTTGTTTCAGCAGTTGACGAACAACTCTGTGTTTCTTAAAGTCATTTTCGAGTTTGATGCCTTCAGGCTTTGGACACGCGGGGAATATGATTTACCCGACGGTTTCAAGTAATACTTCATGACAGCACGCTTATTGGCCTTCTAAGATGAGAAACCACTCTTGTCTTCCCCTGAACTAAGCAGCCAGAAGCAGGTTGGATTATCTTAACATGAAAGGTGCTTTTCGTTATGTTAACGTGTCTCCTCACTTCCCTCGCTTGAATCTCTCCCTTGCATCTTCGCTCCTCGCAGCGAAAATGTGAGGGAGGGTTGAGAGGAAACAACCCGTCCGTCTTTGTCTCCTCCAGGTGCATATAAAGTATTTCGAAGATCCTCCATGACGGCAGAAGGGGAATTCTGGGTCATGGTGGGAGAGAGGACGTGAGGAAGCATAGGTTAGCATAACAAAAAGCACCAAGCGCCGTATAATAGATCTCACTGCGTTTCTTGGCGAGACACGGCCTATTGAACTACACTGGATTGGGGAGCCTCTCAATAGAGTTCTCAACGGGTCGGCCCGGCCCGACAAACCCGACCGGACCCGCAGGTTCGGGTCGGGTTTGGGCCGAAAAAATACGCAAATGAGCCGGGGGGGGGGGGGTCGGGCTTCGGGCTTCCTTTTTTTATAAAACACATTTCATAAAACACATTTCTTGCAGGTTGTAAATTATATATTGTTTGTTGTGAGTCATCGCTGTTCACGTGTGGTGAAGAGTAAGTCTGGCTGCCTGCTTCATGGGGAGGGGCAGACGCAGACCTGGCGCCGCTGTGTAAAGTTACGATAACAAGTGTATGAGGAAAACAATGCAGGCACGCGGGGGGGTCGGGTTCGGGCCGGGTTCAGGCAGACAATTCATACTGGTGTGTCGGGCTGCGTCGGGTTCGGGCTTAAAAACCCGTGGGCCGGGTCGGGTCGGGTTGTAATTTTCAGGCCCGTTGAGAACTCTACCTCTCGATAGTTCCCAGACGTTAGCCACAAATTACTAGCAGCCCCCTACTGTAAATCGATCTATCAATCGATTAATCCTGTGTCAACTATGAACTGCCAAACATCGTGCTTCTGTCTCTCTCTGTTCATGCATTTAAACTGCCCGCTCAGAACTCGGAAGTCTCCGTGAATCACATGACGATCTGCTATTTGAACTACGGCTGTTGCGACTGTCTCTACTCAAGGGCCCCGGTTCTGCTTTGGGTAAGAATATCAGGGTAAGCCAGCCAGAGGCGGAGTGGGGCAGGGTCCATAAGGTGAGTAAACAGCTAGCCTTGCTCTCACAAAGATAGCAAAGGCTGTTCGAGATAAAGTGCGCTAAATAAGGTTTTATTTGTTTTAAATCAAATGTAAGATGACATTGGGTTTAGACTGCAGGAAATGTATTACTGATTACTGTTTTGTGGCTCTTGTCCTCCTTGTCGGAGTCAGGCTAGTTGTTTCCAGACTTCATGGTTAGCTAAACTTACCACCTGAGGACTGTAGCTTCATACTTTACGCCTCATTTCCAGGTTGACCTCCGTTATCCCCAATGAGTACATTGAAAAATGTTGACTCTTGTAGCAGATTTCCGACAGACCACGGGCACTGTGTGCCTCGGGAAGTTAGAAAATGAGCTAGCTTATTAGAAAAGGTCACAAAACTTGCCGAGCACCTGTCAAACCTGCCTCCTCAATTATTTGTTGCCATGCACCATTGGTCTTGGGTTTGTCCCATTAGCTCCATGTGCATATTGAAACAGAAAATAAATGCGTCTCCTAAATCCATCTCCTGGCGTTGAACACCAAGGCCGTACATCTGCAAGCTCAGACAAATACAGTTTTTTGAAACGAGGCACTGACATCATTCTTAAGCAGACGCTCTCCTCTTCCACAGACATCCACCACCTGTTGTTTCCATGACAGCACTGATTAGCAATCATCATCCAGCCCGCGTTCTTTCCACTTCCTACGAGCTCCACTGTAGGCACTAAAAAAAGAACATCTCAAACCAAAGGACTATTGTAGCGGAACTACGCCGACATGTTATTGTGACTGAGCTGAAGCCAAAATATCTGGTTTGATACCCCACGGAAAACTCAAAAAAACAGTGGCATCGTGTGAAATTTACATTAAAAAAAAACCTCCCCGACAGCTGGAGGCGATGTGGGAATTAAGACTTTTTACGTATTCTGTGCCAGTGCGTTGGGAGAAAAAAAAAAATATATTCATGCAGTTATTTCTCTTTCAGGGGAAATATAACAATGTTGACATGTTTCTCCTGGCAACACATCTCACTGTGTACTTTGAACAATTATGCCGCCGTCTTATTGCCAAAGACAAAGCAAACGTTTCCTCTTCAGATAGAAACATGAGGTCATGACATTTCTTGGCGATGTGTCGATGTGCAGTTGTTGACTTTGCGTGGGTTTGCATGTTTCTTCCATGCGCGGCACCTTTCGCGGACCTTACACAGAGAGTCTGCGCGTGAGAGTGGTCTGCACAGAACCACCACCCGCCGGTCTGATTGGAGGTCCAGCTTTATCTGATTGTATTTCTGGCCCTGCTGGAATTCAGCATGGGCTTAACACTCAGGAGAGAGATGGGATAGGATAGGAGGGGTTCGGCGGGGGAAGGTCAGGAAGTGGGATGGAAAGAAATAAGGAATCTGTAATTAGAAAAAAAAGGAGTGCAGGGGCCGGATAGAGAGAACCAGAGAGAGGGAGGGAGGGAGGGAGGGGACGAATAAAAGCAAAGTAGTAGGAGCGGGCAGAAGAAGGGAAGGAAGGAGGCGGTAATGAGAAAAAGAAGGCTTTTAAAGAGCACGGACGACGAGAAGGATGGGAGGCGAGGGTGTGAGGAGAGGCAGAAAGGAAGAGAAGAAAGGAGAGGACAGGGGGACGGAGCAGCGAGCGGTCGAGGGAAGAAGCACAGCAAGACGGGGGGAAGGGGACAGGAAAGATGGATGGACAGAGGGCAGCGAGGGAGGGCGCGGAGGCAGCCGAGCCCCAGCAGGTCAACCTGATGTGAGCAGCAGAGGCTGAGATAATGCCCCAGGACTTTGGGCTCGGGGAGACGAGGGTGGCAGAGTTCTCGGCGGGTGAGAGATAAGGCAACCATGTCTCTGCTGACTGCCACAGACTGTTCTTTCTTCTCGACTGGGGAGAAGGAAACTTTACACTGTCTCCATGCAGAAACTGCCAAAGATTAACTCCTCCTGTGGCAGACTTCCACTGCTTTAATACTTCGAGGAGGAGTGATGAAAGGGTGTTTTTTTTTTTTGTTGTTTTTTTTTTTCCCTTCCACAATCTAAGGACCCAACGGTGTTTTTCTTTTCCGGCTTCCTCCCAGCCGTGCGCTGTGAATGTTGCTGTGTGTCAGACACAAAGAGAGACCCTGCAGCGCTGCAGGATCATTCCGTGATAAATATTTCACATCTTTTTCATTATTTAAGTCAAAGCTTTACCCCGAAAAAATATGTTAAGCCTGCGCATTGATTCTCACACCGGATTTCGACGTCTTTCTCACAGCGGGGTCGAACCAAAATGTACTGAATACCTTTTTATCGTATTCATGAGTGAAATAAAGCTACCCTGTGTTGTCTTGACTACAGCATCGCTATGGAGCAATGTTTGCACGGTTTAGTCCAACATTAAGTTTTAACTTCACATTCGCACAATGACGCATACGCGCGCCGCCTGATAAACATTCGTGCTGCGGGTTTCATGTTATTCTAATGATCAGCAGCTGGCGGTGTTAAATAATCATTTCCATTTGACGGGTGATTATCTCCTCTCCCTCACGCAGGCGGGAATCAAAGTGAAGTTTTGCAGTACACAAAACAGGTCTGGAGCTTTGCAGCGTCTTTCTGAAGAACTAACTAAAACAACTAAACAAGAACGAAACAGGGCTGTTAATGTTTGTCCGGCGTATTCCGGGATCCCACACTGATTTGAAATTCGCTGCTAATAAAAGTGCATGCAACGCAGGGCTGAAATGCATACATCAAAAATGCATAATGTCTTATTAGGAAAGAAACACAACAGCGTGTGGGAGCAGGAGCAAATGACATAAAATATTCATAATTACATTTTCACAAGCGTTTGATGATCTGATCTACTAATCGTCGCGTTTTTGTTTCCTTGGAATGAGCCTTTTATATCTACCGAGGGAGCAGAGTCCGTCATGTTGCACTGCCATGTCTCTACAGTAGCCCAGAATGGACAAACCACTGGCCACTATAGGGGACAGTCAGACGAGTGGGGTGCTCAGTTGTTCACCGCTAGATGTCTCTAAATCCCAAACACTGGAGCTTTAGGGACATAAAACATGAGTTTTTGAGAGAAATTACTCAAATGAAGAGAATTTTACTTTATTTGAGTAGCACCTTTTAACCCACGTAAGCTTATTTGTCGTGTGTATTTGTCAAGATTTGCTGTTTTTAACTGCTTTATATCATGAACAGTAGGTGTTTGACCAGTAGTTTAACACAAGCAGCAATCTAAAGACATCATCATCATTCTTCACTGTACTTTACCAGTCAACAGTGACAACACGTAGAGCCGTAAAGCTGTCAAGTATCTTCAGTCGGACGTTTTACAAACTGAGTTTCAGCTGTCTGAGGAAACAAACCCTGTCACTGGACGTGTGATTTGACTTATCGTGATCATTTCATTGATCGTTCTCACACTGAGCCTGTATTACCCCTCGATCACTCCATACTGTGCATGATCTTTATAAATCAGTGAGCACACATGGCCACTAGATGGAGACAGATGCCTGGTCTTATTGGAGGCACTGTTACAGCCTCATTTGGAAAAACCATAAGTGCACAGGAGGCTCAGCGACAGATGTTTAGTCTCAAAGTGTAGAATGACACTGCTGTCGGGAACCGTGTTCTTCAGGCTCAGCACCGCATTTTTGCACTTGGTTTCAAACTTTGGCATCTTCGGATCTACATCTTATGAACATGCACACGAATCGCAGTAATTATGGCCTAATTATTGAGCAAATTATGCAGACTTTGAATTAGTTGTAGAACACTGCAGGAGCTGACGTTTGTCAGAGCCCTTCGTTCATATTTGTTCTGCTTCTTGATGGTTGAATGAGCACGGGGGGGGGGAAGAGAAGCGTCATCCTTTAACACAATGCACTGACCGCATTTTCCTGTTTTTGATAGAGTGATAAAGATTCCTGCTGACAAACAGACCAGTCAGACAGTCCACGACTTAAAAGTGTGACGCTCGAGTCAGGGACTTCTGTCTGAGGACAGTGGACAGCATTAATAGGAACCTGTCAGTCCGACTTCCCCTGAATCTGCCCCAGCTTCACGTCCCTCAGCTACCGAAAGCTGTTTCACTTCCACACAGGCTTCTGGTGAAACACTTGCGACACCGATTCCCCCCCCCCCCCCCCCCCCCCCCCCCACACACACACACACACACACACACACAGCCTGTCAAACGGCGGCGCGTCTCTGCCATCGCAACAATGGATGACAAATCCGAGGGGCAGCGTGCCAGGAGAGTCACTCTGGAGAAAAGACGTGAAAACATGTCCAGAGCTGATGATGATTACGTCTTTGAGGACAGGGAACAGCTGATACACTCTGATGTTCAAGAGTTTCAGCTTTTTGAATATCTGCTCACTTTAGTACAGTGGTGGCTTGTGTCAGGTTCATTTTATTGCACTCAGTACTGTACTTATTTGAGACACATGCTTTTCTTCTGCCTTTCTATTTCATGCCACTTCACTACAATTGCCTATTATTTTGATAATTGTCCATAAAGTCATTTTGAATACAAAGATGTCAAAAATGTCTCTTCTCAAATTTGAGGATTTTCTGTTTTTTATTTTTCTTTATATCATCATTATTATTATTTAATAACTTTGACATGGTTTAACAAATAAAGGGCTCTGGTTAATATGACAGCATTTCTCATTGTTTTCGAACACATTCTAATAGCTCACTGGCTGAATAGGGTCGATTGCCATTGACTCCAAAACTAATAAATTACGTAAAAAAAACAAAATAAAAAAAAACCATGGCTGTGCAGACAGGCGTACATAGAGTATCCTTACAGTTTGGTTTGGTTTAGGCAAGAAAACGAGTTGGTTTAGGGTTGGGGAAACATCTTGACTTGGCTTAAAATAACTACGTCACTTATGTAAATTAAATAATAATGTAGGTGATGTAACTTGACTAACTTAGCGAGTTAAAATAACCCACTGTCGACCTATACGTCATTTATCTGATGGTGCTATTTTAACAAATCAAAACTGCAGTTGATGGAGGACGTACAACGTCAGCAGATTAGCGACAGTAATCATTTGTTGCTATGCAAAGCAGCTCTAAATGAGCTCCACCTCAACCTTTAGCAGGACGTCGATCAGAAAAAACATCCAGACAGGACGACTGTGGAAACAGCACACGCTATGTTTCTTGTTAGGAAGCGACCTCTTGCTACGTATGTAACTTACATTACATATTACAGTACTTATTTCAACACAAAACACTAAACTTAACCAAACACCTAACCAGTCTGTCAGTCAGCCTTTGTTCAGGTTCAAAGACCTGTCGGCTTTTACATTATTAGCTATTAGCAGAACGGTCACAGGAGACATTTTGCAGCATTGGGTATTTTCCTGATTACACATACTTTTACTTCTATTTTCACAGGCGGACTTTTCGCATTAACCTGCTTGAGATGCACTTTCCGTCTGGTTTTGGCTCGGCTGCTTTATGTTGTCACGCAACGGTCACCACAAACGGGGAAAAAACAAAAGCATATGAAATGTCTGGACTCGGGCCGCCATCACACCCAGACTCTACACCACTAAACTGTCGGCCGGATCACAGCGACATGAACACAGTCCCGCGGAGTGTATTCATGAGCGGTGACCTTCAGCGATCCCAAACCGTTTGACAGCGAAATACATCATAATTGTTACGCGGCCATCCCTCATCAGATCTCTCATCTGTGACAAACGAAAACCTAAACAAGGACTTCCTTTGGCATATGATTCATCAGATCGTATGACATTTTCCTGCCAGATGCTTGTTTTCATCATAACGTTTGATGTGATGTGGGTTTGGGGAAGCTGCACTCGAATAAAAGTACAGAATTTGTCAGAGCTCGGAAGAAACAAAATTCCTCTCTGTACATTTTAGTGGAAAAGTGATGCCTCGGTGTAGAAAAGGGTACTGGGAGTCCTCGCCTCCTCCCCGTCAGCTGCACTCAACTTGCGCTTGTCACTCATGTGGATGAGCTGTCCTGACTTTGCCCCAGGGTGATGGAAAAGCTCATTTCAGACACTGGAGGGGTTCAGGCATGACCACACGAGTTCAGACAGACACACGCTAGTTACTGTCAATTAGTATTCCCCCTCAAACCTCAGCGAGATCAACGGCGCTCTTACTGCAACTGCAGCAGTTTAACGCGCGACCCTGAGATCGATGATGTGTCGAGCATTTAAATCACTCCGGGGACCAGATATGTCCCGGCTCATTTGTATTCACCCGCTTCGTGGAAACTATGAAAAGCGGACTCGGTAACAACAGTCAAGTTGTTCCTCGCACCGTTAACCCTCCTCAGACATAAGACTACCCGTATCATGAGGCTTTCGAAAGGCCTCGCCCTGATGATAATATCGCGCGCGCGCGCGTGTGTGTGTGTGTGTGTGTGTGTGTGTGTGTGTGATGACTCATACAGCGAAAGGTCTTGTCCCAGCTCACCTGACTCACACACACACACACACACACACACACACAATTCTCTGTTCCAATTTTAGTTGTGTCTGTGCCTGCTCTGATAAAGGATAAGTCGGTGTCCCATCAGATGTACAACCGCGCTGCCCAGACAAGCAAACACACACACACACACACATGCAAACACACAAGACAGTGAACTGGACTTGGTAAACAGCAATACATAGTTAAGGCTGCCAGAATGTGGTCATGTGACTTGTCTTTGTTCAATAAGCATAGTGTGGTTCTGGTGGGGTTAAACACGATACTGAGCACAAATTAACAAAAAGTGAAAGTGCCGTACTTCTCCATGCTCGCCAGTTGCCTTTCAGCATATTGTTGCTGTAATAAGCATTGATATCTCACAATGAACACTTCCTGTTAATCAGCCAGACCTGCTCTGACGAAATATCTCATGATTTTTTCCATTATAATGTAACGCTCATGTCACAATAGCGCCTAAGAAAATGTTGAAAAGTCGGTGTTCTACGGTGGCCTGATGAAAGGGGCCGATCAGGGGGAATTCTGCTCTGAACACAAACGTGTACGCCGCAGATATACTGCGGCTTTTCAAAAAGTTTAGATTGAACAGAAGACGAGCGCTGGATTTTAAGTATGAAACTGGCTGTTTGACAGTTTGCTACCAGCCTCTGTTCTCATTGTGAAATTGGACAGAAATTATTTGTCCTCTTGTTATGATTGGAAACGGCATTTTAAACATCATATTCTCCATTTAAGGGTCCAGGGTGTGTACACACTACTGAGGTTATTGATCGTCACTGACTGATCGTGCCCCCTCGACTCACCCTCCCCGTACGACGGCCGCTAAGAATGTGAAAAACTTGAACGTCTCTCTCCAGGTTTGGCCATTCTGGGTTATCATAAGAAACATGGCGGACTCCGTAGGTGATGACCTCGCAAGGTCCACTTAACTATTTGAGGAGCTTTTGGAACATATTACAGTCATCATCAGAAGAGGAGAGTAATGACAACAAGCGGTCATAACAGTGCTGAATTATAGAATTTTTTGGTTTGTTGTTGTTTTTTGTCTTTTGCTAAAGCTAACACCACCCATGGTCACGTTCCCTGAAAAAACTATTTTAATCAAAATTCTTTGAAGGAAATTATCATTTGGAAAAAGATCTAGCTAGCAGTGTTTACTCGTATCCTATATTAAAGTAAGTTAATGCTGTCTGTTAAGTTTGTAGGTTATACGCAGTACTAAATCTCATTTGTTTTTATCCAGAAAACTCACTCTCTACATTCTAGAGGACGTAGAGCAGAAAAAGAAAGATTTGCTGTATGAGAAAAACTCTCACTAAGCCTATTTTAAAATGACCTAAATATGAACTCTAAATAGATCCCCTGACAAATGTACAATTGTAGTGAAGTAGATCACATACTGCCTTATCAGATGTTGAAAAACAAGTCCAACACATGATCAGGACATATGTGGCTAAAATAAGTTGTCATCATGCCATTATCTGAAAGGAATGCTGAAAGTTTCAGCTATACCTGTTCATCAAGTTGCACATGCGTGCCTTCATTTTTATTTCTTTTCCACCAGGGTTATGTTTCCCTTCATTTGTCACTGAGATGATGTTTTTTCATGTGTTCACGGTACACAGAACACTGTGTGCCATTCACACTGTCACCACATCTTCTATGAATCAAACTGGACCAGAAGGAAGCTGGTGAATGAGGTCAGTGCACTGTTTCCACCCCATCTGAAAACAATGGAGTATGGAGAAATACAGTTATGAATATTGTAAACTGTCACACACACAAAAACAGCTCCAAGTTTTCATCTACACAGCCAATTCTTCAGGGATGCAAAAATACATTTACCCACAGTGCTAACTTTATAACTGTTCAAATTTCCAATCTGCCTCCAAATGCCTACATAATTCAAGGCATAATTCCCTTTTTTTTTAGATCATTGGTAAGCCAGGTCCAAACAGATACAGTTTGAATTGTTCCTGCTAAAGTTGATGTTAAGTTGTCAGTGACGTTGATTCCATCTCCCGTCTACCGTTGCAGTCACGTTACAACACCGCTGTCGTTTGAATCATCTGTGGTTGCCAGTTTGTTGCACTAGCTGACGTTGCTAATGCTAGCCAGCAAACGGATAATGTCATTAACACTAAGCTAACGAATGTTAACTTTGCTAAAGCTAGTTAGCTAATGCAATACACTAGCTATCATTAATGTTGCAAATGCTAGCTAGTTAACGTTAGGGGAGTACAGCCTATTAGGACCTTGATACAATATGCCGGGCGCATACTAACATTTGTCAGTTTATTCAGTCATGAAAATTAACAAAATGTTATTAAGTTTGTTTAGTCATTGAAGATCTCTCTCTGCTGATAAAAGCATCTTTCCCAAAGCTACATTTTGCACCTTTAATTCCCAATCGTAATAATGTTTTTTAAAGAAAAGAGATATTTGTATTTTGCGGCATTCTACAAGCTCTGTAGATGTGTTATTTTGAATGATTTATCTACATAAAATAAAATGTAAAATGTTATCAATATAACCTTTCAGGTTTCATGATTTAAGTTTCTACATCATAACAATGGAGGATGAGATCTTTGAGTTTAAACCTGGCATAAAGGTGAAATCTTAAAAAAAAACTGTCGATGCAAATTTGACTTTGTTTTTGCCCTGAATATCATCGTGAACTGTTTACCGTGTGCGCTTGTGATCCAGTTGAACTTCACCCCTACATGATGTCATTCGCAACGTTAACAGAAAGTTCACATGAGTGTCATGTGAAGAAATGTTAGTATTGCAAGAGGCCCTTTGTTCGGTTAAATGATACTTGTCGTGCTCTCTGCTACCGGCGATAGTCATCAACAATTTTCTGCCTGTGCCAACCGCCGCACAGCAGGAAATGATACCGCAGTGTGATGAGGAACAATGATGACGCCTTTGATTCAAGTGTCTGGCGGTTAAGTTGAGGTATTCTGGAGGACTGAAGAAGGCTAAACTGCGGGGTGCACCCTGCATTTTGACAAGTGGTGCAACGATTGGTGGCCTAGCTCTTTGGATGTCCACCCTGATTGAGTGATTTCTGTACAAGGTGGTGGACAGTGGAGGCTGCCATAACTCTCTTTCCTTTTTTTAATAACTTTAATTGAAGATCAAGATTTACTAGATGCCTCCAATCAAATTCATCTTCACCGCCGAGTGGAACATTATGTAAATGTTAAAAGGACGCTGCCACCGTGAAGGCCGAGTAACCCACAGGATTTTTGATTTTTGCATTCTCTGAACTTTCTCATGGTCCTGATGAAAGTACCGTCCATCCAAGCATGCAATGTGAAGGGCGTCGCCCGCCGAGGAGTCAGCCCCACAACCGTGCAAGTGCATCGAAGCTCTTCTGTGGAAAGTTTCAGACAAACCCCATCCAGCATTCGTCTAACCACAAACGTACCATTGTACACAATAGTGAGACCCCTGAGGGAGTTCTGAAAACCACCACATCAGCACCCCCACCCATGCTCTCGGCTTTGCATGCTGTAAAATTCCCGTTACGATTTCGTGTCACAACAGGCCGATTTTCATTCACAACTGAGGTCGCGTGTGCATGTATGATTTCATATCATACGAGCATGTGACACACACGTTCGCACACATTTGTGACATTAAAGGAGGACAGTGTCAGTGCAGGAGTACTTCTGAGAACTAGCCGGTTCACTTGCTCGGTTTCGGTACACATAGAAACTTCCTGTCCCTGTTGCCTATGACTCAATGCGTGTTTCAGTTTCTGTGCTCCGGGTCACTTTTAGACATTTGAAGTTGTTTTAAGTTGTTGTTTATGAGTCTGTCTTTTTTCGGTTTCAAACTTTAAACTCGACCATGTAAATGACGTGCACCACTTGAGCCGTCTTTTTGATCTTCAGAGTCAACTGAGTCAGTCCGAGTCTTTCATAGGGTTCTGTTCCTCGACAGTTCCTCTACTCTCATCCAGTATAAAGGAGTTTAATCCCATTGAGGATTACATGCTACGTTTAGAAAGGCAACCGAGTATCCAGGGTGCTATCATCATGCTTCTGTCAGTCAAGGACCATAGTTCAAATGATGTTATTTTGAACAGTTTCAGACAGTCTAAGTCCTTCAGAAAGGAGTCGATGCTTTTTTTTTCTTTTCACTTGGACTACTGTAATTATCTTCACTCTGTCCTAAGCCATAAATCAATAGCTGGCCTGTAGCTCTGTCTAGAACTGCTCGGCTTCTAACACACAAACTCTGTGAAATAAGATACCGTCACGCCCATTCTTGCTAGCTCTCCCCAGCATCCTTTCAGACAGGGATTCACAACTATTTTAGCTTGAGACCTAAAAAAGTTGTTAGGTCTGTCTGTCTACTCGGAACATAAACTTTCAAAAATTCATCACAAATCTTTTTAGATACACAGGATTTCTGACATTTGTTACATACCCATTTAATTAGTAAAAAAAAAAAGGATACACACATTACTGAGGAAGCCCATTTCTGCCAGTTAAATGTAAAAAAATAAAAATAAAAATTTTAAATATGAATGAATGAAAGTGGCACTGTAGGTCATCATAAAGTCATAAATCAAAATTATGAGTTTTTATTTCATTATTTTGAATATCTATCCGATAATCATAACTGTTTTCACATGTTTTTGTCTTTTATCTCATACTTCGGATTTACCATTGGAAAAAATTATTTTTCTTTGACTGTCTTCTCTCTTCTGCTGTCAAACATTTATGAACACATTTTGCTGCCTAATGAACATTATGGATAAGCTGAGGAGTCTCCTTTCTTCTACTTCAATTAGGAAATCCACTTTACATATCCAGCGTTCATTCTAGCTAATCGGCAAAATGGGTCTGTGATCCGTGGTATGGGGTTGAAACCGGAGTTTGTGAAAGGCTGCTTAAAGAGATAAGACCTAGAATTCTATTTGTTTGTGATTGACCACCAACAAATGCGTTTCAGCCTACTTGTTCCAAATGAACCTCAGAAGACAGGACACAAATATTTAGTAACATTTTCAAGAAAGGCAAAAAAAAAATTATTAAAACAGTCTGGAACTAAAGTTTTTTTTTTTTTTTTTTTTTTTTAGCAAACATTAAAACAAGAATTAATATGTTCTTGACAATACTGGAGATACAGCAGGAAGGGAAACTATGTATCACGCTTTGGCTATACATGCAAATGTTGTTAGTAGCATCAACTCACTGTTGATTCAATTTGCTTTTCATGGAATTTGCTGACAAGAAGGAAAATATAGGATGTCACCCGACTTGTTCTTGACAGAAACTGACTTGTAGCAGAAGACATTCTTCTAGGTCTTTAACCAACTTTAACCCGCTTCGTTATCTATTTGTTGTTTTTTGCTGTTGGTGTGCTCTGTTTCATTTTGAATTCTATACACCCTGTAATACAAAACAGAGGTTAATGTCTGTTTTTGAATGATCAAGGAACGTTTGTGTCATATCTAATAATATAATACATCCTGACATATTAATGGGTAAACTGTTTCAACAGGCAAATGCCCTTTGTCTCATGGTATCATCATTTTCCTCATCATACTGCCAAACCTTATTTAATAGTGTGCTGTCAGGCTTCTCTCCACCTCTTGGCGCCTTGAATCATTCAGTTCTCCCCTCAAGTCTGCAAGCTCCATATGCACATTACAGTAAAAAATACATCCAATCACACTGGAATTTTACAGCCGTGAGTCAGTGACAGCACTGAGTCTCAACAGCAGCCGGCTGCGTGTTTATCCAAATGGCATTTGGATACCTGTACCAGCAGGCCCTGGGCGTCACAGGGAGCACACCTTTCCTGCCACGGTGAGGGCGAGAACAGGAGGGAACTGTACCGTTCACAGTCGCGAACAACGGACTACCGTAACTCCTTCCAGGACATAACCAGGGATGTTAGAATGCCAAAGCTTTCGTTTTCAAAGATGCGGTTCTATGAAATTAAGGATTTCATGCCAAATATGAAGCGGCCTAGAAGGTAAGGCAGACAGACAAATGATGCACGGGTATGATTGGGGTTGAAACAAAGTGTAAATAAAGTTGCGCTGTGTCTGTTTTGCAGAATGGATATTGTTCTCAATCGAAAGAGGCATAAGAAGGACATCGAGTGCCTCATGGTTAAAAAGATCAACGATGAGACACCTCCTTCAAAACTCAGGTAGTGTATGTTGCACCGTTATACACATCTAAATCGTCCTGCTGTTCATTAGAGTGGAAATCAATGCCCAAAGTCTCTCTTTGTTACAGCTGGCAGACTGAACATAAACCCCACCCGACTCTGGAAAAACTGCTGCAGAATAAAAGTAAGAAATGCTCTTTTTGTTTTAAACCGCGGGGTGCTTAGTGGCAGATGATAGAGAACCCCAAAATAAGTGACAAATTAAAGTATCTGTTGGAAATCTAACTGTAAATTTGTTTCTAAGTTTGTACACTATTTACCCATATGACCTCTCTGGTGCGATTTGAGTAATCACTCTTGAATCTGTCCCTCAGAATATTTAGCGGCGTTCGGCTCCTTCCTGCGGTCCGAGTTCAGCGAGGAAAACATCCAGTTCTGGCTCGCATGTGAAGACTTTAAGTCGACGATCTCACCGGACGACATTCGCTGGAAAGCCGAGGAGATCTACCGGGAGTTTGTCGAGCCTACGGCTTGCAGAGAGGTCAGTTTGTCAGTGGCAGTGATTCATGGTGGATAGAGACAGAACTGGATGCATAGCCCAAAGTAGCAGAAAGCGGAAATAAAATCTGTGCCCTTTGGCATTCTTAGCATGAAAAACATAAACCTAAATATACACTACGTTTTTCTGAATTGATTTACCGAAAACAGGCTCGTGTATGATCGCGTCAGTGCAAGAAATGACACCAACTATCAGAAAGAAGAATGAGTAAAAGATTCACACAGAGGATGAAGCACTATGTTGCAACTTTCACTGTATACGTTTCAGTCCAGGTGAAGGTGAAGTCGTGCTGACATGCCTCTGAGTCATGCTGACACGCTTTTGTTCCAGGTACATCTTGTTAATTATTCTAAGTTAATTGAAAAGAAAACACACACACACAGGGTCAGTGTGTGTTTAGCTAGCTGCAGATGTCCCATCCACTGACTGTGGTGGAGTTACATGGAGTGAAACACACAGACACAGCTATAGGCGACTGAAAACACCAATCACAGCCCGGTCGCCAGGATGTTTTGTTAGCAGCTACCGCTTCTGCAAACCACAGTAATGTCCAAGGTTGTACCATATTACAAACCAACAAGGCTGGACCATCAACGTCTGGGAGCGCGGCCAAAACAAGTATCAGCACTGTGTTGCGACAAAAGAGAAATAGAAAATTCAACCAAAACACACAGAAAGGCGAAACATAAAGACAGTTTTTAAACTGCGGTTTTGCTGAAAGTTGCCTGCAGAACTTTCATTCTGGCGATTGGATCGCCAAGTCAATATCAGCAACAAGTATTTAACAAATGTATACATTTATAGCACCGGCTGTCTGTTTTTACTGGAAACACGTGGCTATACCAAAGCAACTAGGACTCTGGGATAGCTGGGAACTTTAAGAGCGGGTAAACCTTAAAGGTACAGTGTGTGGTGTATCGAGTATTTAGCAACATTTAGCGGTGCACCCCCTCCCTCGCTCACCCCTCCTTTTCTGAAGACGTCGGAGAAGCTCCAGAATCTGTAGCGGCCCTCGCGGACGAGAAATTACTTCTCTAAATACGGACTTGTTCACAACAGCGTCGAGTATTTCTACTAATTAATGTGAACATTACCAGTAGCTCTCCGAGAGGCACAAACTGAGGCTACAGGTGCACAATATTTGACGTTTACACACGGTGGCATTTCTTTTCCAGTGAAACGAATGCACCGCTAATAAACAGTGTACATTTTCTAGGTTTTACAGGGGTAAATATATATTATGGTCAGTTGTAATCTTTAACATTACTCTAACCTGTCCAGCAGAAAGCAGGAAACGTCACAATAATTTCTCTATCATCAGAGATTTCCATCGAGGAAAGGCAGCTTCAGTGGTATTGTTTTCACCGTTGCTTGTCCCGAGCTTGTTTAGCTTCTTCGTGATTCACACTCCTGTGATTTTTCTCGTACCAAATAAGTATGATCATCCATCCTTTATCAGATTGTACCTAGTACACTCAGGGTTCGTACGGATGCTTGAAATCCTTGAAAGTGCTTGAATTTCAATGTTGTGTTTTCAAGGTCTGAAAAGTGCTTGGATTTTCGTTTAAGTGCTTGAAAGTGCTTGACATTATAACTCTGTGTCTTGGCATCATTGGGATCAGACTGGATAGTTTGTGTGTATCATCACACATGCAGCCTGGTAACAATAGAGAAGGATGGCTGAGGAGAAGGTGAATTTGATGCAATTTGGACTGATGACACGTTCGATATTAATAAACTTTGATGAATAAGCGAAAAAGCTTATAAAAGTTTATGTCAAAAAAGAAAATTGCAGGGTGCTCTCAGGTCCCTCTAACCTGGTGCAACGCCAGAAGAACGCCAAGTGGCTTCCCTTTTTTTGGATAAAACTTTGTGTTCTCCTTTAATTTCTAAAGTTTTTGCTATCATGAAACATAATTTTAGATGTTTACAGCATAATACAATGTACATAATTGTGATAAAAAGTGAAACAAATAATCATGAGTATATATTCCGGTAGATATGTATTCTACCCCAGCAATAAGGTGCTGGAAAATTCTGTAAATGACCCTTGAAAGTGCTTGAAAAGTGCTTGAATTTGACCTTGAAAAATGTGTACGAACCCTGTACACTGTACCTTTAATATAAGCATTATCAGATGCCAAATCCAACTGAAACAATGAGTGATCATGTGAATGATATATTTGGCGTGAATGCTGCTGTACCCCACAGACTTTATAATGTGTTTTCTCTTCCTCCAGATCAACGTGGACCACCATATCAGAGAGAAGATTAAGGAGTCTTTGGAGAATCCGAGCCGCTCCTGCTTCGACGAGGCCCAGAAACACGTTTACCTGCTCATGGAAAGAGACTCTCGCCCCAGATTCCTGCAGTCTGACGCCTACCTGAGTCTAAAGCACAAATCCAGGAGTCTCTGGTACATTTAGCCGAGACACAAGGTCATCAGAACATGACCAACGCCACTTTTTTCTAATCCTCAGTATTTGTTTCTTCTTTCGATTTTGGCTGAATTGAGAAGTTATTTCACACTGTGTGGGAGGTGAGCGCTGAGGATGACGTGTCGGCGAAATGAAAACAAAGCAGGACAATCACCGTACGAGGAAAAAGTAATGAGAGTGGGAAACAGTATATGCATGTAGCGGAGAAAGAAGGCTGTTGGTATGTGTCAGCACTTTAGAGGATTGCGCAGAGTTTGGAGTTGAGTTGGAAATTCTGTATGTGTTAACTGAAAGTCTCAGTAAGTTAGAGAACAGTGTACAAATGATAAGAAGTGTCATTAAATTGTTTCTCACCTGGAGAATGAAATGACCTAGTTTTCAGAAATGGGCATTAAATTCATCTTTTTTTTCAAACTTCATGATCAATACTGGATTTATTTCGGGAGATGACTGTGCCAGTTCCTCCTTATCATTCATAGCTTGTCTTCATATTCTTACTATTTCCATAGAGTCAGAATGTTGAGACGGGTTTATATTTATCTGACTGTCTAACTGGAGGCGTGCAGACGGGCATGAGTCAAAGAAGAAAACGAGAAAAAAAGGAGAACAGTTTCCACAGCTCAGCCGGCAAAGGAGATTCTGTTTTTGGTCACATGTCTGATACATCCTCTAATTGGGCGCAGAGATGACTCCACACACCAGCAATAGGGTTTACCAAAGTGGAAAGAAGTAACCCCACATTAACCCTTGATCCCGCTCGGTTCTGTAAATGGCCTTATTCCTGAAAAATGTGCCTTAAAAAGGAGTACTGAGGCAGCTAATAATAACTCAGGAGCTTAAACGACAACACTGGAGTCATCGGACGACCTGATGCGTAACAGATCAGCCTGCATGGGCTGCCTTGTTAGGGGAATAATCTCATCACCCGCACACAACGATGGCTGAGACACACAAGTGCTTTAACCAAGAGAAATAACCTGAAAGACGTCTACTGTGGGGAAAAAGATCATCATGCTAAAGCAAAGAATAAGCTTTGCGTATTTCTTTGGAATCAAGACTAATGTTTTATGGGCCGTTGTTTCCGTTAAAGCCTTCTCTTGAAACTCAAGAGGAGGAAACGGGAATGTAAGTGTAAGCACCACAACTCTGCTATTCACAAGGTTGGTTTAACCTGATCAGGTGAAGAGACAAAAAGAATGGGTGTGGAGGATGTGCAGGTATTCATTTTAGGAAAAAAACAAAATGTGGCTTAAACATTGTCACTTACTTTTGCTCTGTACCTTCACCACCAACAGCTTTTAACCACATATAACAGTCATCATCACTGAATAAGGTGAATGTGTTGCGGTGTGACTGATGTTCTGTAGTCACATATTGGTTAGTTAGATGAGCCCTGCCCCAGTGCGATGATTGTGTATGCCAATGGATATTTTTTTTTGTTTTTTTGTTTTTTCACAGCAGGATCATGAACCTCTCTCATTTTTTATCTGTTACCTACTTTGTACCTCAATAAGTTCATCACGATACAAATTTAGTTACCAGCATTTGATTACCTGCACATACTATAGTCAGGGTTCGTACGGGTGCTTGAAATCCTTGAAAGTGCTTGAATTCCAATGTTGTGTTTTCAAGGTCTGAAAAGTGCTTGGATTTTAGTTTAAGTGCTTGAAAGTGCTTGACATTATAACTCTGTGGCTTTCTCAAAATTGGGATCAGACTGGATAATTAATTTCTGAAGTTTTTGCTATTATGAAATATAATTTTAGATGTTTACAGCATAATACAATTTACATAATTGTTATAAAAAGTGAAGGAAAAAAATCACAAGTATATATATTCCTTTAGATACGTATTTTACCCCAGCAATAAGGTGCTGGAAAATCTTAAAAATGACCCTTAAAAGTGCTTGAAAAGTGCTTGAATTTGACCTTAAAAAATGTGTCCGAACCCTGTATAGTCTACACTGGACTTTGACGATGGAGACCGGGGTTTACATCATGAGGTAAGATTGAGGCAGGAGACATTGGTTTGAGTGAAAGATTGTGGTTTCGGTTAAATGTTGAACATGTCCTGTCCTGTACTTTAACTCACTGGCGGCTTTTCAAAATACCAAAACAAGCCCCCATCTACTTTTAGTTATTTAGGAGAAGGCTGCAAACTGTTTCACTGATATGCTTTCTGACTTTAAAACTTTGTGACACCCAGCTTTCTATCGGCATGCGGGTGAGTAGATCATTTTTGTTTTCAGCTCACCCTTTAACCGAGAGCGTTGTGTACCTGAGCAAAACAATTCCAAAGATGCTAATGGCAGATACTGTACTGTAAAAGCAGGTATTTTTGAAAAATGCAATCCAGTCATCCTTCGTGGATTTGATTGTATACACATGGTCAACGTTCCCAGGCTGCAGGCTGCAGCTATTAGCAGGACTCCCAATAAACCTTTCTGAGCCATTAATATGCCAAAAACCAAAGTTATCCCAAAGTCAAACATCAGTAACTCCGAGTACACTTGGATGTCAGGGGTTGTCCCTGATAAATGACACAAGTCTCACATCTCCCGCATCACATGGCACACTATTCCTCACACACAGTCTGTCTCTGTTTTCTCACAACCCGGCACAGTTACCATGGTAGCGAAAAGAGGAAGTGAGTACTGTCGATGGCACGATGTTAGTCAAGACAGTCACACTTGGGGAAATTCACCACCAGATCTGTCCGCTACGTGCTAATGTATTACACGGGGCTTTCTATACTGCTGAGTTACAGTAATTGCAGACACACAATACGATGTAAAAGGGACAGCTTTCAGTTCACAGTGTTTGGTGACTCTTCACAACGCCTCAGTACTTATAACCGTGTTTGGGCAAAAGAGGGAGAGCAGCATCAGTGAAGCCAAGCCAAAGGGCAGATCGGAACAGAATAGCCTGGGGCATCAGGTGGTGAGCAGGAGAGACAGGGGGAAAAAAACTGTGATATCAGACACTGTCTGAATGTATCAGGGATCCTGTGAAGTATTTTTAATTACCTTCTGAGTCCTCTTTCTTTTCCTTTTCCTCCGGTTTCTGCCAGAATCCGCTCCCTCAGTAATTGTCAGGGAAATTAAACATAACAGAGCCAAGACTGGCAGCCCTGGATTACATCTCCGAGTTTATAAAAGAGCTTTGAATCAGCTGTTTCATCCCAACTGAAATAGCGCGAACAAAGTATTTTATCGCGCCACAATTCAATTCAGATCTACTAAAACATAGATCTTCTTGGATGAGCAGTGACCTAGAAACTGCTCAAGCGTCGGACCTGCGAACCTCTGACAGCAAATAGCCGTATTTATTAATAATGCCAAATCTAACCGGCAGAAAAGAGACAGCAGCACCGTTCTTTTCTTGTTTTGTCAACCCGTCGGGCTCCTTTGTCAATCTAAACCTGCTTCTATTGACATTTATTTGGGCAAAAAGATTAATGAATTGCTGTGTTAAGGTGCAAGAATGAGCAGAATAAGAAATCTCACAGTAATTGTGAAGAAACCCATCTGACCAGTGTGAAGTGAGAGGCAGATGGTGTGACTGTTCCGTCACACTTTTAGCCAAAGCTCAGAGCGGAGCGAGGAGAAATGATTTCATTTGTAGTGTTTTTCATTTAGTTAAACTTTTCTACAACAAGCGAAAAATACCTCTGTTGGCGTAGCATGGTGTGGTACTTTTGAACAGGAGGAAATACCAAACAAACAGCGCAGAATAGTATTCTCATTTCAACACAAGGTCTTAGGATATCGAAACAAGAACACCGATGTTTGGCGACCAACACTAGCATTGACCTATTCTCACTCCCAAAACAGCCTGTAGCGTCCCCTCTACAACACTTGCTGAAGTGCCCCTCTACTGTAGTAGTACAAAGAGCAAGAAGAGTCCAAGTCAGATGGTTAGATTGGCCATACACTGGGATTTACTTCCAGAGATTGGGGTTGCATCCCACATGTGACCAAGATTGAAGATTGATTTGCTTTTAAGTTATGTTAGGCAAGTTGAGTAAGTTAACATAAGCAAGCGATGTGACTGAATTGAGTTATTTTTAGTATGATCCTTGCCCCTGTCTCACTGAATGTTTTCCTCTTAGATACAGCCAAAGCGACACTTCATAAAAACGATCCCTTGTTTAAGAATGCCCACGCAGCTAAAATAAGTTCAGGATCAGATGCTGAGGACTATGAATTCCCACAGTTCTGTCTTCAGTTCCAAGCATCTGCAACGGCAGATATTTCAACACTGGACAAAATATGTGATACGACAGCAATGATTTGAAAGGGAACATAAAATGTCAAGGGTCAGCACTACTAATGCTAATTTCAGCTAACGCTAGTCACCCGCCAAGAAACTGTCCAGTTCACTACAAGTTCTCACACCACAGCTGGACCTCTGGCCAAGCTTGGTCTTTTCTCTGCACCCTGTCTGCTCCCAGTCCCTGAACATCTAACAGGCTCAAATGTAGAAGGCTGTGGTCCGTCAAATATGTATGAGTCAGTGTTGACGTTGGCTTCGGGAGCCATGTTCTTTAGTAGTAGCTGACCTTGTCAGCCTTCCATTTTATACCAAAACTCCTTGAATTTAAGGTTAATTAGGCTTACAGGACTGAGTCTAGCTGTGAAAATATGCTCACAGATCTTTTTCAATAAAGCAATTATCGACTTATTTTTCTTATATATTAACTCCCTACTGATGTCAATCTAAAATCCCTCCTACTTAGAGCAGGGGTTCACAAAGCGCAGCCCATGGGCCAACGGCAGCCCACAGAAACATTTTGTGGCCCCCATATGTGACACGAGATGCACACATTATATTTCTATCATTCCATTTTGATATTTTCTCTCAGAAGCCAACATTAGGTACACTACTCCACACGCTACTGCGTCAAACACCCTACATGTGTATGCAAAGTTAGGATTGAAAACTGGGTCATCGTATCATAATGCCTCACTGACTGAATAGGTCGGTTTCCAGTGACTCCAAAAACAACACGATTGTTGCCTCATACCGGCAACAGGTGACCCAAACGATTGTCCTGTGTTCACAGTTCTCAGTTAGGGTCAAGAAAACATCAAGGTTTGCGTTTGTGTTGAATAGCTATAGTTCATATGCTACTTCAGTTTCGTACGTCACTTTACTAACTTCAAATAACTCACTGTCCTTTGCTTGTTTGACCCCAGCCCCCCATCCCCCGACCTCCTCCCAACACCGACTATGTGGCTTGTTACACTACTTTGTGTGGACTTCACACTTTGCAACTGTAAGTAATCACTACAAGCCACAGCTAAGACAGATACGTGTGGTAAATAAGCTGCTGTCACGGTCGACCTCTGTGGTGGTTTTTCTGATGAAGACGAACTGACGGGCTGCGTGGCAACCAGTCGCACCTCCTCAAGCCCAGGGATGTCCTCCATGCTAGTGCTGCTAGCTAAAGCTAGCGAGTACTGTGAACAACCTGGCAGTTTAATGTGGAAATAAAGATGGAAAAGCCAACACAGAAAAAAAAAAAAAAAAGCTGTCTTGTGGAGGAGGAGGTGCCATGAAAAGTGAATCAACTTTCACTTGATGGACCTCGGAGGACAGATAAAGTGACCTGCCGTGTCTCAAAACAGGTGAATTCAGTGCCTGTGTGTGTGTGCTGGCTCCCGAAATGGGCACTACATTGGCCTTTCTATACCGGTGAGAATATAAGACATTCAACATAAAAGACCAACACAGAGCCATGCATATTTCTACCCTACTTACAAGGATGTCAGTCCACAGTTTGGCCATGTTAGGATATTACAATTGTCTAACTTCCTGTCGTCTTGCTGAGTCTCTCTGTTGCAATCGATTTCGCTGTTTCCTCTTTCTCCTGTCTGTGGCCTCGTGTTGCATGAATTGACGCCACACTTTTGAATTTCCCTTTGCGGGGATCGATAAATGTTGAATCGTGGAAAACGTCGAAACACGAGACAGAAGCACAAACCCTTCCATTTGTCTCCAACGCGCTTCAGCTTTCCAAACCACCGAGCAACACACGCAGTGAGCAAAGGTCATGATTTGCCTATCACAGTCACTGTTACTGTAATTTGCATCTGTGCTGTCAGCCCAGAAGTAATGTGAACACAGCATGCTTTCAGCCACAGAGTGCTAAATGGTCGGCTCATCCAGTCAGGAGGAGGGAAGGATCCGCACCAGCAGGAGGGGAAGGAAAAGGAGCAGAGAGACATAATAGGGAGTAAGGCATCAACAGGAGGGAGGCATGCACGCAGCACAGGGTGATTATGTGTTGTTTCTAACAGCGAGGTAGGAGGAGAGGAGGAACAGGAGGAGGAGGAGGAGGAAGGGGTGCTTCCTCTTCAGTCTGGGCTGAGCCGCTGATGTATCCCAGCAGCCCCCGGTCTGCAGCAACAGGAAACCTTGGTATAAAAAGCAGCGTCGCAGGGGGAACCCTCCTAAGTGTCTCTCAGCCGCAGCATGACCAGGACCGGGAGCCTGAGTGTTCGGACTTAATAAGACAATGCCCAGCCTAATCGTCGAACCACCACTCAACACACAGCACTTCATCATGGACAGAGATGACAGGAAGAGAAACAAGAACATGTGAGTGAAACTTCTACGTTCCTGTAAATATGCTGACTTGGGGCTTGATAAAAAAAAAAAAAGAAGAATCTTCGTTTTGATTAATATATGTATTTAAGTTGCGACGGGATGTTTTGCTTTTTCAGACACATGTGAATGGGATGCCTCGTGGTACCGCCCGAAAAATAGTTTAAGTTAATAACGCGGTCTAACTTTACTGCGGCACATGCTGTCTTTTTCTCATTACTAACATGCCCAACATGCTTGGAAAGGATTCACTGCAAGCTAATTTAACAGCAGCAAATCCGACAGGGATATATTCAAGCGTTTCTTATCTCTCCGCAGTGGAAAGAACTTTATGTGCCGACTCCAGTGCATGTTCTCACACTCATCAAGCTCTGAGAGGTAAGGAGACTTATGGAGTGTTTTGCATACATTTCAGTTTTAAAATAGCCAGCCTGCTCCTATCATTTCCATCTATGGCATCATGAAAGGATTCAAATGAACTTGAGACACCATGTTTGCTTTGGCACGGCACGCATGCACACCAACATACTGCGTTTGGTTGGACATTTTTTGTGTGAGTTTGATAAGCACATCTGCTCTGCTTTCTTGATTGCACGGCCTCTGTCTCCTCGCAAGCCTTTGCATCGCTTATTTTACCCAAATTTGATTCCGGTCGAGTAATCTAACTTGCATTCTCTCCCAGCAGGCTAAGTTTAGAAGATACCCAACAATGGTCACAGTCACTGGAAAGGCTTCTCGAGTCTAAATGTAGGTTGCTATTCCCCCGAGGACGAGAATACTGGCCACAAATGATGTTTGTAGGATAAAGGCTTTTTTAGAAAGCCGAGAAGAAAGAGGGTGTTATCTGTCCTTCATGCTCGGTGTGTTTTCTCTGTTTACTTCAGATGGACTGGCGACTTTTCGCAACTTTCTGAAATCCGAATACAGCGATGAGAATATTGAGTTCTGGCTCACCTGCGAGGATTACAAGAAGATCAAGTCTTCATTCAGAATGTCCTCGAGAGCCAAGAAGATTTACGAGCAGTTCATCAAAGCAGAATCTCCTAAAGAGGTAAATCCAGCCGAGAGATGCTTCGCATTCTGTCTCTCTTCCATATACTTAGATCTCTTCATTCTGTCATGTCATATTGGAATGAAATACATGGC